>NC_141691.1:210194349-210865517 GCF_964263255.1 Lissotriton vulgaris
GCAAGCCGGGTTGAGGACGGCTGTAATGCCAGAAACCGGTCCTCGTAAGCTTGTTTCCAGTCCAGGGTAGGCATGGCTTGGCAGTTCGGGCTGGACTGTTCCCATGAGGCACAGGGTCAGACTGATTTACATATGGCCATGTCTGAACTGGGGTGGTGTGGAGTGCAAAAAAACAATGGATGTAGGCCCAGATCTCTGTACTGGGGTAAATGTATGACATTGTTCTGCATTCTGTCCATCAACTGTGGTTTTTGCATTTGTTACCCCGAGTGGGATGGATATGCTCAGACATGAGTCCCATGCTCTCCACACCACTGGATTCAAGCATGCCGGGCTGAGGATGGCTGGAATGCCAGAAACCGGTCCTCAGAAGTTTGTTTCCGGTCCAGGGAAGGCATGGCTTGGCAGTTCTGGCTGGACTGTTCCATGAGGCACAGGGTCAGACTGATTTGCATTTGGCCATGTCTGAACTGGGGTGGTGTGGAGTGCAAAAAAACGATGGTTTAGGCCCAGTTCTCTGTACTGGGGTGAATGTATGACATTGTTATGCATTCTGTCCATCAACTGTGGTTTTTGCATTTGTCACCCCGAGTGGGATGGGTATGCTCAGATGTGAGTCCCATGCTCTCCAAAACACTGGATTCAAGCAAGCCAGGCTGAGGACGGCTGGAATGCCAGAAACCGGTCCGGTCCAGGGAAGGCATGGCTTGGCAGTTCGGGCTGGACTGTTACCATGAGGCACAGGGTCAGACTGATTTGCATATGGCCATGTCTGAACTGGGGTGGTGTGGAGTTCAAAAAAACGATGGATTTAGGCCCATATCTCTGTACTGGGGTGAATGTATGACATTGTTCTGCATTCTGTCCATCAACTGTGGTTTTTGCATTTGTCACCCCGAGTGGGATGGGTATGCTCAGACGTGAGTCCCAGGCTCTCCACACCACTGGATTTAAGCAAGCCGGGCTGAGGACGGCTGGAATGCCAGAAACCGGTCCGGTCCAGGGAAGGCATGGCTTGGCAGTTCGGGCTGGACTGTTACCATGAGGCACAGGGTCAGACTGATTTACATATGGCCATGTCTGAACTGGGGTGGTGTGGAGTTCAAAAAAACGATGGATTTAGGTCCATATCTCTGTACTGGGGTGAATGTATGACATTGTTCTGCATTCTGTCCATCAACTGTGGTTTTTGCATTTGTCACCCCGAGTGGGATGGGTATGCTCAGACGTGAGTCCCATGCTCTCCAAACCACTGGATTTAATCAAGCCGGGCTGAGGACAGCTGGAATGCCAGAATCCGGTCCGGTCCAGGGAAGGCATGGCTTGGCAGTTCGGGCTGGACTATTACCATGAGGCACAGGGTCAGACTGATTCGCATATGGCCATGTCTGAACTGGGGTGGTGTGGAGTTCAAAAAAACGATGTATTTATGTCCAGATCTCTGTACTGTGGTGAATGTATGATATTATTCTGCATTCTGTCCACCATCTGTGGTTTTTGCATTCTCCACAGTTATGGGCCCCCTCGCAAGAAATAGCCTTGAGTCTGGTGGAGCAGGCCCGCGTGAATGAAAATTCGGGGAGAATCTGAAGACAATGACGTCATAGGTCAGTCGGGAGACAGACAATGTGGACGACAGAAGAAAACAGGAAGGGGTAATATAGATGCACCTTGCAAAAAAATAAACTTTACAGCACCTCGCAAACCATTCCCGGTATAAATGTTCTTATGCAATTGGAATGTACATGGTACTCAGAGGAGGCAAGAAGCAACCTATAGAACGCCCCCTGAATAAGGCATGACATTGCTTGAAGGCAGAACTGATGTTGAGAAAAGCCCACGGTGATTATCTCTAACTTAGAATACAGGAGGACTGAGCTTTTCTACATACAAGAAATGCAGACGTACTTCCTTTGTTCGGTGGCTTCGCGCTATTTTTGTAGAATAAGGTGCCTTTGATGCCTCAACAAAAGAGAGGGCATAAAATGACAATTTACCACGGAGGCGACGAAAGCAAGCAAATTGTAAAGCAACCGCCAATTATAGGACTTTGAAGCGGGCGGCAATTGATTTAGAAAATGTGTATGAGATATTTGGAGATAGGGAAGCCTCGTTCCTATAAAAAGCGGCCGCAGAACGGGGATTAAATGATCATAATCACCATGCAATTCATGAAAGGAAGCCAGGAGGGAAGCGAGAATGCATAATGATTTAACGTTAAAAGCATACTCTTTCATACTCTAAAAGCATACACTGGTATTGGAGCTCGTTTTTCACTATTCAATAAAACTACATTCAATGGAACCTCTGCCATCTACATTCGGATATCACTTCTGTCTACCTTGCAAACACATTTCTGTATACAGCTTTCTTTTCTTGTAAACAGTTGCACTGGTTCCAATTCAGATTTTCCTACAGCCTTTAAATATAAAAGTCTAATACCGATAGTCTGTGTTACTAATGGACTGTTCCTGTCATGGATGTGTTTCAGTTTGAATGGGTCTTCTTTTTTCAACGCATTCTAAGCTACGGACGTGTTTCGGCTCAGTTGTCAACCGTTGGTCGTATTCACTTTGTGATGACCCAGTTGAGTCCACACAACAAGTATAGCCTGCGTAACATACTACCACCTGCACTTATTGCGGGAATACTGCCGGCTGCGTGAAGCCTCTCACCAAGATGGAAAAGGTTACGGAGAACTTAGTCTGGTAAAAGCACCAGTAAGTAACTGGGACCTTTCATAAGAGTTGGAGGGATCTATGTGCAGTGATGCTGGACTGAACTGTCTGGCTACTGCAAGTTACTTAGCCTGAAATAGGAAACAACACACTGACCTGGTCTTACCATGACAATCCCCGTTACGGACAAAGTTGGACCCTTTTCCCTCCCAGTTACAACCTAGTAGGTGGATCGCAGTGAGTTAGAAGATGAGTGGATTTAGGAAGGTACCCAGGGGCAGATTTATGTCGGACTTGCGCCACGTTTACGCCGCCGTTGCGTGACGCAACGGCGTGGAAACGTGGCGCATCCCTGCAACCTATTTACAACGTGACGCATCTAGGCAGATGCGTCACATTGTATAGCCCTGCGCCACATGGAACCTGCAGGTTTCATGTGGGTGTTCTGTCGCAGGGTGGGCGTTCCCTCGTAGGAAAGCCCCGTAAAACTGACGCAGTGAAATCTACAAGATTTCACTGAGTCAGTTACACAACGCTGCTGCGTCAAATCCTTACGCCTGCTTGAAGCAGGCGTAAGGAGTGACACACCACGTTATGTATGGGTGGCCTCTGTACATTGCAGGAGTTGCGTCGCACTTGCGACCCTACTCCAGCAATGCGCCGCCCGTACACCACAAGATGCGTCACGCATCTGCCCTTCCTTGCACCATGGTGCGCCGCATTGTAAATGCGGCGCATCTGTGGTGCCGCAAGGAGGGAATTGCGTGACGCATCAGTTCTGGCGCATCCCTGCTGATTTGCAGAGATGCGCCAGGACTCATAAATCTGCCCCCCAGAGACAGAGCAGACCCAGGTAATGTTGAGACATAATTGTCTGCTATCCCTGTAGTATTGCAGGCAGTCGGGTGGAGACCAGCCTATAACACATGTAAATGTAGTAGTATTTGTATAGCGCACCAAATCGACCCCCAAAGGTGTATCTCAGGCGCTTGTAGGCATACCGCTGGGGAACCCTTCCTGGCTTTTCCCTGTTGAAGGGCCCACTCCTGGGCACCCCAAGGTGAAACCAGGCATCCTAGCGTTGTTGGGGCACTTGTGGAGATTAAGCAAGCTATTGCCCAGAGTCACAGAGCGGGACCCTTGATTAGAATAGGCACCGAGGCGAGAATTATCAGGTCCGGGGAAATTGAGCCCAAGACCTGCCGAGGCGGGAATTGAACCCTGGTCCCAGGTTAGACCTCTGCATCAGGGTCTGCCTCTCTAACCATTGAGCCACACATCCCACAGTCCCTGTCCTGTGCTGCCTGGTGTTCTATCTAATGAATATCCACACCTAGTGAATGTGAGCCTGGTGCTCCCTACACCGGGTACTTCAACTTATGGAAACTCCTAAAAAAGTCTCGGCTGGTGGAGGAGTATCACCTCAAGGTAAACCACTCCCGCAGACTCAGGCACAGAGTTACATGATGGCTCCACTCAGACCACGTCCCCATAAAGTGTCAGGAACAAGAAAATGCCTTTAACATGCCATCGGCTATTGAACAAGATCATAAAGGTTCCGATGGTGATATTGTCGATTTAGCTAAGGGTATGGGGCAAGTGGTCACAGCCTAGAGATTATAACCATGACTGTTCGCTGAGTCTGTTTCCTGTGTCTAGTTTACTGGTAAAACGTCTTACTTTTATGGACAAGGTTTGCTTTTTCGATCCTACCAATTTTTGTATGAATGTTTCTACAGTAATACCACTAAGGACATGATACACATAATTTAACAGATAAGCAGTAAGAAGTTCGTGCCAGTGCTGATGCTTGCAACCAGGATTAAGGATGAATTATCATAGCACAGATGTGACTTCACATGTGAAATTTACTCTAACAGCAAGTTAGCATCGGGGTTGAGTGGGTCATACACTCTTGTTATCCCCAATTTATTAGGGTCACATATCCAGTATGGCCCAACATGTATGTACTTCATTTTCAGAGAAAAGGAAAACCCACAGGTGTCTCTCACTCCATCCCCACTGAATTAGGTTTAAATTGAAGGAGTGTTAGAAGTCAGACAGACCTGTCCGAGAATTTCTCATCTACGAGTTGTTGACAAAAAATCCCACATCCTTCAACCAGCATGCACACACATTAGTATTTTACGGTATGAATTTTTGTCATACATTATTTGTGCATGTTGTAAACAGCTCAGTAATTATGACTTAAATTAGGCAAAGCTTAAATGCATCACACATCTTTACCTAGTATTCGTGTTTAGGTTGTATCTCGATGTCAAGCAGAATTGTTGAATACGTTCTAAATCATATGGCAGGTGATTTAATGCATCCCCGTGTACCTTATTTTGACTTAACCTGAAGTGGAACTCACTAGTTCAGCGTGGGCTTCTAGCAATACGTCCATGCGTCGAACCCTGGCCCTGTACACATACCTTATATACATTATTGTAGGTATGAAGTTCAGTGGAGTGAGGATGATGTGGCTCCTGTATGACAAATACAGGACGTTTGACCAATGGATTTTGTGAAGAAGCATACACAGAAACGTACTACTACTTTCCTTCCTCCTTACTTCAGGGCAGAATATACAAGGCCGTGCTTGCCTTGCAGCTATCTTTTCTCTGCTGTGTTTCCAAACAATATAAATGAGCATAAACCTAACCATAGACCCATACCAAGCCAGGGCAACTGAGCCACACTATACAGACATTTCTAGTAAGATTAATTTACAGATACACGTGTACATATTATGCTTGAGGCTATTGATAACTTCTTGTTATGTCGGAAATTCTATTACCTATTCAATGTTCTGTTTAGAAAAATCACAAGGTCACAACTTTATTTATTGAGTGTTGAGTGCAAATTCAATGCATTCAACACTCTATATACAAAGTGCAGACTGCGCAGTGCTGATTGTGTAGCGATAATGTATACATTGCTATAGAAATACATAAGCATCAGCTGATGTATGTGCATTAGTAGGTGGGAGGTCAATATTTCATAAACCGTACGGTCAAGGGGATTCAATCTTGTTACAGTCAGGGATATGCGTTGAAGTTTCACCCACTTGTTAGCATATGGGTCTCAGCAAGGCTAAGCCATCTGACTTAAATGCTCTATAATAGAACATGTACAAGAAGACCGTCTTTATATTGCAGTGTCTGGATTTGTATTAATTCCAAGATGGATCATTCTATAACAAAAGCCTACGTTGTCCCATACAACAGGTGTATCCGCGGCCTGTCTTTGGTTGAGGTGAGATAATAGCCTAGCTTAGAGTCCTTCGGTGTCTCAGGGAAAAGAGACATGTCCTAACAGTCCATGTGTCTGGTCGTTTCTGGAGCATACATGAGAAACATCTGGTCTCAGTCACCTGAATTATATTAAAGTGAAGACTATGGAAGGAGTTATTATTGCAAGGCACTTTCTTACACGCTTGTCGGAGGATCCGGAGCCTTAAATCTTCTCCTATATACGCACAATAAACAACGAACAAGGGTTATGGGGTAATTTATCAATGCCTCGTACCTTAATGTACAAAGGTTAGTGTTTTAACAGTATTCGCGGGTGCAGAGAATCAGAGGATTAATACCCCTTAAACCTCCTAAGAAACATATCCTATACATTTACAACAGATACAGCGATTCAGCACTCCAATAGGTCAACAAATTGGTGTAATTTAAGGCAACAAATTCAGCAGGTTCTTATTTCGTGGTTTCTTTATTGAAAAATCTTCTTTAAAACGACCGTAGCCAGCGCCTTTTGACCCAGGAGGTCTTCTTCAGGGCTACAAATAAGTACATAATATACACATGACAATTCGTACCTAACACACAAAATATTTACAATTTAAAACCAGTGATAAAACAAAAACTACCAAAAAAATTGTGAATGAGAACACAGTCCATATTACCAAGATTCATCACCAAACCATGTATACAAAAATATTTACATTGCAACAATATCATTTTTATATTTTTTATATTTTACATAATTCATAACCTGCTGAAGACTTTACAAATAAATAAAAACTAATTAAAAAGAATTTTTCAACATTCAGAATTTTTTTCGCCGGGAATGGGGCAACTCATGTAAAGAAACCATATACATATACACATTATATATATATATATATATATATATATATATATATATATATATATATATATATATATATATATATATTACCTACTAGCGGTCGCCAGTAGGTATATATAGTGAGGATTTTTTTTAATAGGGATTTCTGAAAATTCTATGTTGAATAACTTTGGCGTTGATGGACGGAATTGGCTGGAATTTTCAGGAAAATGGCACATTTTGTTTCTGAGCGTCCCCTGAAAGTTTGGGGGGGTTTCGTCAAGCGGGGGCCGAGAAAAAAGGGGGGTCCCAAAACGTGTTTTTAACATTGAATTTTCCATAGGGCGGTTGGACTCACTTTTAGCTCGAACGGCTGAATGGATTTCCACAAAACCTGGCAAAATTGTAGGGACTGGTAGCCCGATGTGCCTTTGCTATGTCTCAAGATATATGCTCCAGTGGTTTTTACGAAAGTTAACTTGGAAAAATATATATTGGGCTACATTGGGCTATATATATGTTAGAGCCCAAATGTAGCCCAATGTAGCCCAATGTAGCCCAAAGATGGCCACCAGAGACAAAAAAAACAAATGTAGCCCAAATATCAGCCAGATGTAGCCCAACTATAGCCCAGTGACAGAATGTCCCAGAGTGTTCTAAAGAACAACTAGAGCGCTAACAGTCTTACCTATGACAAAAGTATGGCACACCTGAAGTCATCTTGATTGGAATAAAGTGTTAACACTTAAAACATTTAATTTGCAAAGGAACAAACTGAGGGGTTTCATTTTGCCATAGAAATGTTATATATATATATATTCACTGAAAAAACCATAGGTTATAGACCATATATAGTTAAGAATTAGCATTTACAAAACCTTGAAAATTCACTGAAAAAACCATAGGTTATAGACCATATATAGTTAGGGATTAGCATTTACAAAACCTTATTTTACTCGCATAAAACCATTGAAATTCGCATATATAGTTAGTTGCGCTAACTATATATCGCGCACCCGCAATCCACTGCTGATGATGTCACATATTACATCATTCATGACATGGTCAGTGACATCACTGATGACATCACTGATGACATCTCAAATGACATCACTGATGACATCTCAAATGACATCACTGATGACATCTCAAATGACATCACTGATGACATCACTGATGACAACATCCAGTGACTGTATGTTTCTGTAAAGTTAAAATATGTCTTACATATTGAAGAATGAGTGGATGTATAAGTGTCTGGATGAAGGATTTAGTAGGTGCATGACTGACTGTATAAGTGAGTGATTAAATGTGTCTCACTGAGTGCATGGGTTAGTGACTAAACTGTCTTAATGTGTGCATCATTATGTCTGTTGTTCTGTAAACTGCTGCATGTGTTGATCAGTAGCTATATGAGTAACTATATGGGTTATTGATTGTTTGCCCAAGTATTTGTATGGGAGACTGAGTGTGTGTGTGTGTGGGTGGCTGGGAGGTGTGTGACTCTGTGCATACATGTGTAAGCAGTTGATTCACTAGATCTATGGGTTCAAAAGTGCATGTGGAAACAGCTGTATGGGCGGTTGACTGTGTGCATGAGTGTATTGGTGAGTGAATGGATATCTCAGTGCTAAATGTCAAAGTAAGTACATATGTAAAACACAGTACATGTGAGAGTTGACATATATAAATTACTGTGCCTAAGAGCCAGTGAATGTGTGAGTGGCTGTATGGATCATTGTGAACTTGTATCAGGGATTGTATAAAAGAGTAAATATGTGTTAGTATATGTTCGAATAAGTAAGGTGTGTATAACTGTATAGTTGAGGAAATGGAGGTGTGATTGATTCTTTGCATGACTGACTAGGTGTGTGAGTAATTCCATGGATGAGTGACAGTCTGTGAGTGTCTGTTTACTCTGAGTGTATCTAAGGTTATATTAGAGTCTGAAGAGGTTAATCGTATTATCACATGATTGATATAATCAGTGATGTCATCAGTGATGTCATTTGAGATGTCATCAGTGATGTCATTTGAGATGTCATCAGTGATGTCATCAGTGATGTCACTGACCATGTCATGAATGATGTAATATGTGACATGATCAGCAGTGGATTGCGGGTGCGCGATATATAGTTAGTGCAACTAACTATATATGCGAATTTCAATGGTTTTGTGTGAGTAAAATAAGGTTTTGTAAATGCTAATTCCTAACTATATATGGTCTATAACCTATGGATTTTTCAGTGAATTTTCAAGGTTTTGTAAATGCTAATTCCTAACTATATATGGTCTATAACCTATGGTTTTTTCAGTGAATTTCAATAGTTTTTTAATAGCAAATATCAAAAGCTGTAAAATGTATTCTTCTTTTAAAGGAAAAATATATTTTATATGTATTTAATATAATTTTTTTATGTATATACATTTTTTGAGGGAACGAATTTATCAACTATCATGCTGAAGAAGAGTGTGGGGAAAAAAACCAAAGAGGAGGACTAAGAGGAAAGAACAATCAGTTCAAAAATACAATTGCTTTAAAGCATGAAGTGCTTTTCCACACATTTACATTTAAATAACCCATATTAGAACATACAAAATATCTACAGAGGAGACAGTGTACATTGAATTTTAGACTCTTCATTGGTACCTACATGTTGGTACTTACATCACCCACACAACACAACAGCTCTATTCAGAGCTACCCTACCTCAAAGCATTCTAAAATATTATTTTACTATTTCCCTTGGTTTTTCCCTTGTTACGCTTTCCGGAACGCTACCCGGTGCGCGGACCGGGCGCTAACCGTGCCAAAATGTGAAAAAAGGGGGGTTTTTTGTACATATATGGGCCTCCTCAGCCACCCTCAGAAAACCTAGGGGGTCAGGATATGTCTCCCGTGCCCCCTTATACCCATTCCCAACATTGTTTATCCTCCATCTTGTGACTAAATTCGTCCGAAACACAAGATGGCGGACTCCCGTTACGCTACCGGTGAGCTACCCGGTTCGCGTACCGGGTAGCGCTTCCACCGCGAAAAATCGAAAAAAAATGTATTTTATTTTTTTGCCCCGCGGGGCCCTTTACTAGCCCCCACATCAATCCTAGGGGGTCAGGAGGGGTCTACCTTGCCCCTTTCATTCATTTCCCCCCTTTGTTTATTTCCACCTCTTGTCTCTCGATCCTACCGAGAGACAAGATGGCGGCCGCTCCGGACTGTTTAGAATGTTGAGAGTCACCGGAGAGCCAATCCGCTTCTCCTCGCGAAGTTCCGTTACGCATCTGGTACGCGAACCAGGGCGCTAACCGGGACGCTGTCACAGATATATATATTTTTTTGAAAGTTAATTTCTCAAAATCCACTGGAGCACATATCTTGAGACCTAGCAAAGGCACATCGGGCAAACAGTCTCTACAATTTTGCCAAGTTTCATAGAAATCCATTCAGCCGTTCGAGCTAAAAGTGAGTCCAACCGCCCTATGGAAAACTCAATGTTAAAAACACGTTTTGGGACCCCCCTTATTTCTCGGCCCCCGCTTGATGAAACCCCCCCAAACTTTCAGGGGACGCTCAGAAACAAAATGTGCCACTTTCCTGAAAATTTAAGCCAATTCCGTCCATCAACGCCAAAGTTATTCAACATAGAATTTTCAGAAATCCCTATTCAAAAAAATCCTAACTATATATACCTACTGGCGACCGCCAGTAGGTAATATATATATATATATACATATACATATATATATATATATATATATATATATATATATATATATATATATATATATATTACCTACTGGCGATAGCCAGTAGGTATATATAGTTAGGATTTTTTTCCTATGGGACTTTTGAAAATTCTATGTCTAATAACTTTAGCGTTTGTGGACGGAATCGGCTGAAAATTTCAGGAAAATGGCACATTTTGTTTCTGAGCAGCCCCTGAAAAGTTGGGGGGGTTTCGTCAAGGGGGGGCCGAGAAAAAAGGGGGGTCCCAAAACGCGTTTTTCCCATGTTAATTTCCATAGGGCGTTTGGCCTCACTTTTAGCTCGAACGGCTGAATGGATTTGCACGAAACTTGGCAAAATTGTAGGGACTGTTAGCCCGATGTGTCTTTGCTGGGTCTCAATATATGTGCTCCAGTGGATTTTGAGAAATTAACGTTTTAAAAAATTTATATATCTGTGACAGCGTCCTGGATAGCGCACCAGTTCGCGTACTTTTCGCGTAACGGAGCTTTGCAAAACGAAGCTGATTGGTTGTCCGGTGTCTGTCAACATTCTAAACAGTCCGGAGCGGCCGCCATCTTGTCTCTCGGTAGGATCGAGGGACAAGAGGAGGCCAAAACGAAGGGGGAAATGAAGGAAAGGGGGCAAGGTAGACCCCTCCTGACCCCCTAGGATTGATGAGGGGGATATTAAAGTGGCCCGCGGGGCAAAAAAAAAAAATACGATTTTTCGCCGTAGAGGCGCGTCCCGGTACGCGAACCGGGCAGCTAACTGGGCAGCTAACCGGCAGCGTAACGGGAGTCTGAGGAGAAGCTGATTGGCTGTCAACATTGTAAACAGTCCCTAGCGGCCGCCATCTTGTCTCTCGGTAGGATCGAGAGACAAGAGGTGGTGAAAAACGAAGGGGGAAATGAAGGAAAGGGGGCAAGGTAGACCCCTCCTGATCCCCTAGGATTGATGAGGGGGATATTAAAGTGGCCCGCGGGGCAAAAAAAAAAAAAAAAAATTGCGATTTTTCGCCGTAGAGGCGCGTCCTGGTACGCGAACCGGGCAACTAACTGGGCAGCTAACCGGCAGCGTAACGGGAGTCTGAGGAGAAGCTGATTGGCTGTCAACATTGTAAACAGTCCGGAGCGGCCGCCATCTTGTCTCTCGGTAGGATCGAGAGACAAGAGGTGGTGAAAAACGAAGGGGGAAATAAAGGAAAGGGGGCAAGGTAGACCCCGCCTGACCCCCTAGGATTGATGAGGGGGATATTAAAGTGCCCCGCGGGGCAAAAAAAAAAAAAGAAAATTGCGATTTTTCGCGGTAGAGGCGCTTCCCGGTACGCCAACTGGGCAGCTAACCGGCAGCGTAACGGGGGTCCGACATCTTGTGTTTTTGGAGCATCCTGTTTGCGTACCGGGTAGCGTTCCGGTAAGCGTAACAAGGGGAAAACCAAGAGAAACAGTAAAATAAAATTTAAAGGAATAGATTTCCACCAAACTTGGCAAAATTGTAGGGACTGTTTGTTTGATGTGCCTTTGCAAAGCCTCAAGATATGTGCATGTGTGGATTTTGTCTAATTAATTTCAAGGTTTTGTAAATGCAAATTCCTAACTATATATGGCCTAAAACCTATGGTTTTTTCTGTGAATTTCAATGTTTTTTTAATAGCGAATATCAAAAGCTGTCAAATGTCAAGTACGTGATAGGTAAAAACTTTTTCGTGTTTATGCACGCTGATGTGCTTTGAACGCTGCCCCCCCCTCTTTTCTCTTAGTAGTACTCTCTCTTTGCAGATAGTGAAGAGTAGTTATCGCAGGCCTTTACCCCCGTTGTAATCCGTCGTGCCTGCTTGTCTCTCCATTTGATTGATTGTTATCCAAGCATTTACTGTTTTACAATTGATTCTCTTTGGTTCATTCTCTATTTACAAACAAGCACAAAGTCGCAATACTCTGTTTAGTCTTTGCAGATAGTGAAAAATCGTGAAAAATCGTGTAAAAAAATAAAATTAATCGAGCAAAATCAGTAGGCCACTAATTGGATCTCTTTTTGACCTCTCTAAAATAGAAATATTAGGAACAACCCTTCATGAGAAATACGAAAATAGTGAGATGAACTGAGCTCCACACCATGAGGGCTGCAAGACAGCTCGGCTCCGTCACCCACCCCGCCCAAAATAACGACAAACCCTATGCAAATATTAAAAATATATACAACACACCAGCAAAGAAACAGGGTAAAACATTTTATTAAATAACTATTTACATAACTATTTTATACTTTTTATTGCCCGATCCGGCTAGCTCAATCGATCGAGCATGAAACTCATGCACTCTGATAGCAAGCGTTGCTACTGATGCTATGCAGACCAAAACTGGTTTTCAGTTTGTACATTTTTCTAGATTTTTCCATCCAAGGTTGGTTGAGTTTGTAGAACGATGGCTTCAGATTTTCAACATACGGTGTGGTGGCACGGACTGGGAGGGGGCGGTTCGCTCCTGCCCCCTCCCCAAGTAAGATTTTCATACGTGAAAGTACGTTAATGGTTTTGGTCCCTGAGTTGCTTCGATGTCACTGCCATTCTCAAATGGCATAAGTTCTGGATGTTGGGTGCCATAGTTAAGAGTTCTGAGCAGCGCTTGTAACACTGTCTGAAGCTTATTTCCACCTACTGCAGCTTCACTATTCTCAAAGTAAGTGAGGGTCGTTTGTGGACCTGACTGCATTTGAAAACAATGTGATATGGTACCTCCCTAAACCGCTTGACGGAGGCCCCCGAGGGGCGGTGTGATGGCACGGACTCGGAGAAGACGCTTGGCTCCGACCCCCTCCCCAAGTCTTATAGCACCGGTTTAGCCTGAGATCGCCCCCGACATAGGCGGCCGGCTCCCGGGGTCCGGCGGAACTTTTTGCCTTTTGATGACTCTTCTATTCTGGACCTTGTCCCACAATCCGTTTGACCTGAAGACACGCTGTAGTGGGGCGCCCCTTTACCGTTTTAGTTGCCATTCCGCCCGCTTTTGCTGCACTGTGCCTCTTCCGCCATTCAGCTGTTTACCGCCCGCTCTTGCGACTACAGCGTCTCGCTCACCATGTAGTTGAGTTGCTCCCGCTCTTGCGATGCAACGATAAGCGACTGCCACAGGACTCTCAAAATGGCGGCCGGCTCTTCAGATTTGGGCGTGGTCCACTAAAATGGCCCTGGGACACCTTGGAACTCGGACGCTTCCATGATAGGGCTTGGGTCCCATTCTCGAAAGCGTCCCCTCAGCCGTGAAGATTCTACAAAAGTCTTGGGGGCCCCCGACTCCCGCAGGCTTCTGGTGGGGAGCGGCTGCCATGTTTGCTCGTGGAATGGCCATGACGGACCTACGAGATGGTAGTGCTCTCATGCTGACGCCAGCTTTAGTCTGAAACATCCAGAAACACTGTAGACTACCAATTCGATCAGTTCCGGTATAGCCCCAACATGACCCGGTAGAGAAGAACTTGCCCTCCCCTCTTTGACTGATGGTTCTTGTTGCCTGTCCCCTCTGTTGTCATTTAACAGAACTTTTTGGACTGCTGAAAGGGGTTGTGTTCCGAACGCTGGTTGGTGGAGACATTTTGACTATATTCTTGACCTACATTGTCGCGTAATGCGTTATATGACACGCCGCGTTAGCGCACCCGGAAGTGATCCGGGGCGCGGCGCGCAGCGCGTAACGTAAGCATAACAGGTCATGTGACTTGTTAATAAAACTTTTTATTGGTTCATTTTACTTTTGTTATTTTAATAATGAAAAGCTTGTTCATATGACCTAAAAAATACGCTTTTTATTGATTTCGAACTTTTTTTTTTTTAAACATATATGTTATAATATTCCAGGCTAATGTACTTTCCCGGAAAATTTACAACTGTCCTGCAAGTAAAATATATTCCTTTTTCGAGAAAAAGGGCGTTTCTTCGTTCCATGACGGAGCCGTTGAGTAAAAGAGACTCGGCCTGCTGTCTTAGTCGCCGATACGCCTGATTATCAGATTCTTATCGATCACTTTATGTTGCAGGAGTGGAAAACACAACTGCCCTTGACCATTTATCTTTACTGCGTTCCTGCGTATTATACCTTTTATCCGTCATGTAATTGGACTGCTTTATTTCACTTGCCTTTTACTGATTCGAAAACAGTGACTAAAAGTAAAAACTTTACCAATGTAAATACTACTACCATGTTTTGTTTTAAAAACCTTTATTGTGAAAATGTCAGTATACAAATACGGGCCTATAACCACGTGGGCCGGCCACGGAGCAAACTGAAATCGTATATGATGAGGAGACATTTACATTATAGAGGAACGTAACGAGCGGGCCATTAGGTTGCAAGAACTAAGGTGTCTAACAGTTGCGGAATCGGTGGACGTACATTTTGTAATTAAATTACGACAGGGCCACTTACAAAAAAATCATCTAGATATACATTTGCGGGCAAGTACCATGGGTGACGTTAATTCGAACTTTCAATACTACAGTAATCAATAACACATCAGAACTTAATATCAATAGGGATGTCAAAATATTCAATCAATTCTCGTCCCCGCCCGCCATGAGCATCAAAACTGCATTCATATCTCGTGATATCAAAGTTGTTCAACCAGTACACAACAAGGAGTTACGAGTCCCATTTATACCGGCACCATTTTGGGCGAGGCCGGGCAGGTCCAAGATATAGTCAAAAAGTCTCCACCAACCATCGGCCAGACCAGAACCCATTTCGGCCCTTTATGCTACAAGATGGTGTCTTCCATTCAGAAAATATTGTTGGCAGCATTTTGAAAGGAAAGATAAACAGCCGTTCTCCTAGTGAGTCTCACATTGTTACATTTAGGAATAATGTTGAAGAGTAGTATGTGGAAAATCTGAAGCCATTTTTCTACAAACTCTCAATCAGCCTTGGATGGAAAAAAAAATCCTGAAGAATGTACAAACTGAAAACCAATTTTTGTCTGTATAGCATCAACAGCAACGCTTGAGTCAGCTTTGTGTGAAGCCGCCATTTTGATTCAATCAATAACGTCCCCCTGCACACATTCAGGGACCTGGTCGTGTCTTCAGTTGAAACGGATTGTGGGACAAGAAGCAAAAAGGAAAAGGAAAAAAGTTCCGCCGGACCTCGGGAGCCGGCCGCCTATGTCATGTGCGATCTTTGGCCACACTAGGGCAATAGTGAAGCTGCAGCAGGTGCAAATAAGCTTCAGACAGTCTTACAAGCACTGCTCAGAACTCTCAACTATGGCACTCAACATCCAGGACTGGCCATTCGGATCTTGGCGCCTTGTGCTGGTTCCGACCTATTCACACATCGGTCCACTACTGACATCACCTCATAAGCCAACGGGGCACCCCACGCCGACTTTCGGCGCAGCATTGTAGGATGGCCACACCAGTGCGGCAACTAGCTGGACACCACCTCGGTGCCATCCGGATCTCGGCGCGTTCGAGTCACTGTACCGCAAGAGCGGGAGAAACTCAGCTGGACACGCCGTCTTTCGGCGCAGCATTGTAGGATGGCCACACCAGTGCGGCAATTTGCTGGACACCACCTCGGTGCCATCCGGATCTCTGCGCGTTCGAGTCACTGTACCGCAAGAGTGACCGCAACTCAGCTGGACACGCCGTCTTTCGGCGCAGCATTGTAGGATGGCCACACCAGTGCGGCAATTTGCTGGACACCACCTCGGTGCCATCCGGATCTCGGCGCGTTGTGCTGCCTTCGGCCTACTGTAGCCGCAAGTGCGGACGCAACTCAGTTGGACGGCGAGTGAAACGCTAAGGGGCGCTCCACTGCAGCCGAGGAGCCTCCATCTTGGGGGAGACGCACAGCCCCCACTGACTGACGCGACCTCACAGGCCAATGGGGCGCCCCACGCCGACTTTCGGCGCAGCATTGTAGGATAGCCACACCAGTGCAGCAACTTGCTGGACACTAACTCGGTGCCATCCGGATCTCGGCACGTTGTGCTGCCTTCGGCCTATTCGCACATCGGTCCGCTACTGACGCCGCCTCACGTGCCATCGGATTTTCTACGCTTTTTGTAGCCCTATGCCGCATAACAGGTCATGTGACTTGTTTATAAAACTTTTCATTGGTTCATTTTACTTTTGGTTTCCTAAAGATGGAAGGCTTGGTCATATGACCTAAAAATAACACTTTTCATTGGTTTAGAACATTTTTTTTTCCCAAACGATGAAAGCCCCACCTTGTTTCTGGATGATTCAGACTGAAGCTGGCGTCAGCATGAGAGCACCACCATCTCGTGGCTCCGTCGTGGTCATTCCGCGAGCAATCATGGCAGCCGCTCCCCACCGGAAGCCTGCGAGAGTCGAGGGCCCCCAAGACTTTTGTAGAATCTTCACGGCTGAGGGGACGCTTTCGAGAATGGAGCCCAAGCCCTAGCAGGCAAGCGTCCGAGTTCCAAGGTGTCCCAGGGCCATTTTAGTGGACCAGGCCCAAAACCAAAGAGCCGTCCGCCATTTTAAGAGTCCTGTGGCAGCCGCCTATCGCTGCACTGCAAGAGTGGGCGGAAGTCAACTACATGGTGAGCGAGACGCTGTAGCCGCAAGAGCGGGCACAACTCAGCTGGATGGCCGCCACCTGGGGAGGCCAGTTCACGCCGCCTCCCCCACGCCCCCCCCGGGCCGCCCCACGCCAATTTTCGGAGCAGCATTGTAGGATACCAAAACCAGTGCGGCAGTTTACTGGACATCACCTGGGTGCCATCCACATCTCGCGCGTTCTGCTGCCTTGGGACTATTCGCACAACAGACCGCTACTGACGAGGCCTCCCCCCGCACCACCCGGGACGCCCCACGCTGTTTTTCTGAGCTGCATTGTAGGAAACCAAAAACCAGTGCGGCACCCAGGTGACATCACCTGGGTGCCGTCCAGAACTCAGCACGTTGTGCTGCCTTGGGACTATTCGCACAAAAGACAGCTTCTGACCATTGTTGCTTTTTTTTGTCAAAAAATGTTTAAATGTATTTACAGTTTTTGTTGCGTTCGTTATATTTAAAAGTTAATAAAGTTTTATAATCCTACTTTGTTGGAGTGCTATATATTTTTAAAAAATCGGGTGAATGGGGCCTTGAATCGGGTTATTGTCATGTGTGGGCTTTGCAAGTGTACTGCTACAGGATCGGACATTTCAAACTCAAATGCACGTTCTTTTTCTTACCTTTCCGAAGCATGGAGCGCAATAGCAGGCAGAGAAAGGGTGATGCAAGTGTTGAACACTGCCTGGCCTGGCAAGGTGCTGGCAGTGTCCCCCCCCCCGCCCGCTCCTGAAAGAGGACACACACACACCGCCGCCCCGAGTACTTCACAGATCTTTAAAAGACCATGCGCTTGTTCATGAGGCTTAAATGGTTTATCACCTCTTCTAGAACCCCTGCATCGACCCTCTGACGTTTCCTGGAAGAATTACCACGTAACACAATACCAAGCCCTGTCACCTGAAACCCCCGAGGAATCGTGGGGCATATTATCAAGGGGGTTTATCTCCGCTTTTTTGGCTTTAAAAGCCAAAAAAGCGGAGATAAAATTATCTCCCTATTACCAAGCTGTCGCTAACACCAGTTAGTGACAGCTAAAAGGAGATAGCGACCATCTTGGGCCCCGCTTTGCATGTCAGTGATATTTATCACTAATGACATGCAAAGTGGGCGTGCCAAGATGTTAGCGACTGGAAACAGTCCCTAACATCGCTATCTCCTATTACCAACTTTTGGAGATATTCGCGCTAAGCGCGAATATCTCCGAAAGCTAACACCTGCCCTGAGCAGTTCTTAGCCATGTTATCCAATGGGAGGTGGATAACATGGCTAAGAGCATTTGCTCGATAATGCATGAATATCGCTGACTTCAGCGATATTCATGCATTGCGGCCGTTTTTTATCGCATTTGCGATAAACCTTGCTAATAGCAAGGTTTATCTGCGATAAAAATCGCCGATGTGCGGCGATAATTTTTGTCTCTAAACAAGTTAGAGACAAAAATTATCGCTAGTTGTTGGTAATATGCCCCCGGGTTTTTGCTTGCAGAAATCGGGAGGCGGGAGACTAGCACTGAAATCAGTAGTCTCACGCCTGAATCGGGAGGGTTGGCATGTCTGGATTCTCTACAGCTGGGGCCATAAACTACATCCGCAGGGCTAGGTGATAGCCTGGGACCGGCCTGGCATCTAAAATGGCTGCCGTGCACGACAAAATTGTGGCATTGGAAAAAAGGCAAGATGGCGCAGACAATGTTTATCAATAAGGATTCATTTATAACAAAATATTTTATCGCACTGACAAATTGGCGGTCAACACTTCCTGATTTCCATCGAATCGAACGTTAACAGACGTCACGCAGCAAAAAAAAAAAAAGCTCACGCACAGCCGCTGGAAGACATGTATCAACATATATGAGCCTCCTCAGCCAGCCTCAGAAAACATAAGGGATCAGGATACGTCTCCCGCACCCCCTTATACCTAGTAATTTAATTAAAACAAAACACAAAATGGCGAATTCCCGTTTCGCTACCAGTTTGCGGCCCGGGAAGCGCTTCTACCGTGAAAAATCAATTTTTTTTCCCCACGGGACCCTTTAATAACCCCAACATCATTCCTAGGGGGTCAAGAGGGGAATACCTTGCCCCCTTTCATTAAATTCCCCCTTCGTTTTTCACCTCTTCTTCTCTCTCGATCCTACCGAGAGACAAGATGGCGCACGCACAGCCGCTGTAAGACATATATCAACATATATGAGCCTCCTCAGCCACCCTCAGAAAACATAAGGGATTAGGATACGTCTCCCGCACCCCCTTATACCTAGTAATTTAATTAAAACGAAGCACAAAATGGCGAATTCCTGTTTCGCTACCAGTTTGCGGCCCAGTTCGCGGCCCGGGAAGCGCTTCTACCGTGAAAAATATTTTTTTTTTTATTTTCCCCACGGGACCCTTTAATAACCCCAACAACATTCCTAGGGGGTCAAGAGGAGTATACCTTGCCCCCTTTCATTAAATTCCCCCTTCGTTTTTCACCTCTTCTTCTCTCTCGATCCTACCGAGAGATAAGATGGCGGCCGCTCCGGACTGTTTAGAATGTTGACAGACACCGGGGAGCCAATCAGCTTCGCATCGCAAAGTTCCGTTTCGCGAAAAGTAAGCGGACCGGAGCGCAGCCCGGAGCGCTGTTACAGATATATATCTTGTTTTGAACGTTAATTTCTCAAAATCCACTGGAGCACATATATTGAGACCTAGCAAAGGCACATCGGGCTAACAGTCCCTACAATTTTGCCAAGTTTCGTGCAAATCCATTCAGCCGTTCGAGCTAAAAGTGAGGCCAACCGCCCTATGGAAATTAACATGGGGAAAACGCGTTTTGGGACCCCCCATTTTTCTCGGCCCCCCCTTGAGGAAACCCCCCCAAATTTTCAGGGGCTGCTCGCTCAGAAACAAAATGTGCCATTTTCCTGAAAATTTCAGCCGATTCCGTCCACAAACGCCAAAGTTATTAGACATAGAATTTTCAAAAATCCCATAGGGAAAAAATCCTAACTATATATACCTACTGGCGACACGCCAGTAGGTAATATATATATATATATATATATATATATATATATATATATATATATATATTCACTGAAAAAACCATAGGTTATAGACCATATATAGTTAGGAATTAGCATTTACAAAACCTTATTTTACTCACACAAAACCATTGAAATTCGCATATATAGTTAGTTGCACTAACTATATATCGCGCACCCGCAATCCACTGCTGATCATGTCACATATTACATCATTCATGACATGGTCAGTGACATCACTGATGACATCACTGATGACATCTCAAATGACATCACTGATGACATCACTGATGACATCTCAAATGACATCACTGATGACATCACTGATGACATCTTAAATGACATCACTGATGACATCTCATTTGACATTACTGATCACTGATGACATCATTCATGTGATAATACGATGAACCTCTTCAGACTCTAATATAACCTTAGATACACTCAGTGTAAACAGACACTCACAGACTGTCACTCATCCATGGAGTTACTCACACACCTAGTCAGTCATGAAAAGAATCAATCACACCTCCATTTCCTCAACTATACAGTTATACACACCTTACTTATTCAAACATATATTAACACATATTTACTCTCTTATACAATCCCTGATACAAGTTCACAATGATCCATACAGCCACTCACACATTCACTGGCTCTTATGCACAGTTATTTATATATGTCAACTCTCACATGTACTGTGTTTTACATATGTACTTACTTTGACATGTAGCACTGAGATATCCATTCACTCACTAATACACTCATGCACAGTCAACCGCACATACAGCTGTTTCCACATGCACTTTTGAACCCATACATATAGTGAATCAACTACTCACACATCTATGTACAGAGTCACACACCTCCCAGCCACCCATACACACACACTCAGTTTCCCATACAAATACTTGGACAACCAATGAATAACCCATACAGTTACTCATATAGCTACTGATCAACATATGCAGCAGTTTGTAGAACAACAGATATAATGATGCACAAATTAAAACAGTTTAGTCACTAACCCATGCACTCAGTGAGACACATTTAATCACTCACTCATACAGTCAGTCATGCACCTACTAAATCCTTCATCCAGACACTTATACATCCACTCATTCTTCAATATGTAAGACATATTTTAACTTTACAGAAACATACAGTCACTGGATGTTGTCATCAGTGATGTCATCAGTGATGTCATTTGAGATGTCATCAGTGATGTCATTTGAGATGTCATCGGTGATGTCATCAGTGATGTCACTAACCATGTCATGAATAATGTAATATGTGACATCATCAGCAGTGGTTTGCGGGTGCGCGATATATAGTTAGTGCAACTAACTATATATGAAATTTCAATGGTTTTGTGTGAGTAAAATAAGGTTTTGAAAAGGCTAATCCCTAACTATATATGGTCTATAACCAATGGTTTTTTCAGTGAATTTTCAAGGTTTTGTAAATGCAAATTCCTAACTATATATGGCCTAAAACCTATGGTTTTTTCTGTGAATATATATATATATATATATATATATATATATATATATATGTATATGTATATATATATATATATATATATATATATATATATATATATGTATATATATCCAACAACATGATGCCTGCTATGAAGGGAGCCCAACGACAGGTGAGTCCATTGCCAACAATCTTTATTGGAGAAAATAAAGCGAGAGGGAGCGCTGCAACACAGGGGTGAAGTCCAGCCTGACGCGTTTCATGCAGAGCACTTCTTCAGAGGCACCGGACTAGGGAGGGAAGAGCACAGCAGTTTGTAGCACCATATTTATTTGATAACAGCCCGCCCCAGTGGGCGTGGCTGCTCCAAGGTTTTCCGGGACTTGTGGTGCAAAGTACTCCTTCAGTGAGGTGCAGCTCTTTACCTCCATGGCGAAAAGTAAAACCAAGTGGCTCGTGGTGCAGAACTCGGGTCCCCGCTGCACAGATAGTTCCTCCAATAACAGGCTTCTGTTCCTTAGCGGCGGCATCGATTGGTGTCGTATATATATATATATAGATATATAATAATGTGTGACTGAGAAACGCGGACACGGATTTCAAAGTTCACGCATCCACTCCCATTGGAGGAATCTCATGGCCATAAACAGAGGACTGCGGGTTGCAGGTAGTACTCACTCCGCCTGTTGTTTAATTGTCCCCTTCAATTTATGGCATGTGAAATCTCTGTGTGTCACAAGTTGTTAGCCAATACATGCCACAAATGAGGAAAACACAGTCCAAAATCAGGGACATAGTTCAGTGACTGCGTACCCAGCACTAATTATGCTCTGACTCCGTCAGCTATCGGGCTGCTTTCTCCCCACTGCAGTCAACAGATGGTGATTTGGCTTCCCTCCAGTCGTCCTTTCAGCAGGCAAACTGCTGCTCTTTCCCCAGTATCCCAACGCAAGTGCTGGTGCTGGGCGGGGCGCTGCGATGCGTACTCTCTACGCTCACTCCAAGGTTTGTCGGCAAGTCGCAGAGCACCAAACCAAGAGGCGTGTCAGTCAATATATATATATATATATATATATATATATATATATATATATATATATATATATATATATATATATATATATATATATATATATATGTGTGTTTATATATATATATATATAGAGAGAGTTTAAGCAACCCAGGATGACTCATGATGTTATCAAATTGATTTCCATCCTTAGGAACATTTTCACAAGGGTGTGGCAACTCATGTAAAAAGCCTTATTCATGTTTGTATATATTCAACCTAAGCAACCACTAATCCAATTGATCAAAAGGTGCTTACCAATCACAATAGTAACAGTATTTCTTAGTTAATTTATTTGCTTTTTCTGCTTTTTCTTGGTTCCTCACTCTAAGGTAGGAGTGCCAGTTGGACCTAGGGAGAGAAGGAAGAGTGATGGCAATGTATTTCTAATGCGCTAGCATCCAACGCTGATTTCTCATAAGAGGAATATAGTTGGTCATACCATATATTTTCTCAAGTACATCAACCACTTAGGTATAGCTTGTTCATTCAATTCTTAATTTTTATTATATTCCATAATTCATTCCGGTAAGACCCTGGATTTTTAGTCTATAACTGTCTGCAATTTAAAAGAATGATTGCACATAAGACAGAGATTCTTCAGGCCTCATATGGATAAGCAAAATATCAAAAATTCCAATAATTCATAATGCAGTTATACTTATATTATTATATATAGCGATATGTTTTAAAGACTCTATAGGGCCAGCCCTGCTCTATGTATTCAATTACGTGCTTATAGGGTGCCCATATCAAAGCAGAGTAGAAAGGAAATTATTATCTTAGCTATCACAGCAGGTATATTTTTTTCTGTGTTGTCCTGAACTTAAAAAACAAATAAAGCTATGACAATTGTTAAAAAAGCGACCCAAGGGACACAGTGCCTAACACCGAACTGAACAAAAAAACTTGCATTTTAATCAGAGTTTCACATTCTTAGATTTAGTTAAGAAGTAGGGGGGAAGGTAATAGCCCTGATATTGTGACACTCAAATACCCCTCATGTGGGGCCATTCATAATACCTGGTACCATTGCACTATAAGTTACAGAAATAAATTGTGAAGGGAAAGATCCTCCCCACTTGAAATCGTGAACCCCATATACGCGGTCCAGCGAAATACATGGTACCTGTGTACCTTAAAGTATTGTATACGAGTCACAGAAAATAACAAAAGCCTCTCCTTGCAAAACTTACTTGATATTTCTTTAGTCCGCTTCTTCCGCATAGTACCAATTGGGAAATTTCAAGACACCATTGTAGCAATAAAATAGCCCTCCGTAGGAGTCACCTATGCCCAATTTGGAGAAAAGGGCGTTGGGAGCTCGTTTTACCCGTCCGCCATTTTGTAATGGACTCCAGGTCAATTATAACCTTAAATTTATTGGACAAACATGACAATTCGCAACGAATATCAGGCTATTACTGTTGCCCAAAAAGAAATTCCCTTAATAATGAAAGAACGGCTGCTTGGGGAAAAATATTGAGACAAAAAAGTCCTCATTGCTGCTTTCGATGAGCAATGTTTGGTCAATCATTTTTGTGGCCGTCAAATTTGATCAGTCTAGAGAACACGATCAGGCTTGAGTTGTTTTCCATAGTCAAAAAGCGCTTTTTGATATGCTATTGAAGTTAAATATTGGTGGAGATAATCCACTATACCATACCGCATAGTTTTTAATATTATCCCAAAATTTTTATTTATTAAGGATCAATAAAGAAAATCTTTGTTGCCATACTTCAACGAGCAGATGAAGAGAAGACGAGTGCTCAGCGCACCATTTTCTAGGCGCCATTTTGTAATGTCCATCAATGTATGATTTAATATGATTAATGTAAATTTAGATTGAAGGAGTGCATTATAAAACCATTTGCTGTAGCTTCTGGCTATCTCAAAAATAGGGAAAGTCACGTTACCAATCTCAAGTCGAAAACTATCCCAAGTCAGTCGACATCATGAATGCCAGATTCACCATGGAACTGGCATTGTCTCTATATTTACGTCTTATGGGAAATACATGAATACAGTGCATGTGTGCTCTATGAACTCAAGATAACAAGGAATTAGTTACATGACGCAAGCTTCCAGCTCCAAATATTCAGCAGAGGGATGCAATGCATCACTAATACCTTATTTACGAGCAACACTTTATAGTTCAATTATGCCGATAATGTAAATGTGAATGTAAATGTAAATGTAGACGTATTTGTAAAGCGCACTGATACCCCGGCAAGCAGTGTGTCCTCGCGCTGTACTCATAACGCTAGGGAACCCGTCCTGGCTGTTCCCCGTGAAATGTCCACTCCTGGGCATCCCCGGGGTGCAACCAGGCATCCCCAGCGCTGTAGGGGGCCGTTGTGGAGGCTAAGCAAGCTATTGCCCAGAGTTGCAGCGTGGGACTAATGCTCGGAGTAGGCACCGAGGCGAGAAATCAGGTCCGAGGAATTATGAGCCCAAGAACCGCCAAGATCAGCCGAAGCGGGATTTGAACCCTGGTCCCGACCAGACCTCTGTACCAGGGATTGCCGCTCTAAGCAGTGAGCCACACTCCTCCACATGATATTGGATATGATACTAAAAAAGAATTATGATACAAACAGGCCTGAAGAACCTCTGCAAATGCTAGGAGACATTCCCCAACATAGTCACAAAAACCTCCAGAGGCATTCCACAGACAGATCTACCAAATTGTTTTTCAGTACCGCGCCATTTAATTTTGACAGATTACTTGAAGCCTCTTCTAGTTGTTCTACAGAATACATTTCATTATTGATATTCAGACCCATGGAGATGGTTCTTAAGCAGCAAATTCAACCTGCTTCTGCATGACATATAGTTGTCTCCCTATCTCCACCCCTCTCTGGGGCCTTTACACTTTCGATTGCATGGAACCAGATAGTTTGTAGTCCTGGATGTGTTTCATGTATGTGTGCTGAAACTGGGTATCTATCATCCTTATCCCTGATTGCCCTAATGCGTTCCTGAATATGTATTTTTAGATCACTTATACTGCTACCTATATAGATCTTATTGCAGTTGCAGCCAATGATATACACTGTATGTGTGGTATTACAGTTGATATTTTTAATTCCCTCACCGTATTATATTTGAATGTGCATTTCTTATTCAGTCCAAAATTACAGATGGTACACAACCCACATACATGGAAGAGTACTGGCTTAATAGGCAACCATGACGCCACTTTTTGTTTTTGGTCTTTTACGTAGCTTGGGCAGAGCATTTTTTAAAGTGTTTTCCCTTTCTTGTAACCTACTTTGGGTGTACCAGGGACCGTACCTATTGGCCACTGGGCAGATGTTAATAGGTGCCATTTTCTCCTTACAATGTTATATATGTGGTCACTGTAGGCATTATATTGTGTTATAAAGACTACAGTAACCCGATATTTTTTGTCCTTGTTCGATGCTTTTTTAGAAATCAAGGTTTCGTCCCTATCTACCTTCCTGATTCTCATCTCTGCTTGACTAAGACCTTTATTTGCATGGCCCCGGCTATGAAAGTTGCGTTTTCTTATCTTAAGATTATTATCAAACTGATTCTCCTGGCTGCAATTTCTTCTTGCACGCACCATCTCACCATATGGAATGGCGTAGATGGTTGCTTGTGGGTGTGCGCTTTCAGCACTTTGGATTCTGTTTTCAAATACATAGAGTTTCAGATCAAGAAATTTAGTACTTTGTCACGGAAAACTCATGGTCAATTTGACATTAAATCTATTCTTATTCAAATAACTGTGATATGCATGAACTTCTTCCTCCCCTCCACTCCAGATGAGAATTATATCATCTATATAACTCCCATAAAAGATGATGTTATTGTTCCACTTTAGTGAGCCAGACCCCCAGGCATGCTCCGTATCATACACACCCATAAACAGGTTAGCATAAGACGGAGCAAACCTGGTTCCCATGGCTGTACCTTGTTTTTGAAGGAACTATGTCCCATTGTGTAGCAAGACATTCATGGTTAAGATCATTCGAGACATTTCTAAGAGCATCAGTGTATGCTTAACATTTGTTTTGTACAGTAAATATTTCAATGCCTCCAATCCACACTCTGTCCGCATGCACGTATATAGACTCTCAACGTCCATAGTGACGAATATTAGTTAGTCACTAATCCATTCAAAGTCCTCAAGCTTGCAGAGTATATCTCTACTATCATGAAGGTAGGAGGGCATATTTTTTACGAATAGCTGCAAAAAACCATCCATGTACTCCGACAGATGTTCGGTGGGACCCCTGTTTCCCGAGATGATGTGTCAAAGTTGAAGTTCCTCAGGAGCAGTACCCTCAAATGGCCCACCTTCTGGCAGCCCCGACTCTGAGTTTGTATTTCCAGAGTTTCAGGATGGCCAGATGAAGGGAGGGGTGGGGAAGGGAGGTTACTGCGGGGAGGGAGATCTGAAATGACACACCAAGATACAGTGAATGCTCAATCTGGTTTGATGAACACTCTAATAATTACTTAACAGTTGTTAAATTTGATGACACTTACATTTACCTGTAAAAGAAAGTAGCTGTTGTGGATTCAAAGTCTTATCTTCTTCGATGTGTATCTTTTCTAATATTTCACTTTTGCAGTATACATCAGAAATTTCATGTCCTGAATTATAATCAAGTGCTTTGAAATATCATCAAGTTCTTTGGTTGCCTTCACCAGAAGAATAAACAACTTGACTTTCAAAATGAAACACTTGGAGAAGTCTTTCTTGTAGATACAAACTCTAATAATGTCTAGATCCTTACTATAACAAAGTTTAAAATTATACCTTGAGAAGAACTGTCAAGTTTTCTTGAATTCTAAGTTAGCATCCAATTGCGCTTACACTTAGCGTCCAATGCGCTCATAAAAAGCGTCCAAATGAGCCCACCAATTATGTTCAATTGCACTCACATTTGTGTCCAAATGCTCTCACCATTAACGTGCAAATGCGTTATCAATAGCGCTATTAACTTGCTCATATACTGTATCACGAACGTTGACAAATGCAAGCTTCTTAAACTCAAAAGCTCATCCTGAACCAAAGTACGCAGGCAACCTTACCTGCAATCTTCTAAACG
The DNA here is from genome assembly GCF_964263255.1 of Lissotriton vulgaris. Lineage (NCBI taxonomy): Eukaryota > Metazoa > Chordata > Amphibia > Caudata > Salamandridae > Lissotriton > Lissotriton vulgaris. The sequence goes on from NC_141691.1 coordinate 210,222,078, forward strand.
AAGTGCCCAAGAATCTCCGCAGGACAGGAAACCAAACCGCCACACCTGTCGAGAATGCTAAAAACTCCGGGACAAGAAACCTCCAGACGCGTGTCCACAATAATCCGCACTGAGGGATGGGTGGGGCTTCCTTTTATACGTGCAGAGGAAGTTCCACGGAAGCCACGGATGAACACAGAGCGTCCTACGGAAGCCGCGTCTGAACACACTCTCCACATGTGTTTAGACTGCGGGTCTGTGCAAAACAAAACGGGTTAGCAAAACAGTACTTGTACAATAGGCTAAATGGTTGTGTGACTCTGATAACACTTTGATGTTAGCATGCTGCAGACTAACTAAGACTGAAGAAAAAAGAAATTAGGCATGAAAAGAAATTAGGCAAAGTATTAAGAGTAGTTAGTTCAAACATATGAATGACATTACAAGGAAGATTATAAACACACAATCACAGTCAGATTTGGCAGTAAGTACATCAACATGATCTTGACAGCAAAGAAGCCATATGTATCAAAGCAGGGTCCGGACATGATGGGTTCATAACAGCTAACATTACTTAGCTGTCTCTCTATCTCACCAAAGTAATCCTTTTGATCCATAAGAACAATATTCCCTAAGCCTGGGCAGTAAATTCCGTTCCGCTTGCAGAATTTGGGTAATTTTGCGTTTCGCGGAAAAGGCGAAATTGCCCAAAATTCTGCGTTCCGCAAGTTCGCGAAATGTTTTGCTTGTTCGCGTTCTCAAAATGCGTGTTCCCAAAATATTTCCCCCGAGCAAGCAAACAGCAGTTGCAAACAGGAAAAAAGCATCGCCAACAAGAAATTCCACGTGCTCGCGGAATTTCTGCGTGTTTGCGGAGATTTCCTACCGTTTTGCGGAGATTTGCGTAACACGATTACTCAAATTCTGCCCACCCCTAATATTCCCCCCCTTGTCTGCCTCTCGTATGACAAGTTGGGGATCTTCCTGCAATGATTTTAAGATGACCTTTTGCTCCTTGGTGAGATTGTAATTATGTCGACAATGTGCACCTTTCCCATGTCTATCCTTCAAATGATGTAACTGTTGTGCAACTTTGTGAAAAACTCATCAATGTGTGTATCCTGAACATTAGAGGGCAAGAATCTATACTTGTTCTGTAACCCACTGCAAATTGTTGTATCTTCTATGTTTATTAACCCTGCCATCTGCACAATATCAATATCTAAATCATCTTCATCCAAAGTTTCCAATAAGTGTACAGTACTGAGTATAGCAATTGTTAAATCGGAAGAGCTCTCATAATTTTTTGGTACAACATTTGAGGCTGACGGGTGTCCACAAAAATATTTTTTTAATTTTAATTTGGTTACAAATTTATACACATTGATATGCGTATCCACAAAATTACAATTTTCTGTAATACAAAAACTCATGCCTTTTCGGAAAACATTCAATTCCATTTCAGTTAAGCTCTGAGATGATAGATTTACAATACATAACTCATTTCAGATAAAGGGTCCGATATCCAAATCAGGAAGTATATTCTCATCTCTGGCATTTATTTCTACATTTGAGAGAATTTGATTTGTTGTCTTGTTTGCACACCTACTCCTGTATTTCTTCCCTCCCCTCCTTGTTTTGCGTTTAGATTTCTCTTTTTGTTCCCCAGCCTGTATCACTGGACCATGCGTAAAAAAAGGGAGGATGATCAGGCCCCCTCAATGTTTCTAGGCCCCTCCCCCGGATCGCTATCTAGAGAGGTGCTACTATATGACACACTTATCGGTTTTGCAGGCATTCCAGTTTCAATCATAGGCTTGGGAGTTATATCATCATGCTTTCTGAGAAAGTGAAGATTCTTCCCCGATCACAACCAGTTTCATCCCGTAGGACCTTTTCCTGGTTCCTATTTTTTAAATAAATTTGATAGTTCACTATTTTTTTTTATAAATTTCATAATTTTTCGTGGTAGCTTCCTTCAAATTCATTTCTGAAATTTCTTTTTCAAGTTTCGTTATTTTGTCCCTGAACTTTTTCACCTTCCTTTGTGCATTAGTCATTAAGGTCCTCGTCATCCTGTAGGAGGCGTTTCTCCCATTCCTCCAACAAATCACTCTCCAAATCCTCATAATTTGAGAAGATTAATATTATCACACCGTGTGGTATGCGTTTATTTTATAAATATTTTTCCATGGCGGCTCGTCCCACCATTTACCTACTTCCTGCTTCCTCAATTTCTCTAGACAAAAAAACTTATCCTTTAGGCCAGTGGTTCCCAAACTTTTTTGACCCGTGGCTCCCTTGACCTAATTGGCAGTTGGCCGTGGCTCCCCACCATTTTTTTACCGGCGCACCACGGCACACACTTTGGGAACCACTGGTCTATGTGAAGAATCAAGCCTAGACGTGATGAAGGATTCAGAGTAGCCATCACCATTTAAAACTTTATTTGCAATCACAAAGATGTTAAAAAGTACATCGCAATGCATACAACACCATGATAGAGTAGCAAGTCGTCATATAAGGAAGGAAGATAGCATTTCTTGGGCGTGCCAAATACAACATTCATGCTCTTGGGTGTACTCGAGTTGCATGCACTGGGCAAGTCGAGATGCTGCTTCAGATCTGCAGCTGGAGCCCAACTTGATCGGGGCGAGGCAGCTCTCCCAGGCCAACAGTGATCACACAGCACATGAAACGAACTCGTAAAGTCTAAGCCCCTCCATCACCGACTGCCGCATCCTCTCAAAAACTGCTGTGGGCACAGCAAAATGACAAGTTGGCATTTCCCAAGGATACCTTCCTTCCAGGTGACGCGCAGGGGAAATACTGGTGGCCTTAATTAGCAATGCTAATTTGGAAACATTTGTGTGCGATTTTAGAACAATGAACAGATCGGGGTCCCCAAAGCTCTCAAAATCACTAGCATTCCCTTTTAAGATGCCAAAACCATCTTGGAGAATGCCCATCATATTGATAATCTGTACACTGTACTACAGAAAGTTCATTCAAGGGCAATTGCAAATTGGTAAAATGCACACATGACATTAGCTGTAATCACAGAGCCCCCGCCCTGGCCGGCCTTATCTGCACAGACAATGGGAGTCCAGTAATTAGCAGCTCTTTACTGGGGCAGCTGGAGCATATTGTCACACAGTGCCAAGAAGTAACTCAGGGGCATATTACCAAGCAATAGCGATAATTATCGCTATTGCTTGGTTAGAGACAAAAATTTACCGCTGAGCTGCGGCGATTTTTACCGCAAATAAACCTTGGTATTACCAAGGTTTATCGCAAATGCGATAAAAATCGCCGCAATGCATGAATATCGCTGAAAAGTCAGCGATATTCATGCATTACCGAGCTAATGCTCTTAGCCATGTTATCCACCTCCCATTGGATAACATGGCTAAGAACTGGTCAGGGCAGGTGTTAGCTTTTGGAGATATTCGCGCTTAGCGCGAATATCTCCAAAAGTTGGTAATAGGAGATAGCGATGTTAGCGACTGTTTTCAGTCGCTAACATCTTGGCACGCCCACTTTGCATGTCATTAGTGATAAATATCACTAACATGCAAAGTGGGGCCCAAGATGGTCGCTATCTCCTACTAGCTGTCGCTAACTGGTGTTAGCGACAGCGAGGTAATAGGGAGATAATTTTATCTCCGTTTTCTTGGCTTTTAAAGCCAAAAAAGCGGAGATAAACCCCCTTGGTAATATGCCCCTCAGTTCCTTGGGTGCGTTGTATAAACAGTCGACTCAGAGTTAATATCATCCACCCAAAGAACCTTAGCTTTATGTCTGATGCTGCTAAATTGCACAAAAGGTGAAATTCGTTTTGGCAAGCAGCCTTCCGTCCACTACACTGCTCCAGGCCCTGCTGTTCATACACAATCCCAGGGACAGTGCATGAATGCAGAGAATTCAGTCACATTTTCGTGTTCCTGCTCCCAATCCCCAGCAACGAGCCGGGAAAGAGGCACGGTGGAAAAACAATAAGAGAGAAGGGGCGAGAGCACACTACATTACGATAAACGAAGGCAGAGAAGAAATTATCTGACCCTGCCATGTGCGAGCAAGCGTTACTAACACGGCCAGGGCTTCGATAACTGCCACACTTCTAGAAACGGCCATCTCCACCCTCGCAGCTTGGTTGTCATCCGAAAGGAGGGGGGCGGGGGGCCAACACACAGACTAAGGTCTCCCACTCCTACTTCCGATGAGGGGGCGTCTCTACAACACGGAAACACAATGCTGGTATGGCGAGCCTCCTGGTGCCTAAATGGCAGGGATCAACAGTATGCAGCAATATTCTGCTGGTACTCACCAAAGGATGTGCCCCTTAAACCCGTGGGGGCATATTACCAAGGGCATTATCGCCGCATTAGCGGGACTTTTTCCCGCTAATGCGGCGATAATTTTATCGCCCTATTACCAAGCTGTCGCTAACTCCAGTTAGGGACAGCTTGTAGGCGATAGCGGGCATTTAGGGGCCCACTATGCATGTCAGCGATAATTATCGCTAATGACATGCAAAGTGGGCGTGCCAAGATGTTAGCGACTGAAAACAGTCGCTAACATCTCTAACTCCTATTAGCAACTTTTGGAAATATTCACTCTAAGCGCGAATATCTCCAAAAGCTAACGCCTGCTAAAAGCAGTTCTTAGCCATGTTATCCAATGGAAGGTGGATAACATGGCTAAGAGCTTTGTCACAATAATGCATGAATATCGCTGATTTTTCAGCGATATTCATGCATTTCGCAGGATTTTTACCGCTTTTGAGATAAACCTTGATAATATCAAGGTATCTCAGCGGTAAAAATCCTCGGTGTGCGGCGATATTTTTTTCCCGCTAACCAAGTAATAGCAATAATTATCGCTATTGCCCTTGGTAATATGCCCCGTGGTTCCCAAAGTGTGCGGCGCTGGGGCTGATGAGCGCAGCCCTGGAGCCATTCAGATGCAGAAGGCGAGGGCTGGGATCAATTGACCTGGCAGCACAAAGGAGGGGGAGGACTTGTGGCTGCAGTTTTCACAATCCACATCCTGCACGGCGTCGCGGCGCCCCTGGCTTCTCATCACGGCGCACCAGGGCGCCGCGGCGCACACTTTGGGAACCACGGCTTTAGGCCCTCAATTTTAGTGTTAGTTTTTTGGGGATTATCGATATTTTTTCCCTTGTTTTTGAATAAGTCCCCCAACATCTCTCTGTTGTCCAAAAATTCCATCCTAAAATTTTCAAACCTTTTGATAATGCAAATTTACCCAATTTAACTATATACAGCATATACGTATTTAATTATTTGGGAGGTGTGTGGTGCTAGTTGGGGAAATGATCCTTGCATGCGTTGAATTCTGTAAAGCAGCAGAAATCTAATATCTACAGCAGAAATCTGTCTGTATATTGCTGTTGTAGTCAGGCAACGCCCTGTGCTTACTTCCTTAGTTGTCACACGAACTGGAAATATGATAAATCACCTTTGATTTCGCATGTGTCTGAAAAATGGAAATACAGCATAGCATCTTGTGTTACATCAGGGAAGATCAACAATGCAAGATTCTACCCAACAGTTTTGTCTAACTTTGTTTTCACAGACTTTTTTGCAGGCCAATTTCGAAACACCGACAATGTTTGATGATTAGAGTGTCAATATTTTTAAATCAAAAACTATGGTGTAGAATAATGCATTGTTGATCTGCCCTGACTTATTAAACAAAATATAGGCAGCCATTCTCAATATTCAATCTCAAGTTTATCTGAGTTAGGGTTGCTGATTTGTGTTTCATTTTCTCCCTACCTCAAAAGCACTGCGCCTTTACTATTCACATGACCCTAAAAGAACCTCATTGTTAGTGGTCTGTTCTGTATATATGATCTTTATAGAATCTTGACCATTTAGATGCATTACAATTGATGTATATAATTTTGTAGTTTCTTGGAAGGAAACTACTGTCTGGTGAGGACGTCATTCCACTATTTGCTCTTCGAATTTATCAGTAAGAACCAATGTTATATACAGTACATATGTATTAGACCTGACATCCTTGGCATGGTATTCCCCCAGATTTTCTGCCTTGACTGCTCTGTTTTTACTGATTTACTGAACCCATTTTTGTTGGCATTAGGACTCTCTGCAATTTACCTCTACTAACTAGTGGTAAAGTGCTTGTACTCTCCCTAAACCTGGTAAAACTGGTATACACCTACCTGACACATTGACCCACTTATATATCCTTAGTAAATAGTACTACATGTACCCAGGGCCTGCAAATGAAACGTTACTAGTGGTCTGCTGCACTCATTGTGCCACTCATCAAAGTAGCATTGTAAAACCTTACCCAGGCCTGTCACTGCAGCCTCTAGTGCAATTTTAATGTACCATTTCAACCTGACAAAATAAACATTTGTCAGGCCTAAACCTTCTTTTTCAATATCTATAAGGCACCCCTAAGGTAGACCCTACAGGCTCTTAGGGCAGGCCACATGGTATTTAAAAAGGAGGACATGTGCATTTAAGTTTTAAATGTGCTAGCAGTGAACAACCCCCAAAGTAGTTTTTCACTGCAACAAGGTTACCTCTCCCATTAACTAACACTTGGTTACCTTATTACAAGCAATCAATGCTAACTCTAGTTTGGGATAAGGTAGAGAAATGCTTCTTCCACTCAGCTGAATTGCAATTTAAAATCTTCTATAATGGTAAACTTGGGTTTTAAGTTACTATTCTGCCAATGCTACTTTTAGAAAGTTGACATTCTTATACCTAATCAAAGGTGTCTTTCTGGCAGGCCTTATGGTCAGATGGCTTTGAAAAGCTCTCCTGTGGTATGATGTGAATTCCTCCATAAATGGGGGCAAAAGGGTCCATGGTCTGGGGCAGGGTGTGCTCTCCAGAGAAGGGTAGCCTAAGGGATTGTACTCAGCCCTACCTTAGCTTCAAATCGTAGCCTGGGGGCTGTTCTAAACTCCTACCTGACTTCTGAAGCCACCTGCTCCGTCACTGCCAAATTCAGCTCACACCTACGCCTGATAGAGCGCGCGGGTCACCCGGGTCACTTAGATTACCAAATTTTCCACGCACTGGGCCCTGGCGTGCATATGATGACAGCGTTTTGCAATGAACCGGGTGAAAAACCTCTATCACGCTACTATCAGTAATCGCGGTGGGTGATTCTTACACCACTCACTATTCATGTACCTGACTTACCACAGGCACATTACTCCTGACAGATCAGGAGCTAGCAGTGGACAGGTGATAAGGGTTTTCCTACAAGGGAGAAAATTCTAATTTACACATTTAATACCTTTAATATTTCTTTAATGTATAATGACCACAGACACCTTGATGGTTTTAAGGGTTTTATATAGTATAAGTTTAGAACGAAAATGCCATTACAAGTAGGCAAATGCAAAGTAATACATCAATGATTAGTATTAGAACCAGAATGTAACTTTGGATCAAAGTGAGTATCATAGAGTAAAAGGGAACACTATAGGGCATGAATCATAATGAACATTTATCTAATACAATTTAATCTAGGGCAAGGACGTGAGGAAAACCTAATGTGTGACCTAATAATTTTATACTATTTCCTAAACCTTATGCTATCTTTCTAACTTCACGGCAACCATACTAAGGGAAAGGGAATAAGTGGAACAAACTAGGTAAACAGTCGGGTTTAACAATGTCCTATAGGAAGGGTAAAAGTGGAACATTTACTAATAATCAATTGCATGCAATTACATTCAAAGAGACATGGAGAATATCACCGGCAAGATTGCTTTAATCAGAGAAGGAAAAGTTTAGGGTATAGTATAGACAGACACCTATGTCAATATTTACCTAGGTGAGAATGAGGACTAACCCTGGCCACGGGTCAGTTGGGAAAGAACGGGACAAGGACCCTCAAGGATTCAGGAAATACCAGAAGGTGAGCAGGTACAGCTCATGGACAGTCAGGACAGGATACCCCTCAGGTCTGGGTCAGGACTGGGTTCACCAAGGCACGACCAACCCCTCACAGTTTCGGATGCAACGCCAGCGTTACCCCCTCTTCTGCACGGAATTCGCCAATAACCCCGATTGGGTTTTCGACTCTCCCAGCAAAGTGCTTCGCTTAGCACTTAGGACTAATTTCCACCCCTTGGAGTTTGTGGAAAGTTTCAGGCAGAATGCTCCGCAGCACTCTGTATCAGGCACCTATAGAGTTCGTAGGGTCAGTGACAGGTCTGCTACTCGGACAAGTCGGACAATTTCTCTAAGCTAAGCTAGGCTATATATACAGTTTTAAGTCCCCAAGACCACCCATAAATGTTGCAATATGACAAAGTCCCATCTTCTGATTGGTCAAGGGAGGTGGTTTAAGGCATTTGTCACCACCTATATTTCTATTACGTGTTTCACGTGACATTACCCTCCCCCTAGCATCTGGGTTCCCAGGCATACGTGTGGGAAAGTACAATAGTGAAGTAAAGGTTTGAAACATTGTTGCATTTTCAGAGTAAAAATAGAAAGTCTTCAAGGGCAAAGGTGCGCCTGGAAAGGATAGTCCCCTTTTCAATGGCCAACTGGCCAGGTTCCATTGCTGCACGTCCCAGATCTTTGATCACGTGATGAGGGATACGTCAGCTTCAAAATGGATCCCATCCCCACGTCAAGGCCCTCATTTACGCGGTACATGAAAAGTAAGCGAAAACAAATTAATAACACAGAATAAAATGAATACACTGTACACCATGACCAACTACTCTTAATCCCTTATTTTATAATACTTATAGCATTAAGAGTTAGTGCAGAGAAGATGCATAGACAAAAGCGGCTTAAGATAGCATGAAGCATGATTAGTGACAAGCGGCCATTTTAACACCACTGCGCATGAGCGAACTTTTCCCTCCAGATTGCGAGTGCGTCACGTCACATGGGTATGACCGACGCATGCGCAGACTGAATTTCTGCAAAGCGGCCATTTTATTAATGTGCAAGCTTGATTATGATGAAAAACACATAGGCAAGCCTCCTAGGGACACCCGTGTGTTGGGGAAATACAAATAAATGACAAACAATCGAAATTAGTACAGTTATAATATAAGCGAGGTTCATGAAAGAGAGCAAGTCGCGTTACGTGCGAATCCTTGCTCCATCAATCCCCTCTTTGATGATATTTACTATCATCACTACACATGAAAACAGATGCCAACTTCATTCATCCAATTCATCCATCTCAACCTCAATGAACTTATTGTTGAGCTTTCTCTCCGCCTCTCTGTGTGTATGATTGTTCTTTATTTTCTTATATATCTGGTTTCTTAATTCTTCTAATTCTAAGTCTTCAGCCTTTCGCTTTCCTCTTTTATTCACTATATATTTTCTGCATTTCTGGCACTTGCAACAGATGAATATGATCAGAACAATCAAACCTATTCCAGCTATTGGCATCAGTATTTTCCATATAAGACTTTTACCTAAGTTAGAGAACCAACTACCTACAGAGGAGAGACCATCAGTCAGTCTCTTCCAGGCACTGTCAACCTCTAATGGTTTGATTTCTTTTTCCAAATTAGTAATGTTTCTTATATACTTCTTAATTTCGACACTTTTATCAGGAATGTAAGTGCAACAATGTTGTGCCCTCAGCATCCTGCAGACTCCGCCCTCTTTTGCCAATAAGGTATCAAGAGCCAGGCGATTCTGTAAAACCATTGATCTGATCGCAACCATTTCGGTATTGATCATCAGAAATCCAGCAGCAGTGTCAGTTGATAACCGATCCACTACTGTAGATAATTTGCAGATTCTATGAGTATTCAGAGCTACCCCCATTCCAGGTATCAGTGCACTAAAAATATCACCTATAATTTCTCCTACACTTTCACGTTTTCTACGCACTAAACCATTAGTAATCTCATTGCTTCCAGCTGCATTGTCCACATGGTATATTTTCGGAAAGACAATGCCAAAGTAGCAGCTTCCATACCAGTGATCCGGCAATTTGAAATAAGCCTTGTTTCCACATATATAATAAATTCCTGGAAACACAGGTTCTGACCCATTTTTGAAACCCCAACCTCCAATTACCTTGTAATTATGTTCACACTCGCTGGAACCAATGAATACATTGTTATAATAACTAGTCTTTTCTCTATGAAGACAGAGTTTCCCTTTCCGTTCAAAATCCAGCAACAGAGCAGGAGTAACTTCGCTTTGTGAGGTGTTATCCATGTTTTCTGCCCATCTAGGGGTTCTGTTCTGTTCGTCATTTGCCTTTTTCTGAAACTTTTCCCTTCTCTTCTCTGCCATTTTCAAGAACATTTTCTCTTGTGCATGTAAGGAACACGTCAAGTTGTCTCTACGAGCTTCATTCAGATCTATGTCACCTATAGTCAGGAAATATTCCCCCATGTAGCGAGTCACTCCACCAAGGGTATGTACAAGGTTCAGATTCCCTCTAATAGGAAGTTCTGAAAAGATAACGTCAGTGTTTGAGTAATAATACTGTAAAGTGCTTCTATAAAATAAACTAGCTAAGATACTACAGGAAATTCCATAGGTCAGGGGTAAATGGTGGTATGTCACGCCTTCAGCTACTGAAGTAGGTAGCATCATGCAGACATAGCAATCTTCTATTTCCATAGCTTCTACATAGTGCACTAAAAGGTTTGCGAAAACATTTAAGTGTGTCCTGTTCTTCATTTGGTGATAATGTAGTTCTCCCTCATCTGATGCTTCTAAGTCAGGTCGTGTATGTCTCAGACTCATTGCATTGTCACGTCTTTCTACTCTTCGTGGTGTTTCTTCAGTATGTACAACTTCTGCGTCTTGTGTCGTCAAGTCTGTAGGATATATGTTAGGGTCTTTACTTATCATAAAAGGTATAAACACTGTTAACCCTATCCATATCATTACTAGCACCACTATACTACAGATGCATATTTTACAGCAAGTTCTGCAACAGCTAAATCTGGACCTTCCAGTCACATTTGAATCAGACATTTTATCTTACAGGTGGCTTTCTCAACCCCTCTTCGTTTCTTCTCAGCTGAGGTTTTACTTTGCTTCACCTCAAGGAGGGTCTTCGTCAGAACTCCGATCAGCAATGGACCCTTCGTCGCTTTTGCCACAAGCTTCGGGCTCATCAATTTCTTCCAACACCAAATAGGTCCACTCAGGGCTACGATACAGTCTGTTTTGTTTCTTTACTCTGCCGCCCTTTCGGATGGACTTTCCTCGGGCCTCTTTTCTTTCACTTTCAGCCCTTTTTCGGTCCTTTAGTTTTTCTTCGACTGTTTTTATTCTTATTCTTAGTCTTTTTACATATCGGGGTTCATCCTTCTTTTCGATCCTTTTTGTAGTCGAGGAAACTTGCTCTTCCTCGTGAACTCTTTTGCTTTTTCTTCTTTGTCGCACTATTGCTTCAGCAGTGTCTTTTTCCCTTCCTGTCTGACTAGTTCCAGGTCTTTCATCTATTTCTTCTGCCTGGTCCTTAAGCTGCCCTAGTTCAGGTTTAGACTGTATTTGATCTTCGTTGGTGAGTGATTCACTGGACTCTTCTTCCTGAACGCGTTCATCTATTACTAACTGGCCTGGTTCATGCTCTTCAATCTCTTGATTTTCTTCCGCATGAACTTCTGCTTTGACTACTATCTGTCCCTTTCCAGTCTCCTCTTTCTCAGAAGGAGTGTCGATGACTTGATCTGTCCCTACTTGGCCTATTCCCTGATCAGATTTTATGATGGCTTTGATGATCTGACCTTCTCCTTCTTGTTCTGACTCACCTGCACTGTCCCACTCACTACCTAGGTAAGAGTATTTTCTGGTTCTTATTGGATCAAGAACCTGGTCATCAGCAGGAAACCATTCAACTTCTTGACTTGTGCCTGGTAGTTCGATGTCAGCGGGATCCGGACCCTCTTCTGGAGTCTCCTCAGCTGGACTACCTTCGGCTTCAGTCGCGTTTTCTCCAGTCACCTTCTTCGTGTGACTTGCATGGATCCACTTTGGTACACCAGCACACTTCACAGCAGTTGTGGTGACAAGGATCACTTGTCGAGGCCTGCCCCACTTCGGTCCAAGGCAACTCTTCCGGGTATGTTTCTTTAACACCACCCAATCACCTGGTTTCAGTTTGTGTGCTGGAGTTGTAGGCCATTCGACAGCAGTCTCTCCAATCTGGTGAGAGATAGAACGCACTTGGTCACCCAACTGCCTGCAGTATTCTAGCACCATATCATCAGAAATACTTAGCAGTTTGTGTCCAGGTACCATGCCTGTCGCATCATTCTTCCCATCAGCACTTCATGGGGGCTCAGGCCTGTCTTTCTGTTTGGAATACTTCTCAAGCTCATCAGTACCATGGGCAAAGCTTCTATCCAATTCATTTTTGTGGAGTCACACAGTTTTGCCAGCCTGGACTTGAGAGTGTCGTTTATCTGCTCGACTATTCCAGAAGCCTCTGGATGATAGGCACAGTGCAGTCTTTGCTCCATTTTGAATGCTTTGCAGAGTTCTTTTAGGACTTCGTTTGAAAAATGTCCACCTTGGTCTGTTTCAATTGTCTCAGGAATTCCAAAGCGTGGTATCAGTTCCCTAAGTAATAATTTAGCTACAGTCAGGGCATCATTCTTCTTTGCTGGGTAAGCCTCCACCCACCGGGAAAACAAGCAAACTATGACCAGGACATATCTATATCCTTTGCACAGGGGCATTGTTATGAAGTCTGCCTGCATCCTAATGAAGGGACCTTCTGCTCTCCCAATGGTACTTTGCTCCACTACTGTCTTCTTTCCTGCATTGAATTGTTGACACGCTAAACACCTCTGACAAAGTTTGTCTGCTGTGCTCCTGAATTTTGGACTGTAGAACACCTTTTCAAACATTCGGCACATGGCATCCCTCCCAATATGTGTTGGTTCATGTATTATCCGTGCCATTGCGGTAACCAGTCGTTCAGGTAGTACAGGCATACCAGTCACGTGGACCACAACACCATCTCCTTCCCTTGGTCGACATTCATCCTGCCTCCACATGTCCTTTTCTTTCCTGCCTGAGGTCTGTTGTAGTTCTCTCAATTCATCCCATGTTCCCAATCTTTCAAACAACATCAGTTGGCAGCTGCTTTCACCTCCCCATAATTTAATTAGGGGTGACATTTTGTGTCGGGCGCAGTACTGGGCAATTTGGTCTGCATATCTGTTTCCGGCGGTCACCTCGTCATTTCCAGATCGGTGAGCCGCACATTTGACCACAGCCAATTCTTTGGGCAATTGGATGGCTTCTAGTAAGTTTTGTACTGGTTTTCCATTTCGGATAGGAGAACCTGAGGAAGTCATGAATTCTCTTTGCAACCAGAGCTGGCCGAAGTCATGAACAACCCCATAACAGTACTGACTGTCAGTATAAACAGTTACTCTTTTGTTTTTCCCTATTTTACAAGCTCTTGTTAGAGCAATGAGCTTCGCTACTTGAGCAGATTTGACTTCGCAAAGATAGGAAGCTTCCAGGGTCTTTTCCAAAGTGACTACAGCATAGGCAGCACTCAAACCTCCATTCTCATGTCTCAAGCATGAACCATCCACAAACATTTTGAGTTCTTCATCAACCAAGGCCACTTCTCTGATATCAGGACGGGGTTTTGTGCTAAATTCAGTCAAGTCTATGCAGCTATGGTCAATTTCATCTCCTGCCTCTACATCAATGGGAAGGGGCAATAGAGTGGCGGGGTTTAGAATATTACATCGGGTGATTATTACATTTTCTGCACCAATGAGAATCCTCTCATACTTAGTCAGCCGACTAGGGGTGAGATACTGTGTCTTGGTTCGGGTGAGCAAGATCACAACTGAATGTGGAACAAATACAGTGACAGGATGTCCCATCACAATGTTCTCACTCTGCTCTAGGCTTGTACAGGTAGCAGCTACTGCTTTCAGGCACCCAGGTAATCCAGCAGCCACTGGATCTAGGGCGGCCGAAAAGTAGGCCACGGGACGTCTAATCAGACCATGTTCCTGGGTTAAGACCGAGAGCGCACAATTGTCTCTCGTGTCACAGAACAGTTCAAAGTTCTTGGAATAGTCAGGCATTCCTAAGGCTGGAGCTGTGCACAGACAATTCCGCAATGTTACCCAAGCAGTCATGCATTCATCATTCCAACAAACTGGGTCTTCCGCTCCTTTCTTTGTCATGTTAATCAAGGGTTTAGCTATAGCCGCGAAACCCACGATCCACTGCCTGCAGTACCCAACAACTCCTAGGAACATTCTTACTTCTTTCTGGGTTACGGGTAGTGACATTTCTCGGATTATTTTAATTCTTTCTGTAGTGACTTTCCGGATCCTATTCCGGACTCTATTTGGTGCCCCAGATATTTTACTGAGGTTTTGCAGAACTGTAATTTGTCTGGTGAGACCTTATGTCCTCCTTTTCCTAGGTGATTCAGCAAGGCAATGGTATCAGTGACACAGTCGTCTTGACTTCTAGATGCTACCAGCAGGTCATCTATGTACTGTACCAGGACAGACTCTTTAGGCAGTACTAAGGATTCAAGGCATTTCTTTAGAATCTGGTTGAAAATCGATGGACTTTCGGTGTACCCCTGGGGGACACGATTCCAGACATAGACCTGGCTGTTGAATTCAAAACTGAAAAGGAATTTGCTTTCTGGATGCAATGGGATGGAAAAGAATGCATGGCACAAGTCTATGACAGTGAACCATTCCGCATCCCAAGGAATTTGATACAGTATTACTGCGGGGTTAGGCACTATGGGACAGCAAGGTACTACAATTTGGTTTACCTTGCGCAGGTCCTGCACTACCCTATACTTTCCGCTAGGTTTCTTAATTCCGAGTATGGGTGAATTACAGGGACTACTCATCACTTCCTGAATGATGTTTGCTTTGAGCAATCTGTTTACTTCCTTTGCGACTCCTTCTTTCACTTCTGCACTCATTTTATACTGTTTGGTATTTGGGTATACAGCATTTGCTTTTATAGTTATTTTAACTGGGTCTACATTTGCCATTAAGCCTACATCTTTTCCAGTAAAATCCCAAACTTCAGGTATTACGCTTGATTGCAGTTCTTCAGGTAGACTTTCAATGGACATGGGCTTAATTTCTGTGTCGGGCCTTAGTAACATCAATTTATATAGGCCATCTTCATCTGGGGTCTGGATTTCAACACCATTTGGTGAGCAAAAGATGGTGCAACGCATTTTGCACAACAAATCTCGTCCTAATAGGTTTACGGGACTGGAATCACAGACCACAAATCTGTGCATTTCCTTGAAATTTCCTATGGAAATTTCCATAGGTTCTGTTACCGGAGTACTGATTATCTGATTTGAAACTCCCACCACTTGGATAGCTTCTCCCGAGAGGGGTAGGTTAGGAACGTCCGCTGTTCTCACAGTGGAACGGGTAGCACCAGTGTCCAACAGAAAGGTGACATCTGTCCCTTCAACCTTTCCTTCAATGTATGGTCCAGTCTGGTCTACCGGTAAGGAGGCACCAAGCACGCACTCCTTGTCCTCCCCTCTCAGGCCCCGTCAGTATTGATCATCACAGAGAAAAGTATCATTTAACAGGTACTGTGGAATGGGTGCATTTCTTTCATTCTCTCCTTCCCACACTTCGACCCTTTCATTCTGTTGACCCTGATTCCTATAATTCTGTCTAGGTGCGCGTGGCACCGGGGGTTGATTTACCTGCTGTTGGGTCTTTCGGATCCCCTCTTTCTGCACCTGTGGATTTAAACCATTTACGGGGGCATTACCAGCCTGCAAGTGCGGACATTTATCTCTCCAATGCCCCATTTGACCACATCCGTGACAGGGGAATTTTTCCATAGCCTCTTCCCTACTCATTTTTACCCGGGGCCTGCCTCCACCCCCAGCATTCGGATTTGGAGCATTATTACTGTTAGTCATTTTACTTAACTGTTTTTCTTGTTGTTCAGCTAATTTCACCTGAGCCCACATAACTTTCTCCTTTAGGGCTTTCTTTTTGTTCTCGATCTCATCTTCGCAGTATTTGGCATATTTGAGAACATCATCAATGGGTTTCCCTTGCCAACTGATTTTGTTATCCCTAATCCACTGGGATATTTCAGGTCTCAATCCTAACACGAATCGATAACAGAAATGTGTCATGTCCTTCAAGTCCACATTATCGATTCCACTGTAAGTTTTGAAGACCTGCAGTAACCTTTCATAATAAGAGTGGACTGATTCATCACGCTCTTGGGTAGTTCTATCTATACGGGTCCAATCAGTTTCTTTTGCGGGCACCTTCTTCTTGAGGTACTGTATGACTTGCTCATACTTCCTCATTACTTCAGGTGCGGGAGCTCCTGTTTGCTCGTCTCTCGCATATTCTTCGCTAGGCCAATCAATTTCAATTTTGCAGTCGGTCCACAAATCTACAGGGACCACAATGTCGAAAAACCCATCCAGGTCTTTCAGAAGACATTTCTGAACTTTTATGAAGCGTTCGACCTGTCGGTACCAATCGACTGGTTTCTCCCTCAGTTTAGGGAAGTCATTGGTAAATGACACTATATCTTGTCTGGACCAAGGGACATGGACATATTTTCCCCCTGGGACTTCTCTCATGGGACATAATTTTTGTGGTTTGTCCACCTCTTGTAGGACGTACTCAGCAGTCCGTGGTCGCTCCTTGCTATCCTCCTTTTTCTTTGCCCACCTGGCTTTCCACTTGTCTAGATCTCCCCATTTCTGTGCTAAGTTTATCAGTTCTTTAATCTGCGTCTTCTTCCCTGCGGTATTCAGGTTTTCTAGATCTTTGTCTGAAAATTCTACTCTGTAGGATTTCTGTAGTACTTTGGATCTGCTGATATCTATTCCCATACATACTGCCGTGTCCATTAATTTGTCATAGTATATTTTTGCGTTCCGAGTCAGGTGTTTGCACATGAACAACAACTCATCTTCCTCCCGGACATTCAATCGTTCTAAACCCACATTCCCTGCGCTCAGTTCCTCCAGCTCTATTCTTAGCTTATAAATATCTAGTGGTTTCGGATGAGGGGTTCCCTTTTCTAATTCTCGGGTCCATCTCTCTATTTCCTCGGGCGTTACCACTGTCGCACTTTTAGTTCCTGATGAAGACTCTATTAGTACGTCTTTGTTCCTAATCTGAGTTCCATTTCGAGACATACTAGGTCCCGGTTCCCTATTTGGCAAATCCATCAAGGAAGCCATGGACTCACATTCACTTGCTTGGTCATCAATAATGAGTGGTTCCCTTCTGGGCGGGGGCATCATCGGGGTTATGACTGGAGTTTTAGGAGTATTCATTCTGTCCCCATATAGAGGAAAAACTGGACCAATGGTTACTGGAATCGTCAGGGCTTCAGGATTTGGATTAATCTGAGCTATGGCATGTATGAGATCATTCCGCTGTCCTCTCAGGGCATCCCTTTCCTGCTCGTGTAATACTCGATTCATGGGGGGATCCTGTATCATTTGGGGTACTAGAGAAGGATATAAATTCGGAGCAGATGGAGTGGATAAAACTGATCTTTCCTCACCAAAGGGGTTATAGTTCGGGACCACGGGGTCGGGTCTACCAAATCCCTCTCCTCCCGCTCTTTTCTGTTCTATCCCTGTGGAATCGGCTTCACTAGTGCTTCTTCTTCCTGAAGGTCTCACTGGAGTAGTTAAGCTTTGAGATCTGGTGTCTTCATTATAAGGCGGGGGACCTTTCATAAATAAGTCCTCTAAAAATTCATCTTCCGATTCACCCAGGGGCATCATGTGTCGGGTTTTCTCAGTACATTTCTTCCCTCCCATCATTTCATTAGCTCCGAACATGGGGAATAACCCTTCTACCATCATATTTTGTCTCCACTGTTTCAATTTCTGCTCCTTGGTTTCTTTTACCATTTTTGGATACCATCGGGTCACTCCCTTGTCCATTCGGGGTCTGTCTCGCTCTAGAGCCTCAATCTCCCATTCCTCTAAAGCTTCATACTGAGTTAATCTAGGTCTGGGATGCAATTCATTCATTCGGGTCCTCAGGTTAAATAGGACTCTCCCGTTAAAAGTACCATCAATGGGAAAGGCTAAAACTCCATCCTCCGCAGTGTACTTTACCCAGTTCTCTAACCATACACAGGTATGATACCCTTTTTCTAACATCATGAAAGAGGCTGGAGTATCTGGTGGAGGAATGATTACGCCCTCCCTAGTTCGTACGGGTTTGTCAGTTTTGAAGAAATTCTTGATTTTGCTGGCAAATGACATTTTTCTCTTTCCTCCGTACATGTTGTGAGGTCTGCCTCTGCTCATCAACTCTTTATGACACCCTAGATTTCGTGGATCAGGCAGAAAATCAGGGTACCACATACACCGCTCGTAACAATCTATAAGCTCGGTGCGGAAAATTTTTACTTCGTTTGTGCTTCCAATGCTAGCGCGACTCCAATTTCCCAACAACCAATCAGTGCAGAGGTTGCAAAAGTTCTTGACCAATGGGTGTGCGGCCTTTTCGCGAGACGCGTTCTCACGCTCAGGCACTCACCCCTCCCTTACAATTTCGGCTTCACTACACACCCGCTGGTTTAACCAATACCAGCGCGGCACGGAGTGACGTCAGAGCAGCCCTTCGACTGACTCCCTCCTTCACAAGGTAACGGAAACTTTGTATTTTCTCTAGGGTGCTATTGTTAATTTTAGTCAACAACGTGTAACATTCGCCATTGTGTAGGAGTGTTCTAAAGAGATAGAAAGTTCTTCTTTTACTGCAAGTAAACCACTTCTGTCTACTTTTCATACACTTCGGATAGACTTCTCTTGCCTACCCTCACGCAAGCATTAGAAAACCTGCTATTACCCAGTCTCATCCACTTCTTTCCGGGATATATACTAAGCCTGGGGTTCGTCAGCGTTTCCCTTTGCTATCATACAAGCTCCGATGACTCTATTACTCCCTTAGTGTGACCCTTACTAGGTGATATCAGACCAAGGTTTCTATCAGCAGTCCCGTCACTGTCATTCATACAGTTTTCCGAAAAAGACCTAATTAGCGCTTCCAGTTCCACTTGAACCATGCACTAACCTTTCCTCCCTACAAATGACCTCAGAACACGATGGATTCTACTCACCATCCGTTATACAATTCCCCGGGGATTTCAGACAACACTCAACAAGCACACACAATTGGTTAATAAAACATATAATATTTAGCAGCAATACATATATAAATCATTTAAAACAATTTTGAAATCGATTTCTTTTGTAACACAATCAATATTAAAAAAACAATTTTAGCAGCACATTTATTTTTCACGGTTTCTTTTCTAACTATCTTATCTACCTATCTTACTAGTCCTAACCATTCCTCTGCTTACCAGAAATTACTGATAGAGCGCGCGGGTCACCCGGGTCACTTAGATTACCAAATTTTCCACGCACTGGGCCCTGGCGTGCATATGATGACAGCGTTTCGCAATGAACCGGGTGAAAAACCTCTATCACGCTACTATCAGTAATCGCGGTGGGTGATTCTTACACCACTCACTATTCATGTACCTGACTTACCACAGGCACATTACTCCTGACAGATCAGGAGCTAGCAGTGGACAGGTGATAAGGGTTTTCCTACAAGGGAGAAAATTCTAATTTACACATTTAATACCTTTAATATTTCTTTAATGTATAATGACCACAGACACCTTGATGGTTTTAAGGGTTTTATATAGTATAAGTTTAGAACGAAAATGCCATTACAAGTAGGCAAATGCAAAGTAATACATCAATGATTAGTATTAGAACCAGAATGTAACTTTGGATCAAAGTGAGTATCATAGAGTAAAAGGGAACACTATAGGGCATGAATCATAATGAACATTTATCTAATACAATTTAATCTAGGGCAAGGACGTGAGGAAAACCTAATGTGTGACCTAATAATTTTATACTATTTCCTAAACCTTATGATATCTTTCTAACTTCACGGCAACCATACTAAGGGAAAGGGAATAAGTGGAACAAACTAGGTAAACAGTCGGGTTTAACAATGTCCTATAGGAAGGGTAAAAGTGGAACATTTACTAATAATCAATTGCATGCAATTACATTCAAAGAGACATGGAGAATATCACCGGCAAGATTGCTTTAATCAGAGAAGGAAAAGTTTAGGGTATAGTATAGACAGACACCTATGTCAATATTTACCTAGGTGAGAATGAGGACTAACCCTGGCCATGGGTCAGTTGGGAAAGAACGGGACAAGGACCCTCAAGGATTCAGGAAATACCAGAAGGTGAGCAGGTACAGCTCATGGACAGTCAGGACAGGATACCCCTCAGGTCTGGGTCAGGACTGGGTTCACCAAGGCACGACCAACCCCTCACAGTTTCGGATGCAACGCCAGCGTTACCCCCTCTTCTGCACGGAATTCGCCAATAACCCCGATTGGGTTTTCGACTCTCCCAGCAAAGTGCTTCGCTTAGCACTTAGGACTAATTTCCACCCCTTGGAGTTTGTGGAAAGTTTCAGGCAGAATGCTCCGCAGCACTCTGTATCAGGCACCTATAGAGTTCGTAGGGTCAGTGACAGGTCTGCTACTCGGACAAGTCGGACAATTTCTCTAAGCTAAGCTAGGCTATATATACAGTTTTAAGTCCCCAAGACCACCCATAAATGTTGCAATATGACAAAGTCCCATCTTCTGATTGGTCAAGGGAGGTGGTTTAAGGCATTTGTCACCACCTATATTTCTATTACGTGTTTCACGTGACATTACCCTCCCCCTAGCATCTGGGTTCCCAGGCATACGTGTGGGAAAGTACAATAGTGAAGTAAAGGTTTGAAACATTGTTGCATTTTCAGAGTAAAAATAGAAAGTCTTCAAGGGCAAAGGTGCGCCTGGAAAGGATAGTCCCCTTTTCAATGGCCAACTGGCCAGGTTCCATTGCTGCACGTCCCAGATCTTTGATCACGTGATGAGGGATACGTCAGCTTCAAAATGGATCCCATCCCCACGTCAAGGCCCTCATTTACGCGGTACATGAAAAGTAAGCGAAAACAAATTAATAACACAGAATAAAATGAATACACTGTACACCATGACCAACTACTCTTAATCCCTTATTTTATAATACTTATAGCATTAAGAGTTAGTGCAGAAAAGATGCATAGACAAAAGCGGCTTAAGATAGCATGAAGCATGATTAGTGACAAGCGGCCATTTTAACACCACTGCGCATGAGCGAACTTTTCCCTCCAGATTGCGAGTGCGTCACGTCACATGGGTATGACCGACGCATGCGCAGACTGAATTTCTGCAAAGCGGCCATTTTATTAATGTGCAAGCTTGATTATGATGAAAAACACATAGGCAAGCCTCCTAGGGACACCCGTGTGTTGGGGAAATACAAATAAATGACAAACAATCGAAATTAGTACAGTTATAATATAAGCGAGGTTCATGAAAGAGAGCAAGTCGCGTTACGTGCGAATCCTTGCTCCATCACGCCTGCCTACCTTTTGTCCCTATACAGAATGGAGCCAAACACAGACAATATGGTTAGATAAAGGGGGGCATCCCCCACGCACTGATTAGTATTAGGTATAAAAGTGGCAGCATCAGTACCGCTTCTCAGAAAGACTGGACCTGCTTGCTTTGAAAACAGGATCCCAAAAGTGCCACCAAGGGTCAGTTGGCTGAACCTTTCGAACTACGAGTACGCAACAAGCTACCAGAGGTCTCCCTGCAACTGCCCTGCTGACCAGCACCAATTGGACCTGCTTAAGCCCTGTTGCTAGCCTCTGCCTGAGCCCTTCTGCTCACCTCTGCTGGAATGAGTCCTGGGCCCCTAAAGGTACACCACCAGGTCCAGAGCCCTTGTCTGACTTCAGAGTGTTCTCCTCCTACTTCAAAACTACAGATTGTTGTAGATGATTCTAGGACTCTAGTTAATATTCCCGATTTCATGCCCTTATGGGGTTATATCAAATCATACCCTTATACAGGCATAAGAATCATACCCATATTAGGACATAGCCAATGCAGTCCAAATACGGCAAGGCTACTCCCATAGACTCCTAGAAAGCACAACATGTTCTTAAACAAACCAAGCCTCCAGCAGCCTGGGAATTCCCCCTGCTTCTGTATTGATTTGTCCTAGAACTCCTGGAGTCCTCAAAGAACTGCGAGTTCTTAGTGACGTCTTATGTCCAACCTTACATCAAACTCGGCACCTTCCAGGTATAAATATACCAGCATCTGCCTTAAGCAAGACACGGTGGTTTGGAGCATATCGGCTATCTACTTGCACGACGCCTTGCTGATGCGAGTGCCGAAGGAAGCCGACCCTCCCATTGACTCACTGAGAGAGACGCTGTCTTTTCTCCAGCCGAGAAATCCAGCTTCAGTGTTTTCCGGTCACCCTTGCAGGTTGCTGGGAGATCGAGTCCTGAGAAAGAGATACAAGACCTCCTTCATTCTATAACCAAGGTACAGAGCTGATTAGACCCACAGAGAATTCTTGATTCAGATTCTTGGCAAAAACTACAACTCATCTACTCCTTTCCTGTACTAGGCTTAGGGTAGGTACATTGGGGTAGGCGTATCTTAGAAACACCAGTTGAGTACGTTTAGTCATTATTTTATCGTTGTATGTATTTTATCCATTTTAAAGTATCTTATGGCTTAGAAACCATATTAATGCTTTTACTGTATTATCTCATAATACTCATTTTACTGTACGCACTTTACTTTATGACAAGTATTGCAATTATGGCAATTCACTTCTCTTGCATGAGAAAGTAAACTGCTCAATAAACACCCTTTTTATTAAAAACGCTTTCTCTCTATTTCTCTGCACTCCTGGTGAAACTAAGCATGCACAATTGACTGAGTGAAATAGCTATCTATTGTTTCCGCGACTCTGGAGATAGACTCCTTATACTGGGGGAGCAAAGTTGTCATGTTTATGCGGTTGTCAGAAACTAATCTCTTCTTGTCTATTCAGGAAAGTTAACACCTTCTTGTTTACTCGAGAAAGTTTCTAGTGACCTATGAGCTAGCTGGCACACATAATTAAGTCTAACATATTCAATAGAGACCTAGTCGACCTCAGTCCTATGTCTACACTGTTGTTTATGTTATTCCAATGCTCAGAGCCTATTGGGAATATAGGAGCTACACTACAAGATTCTGATGGGAACCTTCTCTTCACGACTTTCTCCATGATCCGACAACTCTCTCCTTGAGGCTCCTACCAACGAGAAGATCCACCAGTGGCTCCTGTGGTGAACTTGGACTATGAGAAGGTAAAACTCTTCACTGGGACACATGGCCCCTGTATTGGAACCTTGCTCCATCTCGGCTGAACTTGTGACCTTAACCCAGTCCAACGCTACCAGATATCCATTAAAAGATTACAGAAAAAATCATAACTTCATTTCTACTGATTAGGATTTTGTTGTTTTTGCATAATTTTATTAAATGAAAAATTGGTTTGGCATTTTTCTTGTGTTGTGTTTTCACTTTATTACTGTTTGAGTGCTGCATAAATACTTTACACCAGGGATCTTCAACCTTTTCTGTTCTGATTGCTACTTCTGATCAGTGAAAATCATTGCGAGCTACTAAAGGTTTATTAACTTGTGCATTGTTACCAGGCACCCCATGCCCAGCTTCATTGACTTTAAGCCTAATGTCCATAGAGCCGAAAACAATAGTTTGAACAAAAGACTTTAATTAAGGGAAATATGACTGGGCTGCCATAAGTGTCAGTGAGAACTTGGTCTTAGGGAATATTTGAACATGTTTGAGTATGAATGGGATCTATGAATATGGCTGACTGAGAACCTGTGTTGTATGTACTTGGGAAACACAACATACCTTTCGCTATATGTGGCATCATAACGTTTAACACAAACTTACATCGGTATTTTAAATGGGAGAAATTTAAAGTGCCGAAAAAGTTTTGCGAACATTTTTATAATATGGAACATTTGTCTGCACTTTATATTTCTCCCAGTTAAAGTAATAGCTGTATCTCTCAGTTATAAATATGGCGCATTGGCTACCAGCCACTGGGAACAAGATGCCTGCTGTGTGTTAAGGTGACACTTTGAAATGGGAGAAAAGTAACCTGCAGAGTCAACTTTTTGTTTATATGGATTCCATAAAAATCATCATTTACATGTTTTTCCATTTCCAAACAGCAGGCATCTTGATCCCAGTGGCCTGTACACATGGTGTTAGAATTATAACAGAAACATTCACCCATTTGTTTAAATGGGAGGAATTTAAAGTGAAAAAGCATGCTTCATAAAACATTAAGACGTAATTGGCTTAATTAAAAGTTGAGAAAAATGTGGAAAAAAGAATTATGACATAAAGTGTTACTGATGTAGAAGCAAAGTACTATGTATCACTGATCCTAGCAGACCTTATTGACTGGTCTAAAAAGCACAACCTGATTCCAGCCAATCAGACTGGCTTCAGAAAAGGGACCAGAATGATTGCAAATGTCTTAGCACTCACGCTAACAGCAGACAAATATAAGCAGAAAAGATTGAAACATTCCTGAAAGAATACTGCGAGGAATAATGCTATTCCCTCATCTGGATAAGAGTAAAGTTGGGTGACGGCTCCAGGACTTTAAGAAAACTCACCACTACAAGGGTCGGAAGCCAGTGTGTGTGCTGGCCCTACACCTGTTCAACCTGTTTATGTCTGCTCTAACACCACGGCTTGATCAGACCAACTCCTATCCATCACGCTTGGGTAAGCTAACCTTATCCCATCTTTCATATGCAGCTGACGTTGTGCTAAGGAGTCTAACCAAAGTTGGCATCCACAGGTCGCTGGCTGAAATACTGGAGTATGTCACTGCTAACAAGTTGGAAATTGACATATCAAAAACAAACCATGCTGATTAGTCCCTGCCCAAGTCCTTTATAGAAAATCTGGTTAGATGGAAAGTTTCTGGAAGAAGTAGTTAGCTACAAGTATTTGAAAGATTACATTAACAGCAGACTCCATCATTACAAACAGAAGAACTACATGCCAAAAAGAGCCAACGCACTAGCCTTCACCTTTAGCACATTTGGCCAAAAATGTGAAGGTCCATCTTACAAACTACTGTCATCCATAATAGCTGCAAAAAATGCTCCCAAAGATTACTACGCTAGCATCATCCTTCATGGAAAAGACTCTGCACTTCTGAACAAGCTACAGGCCACAATATATGAACGGTCTTTTGACTATCCCAGAAAATGTCACCAGTGCAGGTGCACATGGACTTAGGGCTAAGAAACAAAATAGTAGGGAATGTGTACACCACAATGAAATATTGATACATAATAAAACAAAAATTGGAACAATCCCCTGCTTAACAAAGCTCTATGGTCCGAAGTTGAAAATGATAAAAAAAATCTACATATAATCAATATCTCTCTAAAGCTTTATTATCCAATAGAACAATCAAGTTGTGAAATAAGGACATATCTTTTACAATTTTTAAACACATTCTAAATAAAGGTGCAAAATTCCTCTCACTGTTGTTAGATAAAAACACTTTTTGCCTCAGATCACATGCCTGGATGGTGATTAAAAAGTACAAGAACTTAAAACCAGCACCCTACTTAAGTATTACATTCCCGGAATACCTAAAGGAACAATTAAAAATTTGCCAACATTCGTGCCAAGAATTTTCCATTCTATTAAGGACAGGAGGCGAGGATTATACTTTCTCTATTTCTTTACTGAAAACACAGCAGCCAATCAGCACACAGTAAAGAAAAAATGAACTACCCATGATACCTTGGCAACCATAGAGTACCCAACAGTATATCAAGGGTCATAGAGGTCACAACTTCCTCTTTCTTGGTCCATAACAGTCAATCAGGTAAAAGTCAAAAGTGATTGAAGAAAAACCCAAAGGATCCATGAAAAACGTCACGATGAAAGGTCGTCCACAGGCCGAAGTGAAGAGGCAACATCCGAAGTCCTCTGAGACGAACCAAGACCAGCAACTGGAGAAGACGAATCCACGCTTCATTTAAGGTCTGAGCCTGAAAGGAGTAAAACAGAGTCGTAATACCTAAACCCATAATGGAATAAAACACAGAAACCATGATAGGGCTGGATACAATGCATAGAACAGTTAGAAAACATGGCATATCAGAACTGTACAAAACAAATGCAATCAACAGTCAGAAAACAAGGGTGGGATAATCCTCGCCTCCTGTCCTTAATAGAATTGAAAATTCTTGGCACAAATGTTATCAAATCTTTAATTCTATGGCAGGATGGAGGCTCTGAATATGCTTTTTCAAAGCTTAGCCACCACCACTTAAGCAACATCTACAATTGATTTAAAATAGAAGGTCTTGAACACAGATTCAGAAGACCAGTCAGCGGCCTTCATGATATCATGAAGACCTACACCCAAGGAAAAAACTTTGGAAGTCATGGCCCCCGTGTAGAATGGGCACCAAAGAGGAAAACATCAATACCAGCCTCCAGCATGAGCCAACGCAACCAGCGGGCTAGTGTAGCCGGAGTGACGGGCTTGAAAGGCTTTTGCAAAGCAATCAACAATTGACCTTGTGAGTCGTGTCGGAAAGGTGCAGTGCTTACCTCGTAATCCTTGATGCATTGGACCACACACAGTTGAGGGTTGTGGGGAAAAGAAGGATAACAGACAGTAGACATATTGCATTTAGTCCGTCTCGAGACAACAAAAGTGAAGGCCTTCCGAAAAGAAGGTTCGACCAGCAAGGTCCAAGGCCCGAACATCCGAAACCTGTTTGCAGGAAACCAAACATAATAACATAGTTAGCTTGGTTGAAAGTTGTTTGCGGGAAAGCAAAGAGTTTGAAGGTCAGGAAACTAGGAAGCGCAAAACAACCGAAACATCCCACAAGGCAACATACTTAGGACAAGGAGGTTTAACCATCCGGATACCCCTCAACAGTTTAGATATCAAGGGATGTTCCCCTGCTGGTTTGCCATCGATTTGGACATGACCCGCGGAAATCGCAGAACGAAAATTGTTAACCGTTCTATAGGCAAGTCCAGAGGAGGCCATGGAGGCCAGAAAATTGATAATCATAGCGAGATCTTCTGTAGCGCGATCCACCGACCGCTGTGAGCACCAATCACACCATCGTTTCCAAGCTGACGCATAACTCTTGTGTGTGTTGGGGGCCCAAGCTTCACTGATAAATCGGGCAGCGTCTCCAGATAAGCCTAGGACCTTCCAGCGTCCCTTGAAATCCTTCACGCTACCAGACGGAGCTGACCCGACAGAACCAGGGGGTGAGGTTTGCGAAAAGGATCCAGCAACAGGGTCCACACGTGGGGGAGAAGGAGCGGCGTCGAGCAGCTCGTCTCCAGAAGAACTGGAAACCAAGCCTGAGCCCTCCAAAGAGGAGTGATCAGAATGAGCTCCGAGAGAAATTGTCTCGCACGGGCCAGAACCCGGGGAATCATCACGAACGGTGGAAAAGCATAGGAGAGGAGAGGAGGCCAAGACTGGAGAAACGCATCTGTGGCCAAGGCTTTTCCGATCTGGATGACAACTGTAAAACTCGGGAACCTGCGCGTTGAGGCAAGAGGCAAACAGGTCGAGGTGAAAACGCCCCCAGATCTTGGACAACAGCCGAAATATTCGAGGGTGAAGCCTCCAATCGCTGTAATCCCTCAGATGACGAAAATTCCAATCCGCAATCTGATTGTCGCGGCCTGGTAGGTATTCTGCAATAACTATGATCCGACGTTGCAGACAAAGATGCCAGAAATCTTTTGCAATCTCCGCCAGAAGTTTGGATCTGGTGCCCCCCAGCTTCTTGACATAACGCACCGCTGAGACGTTGTCCATTCGTAAGAGAATGCAACAATTCGTCTGCTGAGGGGACAGGCAACGAATCGCAAAGGAGCCCGCTAGAAGCTCCAAAAAATTGATATGAAGAGCCAACTCCTCCTGGGACCATCTGCCCCCGTGGCTACCGGACCGTACCGGGCTCCCCAACCCCAACGGATGGCATCGGATTCGATCACCACATCCGGTGTCTTTCTGAACAGCGCATGGCCGTTCCAAGATTCCATGTGGTCCAGCCACTACCACATCTCCGCCCGGGCATCCGCCGTCAGAGGTATGTGATCCGAATACCGCAGACCCTTCTGCAGATGTCTGATTTTCAGACGCTGAAGCGCACGGTAATGCAACGGACCTGGAAAGATCGCCTGAATCGAAGAGGACAGAAGACCTACTATTCGAGCCACCGATCTCAAGGAGATGGTCTGTCGCAATAAGACCAATTTCAAGTCCTTCTTGATGGACCTGTTTTTCTGACTGGGCAAGAGGAGTTGACAAGAGACCGAATCTATCCGAAGTCCAAGGAAGTCCATCGATTGAGTGAAGTCGGACTTCTGAGGGTTCACAAGAAACCCTAGAGATTGTAATAGATCTATGGACCAACGTAAATGTGTCTGCAAAAGAAGAGGGCATTGCGCCAGAAGGAGAACTTCGTCCAGGTAAACTATCAGTCAAACTCTGCGCGACCGTAAAGATCCATCACTGGACGAAGAAGCTTTGTGAAGCACCACAGAGCTGATGAGAGGCCGAACGGAAGAACCTTGTACTCGTACCAGGTTTCAAGCCATCGAAACTGAAGGTAGCGACAATGAGGGCCGTAAATTGGCACCAACAGATAAGCATCCTTCAGATCCAGGCGGACCATCCAGTCGCCCTCCTGAGGCAGGTCTCTCAGAAGATGGATGCCTTCCATCTTGAAATGACGGTACACCACTCCGCCGTTGAACTCCTTTAGGTTGAGGACCAAACGTGAACCTACTCCCTTTTTCTCGACTAGAAACACATTGCTGACGAATCCCTGCGGATGAGGTGTTGTGGAGACTATGGCTCCTTTTGCCAGAAGAGAAGCGACCTCCTCTGAAATGAAGTCCTGATCTTGTTGGGAAAAAACAAGAGGAAGAGGACGATGATGTTGGTGAGGGTGACTGTAAAATTCTATTTTGTAACCCTGCACCGTCTCCAACACCCAATCATCGTTTGAGATTAAATTTGGGAGAAAAAACTGTATCCTGCCCCCTAAAACCACATTTGATGTGAGAATCAAGCTCACCTGAGTTGGAGGAATCCTGACGTCCTCCCTGGTTGCCGTTGTAACCGCCTTTCCTGTACTGTCCCCTGCCCTTCCTCGAGGGGTAGAAATTGGACTTGTTGGTGTTGAAATCCTGACCACCTTTTTGTGACTTGGAACCTCGCTGAGGCTGTTGGTCTGAACCACAGCCGAACGAGCGTCCCCGTCGTCCGGCCCCGCCAAATACTGGGCGAAAGGCCCAACGCAGATTCCTTTGGGCCTTGTCCAACCCACTAAAGGTGGACACAAACTTGGTGAGCTCCTTGAGGAATGGGAAACCAAACAACAATCCCTGCGCCCGAGGCCTCGACTCAGAAGAAGCCAAATCAATGAGTTTGGGATCTAATTTCAACAATATTGAGCGACGGCGCTCAGAGGAAAGGGCACAGTTGGCATTCCCCAAGATGCAAACGGCTTGTTGCGACCAACCTACCAATTCATCCGGATCAATGAGGGTGCCAAACTCCTTGGCCCGATACCCCAAAAAAAGGATTTTTGTTAGAGGACCGAGAAGATCCAGCAACTTGTCCTGGCAGGACCGCCAAGATCAATCTAAACCCTTCTTGGGGTCTTCAGAATACTTTTTCATATAAGTGATCATGGTGAGGTCCACCTCAGGGGTCTCTGCAAGCTTGTCAGCGATGTCCGAACACCGACACTCTGAACGCAAACGAGCACGCACATCCTTTTCAAAGGGCTGGCGTATGTGACATTGAACGAATTCTGCCACCTCTGGGGATGGCAACCAGGACGAAGAATTGGGATGGACAATATCGGTCGGGTCAAAAGTTAACAACTGAGGAGTGGAAGGGGCATCAACATAATGTTCCTTACGCGCCTTCTTGGAAGGAGGAGGACGCAAGGGCTCAGAGGATGAAGTGGACGAAGTGTCCCCATCTGACTCAGTAACTGGAGAAGAGTGGCCAGATTTGGCGGATTTTTTGGGAGGTGGTGCAGAAGAAAGTGTCTTAGCCAGTTTTACAATATCTGAATGATGAGGGTTCTTTGGAGACCTCTTAGCGCGTCCAGAAGCTTGCGGCAACAGTCCCTGTTGCGCAGCATATTCGGACAAGTGACGCTTTAAAGGGGCAATGGCTTGGAATAAGGCCTGACCCATCACATCATCAATGGAGATAGAGGGCTCTTCATCTTCATAATAGTATCCTTCCTCGTCATAGTAGTCTCCCATGGCGACAAAACTGCCAATATAAATGCCCACACGAGGAAGAAGGGGTTTATCAACAGCCAAGGCCAATTCAGGGGGAGTGGAACCCCAAAGCAAGCCAAACCAAATGCAGGAGGAATCTGACAATATAAAAAATAATTCAAGCATGGAGGGAGGGCTTGCTCAACAAAATAAGCCACTCTAGGCAAAGCCTATGCACAATTTTACAACCCCCCAACTATCCTGTCAGAGGGTGTAGCAGGAAACCAGCAACAGGCTTGTGGGCGCTAGATGGAACACATCTGTCAAAATTGCACACTGTAGCAAGGCGCCAACCAAGAGAAGCGTCGGACCGCGAGGCAAAAGTAAATAAAGGTTTCGCGCATGCGCAAACAGCCGCCTGTCGAGAGGAGAGACAAGCGAGCTCAGTGCGCATCTCCCGTTTTACAAAACTCCCGCTCCACAAGAAAAACAGGCATGGACAAAGCGCGCTTGTACAGCGAAGGTGACACACGCTCCCCAAAACAATGCCGATACGAACAGAAAACTGGCAATGAAAATTCCGAAGGAAATGAGCAGCTGAAGCGCTAGAAAGCAGGAAGGGCAAACAACGAGCTGACACAGCGGCTATATAAACAGTAAGCACAATAGCAATAGAACATGCACAGAATAATAAGAATAAGTAGAAAGTGCACTTAACTGGCTGCGAAGCAGCAAAGAAAGAGGAAGTTGTGACCTCTATGACCCTTTATATACTGTTGTGAACTCTATGGTTGCCCAGGTATCATGGGTATTGTAGTTCATTTTTTCTTTACTGTGTGCTGATTGGCTGCTGTGTTTTCAGTAAAGAAATAGAGAAAGCATAATCGGAGCCTCCGTCCTGCCATAGAATTGATGGCACTTCGTGTTGGCCAGCTATCATCAACAGCGGACCAACTGAGTTGGAAGCAAAACGGATCCACAGCATGCAAACTCTGCTGCAGCAAAAAAGAAGATTGTATTCACCTAATTTGTATATGCCCCTATTCAAACACGACAAGTGTCACTTTATTATAGAAAGTAATTGTATAGTCTCCACCACTTTACCCTTTCTAGCTGCCATCATTGGGGAGTTAGCAAAATATTTCTGCAAATCAAAAGAGAACATAGCTTCTTTTCCAGCGCTGTCTCCACAAAGTCTTCTATGTCCGCTACATCTGCTGCTTTTCGTGAACGCTACCAATGCATCGGCGTCCTTGAACTTTCATCTCGCCTCGCAGTTTCGCTGTACTTCCACCGCTGACCCGGAAGTCGACTGCGAAAATCGCAGCTCACGTCTTCCTCCACACTGCAGCTACCCGACGCCAAGCGTCGTATTCTCTCACCCACGACACACTCATTTTCCTCTAAACACAGTAACTTTAAACTGCAATATTATTTGTCAAACTATCGCACATCCTGCCTGCCATAGTCCGTGAAGAACTTCTTTTTTGGTGGGGTTTCAGCGTTTTTACAACGGCACGTGTCTCCTCTCCTCTCTGCCCCATCCGGGAGCTCCTGCGGCAGATGTCATCCTGCTGCCACGTTTCCTCCCCTCCTGGTGGAGACTATACATATATTGAAAGGGGACCAAGGGGGGCTGAGGCCGATGGAAGAGTTTCCCCTATTGTTTCAGAGGCTCCAGAGGCTGGCTATGACCTTAGTTGTGGGGGAGGAGGTCTTGTGGGTACCGGGCAGTAATCAGGAGTAGTGGCTAATTCTACTTTACTGGCCCCCCTAAGTGACCAAGGTGCGGTGGTGCATTCAACAGAAAGTGAGCCAGCGCTGAAGGGTCGGGTGAGAAACAAGTAAAAGCTGAGATCTCGCCCTGAAGAAAAAAAGAAAGGAAGAGGGGTAAATGGAGAGGTGAATTGGGAACAGACATTTAATGAAACTACTGTTGTCGCCCCAGTCTCCCCTAAAAAGAAAGTTTTAAAGGGATCTGGAAAATCCAGAAAATCTTGGCAGTGTAGGCAAAAGGAGATTCGCCTCAAGCAAAACCACCTCCTTCTCTGAAATCATATTTTAAAATTATGGTACACATTAGAAGTGCCAATCATTACAATCCTCGCAAATCAAGGGGAAGAAAATCACGACGCAAATAACTCCTGGTCCACTCTCGGTGGTGAATAGGTTTTCTGCATTAGATGGGCTAGCCTCCTCGGATGAGGGGCAACTGCCCGTGGATGCAGGGGTTATAACAAATGGGAGCGTGGAGGTTGACGCTGGGCTTGCTGTACTTGCTGGTTCAAACAGTACCGTAGCAGTCCCAGCCCTAGCCTTAGCCCTAGTTCCAGTCTTAGTGCCCACACCGTCATCCGCTCCCCCTTACATTTTATACACTTGCCCATATAATGATTACACAGGACACATTGTTATCGGTAAAGAACTGCTGCAGGTTTATTTTCATACACAAAGTATGCTGCTATCTGTGGGTTATCTTACGGGTGATCCAGGGCAGGCAGCCTCTCGCTGCCCCGCCCGCCTAATGAGCCAACCGGCACGGTGGATTGACGCCCGGACAATGCAGCACCTTTGTAGATCCCCTTCTGGATCACGTGATCATGCATTCTACTCCCGCCCCTTTTAGGGCGGAGCGTGGTATGGCACACACCCGGTTGGTCAGGCCCCCAACTGCCCGAAGGACTAACGGGGCGCTGTCGCTGTTTCCCCGGAACCTCCCTGCGGCCCCAGGTCTTTGGCTCAGGCACCCTTACTGTGCCAGGCAGAGGTACCCTTACTGTACCAGTCTGCCGCAGAGGTACCCTAACTGTACCAGTCTGCCTCCAGATCGCCCTGTAACTCCGCCTGCAACACAAAAGAAAACATTAGAGCATCCAAATCAGCATGCCACCTGCCCAGCTACTGGGTACGAGGATAGGGTGGGTGCAGCGAGGCAGGCAGGCGCAGCACAACCTACACAGAGGCCAGACAGGAAGCGGCAAGGAGGGCAGAAGGACCACGAAGAGGTCGCATACGGGGCGGCAGGGGCCTAAATACCCGGCCCGCCCCCCACGTGCCCTCCCCCGGATGCACGTCACTGGTGCACGTGGCCGAGGGAGGGGCTGGTGAACTGCCCAAGCCTCCCCCTCGACGAGGACTGAAGAGGGGGGCTACGACTAATGTGCACTAAGGGGGCTGCCCTGCTGATGTCCCCCTGTGGGGGACACGGGCAGCGGCATAGTGCCCACACCAGCATCCGATTCCCCCTTGCATTTTATACACTTGCCCATATAATGATTAAACAGGACACATTGTTATGGGTAACGAACTGCTGCAGGTTTATTTTCATACACAAAGTATGCAGTTATCTGTGGGTTATTTTACGGGCGATCCAGGGCAGGCAGCCCGTCGCTGCCCCGCCCGCCTAATGAGCCAGCCGGCACGGTGGGTCGATGCCCGTGCAGTGCAGCACCTTTGTAGATCCCCTTATGGATCATGTGATGATGCATTCTACTCCCGCCCCTTTCAGGGTGGAGCGTGGTATGGCAGGGAGAGGGGAGCAGTGGGAGAATTCTTTTTAAAAATATGTCCTCATTGATGCAGGCTGCGATTTTCCCGTATGTAGGAACCTGATAGGGTGGTCATTGCAAAGGGTCAATACCTTTTCTGTTTGGAAAAATGAGCATAGATAAAGCTAAGTTAATTAACATACTAAGGTGGAACGTAAATAGCCTAAGATTCAGGAAGAAAGTGTCACGAGTAGCAGAATTTTGTAGGGATAGTGTAGCACAAATAATACTTTTACAAGAAACTCATCTAATAAGGGCAGAGTGTAGGCAGTGTTTTACAAAATTTAGATGGGTACAGGTGATATGTTTGGATCAGTGGGGTAGTTCTAGGGGAGTTGCTATATTTGTTAAAACTAACCGCGATATAAGACTTCTTCAATGTCTTTTGGATTGCTCAGGTAAGTGGTTGGTAGCTACCTTTGTAGTATACGTTAGGCCCTTGGTATGTGCCGTATATTATGGGCCAAACAATGATAACTCACAGGTTTTGGAGAAATTGGAGTCCCGCCTACTGGAGACAACAGCTCCAATTGTTTTAGGTGGAGATTTCAATGTGGTACTAAACAAGGGATTAGATAGGACGTCGAAAGTGAATTATAATAGTCCACCAAAATGCTTTTCTAGACTTAATAACATAATGAGGGAATTTAATTTAATAGACATATGGAGGACTTTAAAGAAGGAAAAAATAACATTTACCTTCTATAGCAAAAAATATAGACACCATTCTCGAATAGATTACTTTTTAGTTGATCAAGAGTTGAGTGGAGAGGTGAAGAAGGGCACTCATATTCCGGCAATAATTTCGGATCACTCAGCCGTTGTACTATCTTTAAAGTATCACCTACCTGAGGAGCCTAGAAGGTAGACCTAAGATAGACTAACCCTTTTAGATGAGTGGGTTATTGAAGATTTAAGGGAAAAACTTGGAGAACTATTTTAGCCTCAATAATGGGTCAGCTGAAGAGGATGTAGTTTGGGACGCTTTTAAAGCTTATTTGAGGGGGCTCTTAACATCTAAAATGATAGGGAAATATCATACAGAGAAGCAGGATAGGGAAAGGACTGTTCAATATATCAAGAATAAGGAGGCCGAGCTACAAAAGGCATCCATTGAGGATTCAAATAGCGCAGGGCCTTAAATAAAGAGCTGGAAGGGCTACAAGCCCAATTTAGGGCAAAAATGGATAAAAAATCTTTGGGTAGGTGGAAGGCGAGCAAACTCCAAAACTTAGCCTTTGGCGAAAATTGTGGTTCATTATTAGCCTGGAAAACTAAAGTAGATAGGGCAAGGAATACAATACGAGTGGCAAAACGGGGAACATTTTAAATACTAATTTAGACATAGGCAAGGAGGCCTGTAGATACATGCAGGAGTTATATAAAGAAGATATCACACCTAGTCAAGTTGAAATAAATTAGTGGCTCAGGCAAACAACCCTCCCCCGGTTATCTTCGGAACAAATGAGGATTCTAGAAGGAGAGATTAAGGAGGGGGAGCTAAGGGCCCAGTGCAGGAAAATGGCTAAGGGAAAGGCAGCAGGGCCGGATGGCTTCCCTGTGGAAGTATTTCTTTCCATTATGCATATTATAACCTGTGTCCTTCAGAGCTTATTCAACAAAGTATATGTGGGTGGAAAAAGGGTCCCCAAATCCTGTTTAGAAGCTACAGTTACTATCATCCAGAAACCTAATAAAGATCCACGAATGAAAGACTCATATTGGCAGATCTCGCTGTTAACCCCTTGCGTGCTGATGACAGAACGGTTCCGTCATCAGCATCGGTTGAGCTGTGCTGATGACGGAACCATTCTGTCATGACTCCGCCCGCGCAAGGCGGAGTCAGCACATGCGGAAAATACGCCCCGCACGCAAGGGGTTAAACACACACTATAAGATCTTCTCTGGGATTATTGCAGCTCGGTTGGTTGGAGTGATACATAATGTTATTCACCCCAACCTAAGGGGTTTTATTCCTGGGAGGCAATTGAATTAATTGACATTTCAGTTGCTGGGAGATATTGATTTAGCTGAGGCTTGATCACTGCCTATGACTATAGTGGCAGTGGACACAGCAAAGGCCTTTGACCGGGTACATTGGCTCTACCTATGGGAGGCTCTATGGAGTTTTGGCTTCCCAACAAATATGGTATCGGTGATCCAGACATTATATCGTGGCCCTAAAGCTACAGTCTTAATTAATGGGAAGTTGTCAGAATGGTTTGAAATTTTTAGAGGCACAAGACAGGGTTGTCCCCTTTCACCGCTTCTTTTTAATATATATATCAAGCCTTTGGCAAATCTGATTAGGTCTGACATGTCCATTATTCCTTTTAAATCTAACACTCATGAGGTTAAGGTAGGACTCTATGCGGATGACCTGTTACTTTAAATGAGTAACCCGCAGGAGGCAATCCCCATTCTGATGAGGAAGGCAGAGGTTTTTGGACACATTTCAGGGTACAAAGTTAACCCTGGGAAAACTGAGATTATGGATTGGAACCAAGGGGTGGTAACTTGTGGGGCCAAGAATCAAATAAGATACTTAGGAGTCCAAATAACCCAGAAGCTGGAAGATATTAATAAAGTAAACTGGAAGAAAGTTAGCCACAATGTAACAGGTCTACTTTCTAAATGGGGGAACCTACCTCTCAATATCTATGGTAAGGTCAACCTTATAAAAATGAATATTCTGCCAAAAGTGACATTTTTGTTTTATTCCATCCCATTGATATTCCAAAGGAAAGATATAGCCAAACTCCAGGGGAGAATAGGAAGCTTTATCTGGGCATCCAAAGGCCCTAGGATCTCTTGGAAAAAACTCCCCAGGAGATTAGATAGTGGAGGCCTGGCATTAAAAGATATTTTTGTATATTGTTATGCGTTCCAATTCAAGAATGTCCGCATGCTGGCCAAGAAAGTGGACAATTCTTCGATAGTCACACTCTTCGAGGCACTAATATCTGACGTACCGGATGGTTTATTCGGTTTTCTTTTTAAGTACGGACACCCACATTTTTTTTAAAAAGTGCGGCTTAAGATTTTAAAGTCCTCTTTTAAAACATGGATGTATGTTCGAAAAGCATTAAGAATCTCATATCTTTCTCCATGAACACCAATTTGGGACTCTCCCGGCTCACCTGAATGTTTACAAGACCAATTGAGACAACCTTTGAAGTGTTTTTCTTAACTGGGCAGAACTTACACACTGACTTAGTCACTGCCTGGGTGCAAATAATACCAACTCAGTGCCTGGTGGGTAAGACAAGATTGGGTAGAGACAGAATATGATAATTACTATCAAGTAAGGAGTACTGGACATTGGCCTAAGGAAATATCATTCTGGTACTGGGCTTTTCTGGAGGTAGACAGAAATATTGAAACTGAAGTCCACAAACTGTGGGATAAAGAATTTGACACTCGAGATCTGATGCAAATATGAAGTAAATCATATGTTACACTGTATAAAGTAGTAAAGCCTGCACCATTAAAAAGAAATCACTTGTTTAGTACTTATCGGGCATATTGGTCCCCAAAAAAGCTCTCGAAGGCCACTGGTAAGGCCTATATATGTCCCAGGTGTGCGCAGATGGAGGCTGATGATATACACATGTTCAAAAGTCATTTCTTTTTGGAATGAGATTAATGCTTTCTTAGGAAAAATCATTGGAACGCGACTAAAAGTAACAAAACGGGAAATTTGCAAATTATGGAAAGCTGGGAACTCTCCGACCTTTTTCGAATACTTGAAGAGTGTTATTTTTGTCAGTGAATCCGAAATGGAGTGTGACCAAAAAAGCAGAGAGAGAGTTTGGGCTCCATTGATAAAGTGGAGAGAAAAAGAATCATGAGTCCAATGATTATGCCATCTACTCTGTTGGCCACATTATCTCCTTTTTATCCAGGGTTGGTCTAGTGTGTGCAGAGATGGAATTGGAAACAGTTGTATACTTGTGGGTCTGGTTCTTTGGTCTTTGGGCAGTCTCTCCACCACAAGACATAGAGAAGACAAGAATATTAAACCCATCAAGATATTTGGCAAAATGAGGACAAAAAAAACTTTATTAAAGAAAGATTTAATAACCAGAGGAATCAGGACATGCGGGTTTGCTATTATTCAAGGCCTTGATCCATCAGACCCCGAACGGAACTTTAACCAGCTAAAATACCTCAAGGTTAATGAACTGGCTCTTAAAAGCACGGTCCAGCAAAAATGATGATTTGTATCAAAGACGAAAAATGTTAACAGCTGCAATTTCCCCCTTCGCTTCTAGGACATGCCCCCCGTGCTAAGCCTTTTTAGGCTATTTGAGGTAGTTCACACTTAGGCCAGTGTAACGTTTTGTCCACATAAGTTATCCATGACGCATTTGTGTCCTTTTCTTCCAACATCCTGAGAATTTTAAAGGTACCCAGGGTTTGTGGATTCCCCTGGAGGGGACCCAGAAATTATCCAAAATCAGCAACATTTTGTGTTTTTTGGGGGAAAATAGGGAAAAGGTGCTGTAGAAGAAAGAGTCTGTTTTTTCACCCGCATATGGTATCAACAAAGGGTTTGTGGTGCTGAAATCACTATTACACATTTTGGACCTTTGTACTGGGACATAGCCTATTTTTACTATTTTTGTGTACTTTCAAGTTAGGGGCAGAAATGGGTGTGAAAGCAATAATGGATTTCAGAAGGCTATATAACTCAGAAACGATGACACATTTCTGAAGTTAGCAAGGGATCATTTGTGCAGATCCTTTAAGGTATTCTGTAATAACTCGAAGGCACACTTGAAGTTAACCAGATTGATCTTTATTCACAGTTCCCACTAGCACGTCAATACACTAGCCAGGTACACATAAAATGGTCGTGACCAACGCCACCAACTGTCACCACCTCTCACATGCCAGCGGGCAGCACAAAACCTATGCATCAGGCGTCGCACGTGGGGCGCTCAAGGCAGTTGAGCCCACTACATATCTCCTTTCCCTAAAGCAAAGAGAAAAGAGAGAAGGGAAAGATAAAGGAAAAGAAGAGAACCGGAAAAGTACACAGAAGAGGACAGGATAACTAACGTTGGTATCTAACCGGAATTCTGATTGCTCTAGGGCTCCTCCTCACAGTAGAGGGTTGAGGAGAGGAAGCCTGAACACTGATATCACTTGAAGGATTAACATGTGAAGCATTTTTTGCATCATTACAACCCTGCATATCATTTTTAACATTTTTCACTTTTACCACCTTGTTAACATTCCACCAGTTTTGTCCGTTAACCCGAACAGCACTTCCACACACTTTGTCAACCACTACAGTTTCACTGAACTTAGATTCACCTTTTTTCACAAACCCTTGTTTCTTTATTCTGACACAATCTCCCACAGCAAACTCTCCGCTTTTAACACGTTTCCTCTCTTCAAAGTATTCCTTCTGTTTGGACTGGACTTTTTCACTCATGTTTCTTACTCTTTCATCAATTTCTTGGGGAGTGGAATTATATTTGAACCACTTGGACATCCAAGCGGGCCTAAATTCAGTACATGGTTTTCTGCCTCTCAAAAGTTCAAATGGAGATACTCCTGTAGAAGAATGGGGGGGCGGTCCTGTAGAACCATAACATAGCCCTTACACTCTGTGGAACAGCCTTGTTGTGTTCTATAGCCCATTTGACACAGTCACCTATTACTGTATTGAGTCTCTCCACCAAACCATTAGTTTGCGGTGGTAAAGAGAGCTTCTGTAGTGAGTGATGGCTGATTCTTTAAGAAACTCTTCCATCTCAGCAGACACAAACTGCACCCCATTGTCAGAAATGATGGATAGAGGAAATCCTTCTCTCATGAAAATTTCTTTCATGAAATCAATAATCTCTTTAGAGTCCACCTTAGACACAAACTTGGCTTCAGGCCACTTGGTATAATATTCCCCCATCACAATGGCAAATTTGAATTGATGGGGTAGACTATGGAAGGGCCCTAACACATCAATGCTAAGCTGCTCCCACGGAGCACCAGGAAGAGGTATGGGCGTGAGAGGGGAACAGGCTGTGCGAATACATTTGTCACTAGAAGAACAAACTGTGCACTCCTGCACCATAGCATGTCTTTGTCCATCTGTGGCCACCAAAATTCTGTGAGACCAAATAGAGATTTGACTCCAGCTTTGTCTTTAGGTGCAGATGCATCAACAATGGCTTGAACCAAACTCGGCTTTGGTGTGACTCCTTCACTTGAGATGGTGTGACCAAGATTTTCTAAACTGTCTTTAGAAAACACACACTTGTCCCTTTTTAGTACCACACCTTCAGCCAGATGTATCGGCCTTTGCGACTCGCAAAGGGCCTTTCAGCATGATTTGCTATGTATCAAATAATAATAAGCAATATAAGGAATTGCAAAAAATTGCGATTCCTTATTTTGCCATAGCATTTAAGGAATCGCAATTTTTGCGATTCCTTAAATGATATGTATGTAACTATTTGGAATTGCGAATTTGTGTTAAGAAATCGCAAATTACCACCAACTTGTAGTTGGTGGTAATTTGCGATTTCTTTTGAAAATGCCCTATTTGGCATTTGTGAGGGTGGCATGTGACACACATACATGCCCATAGGGCATGTATGTGTGCCACATGCACACACATGTAAATTTCAGGCGTGCAGCAGGGTGTCTCTGAGACCCCCCTGCACCCTTGAAATAATTCTCAAATTGTGATTAGCTAATTGCGAATTCGCAATTTGAGAATTATTGCACTATCATTCCTATGGGCCTCCTGGCCCGTAGGAATGCATTGCAAATTATTCTTTATTTGCGAATTCGCAAAATGTGAATTCGCAAATAAAGAATAATAAGGAATCGCTAAAAAATAGCGATTTTGTACATGCATTCCATTTTGCGCTTTCTAAATAGCGATTCGCAAAAAATCGCTATTTAGGAATCGCAAAATGGATGCTTGATGCATCTGGCCCCATGTTCTTGGAAAATTGACAAAATCTTACACAGCACAAGGTCATGTTCCTGTTGATCTTTAGCAAATAAAAGGACATCATCTTGGAATATGGCCACGTTTTTGATGCCCTTAAGCAGATTGACCCTTACTCTCTGAAAGACAGAGGCTGCCGAAGCCAGGCCAAAAGGCATATGACAGAATTGAAACAACCCTGAAGAAGAGTTGAACGCAGTGAAATGGTGTGAATCCTTGTCAAGTTCAATTTGGTGATACGCAGAGGCCAAATCCAGTTTTGTGAAAACCTTTGCCCCTGCGACTACCCCCAACATTTCAGATATATTCGGTAATGGGTGCGAATCCACCCAAATCACTTTGTTTAGGCTGCGCAGATCAATGCAGATTTTAAGTTCGTTGTTTTTCTTCCGAGCTACCACTAAAGCCGAAGACCAGTCCGAGGACTCAATGGGTTCAATAACTCCTCTTTTCTGCATGGACAAGAGTTCTTTTTCCAAATCCTCTCTTATGCTGAAAGGTATACTTCTGATTTTTTGCTTAACCGGCACAGCATCATTCTTTATCCTTATTTTGTGCTCGAACCCTTTGATCTTTCCTAAGTCTCCAGAAAACACTTTTGGGTATTTATTAAGCAATTCCTCTACATGTGACTGGTCGCGAATAACCAATATTTGTTCTCTCGCTCCCGGGCATAGCATCATACTAAACAAGCCTTGATGGAACCATCCTATTATGTCTAGTCCATGCACTGCCACATATATTTTCCCATATATGTGCCTGTTTTTGAAGACCAAGACATCCTCAAAATACCGTAGAAGGTCTATTTTCCTTCCTTCATAGGATACAGGCTCTCGACCTGGGTTTGCAGGGGTCTATTTCCCCATTTTTCCCTGAATAGTGACTCAGTGATCATTGTGATCCTAGCTCCAGCGTCAACCAAAAGCCTCAATTTCTTCTCACCTACTTCAATGATCGCATAGGGATCTACACAGTCATTAGGATCACCTCTTTTTATGTTTCCTTCATTGACCACCATAACCATGTCTTTCAGTTCACTGAGGGTGTCATCACTTTCACTTCCACTTGAGTCTTTTACACATGCGACTTGGCTTGTATTTTTTTTTGAGTTTGATATACTTTGTCAAAATGCCCTATTTTACCACGTTTACGACATGTAGCATTCTTTGCAGGACATGGTCTTCAGCTTTTTGCGTGGGAAGGATATCCACACCTATAGTAGATGTCAGTTCTTTTGAAAAAATTGTTTTGCTGATACTCTTTTTTCTTCATGTTATTTTTAATGCGCACAGGTGTAACCACTTCTGCGTTTTTACTTTCTAGCTCTTTCATAGAGGATTGTGAAGTTTCAATGCTCTTAGCTATACGGATGGATTCATCTAGAGATGGATTTTCCAAGGACAGCAGCTTTTGTCTGATGGTTTTGACAAGGCATTTACTTATGAATTGGTCACGTACCAATTGTTCACTGAAATTTTCAAATTTGCATTCTGCCACCATCTTCCTCAATGCGGGAATGTACGTGTCAACATCTTCCTCTATCTTTTGCGCTCTTTTAAAGAATTTGTGTCTTAATACAACAACACTGGGTTGCTTGCCATATCTTATTTCCAATTTTTTCACAGTGTTTTGGTATTCATCCGTTTCTTCACCCACTTAATCTACCACATCAGGTAGATGTTTGAGAGTTTCTCTTCCTTCAAACCCCAACGAGTGAAGTAGGAAGAACCTTTTTCTTTCTGCTCTGAACCTGTGCGCTCCAATTGCCCCCAAATAATTTTCGAATGCATCAAACCATTTACTCCATGGTACTGGCGGTTCCCCAGGTGTATCTAGAAAATGATGCGGGATGGATTGACTGCATCATGTACTCACTAGTTTAATTAATTTAATATATGAGACAGAATTTTATATTATTTCCTCAGAACGTTTTTTGTCCAACTTCCTATCTGTACATAGGTATATTCACAAATCTCCAGTGGTTTCCTCACAAAACAGGGAGTGGTTCCTTCACTAGTTCCCTAGTACATTTGTTCACAAAACGTGGCTTGAAAGGTTTATCATCTTCCCCACGTCACTTCAGTTGTAATCACCAAAGTGTTATTGTAGATTATTTTTATAAGTACTGACGTTCCTTATCTCTTCCTGACAATATTTACTAGGTTAATACCAGCGAGATCGTTCTTGAGCAAGTCCTTCACCTAAAGTCTTTGGTTAAAGGTATACACATTTGCACACATAAACATCGGAGGACTAGTTCCTTCTCCTTTAAGAACCGAGAGTGTTGTTCTGTGCTTGCCAGATCGGAGAGATTTAATGAGGAAGGCGGGGACTATTCACGCTAGTATAACGTTCCCCAAAGCGCTTCGCAATTCTCCTCACCTCCGCTTTCTTTTTCATGGCGGTAAAGCGTAGCTACAGACCTGACGTTATTCTCCAGCTATGCCTCCCTTCGGCATGCACCACTTCACGATACGTATAAGAATACTTCACAGCTCACATGCCAGATCGACTCTTCCTCCTGTTCTCCGCTTCGCTCAGACCCGAAGCCAGCACAGTCCACACGTCGCTTTTGAGTTAATCTTTCTTTCAAGATTTTCAACGTTGCAGGTTCTTTGTGGGAACTATAGTGCCTCGTCGTCAAAATCGAGTGTAATAACTCAAAGGCACACTTGAAGTTAACCAGATTGATCTTTATTCACAGTTCCCCCTAGCACGTCAATACACTAGCCAGGTACACATAAAATGGCCGTGACCAACGCCACCAACTGTCACCACCTCACGCGTGCCAGTGGGCAGCACGAGACCTATGCCTCAGGCGTCGCACGCCGGGCGCGCGAAGCAGATGAGCCCACTAGATATTCCTGTACAAACTAACAGTTGAAATAACAAATATTGAAAATGAGTTGAAAAAAACAGCAGATTTTGCCACCGTGTTTTACCAGTAACTTCTTCTAACTCTGCCAGAATTTTTAAAGCAATATACCGTTATCTCTACTGGACCCTTCTGGTTGTGATGATATATAGGACTTGTAGGTTCACCGAGAATCCGGGGTACCCAGAGCTAATAGCCGAGCTGCCCCTTGCAATGGGTTTTCACTGTGTACCGGGAATATAGCAATTCATTTGGTAAAATATAAGGAGTGAAACATAGGTATCAAGGACACCTGTGAATTTCCAAAATGTAAAGAAAATATAGAGTTTAGAAGCAGTAGGTTTTTGCATGTGTCCAAAGCTGTGGGTACCCATACTGTCATGTGAATTATAGGATATTTTTCAATGTGACTACTTTTCTGCACATTGTCTTACATTTGGAAGACAGAAATGCATAGAAAGTCAATAGATAATAACAGTTCAATTCAATTCAAAAATCTTTATTCGAATTACAGGAATTCATAAAAGCACATATATAGTTATACAATCCATAGGAAATAAATAACAATTGATAATATTTACAATCAGCAACGATGATTCAGGTTTACACATTTTCCATTATTTTTCGGGCGCAAACTGCAGTTTCCAAGAAAGTGCATGTGCGACAAATTATCTCCTCATTGTCTAGTGCAAGTAACAACTGGTAGGATTGATCCAGGGTAATTGGTCTGTGTTTAAATTTTTTTTTAATTAAAAGCCATTTGGTGTATTTCAAATAAAAATTACAGGAAAAGAAAAAATGCAAGTCATTTTGGGTAC
This sequence comes from Lissotriton vulgaris, assembly GCF_964263255.1. Lineage (NCBI taxonomy): Eukaryota > Metazoa > Chordata > Amphibia > Caudata > Salamandridae > Lissotriton > Lissotriton vulgaris. Next base: position 210,266,563 of record NC_141691.1, read on the forward strand.
TTAGCCCATTGCAGGGGCAACTTATTTTATCTGAGCTTGGATGATGACCCAGGGGAAAGTTTAACAGATATCTAACGGAGCCAACCCTTAATCGAAACAGGAGGCTTCTTTCCCATTGAGTCATTGGTAGGATTAAATACAGGGATAAGGGATATCTAGGTAATTCCATATTCAGATACCTAGCAACTGCAGTTTTTCCAGATTTTGTCCTAAGTCTAGTCATTGAGTAAAGTGCATATAGTGCTTCTTTCAGTTCAGTTTTCTTCACCAAGTTAACATTACTAGGATTGGGGAATATAATATCTTTCCCTATTTTGCACAAACTGTTGTGAACATAAGAAAGCCATGGGATCACCTTCCCCCTGTCACAACTGAGGCAATCAGTTATTTTATCCTGTGTCAGAGTTGCCAAATGATTACTCCATACCAAGTGCCAAAATAGCACCGGTCCGGCACTAATAAAATCCGACACAAAATGTAAATTTAGTTTGGTATGCAGTATATAATTGGAGGTAGAAATTGGCGTGCTTAATAAGAGCCAATTTTCCTCCTGCTGTATGTGGCTACTGTTTCCAATGCCCCATACTTCTGCCCCGTAAGTTGCTACTGGCACACATTGCAATTTAAAGATTTTAACAATTGCTTAGGTGACACCTGATCTCTTTGGTCTGGGGATACTTAAGATTGAGTTAATGGCCTTTGAGAATTTGCTCGTGGCCTGGGCGAAATGCCCAGTCCACGAGCCATTCGCAGCAAAGGCCACTCCCAAATACGGAAAAATATGAGTTGCAGTAAGTCTTTCTTCCCCAACCTGTATGGAGTTCAACTGTCTTGTCCCTGGGCCACATGACATTATAAAAGATTTCTTAAAATTGACCCGCAAGTCTAACTCATCCATACATTTTGTAAAATTTTGTACTAAAATACGCAGCGAATTAGGTGTACGTCCCATTAATAACGCATTGTCTGCGTAGAGAAGGGCGGGTAAAGGTTTACCATTTATTATAGGTACGTCTGGGGTAGAGTTTATCAAATGGTCACTAAGGCCATTGATGTAAATGATAAAAAGCAGGGGTGCTAAAACGCACCCCTGCCTAACTCCCCTTCCTATTTTAATTGGCCCAGATAATTCCCCGCCCATTACTATTGTCACTCTAGACTTTAAATCTGTGTATAGAAAAGCTAAAAAGTGAACCAGAGTGGCTTCTAATCCATAACCCAATAAAATTGACCAAAAGCTTGGACCTGTTGACTAAGTCAAAAGCGGACGACAGGTCCATAAATGCTAAATAGATCGGGCAGAGCGAACAATGTTATATTTGTCAATAATTAATTTAAGATTTAGACATTGTTCGACTGTACCGACCCTACTTCAAAACCCCAGTTGGCAGGGGGATAAAATTCCACTTTCTTCTGTCCACATGGTTATCCTATTGTAGATAACACGACCCAAAATCTTTAAAGTGTTATCTAACAGTGAGATAGGTCTGTAATTTGCCGGGTCAGACCTATCTCCCTTCTTATATATGGGGACTATTATACTAGTACCCCAAGTTTCAGGCATCGTCGCTTGGGGTAAACTGTTAAAAACATTCACAAGGATTGGGGCCCAGAGATCGGGTTTCCACTTGATAAGATCTATGGGCAACCCATTAGGTCCAGGTGCCTTGTTGCCCAGGCTCTGAGCGATTGCCTCTTCCACTTCCCCTAAACTTATCCCTAAATTGTTGGTCCGTTCTAGTGTAACATAAATAGTATTATTTGATGGTGGGGCGTACAGTTTTGCAAAATGTAATTCCCAGGTACTACTAGCAATAGTGCAGCTCATAGGTGTCAGTTGTTGGCCCATATTCCGGAGTTCTTTTACCTCGGGCCAAAATAAATTGCTGCATTTACCTCCTGCGGTTTCGGCGAGGTTGTCCCATCGTTCACCCAAAAGCATACTTCTCCGATTGTTTAATGCTAGTTTGTAGGTTTTCCTTGCCCTGCTAACGTTAACCCTAACTCGGGGGATCTTTGTGAGAGCCTTACTATTTGCCACTGAACAGTTATGGTCGAACCACTTCGGATCTTTTGGGCCCCTAGATGCTGGCACGGACAATAGAGTTCTGACCGTGGAGCAAATTTTAGTAAAATGTGTAATAACTTTATGGACACTTGTTGATATGTCCACACATAAATCAATTAGCATTTGCTATTCCCTTAACAGGGACTTAGTGATTTCTGCTTTATCTATGCCTTTCCATTTCAACCTCAATCTGTCCGTGCTTATGCTTATGTCCTTCGCCCCCTGCATGATACTATAAACAGGTCATGGAGCTAATCTTAAAAATACTGTCACTGGATTATGGTCCCCAAAAGCTGTTGCAACAATTTCCGCTGTTAATATACGATCCGCCAAGCCAGGGGAAACAAAGATGAAATCAATAGTTGAGGTGCGTACTCTCCCTCTGAGCGTGGGAGCCCTTTGCAGTGCAGACTGCTGACCATAGTCCATGACATCACTCATAATATGTTCATTTAGCAGGGCTCTCAATTCATGACCCCTCCGCTTGGCTGAATCCTCATATCTTATTCCCACATCCTGTGTGTTCTTAGGGAGTTTGGCATTAAAGTCCGCGCTCAGAACGATCTCCAAGCTTTCACTCTTACCCCAACTATCCTCTAATTTTGAAATAGTTTTAAAAAGTGCTATGAAATTCCTGTTTGGAACAGAAATAAAATCATTATTATAAAAATTAATTACGAGAAAGGGGACTTTCCGCTTATATTCTATCACTTGTATGTTAGTATTTATAATCCTATGGCTCCCCCCAGCCAATATACCAAACCCAACAAACAGACCCCCGACTGGCCGACCAAAATGTGATTTACGGGCCACTATATTTGAACAGTGGAACCCGTCAATATGCAGGTCAGATACTGCCTAGGTTTCTTGGAACATTATAATGTCATACATGGAAATTAGATGAATCCAATCACTATCCATTAATCTGGGTTCAAGGCCTGCAACGTTCCAACTAAGTATTTTCAACACATGGTCGGAATTCCGCTCAATTGGTATGACTCTTATAGGCCCACAGATTTGTGTGTTTCAATCTTTAACTACCCCCTTTTGGTTGGGTGGGCCAACACCTACCACCAGCTGCCCAGGGTACTTCCTAACCCCATACCTTTCCCCTGGGGTGTTTGGTGATAATGAGTCCAGTCTATTATGTGGGGCAGTTGTTAGAGTTAAGTCATCTTCACCGTTTCCCTTAACTACTTTCCCACTACTTGTATCAAAAGGGTTGTAAGTTACAGGGATCAGAGTTTCTTCACACCGTCAATCAACTCCCTCAAGACCTTCTTGTGCATGTAAGACAGCAAAGCGGTTGTGGGTGGGAACTTTATACTGGTTGTCATAGAGATCAGTATACCACCTTCCTTGTGCGCTATGGGAATGCATATTGCGTTGGACCACGGGAGGTGGTGGATAAAAGTAGCTCAAATCAACTGTTTGCATCCTGCTCTCAAGTTCACCCGCCCTCCATCCATTGATGTGATTTACCACCCGCCTGTCTTTGAAATGTATTATAATACAGTCACCTTCCTGGTCTTTCCTCCTTTGCCCCACCCAACTCAATCTGCACACATGGAGTATTTTGCAATGTAAAAATGGGGGGATCGGCCTGTACCTATTTAGCCAATGGCTGCCTTTGTTTTTCAACTCAAAGTAGTTTTCTTGTTTCCCCTCACATAAAACTGGGACCCCTATTAAGACCACAGTGAATGGGAATGACTCAGGGGGCAAATCAATGCGTGTGTGTTGGCTAGTCTTACCCTGTCCTGTTGGTCAGGTTGGCTCGAGTGATTCTTGCGCAAGCCCTCAACTGCCCTTCTGTTTGCATTCTTCTCGTTGATTACAGCAGTTCCTGTCTCCATGGTCTGGGCAACAATAGGTGTCTCTGTTCTCTCTGCCCCTGAAATTACTGGTTTTTTTTGTTACATCCTTGGGACCGTTATCAGATGTTACAGATGGTTGCGTGCCTTTGGCAGGCTTATGTGTGCATGATGCTACTAATGAGATGTTCTTATCTTTGGTTCGATTTGCTGGCTTTGTGACGGTTGGATAATAACAGTTATTCTACAATTCGTGTTCCCCTAAGTCTCTTGATAACAATGGTAACTCACTTGTGTGGGTAGGCCTAGTGCCCACAACAGGAAACATCCCTAAACGCATGTGGACACATCATTTTTTTCCACTGAAAATTGACCCTTTTTCGAAATTGTGCATATCTGTGGATTTTGAACCCTAGCTCACTCAGCACCTAGGAAAACCTAGCAAAAATATACATTTTGAAAAGTAGATACCCAGGGAAATCCAGTTTGGGGTGTCTTGTGTGGCTCTCACCGGGTTCTGTTACCCAGACTCCATTGCAAACCTCAAACCGACAGACCACGCACGCAACCTGGGCTTCATCTTGGACTCCTCCCTCACCATGACCAGACAAGTCAACGCCGTCTCCTCGTCATGCTGCGCATGCTACAGAAGATCTTCCGGTGGATCCCCACCGAGACCAGGAAGACGGTCACCCAGGCCCTCGTCACCAGCCGACTGGACTACGGCAACGCCCTCTACGCCGGAACCACCGCCAAGCTCCAGAAGAGACTCCAGCGGATCCAGAACGCCTCAGCCAGACTCATCCTCGACATCCCACGACACAGCCACATCTCCGGACATCTGAGAGACCTGCATTGGCTCCCCGTCAACAAAAGAATCACCTTCCGCCTCCTCACCCACGCACACAAAGCCCTACACGATCAAGGCCCGAGCTACCTCAACAACCGCATCAACTTCTACGCTCCCAAACGACATCTCCGATCAGCCAGCCACACCATCGCCGCCGTCCCCCGCATCCGAAGAACGACAACAGGAGGTAGGTCCTTCTCCTACCTGGCCGCCAAGACCTGGAACTCCCTCCCGACCGACCTGCGCCTGACCCAAGACCACCTCTCCTTCAGGAAGAAGCTCAAGACCTGGCTATTCGAGCAGTAGCAGCACTCCCCCCCCCCCCTAGCACCTTGAGACCCTCCGGGTAAGTAGTGCGCTATATAAATGTCTGTGATTGATTGATTGATTGATGATTGAAACTTTGTAAAAAAAAAAAATGTCCTCACATTTCTGTGATTGAAAGCTCCGACATCTGTGTGGATCCACAAACTTCCACCCACCCCGCATTCGCTGAAGTCTCCTCATACTAATGGTGCCTCACTTGTGTGGGCAGTCCTAGTGGCCACGATAGGAAACGGCACAAAACACAACGTGACCACATCACATTTTTCCAGTGAAAACTGATCCTTTTTTTGCAATGTGCCTAGCTGTGGATTTGGAACCCACGCTCAGCCGGCAACTAAAAGAAACCTAGCAAACATATACATTTTTGAAAACTAGACACGCAGGTAAATCCAGGATGGGATGACTTGTGTGGCTATCACCAGGTCTGTTACCCAGAATCCCTTGCAAGCCTCAAACTTTATCCCCCTCAAAATGTTCCCAATATTTCTGTGATGAGAAGTTATTGAATCTGTGTGGATCCACAAACTTCCACCCCCGCATTACCCAAATTCTCCTGATAAAAATGGTCCTCACTTGTGTGGGTAGGCCTAGTGCCCACAACAAGAAACAGCACAAAACGCAACGTGGACACATCACATTTTTCCAGTGAAAATATACGGGGTTTTTTGCAATGTGCCTAGCTGTGGATTTCGTACCCTAGCTCAGCCGGCACATAGGGAACCCTAGCAAACCTCCACATTTTTGAAAACTGGACACCCAGGGGAATCCGGGATGGGTCAACTAGTGTGGCTTCCAACAGGTTCTGTTACCTATTCTTGCAAACCTCATACTTTTTCTACAAAACACATTTTCCTCACATTTCTGTGTTGGAAAGTTCTTGAATCTGCATGAATCCTCAAACATCCAGACACTCCATATTTCCCAAAGTCTCCTGATAAAAATGGGGCCTCACTTGTGTGGTTAGACATAGTGCCTGTGACAGGAAATGGCACAACACGCAACATGGACACATCACATTTTTCCAGTCCAAATTTTCTGTTACCCAGAATCCCTTGCAAACCTCAAACTTTGTCCCAAAAACACATTTTCCTCACATTTCCACAAACTTCTACCCAGTCCGCATTTCCCAAAGTCTCCTGCTAAAAATGGTACCTCACCTACATGATTATGCCTCGTGCCCACAACAGGAAATAGCACAAATCACAACGCAGACACATCACTTTTTCCACTGAAAACTGACCCTTTTTTGCAATGTGCCTAGCTGTAGATTTTGACCCCTAGCTCAGCCCGCACCTAGGGAAACCTAGCAAGCATATACATTTTTGAAACCGAGATACCCAGGGAAATCCAGGATGGGGTGACTTGTGTGGTTTTCACAAGGCTCTGTTACCCAAATTCCCTTGCAGATCTCAAACTTTGTAAAAAAAAAAAAAAAATCCTCACATTTCTGTGATTGCAAGTTCTGTAATCTATGTGTATCCACAAACTTCCACCCAGTCTGCATTACCCAAATTTCCCCGATAAAAATGGTCCTCACTTGCGTGGGTAGGCCTAGTGCCCGCTACAGGAAATGGCACAAAACGTAACATGGACACAGCACATTTTTCCAGTGAAAATTTACTTTTCTTTTGCAATGTGCCTTGCTGTGGATGTTGAACCCTAGCTCAGACACACCTAAGGAAACCTAGCAAACCTATACATTTTTGAAAACTAGACACCCAGGGAATTCTAGAACGGGTTGATTTATGTGGCTCACATTAGGTTCTGTTGCCCAAAATCCCAAAATACCTTGCAAACCTCAAACATCAAATTTACAAATCACAAAACAAACTGGTGACCTGGGTTTTTGGCCTCAGGCTCAGCGATCAGCTGGGGAAACCTACAAACCCAACATTTCTGAAACCTAGACACCAGGGGGATTCCGGGGAGGTATTGCTTGTGTGGATCCCCCAATGTTTTCCTACCCAGAATCCCCTGCAAACATCAAATATAGCTGAAAAAAACAAAATGTTCTCACATTTCTGCGTGGGTAAGCTAAGGAATCACCAGGCTGACACAAATTTACCACTACCCAGCATTCCCCCGGGTCTCTTGATAAATATGGTACCTTACTTGTATGGGTGGGCCAAGTACCCACGGCAGGGAAGGGCCCAAAACGTATTGAGGAGACATTGTCTGTAACAAAACGGCCAGGTTTTGAAAGGCGGCACCTGCGTTTTAGACCCTGGGCTCGGCAGCCATCTAGGGAAACCTATCAGACCCACACATCTCTGAAAACTAGACACCGGGGGTAGTCCAGGGAGGTATGGCAGAACCCCTGTGAACCTTGAATTTAGCTGAAAAAATATATAATTTTCCTTCCATTTCTGTGTGGGATCACTGTGCCATCACTAATGTCCTATCACTCAGCATTTCCCCCAGGTATCCCGATAAAAATAATACCTCACTTGTGTGGGTTGGCCAAGTGCCCGTGGCATGGAACAGCCTAATACGTATTGTGGAGACATCAAATTTATAAATCACAAAACGACCTGGTTTTGCTTTGGGTTGATCTGAGGTTTTTGGTCCCGGGCTCGGTGACCAGCTAGGGAAAGCTACCAAACACAACATTTCTGATAACTAGACACCAGGGGGGGGCATGGGGGTATGGCTTATGTGGATCCCCCAACGTTTTCCTACAGATAATCCACTGGAAACCTCAAATTTCACTGAAAAAAAACATTTTGTCACATTTGTGTGTGGGTAAGCTATGGGATCACCAGCCTGACACAACGGTCCCACATCCCAGCATTCCCACGGGCCTCCTGCTAAAAATGATACCTCACTTGTGTGGGTGGGCCAAGTACCCACGACAGGGAAGGGCCCCAAACATATTGAGGAGACATTGCCTTTCACAAAAAGACCTTGATTTGAAAGGGGGGGCTCCTGCAGTTTTGGCCCCAGGCTCGGCGGCCATCTAGGGAAACCTACCAAACCCAAACATTTCTGAAAACTAGACACCCATGGGAGTCCAGGAAGTTATGGCAGAATCCCCTGCAAACCTTAACTTTAGCTGAAAAAAATAAATTTTTCCTCCATTTCTGTGTGGGATCACTGTGTCATCACCAATGTCCTATTACTCAGCATTACCCTCAGTCTCCCGAGTAAAATGATACCTCACTTGTGTGGTGGGGCAAGGGCCAGCGACTGGGAAGAGTCAAAAACATAGGGCTTGAGGGGATAGCACAGCCAAATCTAAAGTTTTTTTTTTTAATATGTTTTTAGGCAATTCTGCATTAGACACCCAAAAAAGTGAGGTATCATATTTATCTGGAGACCAAGGGGAACACTGTCTACTAGTTTGCTGCCCTCACTTGATGGCAGATGAAACGAAAAATATCACTCAAACAGACAAAATGTGTGCCTAAAAAAAGGGGGCGCGACCATTGCCTATGGGGATTCTACCTAACATGCCCATAAACATATACCTGGTGCCTAGTGGGGTGGGGTCATTAACATGCCCATTCGTGGCAGCCCCAAGCCCTATGTATGAAAAAAATAACATAATCCCTGGTTGCTAGTGGGCTTTCTTCCCCTCAAGGGGAAGATCAGTGACTATTGCCCCATCTGGTAGAAAGACTGTGGCTAATTTTTTGGGGGGTTTGGGGGCACTGGCATGCCCATTCAGAGAAAGCCCTACTCCTACATATAAAAAAAGGCAAAGTCCCTGATGCCTAGTGGGCTTTCTACCCCCCCAATAAGCAGACAAGGGACGATTGTCCCCATCTGCCTACGGGGGAGTGCAGAAAGACTGTTTTACTTTTTTTTGGGGGGGTGGTAGGTATTGGCATGCTCATTCTGGGCAGACCCCAACCCTACATATGAAAAAATCAACATAATCCCTAGTTCCTAGTGCTCTTTCTGCCCCCAGGTAGAGAAAATTAGTGGCTATTGCCCCCATCTGACTCCCGGGAAGGCAGAAAGACAATATGATTTTTTATGGGGGGGGGGGGGGTTGAGGGCATTTGCATGCCCATTTTGGGCAACCCTCACCCCTATGTATAACAAAAGCCCAATCCCTGCTGCCTAGTGGGCTTTCTGCCTCTTTCCGGGAGGCGGGGGGGGGGCAGATCAGGGGCTACTGCCCCATCTGCTTCTTGGAGGGGAAGGAACACTGGAATTTCTTTTGATGGTGGGGGCATTGGCAAGCCCATTTAGGGCAGCTCCAACACCTAAATACAGTAAAAAAATGAAGAATCTAGTGTGCTTACTGCCCTCTGGGGGGCATATGTTGGCTACTCCCTCCATTTGCCCCCGAAGGGGCTTAAAGATTGTTTGCCTTTTGAGGGCAGCCCCCACCCCAATTTTATAAAAAAAAATAGCCCTGGTGTCAAGTGGGATTTCTACCCCCCTGGGGGTGGGATTGGGGATAATACCCCTCATTTGCCCCCTAGGTGGGGCAGACAGTCTGTGGAGGTTTTTTAGGAGCACTGGCATGCCCTTTTAGAGCAGCACCCATCCCTAAATACTATTAAAACATTCCTTGTATCTAGTGTGCTTTCTGCCCCTGTGGGGCAGATTGGTGGCTACTGCCCCCTATTTGCCCCCAGGGGGGAAAATAGACTGTTTCTAAATATATTTGGGTGGGGACATGGTCTTGCGGCAGCCCCACCACTCTTTTGTAAAAATAATCCATGGTTTCTAGTGGGCTTTTTGCCCCCCAGGGGCAGATCGGGGGTACTACCCTTATTTTCCCCCGGGCGGGGCAGAAGGTCTCTGGAGGTTGTTTGGGGGTGGTGGGGCCCTTTGGGGTAGCCCCCACCCCTCTTTTATAAAAAAAATCCTAGGTGTCTAGCCTGCTTTCTGCCTCCCAGGGGGGCAGTTTGGGGGCTACTGCTACCATATGCCTCCTGAGGGAGTGCAGAAAGACTGAATTTGCCCACATTATTTGTTAGGGGAGCAAACTCCTCCCATTAAAAAGAAAATTCTGTATTTTCCTGTTATAAATGTGACACAATGTTTTCTGGCCATTGGGAGCAAGAACACTGCTCTTTGTAAAGGTAACCCTTTGAAATGGGAGAAAATTAAAATTAAAATGAAGAGTAACTTTTCATTTTAGTTTCCCCCATTTAAAAGCATTAGTAAAATTGCTTTTGCTCTAATGCTACCATATTGAGTTGACAAGCCCACTTATTCAAGCGTTAAATGCCTCAATGCTTCAGTTATTCATCTCTGTGCCCCAGCCTGGATCATAAATCTAATTGCAATCTGCAGCCCAATGATAATAATTTTATTTAAACACAGCCTTCCCTGAACCTGAAAAGGAAAACGTGACCCTATAATTATTAACAAACAAGCATTTGCAATGCAATAGGTCTCGCATTAGGAAAGTTTGAGCTATCGGTATTGTAAATGACAATTTTTGTTATTTATGTGTTTGGTTTGAAAATAGCTAAATTAATAGCTTTGTCATTTACAATGCCAGTAGTTGTAACTTTTGCAAATGTGACACCTGTAGCATTTGTAATGCAATACTTAAATCAAAGTTATTGTAATTTATAATGGCAATAGCTTAAACTTTTGTAAAGAAGTTTTGTGAAGATTATGGGCCCGATTCACAGAACTAACTTAAGACAAAATCCTAAACTTACTACCATTTTGATATTGACAGAAGACACTTACTCATTTTGGTATTCACAGAAGACACTTACTCATTTCGGTATTCACCGAAGTTAGGAGTCCTAAGTTTAGGACTCCTACATGCCTTCTGTGAATACCGAAAGTCTTAAAGTTATCGCAGTGTAATTATGTGGCACTGAGTGGTATTTGTAGTGTATTTTGCATTGAGTGCAGTGTAATTATGTGGGGTGTACTTATGTGGCACTGAGTGGTATTTGGAGTGTATGTTGCGTTGAGCACAGTGTAAATATGTAGCATGTAATTATGTGGCACTGAGTGGTATTTGGAGTGTATGTTGCATAGTTTGCAGTGTAATTATGTGGCACTGAGTGGTATTTGGAGTGTATGTTGCATAGAGTGCAGTGTAATTATGTGGCACTGAGTGGTATTTGGAGTGTATGTTGCATAGAGTGCAGTGTAATTATGTGGCTCTGAGTGGTATTTGGAGTGTATGTTGCATAGAGTGCAGTGTAATTATGTGGCACTGAGTGGTATTTGGAGTGTATGTTGCATAGAGTGCAGTGTAATTATGTGGCACTGAGTGGTATTTGGAGTGTATGTTGCATAGAGTGCAGTGAAATTGCTTATTGACATTTATGTGTACTTGAGGAGAGATGGGAGAGGATGGGGAGAGAAGGGATAGTGAGGAGAAAGGAGAGATGGGAGAGGGAAGGGGAGAGAAGGGAGAGTGATGAGAGAGGGGAGAGCGAAGAGCGGGGAGAGGAGAGAGGGTAGAGGGTAGAGCGGAGAGTGAGGAGAGGGAAGAGGAAGGAGAGAGAGGAAGGAGAGGAGAAGAGAGGGGAAAGTGGTGAGAGGGGAGAGTGGTGAGAGGGTAGAGTGGTGAGAAGGTAGAGTGGGTAGAGGGTAGAGTGGGTAGAGGGTGGAGAGGAGAGTGGTGAGAGAGGGAAGTGTGGTGAGAGTGATGAGAGGGGAGAGTGGAGAGAGTGGTGAGTGGTGGGAGTGGTGAGAGGGGAGAGTCGGGAGAGTGGGAAGAGAGGAGAGAGGAGAGTGGAGAGAGAGGAGAGGGGAGAGAGGGAAGAGGGGACAGAGAAGAGAGTGGTGAGAGGAGAGAGGGGAGAGTGGTGAGAGGGGAGAGTGGTTAGAGGGGAGAGTGTGGTGTGAGAGGGGAGAGAGTGGTGTGAGAGGGAAGAGAGTGGTGTGAGAGGGGAGAGTGGTGTGAGAGGGGAGAGAGAGGTGTGAGAGGGGAGAGAGTGGTGTGAGAGGGCAGAGTGGTGTGAGAGGGTGGTGAGAGAGGAGAGAGGTGAGAGGGGAGAGTGGTGTGAGAGGGGCGCCATCTCCTGAGCCTGCTGTTTAATCCGGGACCTTAGAGGCTCAGTAAAGTGCCTCGAGACCATGACAGGGTCATTCCAAGTGTTTACTCAAAGAATACGTTTTTAAAGTGCTTGGGTTTGTTTTGCCCAACTGTTAATCGTGACAGGAGGCGAGGAAGTGTGTACCCCAAGGCCAGCAATATTCTTAAAGGCTTGGTTTTGTGAACAGTGGAATGTGCGGCCTCGTGAGACACATGAAATGCGGAGCCCGGGTCCTCGAGAGACACACGTGAAATGCGGAGCCTCGGGACCTTGAGAGACACACGTGGTAAGCGCAGCTTTGGAGTTTCCTCTGCCATTACAAGGCTGCGCTCATCTCAGCTCTAGGGGTTTAGTGCCTGCTGCTGAGGTCTGTTTCCTGCCTGCTTAATGCTATGTCCGCTCAGACTTTCATCATTGTGTGGTCGATAAGATGCGCGCTGCTGGGGTCTGTCTCTCTGCTGATGAAGGTTATTCCCGCTCAGCGTTTCATCATTCTGCAGTCGATAAATGTGCGCTGTTGGGGTCGGTGACGGTAGCCTGTGGCACGCACTCTCTGTAACCAATGACGTAGGCGGCCCGTACAGCCCTTGAGCACAGCTGGCACGACGGGTCCCGTGCTTGCTGAAGGCGTGCACTCAAGTGTTTCCCTTTGGAGTTTTGGTATTTTTGACACAAGCGATGGATGTTTATTTATCTATTGGCTTCTCTGCGGCGCTGCTGCCTCCCCATGCCAAAAGAGCCCACGTCAGACAAGATGAAAGGCGTGCCACGGGTAGCGCCTCGGGTGTCTGGAGGGGGAGGCACCCTCACAGAGGTTCCAAAGTATTCACACTGTTCCCCTATAGTGCCCCACCCCGCCAAATTGCCCTCCTGGTGCCAGAAGCCTGAGCTGAGAGCCCACGTCAGACAAGATGAAAGGCGTGCCCGGGGTAGCGCCTCGGGTGTCTGGAGGGGGGAGTCGCCCTCGCAGAGGTTCTAAGGTATTCACACTGCTCCCCCCCACACACTGCCCTCCTCCCTGCTGGGGGGAGGGGGGCGCCTGTGCCAGGTGGTGCTTGCACGTGGTAACTGGACACCCCCACCCCCTGCCCAAATAATCCCCACTCAGCCCCACTGGGGGCACACGGTGCCGTCTGCTGGGTGGGGGAGGGGGCAGGAAGGGGGGGTGTCAGTAACCCAACAATGAACGCCTCCTCTGATCCGAGGATAGGGTGTTTGAGGAAGGCAGGGCAGGAGGGCTATTAAAAGGCCTTTATGAGCTGTTAATGTCTGGGCGGGCAGGATACAGCTGAGCACACCTTTTATCCAATCCCCCCCAGCCCCCTGAACGTGCAGAGCAGCGCAGCACATGCAATGCGTGAAACACTGCAGAGTGCTGATGGCAGCCGGACAAGAGCTGCGAGGCGCTGTGCCTCAAAGGAGAGTACTGCGAGGCGCTGTGCCGAGGAGGGTTGCGAGGCGCTTTGCCGAGCGAAGAGGGCTGCGAGGCGCTGTGCCGAAGAGAGGAAGGCTGCGAGGTGCAGTGCCAGTGCCGAGATGGTGGACTGAGGACACACAGAGCCCCCTCTGTCCTTAACACAAAAAGGGACAGAAATGTTTGTGTGGGAGGGACAGGCGAGCCATAACTCTGGAGGGAGGGAAGTGGGGTGGCCAAGAACTATAGGTGCAGGGAGAGTTGCGAGACGCTGTGCCTAAAAAGGGAGAGCTGCGAGGCTCTGTGTCGAGCGAGGAGGGCTGCAAGTGCAGGGAGAGTTGCGAGGCGCTGTGCCTAAAAGGGTAGAGTTGCGAGGCGCTGTGCCAAAAAGGGGAGAGTTGTGAGGAGCTGTGCCTAAAAGGGGAGAGTTGCAAGGCACAGTGCCTAAAAGGGGAGAACTGCGAGGCGCTGTGCCGAGGAGGGCTGCGAGGCGCTGTGTCGAGGAGGGCTGCGTGGCGCTGTGCCGAAGAGAGGAGGGCTGCGATGCGCAGTGCCATTGCCGAAAGGGTGGACTGGGACACACAGAGCCCCCATCTGTCCTTAACACAACCAGCGAAAATGTGCATGGCTGTGCCACTTGGCTGCACCTTGTGAGTGCGCCACGTTACTTAGTTCAGATGATTGTTTTCAGATGTGTGGTTCATGGGAAGCGAAGCAAGACTGCACCTCGAGAAAGCGTTGACAAGTTGTCCCTTATTATCATGGCAGAATAGAATGATCCTGATCTGTTTAGCGGCCGACATGGAGTTAACAAGACATTCAAGGAGACCTGGGAGGGCGGGGGCTGCCCACGCATGCGCGCCACTCATAACTTTCGTTATGAGGAGCGAGCCCAGAGCCGTAGTGCAGGAGCCGAAGTTCCGGGTCCCAGGAGGGGATCCGGGTGAAGACCAGTGAATAGCACGGCGGGGCTCCCATGCCTAAGGGGAGAGCCCCGCGTCGTGCTGGCAGAGGAGCTGGAGTGCAGAGATGACACCAGCACAGCGACAAGAGCCCGGTGAGGTAAGGAGGGGGTGCGCGTGTGAGTATGCAGTGTGTGTGTGTGCGTGCGTGTGTGTGTGTGTGTGTGTGTGTGTGTATGTGTGCGTGTGTGTGTGGCTGTGTGTATGTGTTCACGCGTGACTGAGAGAGGCATGGCGGCATGGATGACTTCCTGGGAATCTGAGATAGGAGATGTGCACGGTGCCAGACTGGGCGTGCGCCCCCACGAGGTGCAATCCTCGCTCGTGCCCGACCCCTGTCTCAGATTCCCAGAAGTCAGCAACATTAGTTGTCGAGCTTGGACGCATGCTTCGCATGCTTTTCCAGCTTGACCTAATGAACTCAAGGCATGAGCAACTAAAAGGTTGTCTTGAGCTACGTGTGGCTGGCAATGGACTGGTTAGAGACACCTGGTTTACACATTGACTCCAACTTAAGACTAATTGTTGTTGTGTCAAGCTACCAATAAATTAAGCACAGGTTTATTAATTGACATCCTCACAGTCAAGGTTTCCTTGAGCCTGCTGTTGCATCTCTTGGCTATCCCTTGAACTCCCACTCCAGTGAGTGCTTCTGTTAATAACTTAGAACTAAGTCAGCATTCTCTGGGAGTAAAAAGTGCAAACTTCACACATCTCTCCTGAGTATAACACATTTTTGTGACTGTGCAAGTAGTGCTCTGGACCCTGATAAAACAACTAAAAGAATTTACTGCAATCAATATATATTCATATTTATTTAATCGCTTGAGTGGATCAGTGTTATTGAGAAATCCTGTTTAAGATGGTTGTATTGCTTTCACAAGAGAGATTGCCTCACTATAGTGGAAAGCTTTATCCTTTGACAGATTTCACGCTGTAGTACACACAGCCTGGTCAATGTGGGGATTCATGTCTACCAGCAAGGTAACACTTGGCAGCTGCTTCTCTTTTTAAATCTTGTGCATCTTTTATTCTTGGATGATGTTTTATGTTTTACATTGTTGGTTCTCTTTCTTAATGCTATGCTCTTACCTGTAAGGTTTTAATTATTCATTCGTTCATGCATTTATTCATTTATTCATGTACAACACTCACTTATACTGACCATACTGGTTCCTGCTCAACACTTGTTTGGATCAACAGCCCCACTGTACTCTGTAACAATTAGCAAAGGGTTGAGTCAATTTTTACCATCCTAGGTGATGTGATGCTACTACATGGGAACAATTTGATCCTGCTTGATGACCTCCTAAGTGTACAGACCTAAGCAAGGGCCACACAACATGAATCCATGCGCAAGGGCCTGTTTTACTTAACATCAATGAGACCGCATGTTATGTAATGGAGAGGGGCTCACAGTATAATGAGGCATGCAGCTAAATCATCTAGCCACGAAATTGTGCAAAGTTTTCTTTTCTTTTGCTTTCCTTCTCTGTGTGTCTGCCTCTCATTAAACCTCTCTCTTTTCCAGTGCTTAATTTGCAAATGAATGAGTGCCAGTGCTCAATACTCTTTTTAGAAACACATAGTGGATGCTAATAAATATCACCGCACCGAACAATACGTCTGGGTTCTGGGTAGTCTTGAATCCACCTCAGTCCTCTTTAATTCAATATCAGAACTGCCTGCCATTTATCTCACTATTATTGGCCCCTACATTCTCTCTTCTTTCTGTATTTTTCTTTCTCCCCTTTTCCTCTTGGGGTTTTTCACCTCTTGTTCTCTGAAATAAGTGTTGATCCCCAAAAATGAGTGGCGGTAGTCCTCACTGGCAACTACCAGCTCACATTAAGCACTGCTCTTTTCTCCAGTCATCCCTCTCTTTTTCCCTTCCATTTCAGTGTGACACTAAACAATGATTTGAAGTGTCTTCCTCTATCTATCTTCATAGTTACCCTCTAAGTTTTGAGTCACTGTATGTTTCCTACTCACTAATCTACCTTTCATGCTCCTTCTCTGCACTGCACATCTCTTGCTTGGCTCTGCCTCCATACATTTGCTGTATGCCTGTAACTTCAGACGGTTTCAATATAGCACCTTGCAAATTTGCGAGTTTTTTGTGACTAGCAATTTCCAAGGCGCTATTTCCAATAAAGAACAGTGTGTTTCACACTGTAAACAATTCCCAATGGGTTGCAAATTGAGGGCCTCATGAGTAATAATGAGCCTCTCGCAATTTGCGACCCCATTGGGAATGGCAGGCCCTTCCAGGTACGGTGGCCTGCTGGGCTCAGCAGACCACCATGTCTGGGACTGGTTTTAAATGAAGCAGTTTTTTTTTAATGCAGGCCGTTTTCCTTAAAGGATAATGGGATGCATTTACATTTTTTTTTTAATGAAACGTTTTTGCTTCATTATTTAAGGGAAGGGAGTGGTCCCTGGGACCACTGCCTCACTTAAAAATATTTTCCCCTACATTTGCAAAGGGGAAGTGGTTCCCAGGGGACCCCTTCCCTTTTGCGAGTGCATTAACACCCTCTTGAAGAAGGCGGTAATTTGCGATTGTTTTGCACCCGCTATTGCAGACGCAAAACATTCTTACATGGAGTTGCGTTCGCTATTTGGAAGGGAATGCCTCTTCCTAATAGCGAGTCGCAAAACGCTATTTTGTGAGTAGCAAAAAATTGCGAGTCGCAAAATAAGGTTTGTACATTTCCCAGGCTGTTTCTACATGGGCAAAAGGGTTTGCATACCCGTTTGGGCATGCAAACGTGGTTGTACATCTGGCCCCAAGTGTTAAAAATGTATGGTTTAATATGCTGCACCCTGCACCCTCACAGGCCCACCGTTCACTGGGCACTCGTATGGGCAGAGTCCTATAATTCTGGTATTCTGGCAATGGGAGTGAAAGCCAAGAAAGAGCATACACCTACTCTGGTTCATTGGAACATAGGCACAGCGAAGAGTTCATGAGAAAATGAACAAAGCACGGAGTGGGCATTTGGGGATCAAGATGATAGCTGAGCTATTTGTGTCAAGTATCAGCAAGTACCATATGCATCATGCAAAGTAACTGTTTATGCACCTGTGGAGAAACTGCAAATGGGATTTAACAGATGTACTATGATCTAAATTAAGTAAGAGATTTGAGAGCCACAATCTAAATTACGTAAGAGATGTAAGAGCCACACATGAACAATATGGAAGTGAACAGGTGAGGCTAACCAAGCATGACTTCATTCTTGAAATCCAAACTATATGAGATAGCTAGCTGGATCACCCACCTTCTCTATTTCACAAAGAAGAAAGGAAGAATTTTCCACAGGCTCTTCAAAAGGGTATTAGAGATCTTGTTACTTTGCAAGCAGAAGTTAAAAACAGCACTGATAGGCGCGGATCCAAGATGGATGCGTGAGCACAGGGCTCCTGAGACCCTCTTCGCCTCCCGCATCTATCCTGCCACAAATCCTGATTTGAACGACGGGTACTTGTTGACTATGCCCTGCTGATTCTGAGGACTTTTTCGGAATTTAAATCGGACGCCGACAACCGGACTTGCTGCATTCTGCAGTTTGCGGCCTACATCGTGGACCATCCCCGGACTTGAGTCCCCGAGTTACCCAGGTGGCAACTCAACAACAACGGCCAGTTGTGCACGCCCACAGCCCCTGTGGTACTTTCGGTTTCGCTTTGGGCCATTGTTGACGACGATCTACGGCGGCACCATTTCCCTTCTCGTCCCAGCTACGGGTCCTAAGTTTGCTCTGGTTATTCGCCCTCTTGCCCTTGAGGTCCATCGAGAGCGGGATTATTCTGACCAGATCACAACGACTCCGTGGGAGTTCAAAGCCCACTATGGTGGGCAAGGCGGATGCCGAGAAGCGGAACACCAAGGGCACGCATCGTGGGGGTCTTATTCAAACTCAGACCATTGAACGCTACACTCGCCCGAAAGGATCCCCATGTGGAGCGACTAAGGCTCTTGAAGGGACTGGAGATGGTGCTCCTTTATCGGAGGAGCCAACACTAAAGGACATCATGGGCGCCATTACTAGTGTTCGGATGGATATGGGCCAACAATATGAAACTCTCGCTGCAAAGATCGACACAGTGGCGATCGAGGTTAACCTCATTAGGGCGGACCTGGGTAAGACGAATGAACGGGTCAAGTCTTTGGACATAAAAACTGCAAGCTTGACCACTGATGTCTCGGTCCTTCAGGCTGAGGTTCGTGCTCTCCATACCTCCAACGACCAGTTTGCCCGCCGGCTGGAGGATTTTGAGAGCCGGGCCAGGCGCAACAACGTCCGCATCGTGGGGGTTCCGGAGAACTCCGCGGACGTCCCCACGGACCTTCTGGTGGAGAACCTGGTCCTTAAACATCTTGCACCTAAGGGCCTCAGCAACTTTTTTACAGTGGAGCGAGCGCATAGAGTCCCCGGCGGGAAGCCCAAACTGGGGGCCACGCCAAGACCTACCATCGCCAGGATTTTTAATTACCGGGACCGGGACGCTATCCTGCAAGCTTCACGAACCACGGGTCCCACCAAATTTGACAATGCCTCGGTCAGTTTCTATCCAGACTTCACCCAGGCGGTGCAGAAACAACGCATGGGTTTCACCGGGGTGAAGCGACGGCTTAGAGATATGGGCCTGAAATATGCCATGCTTTTTCCTGCCCGACTGAGGATCGAATATGAGGAGCGGGCGTTTTTCTTCGATCGCCCCGATGTGGCCAGTGACTGGTTGGACACATTGCCAACAAATCGTGCGAGTGGCGAGAGCTCGAGAGGTGCCGAGGGAGACCTGGCTGAACAGGAGTAGTGAGTCTGCAGCGGCGAACTGGTTTCTTTGGACTACTAGCAGTGGCTTTTTGATAGACTTGCTTGATGATGTGGATACCCCGGGGTTGGAGGGAATCGGGCCTCCTCTTCCTCCTCTGGGGGCTTTCTCTCTCTTCTTGTAGGTTAGTTTAATGGGGCAACAGGCACACTGCAAGTTGGGGTGGCTTTTTGGTCTAATGCAGGGGTGCAGGGTGGGGGGGGTGTTTTTGCAGGGTTCTATGGGAGTGGTGGGGGGGTCTTTTCCTTTTTGTTTTGTTCGAGGCTGCTCTCTATCCTGTTGTTTGTGCAATGTGCTTCTTCCCGGGCGAGGGGGGCTGGGTGCTCAGTGCTGGGATGGGGGGGGGGAGCTTAGGGTGCTAAGTTGGAACGTTAACGGTCTTGGAGATAGAATAAAGCGGGGTATTGTATTGCAATATTTGAAACGTTGTACCCCAGATGTGATTTTGCTCCAGGAGACGCACTTGGTTGGAAATGCATGCCGCGCACTAAACAGACGTGGCTACCGTATGGTGGCACACTCAGGGTTCACATCTGGTTCGAGAGGAGTGGGGGTCATGGTACGAACTTCCCTCCCCTTGGACATGGATGACGTAGTGTTGGACGATAGGGGCCGCTACGCGGCTATTACAGGTCGTTGGGAAGGGAAAACTGTATCTGTTTTGTCTGTGTATGTCCCCCCCTGCCTACAATCTACCACTTTTGCTGATCTGGGTGATGTGATCCTTGGGCTTCCTGACGGCATACTGGTAGTGGGTGGCGATTTTAATTCTGTAGTCAGCGGGGATGAGGATCGTAGCCCCCCCAGGGCTCTGCCTGCGGCACAGCTCTGGCTCGGAAGGCTCCTGGATGCGCTTGGGCTAGTTGACTGTTGGAGGCAGCTACACCCTGGTCAGCTCCAATATACCTTCTACTCGGGTGCACACAGGAGTCTATCGAGGTTAGATTATATTCTTATGCCAGCAGCTCAGATGGTCTCTGTGCGGGAGGTTAGACATTTGGCCAGGGGGATCTCTAATCACTCTCCGCTTTGGCTTATAGTCGACATGCAATTGGGTACCGAGGGCCGCATCGCTCCGATCAACCCCTGGCACCTTCGTAACCCTAAGATCAGGTCAGAGGTAGTGAAATGCATGGACTACTACTTCGCTGAGAATGAGGGATCAGTATCCTCCCTGGCCACATTGTGGGAGGTATAAAACCAGTGATTCATGGTCTAGTCTTGTTCCTCATTGCCAGCGAAAGACGGTGTAAGAATGCCCCGGTGGTGGATTTGAAAAATGAGATCACTGACTTAGAGGGGCAAATGGAGTCCGGGGCCACTCCGGAGGTGATGCATTCTCTGGCCCTGAAACAATCCGATTATAAGGCGCTGGTCACTGATGCGGCCAAGGCGATGCACCGTGAGCAACAGGGACGTATGATATTGGTGATAAGGCGGGAAAGCTGATAGCATGGTTGGACAAAAAGTAGGTGTGGGCGGAAAATCCGTTTCGCTCGCGGATTTTGCGGATTTTCGGGAAATTCGCAATCCGCGAGATTCGCGAATCTCCCGCAAAATCCGCAAATCCGCGAGCAGCGGATTTTGCTCGCACTGCTCGCACTGTTCGCGTGAGTTCGCGGCTTCCCAGTACAACTTCGCGCCCCGCGAATAAGTGCAAAATTGCAGAAATACGATCTAATCAAAACTGAAACTACTTACCAGGTTCAAAAGTTCAGGCTCATCATTAGTAGCCATTTCCTGTAGTGCTTGCTGAGGGGCCCCTCCAGAGTTCAGTTGCCAGTTGCAACTATTATGTGACCCTGCTCTGAACCTCAGAATAGTTACACATATGCCACAAAGGTCCTGAATTACAGCTAAGGGAGACAAGCAGGAGCCAGGCTGGCAGTTCAAATCCATTAATCAGCCCCTAATTCATTATTGTCAGTTGGGGCAGGGCAGGTGTTGTAACTAATTTTGCAACAATGAAAGCACTTAGCAAGTGCAAAAGTTCACTAATCAGGAAGCACTAAGGAAGCAGGTGCCAGCTAAAAAAATATTCTGTGACACATTAATCAGCCCCAAATTAATTCAGGTCACTTGAGGCAGGGAAGGTGTGCTTGCGTTGCCACAATAATGTACACTGACTGGACAACCAGAGGGTGCTGTGATGAAACAGAGGGTGGCATGGGTGGGCCAGAGGGTGGCATGAGTAGTCAGAGAGTGGCAGTGGTGACAGAGAGTGGCAGTGATAAAGAAGAGTGTCCCAAACAGGCTGGACACGTAGAAACAACAAGTTCGCGAAACTTGCGACCCGACAGGTAAGTTCGCAATTTGCGACATTGTACAAAACCCTCGCGAACTGGCAGAAACCCGCGCAAACACAAAAAAAAAAAATCCGCAAATTCGCGAGAATTCGCGGATTTTGCGGATTGCGAGTTCGCAAATCCGCAAAATTCGCGAACGCGAGATTCGCAAAATTCGCCCATGCTTAACAAAAAGGATAGATTGAACCGAGTGGTGCCTGTTGTTGAGCGTACGGATGGTGTGCATGTCGTGGACCCGATTGATATAGTCCAAGCATTTGCCCTTCATTTTCAGGCGGTTTATGCGCCGGTCTCTGATAGGCCGGAAGAGGATTCGCATCTCTTGCTTCGAGATATCGCCCTCCCTAGCCTGTCGGACTCGGACAAGGAGCTTATGGAGGCGGATTTTTCCACCGATGAAGTAGCGCTCGCTATCCGTTCCCTTCGTTCCGGGAAGGCCTCGGGCCCAAATGGGATACCGGTGGAACTGTATAAACTATGCCCCGACAAAATGGCGCCGTATCTTTGTTGGATGTTCCTGACATCACGAGATCTCGGCTCTCTTCCTCGAGATCAGAGATTGGCATCCATTGTGGTCATCCATAAAGATGGCAAGCCCCGTGATTATTGCTCATCGTATCGACCGATTTCGCTCTTGAATGTTGAGCCCAAAATTCTCGCTAAACTTCTTGCAAGTCGGCTGGTTACGGTGATTGCAGACTTGATCCACCCGGACCAATCTGGATTTATACCCCACCGAAATATCGCGCTCAATTTACGTCGCCTCCATGGCGCGTTAGCAAGGGCGGGGTCTCTTTGAGAGCTGGCCATTTTGGTTTCTCTTGATGCCTCGAAGGCCTTCGACAAGGTGGAGTGGCCATATTTGTGGGCTGCTCTTGCTAAGTTTGGTTTTGGCCCTAAATTCATTAGGTGGATTAGGCTTTTGTATGAGCAGCCGCTGGCGCAGATGGTGGTTAATGTTAGGGCTTCTGAGCCCTTCACTCTCGGACGGGGAACGAGACAGGGTTGCCCCTTGTCGCCGCTCCTCTTTGCGCTTGCCCTTGAGCCCCTGGCTGCATGGTTGCGGTGGGAACCATCGCTTAAGGGCATCCGATGGTCGCCTGACTTCGAGGACCGGATATCACTCTATGCCGATGACATATTGTTGTATCTTACCTCTCCTCGTAAGTCGTTGGGCGTCCTGTTTGATGTGTTACGCTCCTTTGGGAGGAATTCCGGTCTGGTCATTAACTGGGCAAAGTCCTGTATTTATCCACTCACGGATGATGAACCTCTTCTTCCCCGCAACTGTCCAATACCGGTTTCTAGGGATGACTTTAAATACTTGGGGATCTATATTTCACTCGACCCCAAGGCCCGCTATGAGCGGAATTTGTTGCCTCCGCTCTCCCGGCTTCGGTCGGATGTTGCGGCGTGGTGCGGCTTGCCACTCTCCCCCTTGGGAAGGGTGGCCCTGTTCAAAATGATGTCTCTCCCCCACTTCTTGTATGCCATTCAAAACACACTTGACTTGGTACCTGCCAGCTATTTCTGGGAGATCGAGGGCTTGCAGAGGCGGTTGGTATGGGGTGGGCGCCCACGTATCGCACTGGCGAAATTGACCTTGCCGTGGTACGATGGAGGTATCGCGTTGCCCGACATCAAGCGCTACTACTGGGCTTCCCAGTTGAGTGCTGTGAACCACGCTATGTATGGCCCTGTCCCGAACCCCGCGTTTGAGATGGACAGATGGCAACTCCCGGGGGGGGATTACAATCGAGCGCTCTATTCTAGAGCCGACCGGAAGCATCTCACAGGCCCTAATGCAGTGGCGGTGCGAGTTTGGGGATGCACTACCGCCGCCACGGGGTGGACGGATAAATTGACGAAATCGACCCCATTATACGCTGCGGAAGCGCTAGGTGGCCTGTGGACGTCGAAAGGTTTTGACAGATGGGATCTCATCGGCATCAGCAGGGTGGGCGACCTCTGGGCCAAGGGCAAAGCCAAGACCTTCGAGGCACTCCAGCGGGAATATAAACTGAGCGACAGGGAATATAACCGGTACCTCCAAATCAGTCATGCAATTAACTCGGTTTTCCCGGTTGATGCTTCTATCCCGGAGTCCGCCCCTCTTGAGGATAGAGTGCTTGATGGATATGTCCCCGACAGCACTATATCTCTCATTTACAAGAAACTGATCAATGATCGTTCGGATCTCCTTCTCCAACTGCGAACTGCTTGGACCGGTGACGGGTTAGCACTTGACGATGAAGACTGGCAGGCGGCGATATCTTCCCCTAAGGAGGTTGCGATTCCGGCACGTCTGGTGCAACTCAAAATACTGCATCGGGAGTATGTCACAGGTCCACGACTGATACATATGGGTTTTTCTGTGGATGGATTGTGTAGGCGCGGATGCGGTAAGCCGGCTACCTTTTTGCATATCCTCTGGGAATGTCCGGAGGTGGCGACGTTTTGGCGCCGAGTGCATGCGGTTATGGGTGAAGTGACTGGGGTAGTGTTGTTGCCTGAGGCCAGACGTTGTCTGTTGAATGTCTGGGAACCGAATGACTGTGCTGTTGCTCAAACTCAATGGGTTAGATTGGGTTAGATTGGGTAATATGGTTGCTAAACGTGACATAGCCCAGTTATGGGGTTCCCCAAGGCCGCCGACGCTCCTAACGTGGAAGGAAAATATGGACTGGTCCATGTTCAGAGAGAAAATAGTATATGTTTCCCGCGGCTGACCCAAGAAATGGGGTAGGATCTGGGGTCAATGGAACGCATACCGTGGAGAGATTTGTACCCCCCCATTCACCGACCTTCCGGATCCACTTCTTCTCCCTTGACCGTGCGTTCCCTGTACTTGGCTTTCGTTGACTACATTGTATGATTTTGCTCCCGGGTCCCCCCCCTACCCTCCCCAATATTTCTCCTCTCTTACACTGTAACATGTCTTTCACTCGCCACCCACTGCCATGAGAGACGGACAGTTTTTATACAGTAATGCCTCGATCTTTTTTGTGTTTTGTTTGTGATTTTATTTCTATAAAAGATAAAATGTGAAACCTTTCACTGATCCTAGTTTTACCGCCTGCTTCTACATGATCATGAACTAACGCTGCCGGACCCTCGGGTTGTCGGCTGAAGAGCTGTGTATTTTGATGTTGATGTTGTTGTGTTGACTGACCAGCCTCCGTGGTTGTGGGTCTGTAACTGTTTCCTTTTTACATAATAAAGGTTTTAAAAAAAAGAAAAAAATAAATTAAAAAGAACAGCACTGATAGTAACACCAACATTTGGTCACAGAAATGGGCTATAAGTAGGGCAAGAGCCAGTTAGTAGGAAAGCGGGCCAGGTCTAGGGATAATTCCCTAGGGCCAATGCCTTTGTTGTATTTGTATTCAATTTCAAACAGTTATTGGTCATCAAGCATGCAACTAAAGCAACACATGCTGGAGGCTTACGGGAAAGTCAGCATTACTATCACTTTCGATCATCAATAGCTTAGTTTAAAAAAACATTGCCAAAGAACAAAAAAAAGCAACTAAAGGGGTTAAATGTATGTGAGTGTACTCCACAAAGTGAGAAATAATTCTTATTTTTGCAATAAAGGGTAGAGGTACAAGTACCACAGTGCAAATGCAGGAGGGGACTAACAACTGAAATGGGACAATTTATGACCTCTACAACAACCAACACAATAACAATATGCTCCATCCCCAACACCTAATACGCTGAAGAGGTTGTTAAGATAAGTGCTATGAAAATTTGAAGATAAAGCAGTGTAAAACAAGTATGGAGAGGGCAGAGTAAGGCCATGGAGCATGACGCCCACTTTTGAGTAGAACTCCGGTTACCCGAGAGGGAAAGTCAGGTCTAGTTTGCTGTTTTGTGGCAATATTCTCTGTTTCCATGGTTGGGTGATGGGGATGGCCCCTCTGCAGTTAGTGAACAAAGCTGACCCATATATAAACAGTGGTGAAAGTATCTCTCCACTTCTACAAAACAAACCCTGGAAACTGGAGTGACGCAGCCGGCCGCAGTGGATTGCCCAATCAAAGCTCCCCTTGCTGCTAATGAACTACCTAATTACTGTAGTAGGGTCAAACCACCTCTCACCACTGCATACATCGATGCTCCCCATCTGCTCTGTGATGTTGCGGAGCTGAGGAACTGTTGGCAGGGGAGAGCCAAGGTATTGGGTCACTGTCTTCCCTGTTGGTGGACTGTACCAGCCAATGGAGCGGCAGTGCTGCACGGGTAAGCTATTTCTTTGCGACCACGTGTAGCACCCAGGTGGTCCTTTTCAGTGCTGTGGGCTTGGTCGGGGATAAACCCCTCCACTTATCTTGACACACCTAGACTTGATATCACACATAAAGATCTGCATGCGGCCTACTTACCCTCTGAGTCTATACCCCAGCTAAGGGAGATCATGCCATGGTCTGTGACCTGCCCCTGTAGACCACTTACCCTCAAGGCCACACTGGCCACCTCTGTAGAGGTCCCACCAGGGGAGGTTTCCTAGGACAGAAGGAGTTCCCCTTCTTACAACCTAGCTGGGAACAATCAAAGCAGCGGGTTGGAAATGGGGCTCCCTGGGCCACCGGCCACCCTGTTTCTCAGAAGGGGCAAAAGACCCCTTCATTCTCACTTGCTCTGGGACCTGTCTGTGTTTCCCTTGACCTTTCCCTCATTATGCTGAGGGAACCGGAATCACCCTGCTTGAGGTCACTCCCAGGAACCTTGCATTGAACCTTGATGCTGAGCCAGTGGTTCCCCTCCTTTGCAAGCATCCTGGGGTCAGTGAGCTTAATATCAACAATCAAAGCAGCGGGTTGGAAATGGGCTCCCTGGGCCACCGGTCACCCTGTTTCTCAGAAGGGGCAATAGATCCCTTTCATCCTTACTTGCTCTGGGATCTGTCTGTGTTTCCCTTGACCTTCCCCTCACTATGCTGAGGGAACCAGAATCACCCTGCTTGAGGTCACTCCCAGGAACCTTGCATTAAACCTTGATGCTGAGCCAGTGGTCCCCCTTCTTCGCAAGCTTCCTGGGGTCAGTGAGATTAATAACAATCAAGTGTTGGCCCAGATATAGGACAACAAAGACTGAACATGTCCAGTTTTGCAACCAAATTGTACAGCCCCTGATAATTGTTTACTTCCCTGCCCTTCACAAAAATATATGGTGCCTTGAAAAAGGAATCCACGCAATCCACTCAGGTCTTTTGGATTCGTTTCTGACTATCCTTGAAGTTCTGCCTATGCTTCTCTTGGGGATGGCCATATTTCCTGACAAGGACTTCCTTCATGGGGGGATACCTCATTCTGGCCCTCTTCTCTAGGGCCTGCAGGGTGTCCCTCCCCTCGCTAGGTATATGCCTCCTCAGACTAGCTCTCCAAACCTCCTCAGGGATCTTGTGCATCTATTAGGCAATCTCATAAACCTCAAACCACTTGTCAATATTGTCCATCACAACAAAGTCAGGCTCTAGACCATTAGGAATATAGGTGCTATTGTCTCCAGAGGACACTGAAGGTATACTGTTACTATCACGTTTAAATCCATAGGTTGCCTTACCTTTATCTCCGGCTCCCTTGTGCTTTTTACATGTCCAACAACATCTTTTTCTCAGCTAAGCCTGTCTCAGCCTCAGCCACCTCTTTACCATGGCCCTCTCAGCCTCAGTCTTCTTTGCCTAAATGGTCAGTTTCTTCTCCTCCTTTCCAGCTTTATTTTGGACAGCTCTAACCTGAGCTTCCTATTCGCCCTTCTGTCCACTAACTCATCTGGGGTCAGGCCCCCAGAAGACACACTGTTCCTTGTCTCAGGACAAAGTTTAAAACTGTAGGTCAACTCATCCTCAGCTGAATGTTGCCCCTCAGGACTGGCATCCATGTTCTGCTGCACAGCATCCTCTCCATCCTAGTCATCTGTTGTGACTTGCAACAGGTGACCCTCTGCCGAAGCCCTCAAAGCCTATTTGGAGCTCTGCCTTCTTTATGCTCCTTTTGGCGGGCATCCCTCTCTTCTGGCAGAACTCCTTGTGCTCAGCCGCAGTGTACCTCTCCAGGTTGACAGGATCAAACTCCACCAGTACAGGTTGGGAGGCACAAACAATCATGTAGGGTAGGAATGAATTTAGAAACAACGAAAGAAAGGCCAATCAGGGAGAATTGAATTGCCCCAAATAAGGGGTGGTAGTGTACATAAAATCACTGTATGGAACAGCACACACACAAGTCCTAATTCTCACTGCTGCTCACCAATGTTAGAAATTGGGTTACTGGGGTGTGAGCCCTATTCAAGCTGCAACCACAATCCTAGACAGGGTATAGCACAAGCTAACCCCAAGTTAACCTATGCTCAACACCCTGGGACCTGAGTAGTCAGGTTTAACTTGAACATGAAAAGTGTTTGTGCAACACTTGAAACAGTAAAATAGTGTTAACACCACAACAAGATCCCACACCAGATTTGAAACATAGACATTAATTTAATAAATAAAACAAGATCAAAATGTCAAAAATCAAATCAGTCAAACCGAAGTTATGAGTTTTTAAAGAATAAACTGAAAAATAACTCCTGAAATATAAAGCGCTAACTGCGGCTATTTGGTCGCACTGGACCCGGTCAAATTCAATAGATAGGGATAATGCAATAGAGCCCAAGTCGGATACAGTCCAAGATTAGCACAGCTGAAGGCTTACCTTCTCAAGTTTTGTGCCAAGAATCCTGTTCTCATTGGAGAGGGTCATAGGAGCAAGGAGAGCGTCACAGATGGTGGTCAACGTGGCACGAAGAGCAGGCTGGGCGACATATAACGGTGGGCTGGAGCTTAGCCGCGGTTGTCCGCTGTAGGATATGGATGCTTGCTATGTTATGGGAATGGCTCATGCGGGCTTGTGATGAATTTCAGAGCAAGCTGCATGGTTCTGGTGTGAATGAGCCCATATCCAGTTGTGAAGAACCCAAAAGCTTGACTTCAAGAGCCTGTGAGCAACACCAATGGTCCAGGACCTGAGAGGCACTAGTTGGGGGTCAGGAACTCACTGCAGCTGTGACTCTTGAAATTAATTAGCTGTGTCACTAAAAATGTATTCACATAATTATTGCACAGGAAAGAACCGAATACTCATCAAGACACACTAGATTGAAAGACACAATAGCTGTGTTCTGTAGACAAAATCTTATTTATATTCTCTTATTATGAAAATAGCAAAGCCAGTAAAATATATGAAGGTATATCAATAGATGGTTGATCTAGGAAAGAGTGAAAAGAAAAAGTGCTTATATGTGAAGTAAGAGAAAGGGAAATTCTAAGGGAAGCAGTTGAAGAACAAAGTATCTTAATTTTTCACAGTGGACACTGGCTGAAAACAGTAAAGCTGGGTGTATGGGCCTGTCTACAAAATAGTTTATGTTCTATTCTTCCATGTTTATTTCACAGAATGATGCTGGCATACTCAGAATACATCATCCAATTTCAGAGAGGACTAATACAAAGTAATATAGGCCATAGGGTGGGGGGTGTCGACGTTTCGACCCAACTTGATGCATGGAGGGTGACTTAAGACCATCCACTTGTGGGTCTTTATCAGCACAAAAGGGTATATGAGAGACAACTGTTATCAGGTGCCCAAATTGACAGACCAGGTCAGTCCACAGCTCCCAGTGATGGGCAGTCACCACGGTCATGTAAATTAGTTGTTATCATTAAGAGCCTCCGTGTGCTGTGGAGATCATTGAATGTTCAATTAGGCATCCAGAAAAATCCATTCAGGAATTACGAACAAAATCCCCAGGATATTTACCGCAAACATGCAGAGTAGTATAGATCACTCGCAGATTCCATGTGCTGAGGGGATGACTAAATATTCAGTTATGCTTCCAGGATTTTAAATTGTGATTCCAGAGACATCAAACATGAACTAATTACATCTTCCAAGTTTGGAAATTACACATATAAAATGTAGTAAGACAACTCAAATGTTATCCAATGTGATAGATAGGCCCAGCAGTAGTGAAAAACGGATTAAAGAGTCTTTCACTACTAGGACATGTAAAACCTAAAAGTACATATCCTACTTTTTAAATACATTGCACCCTGTCCTCTGTCCAGGACCTGCCCTAGTGATGACATATATGTATTAAAAAGGAAGGTTTGGGCGTGGCAGAAGGTTTATTTTGCCAAGTTGAAATGGTGGTTTAAAACTGCACACACAGGCTCTGCAATGGCAGTTCTGAGACAAGTTTACCTAAGTGGCTGGCACACTCAGTGATGCAGGCTCAATAGTAGTATTTAATTTACACAGCCCAGGCACCTTTAGTGCCACTTTACTAAGGACTTATAATTACATTAAATATGCCAATTGTTTATATGACCGTGTTACCATGTTTAGAGGCGACAGCACAAGCACTTTCGCACTGGCCAGCAGTGATACCGTGCAGAGTCCTAAGGCCAAAAAAAACAAACTCCGCAAAGATAGGAAGATGAAGGCGAAATGTCTGGGGATCACCCTGCAGAAAGGTCATGGTAGAACAGATGGTATAACATAAAAACAACCCCAAAGTTCAAGAGACTTTTCAGCAGACACCAGCACAGATAGGAAGACACTTCTATCAATAAGTCCTTAGGTTTGAAAATGGATCATTAGATATGGCCTTTTTAACCCCACAACAATGTAGAAAATATTGGACGGCAAATCCAGAGACAAACAAAAGGACCTTGGGACATTCTCAACCAGACCATGCCTCACAGTCCTCATGTAGGCCTCAAAATCGACCTTTTCAGAAGCACCCTGAAACACAAGAAAGCCATTAGAATAATGTAGGAGCTTGTTAAAAAATTATGCAGAGACAAATCCAGAACCTTGCTGAAATCTGCAGTGGCTCATGCTGATGAAGGCTCTTTGTAGCCTGCTACAAGACAGTGAAGTGGGCTCTTGAATAAGTATCAGCTACCTGATTGATGATGAATAACTCACTACATCCTTCTCCACCTATTATGTTTTATTCTGATACATTCTACCGTATTCCCCTGTTCTATTGCTCTATCTGTTTCATCTGCTGCTCTTTACAGTATGGTACTCCGACCCCTCTATATCAACGCACAGTGCATATCTACTATTTAGAACATACGATCGGGGATGCAAGGTTGCTATCTCTATTGTTCAGGCTTGTGATCTAAGGGCAAAAGCGCTCTTTTCCTGGGGGACAGTGGTAGTGAACTAGGCGAAATGTCCAGCAATTGGAAGTTGATAATAGAAGCTATGTTAATCCAATACTCCTTTACTTACAGGTAACTGTTCAGTTTTCAGCTGCAGTCTAAAAAGCTTGTGGGTATATACTTATAGGTTCTCCAACTGCACAACTCTAACACAACCAAGGAAACATGACCCACCCCCTATGGTCCCTATTCTTCTCCTTCTCCTCCTTTTTTATTTTCTCTTCTTTCTCATCAATATATTTATTTTAAAGACTATTTCTCTTAGTCTCAGTTATTCATAAATCCAGATCTTACACATACTGATATACCCCACAACCATACAATGATGACTATACCACTTATTGGTGTGTCTTTATACGTCAGTGGCCTCATCCATGTTAAGAGGATTAAAGCACTGTCAAGCTTGGCTTCTAAATCCAAGGACATTGCTCTTTTACAAGAGACACAACTTACACAGGCAGAGACAGAAAAAATGTGGAATAGCGATTTTTATAAGGAAGGTTCTTTCCTGTACTGTACTGAAGTGCTGAACAGAAGACGATGGGAGATGTATTTTATGGACCTGCGATTAGATTCCTGGTGGACACCATAGGTTAAGTCTACAGACCTGAATGCACGAAAAGCACTTCCTTCTCAGCCTTAACAGAATCCCGACTGAGACAGGCACAACACACACCATTGTAGTTGGAGATTGGAACTTAGCACTGAATGGCATTTTTTATTAGACCAGGGCCCGTAGATAAGTTTAACAACAGAGACAGGGCACTCTTCAGAGATAGAGAGGCTAAAGACCTTATAGATATATGGTATTTGCTCTACCCATTGGACAAGGAATGCACACATCATTCTGCTGTCCACAACACACAATAGGTGCTATACTTCTTCATTACCACAAAAGTACCAATGGCTCTTGACTGTGACATTATGGAGAGCTCTGTTACCAATCATGCATCAATCTATTCTTGCATAGATTGGCAACTGAGCAAAACCATTTGCAAACCATGGTGCCGTAATATCTCCCACTATAAGACACCTGCTGAGCAAACATTCTTGAAATCAAACCTCTTCCTGAATCTTTTGGTTGGAAAATGCAAGTTCAGTGACCTCTGCACAAGTTCTATGGGCGAAAGGTAAAGCTACAATACGAGGTCAACTTATGCATAACTCTGCTTTTGCTCACAGAAAAAAGATATACCATCAAACCCTACTAAAACTATTACATTTCAAGCACATACATACACTGAGGTTCTTTCTCCTATAGTCAGAAAAAGGCTGGAAAAGGCAAAGATTAATCTTAATGACCTCTACACCTCAGAGTATATGCTCTATAGACTGAAAGCTCATGAATTAAACAAGGGGAAAAGGCGGGCTGACTCCAAACTACCTCACCGACAACCAGAAGCAATGTCAGCCATTCATGCCAATTGTGACATTGAGGGCCTCATGATCTGGAGACCACAGGAGATAGTGATGACATCTGCAACATATACTATCGACCTATCCTGTGTCTAATTGATGAGGTTAGACTAGTTTTGACGGTGGCAATAACAAAAGAAGAAATAGTACAGGTGATGTTGAATCTTCCTTACAATATTGTCCCTGATAATGATGGATACCGAGGAGAGTTTTACAAATGGACTAAATATGATTCAATAGATACTCTGTACAAATCCTTTAAGAAGGAGGACCACTCTGGTAGCTTGGCTCCCATTTCCAACAAAGTCTTGATCACAGTTCTTCCAAAACCAGGGATGGACACACTGCATTGCCAGAGTTATGAAATGACCTCTCTCCATAATGTTGATTTAAAAATTCTATCAGGGATCCTAGCTGCAAGATCCAAGCACGTGCTCCCTACACTAGGTCAACATTCACAAGTGAGTTTTATGCTCGGGAGAACATCACCTACTTATATGCAGATGCTAAAACATCTGCATTAGAATACTGAGGATTCTCCAGTTGAGTCATTGGCCCTATCACCAAATGCAGAAAAAGCGTTTGATAACTGTGAGTGGAGCAACATGTTTAATGTGCATCAGAGAATATGTTAAAAAAATTACTTTATCATCTAAGTCAAGTGACTATATGAACTTCCGACTGCCCAAGGAGGTCCTCATCCTCGGACCCACCCCCTCAGCCTGGGACGACTCCTGGTGGCCGACCACACTGGGAACAGCACCAACACCCACCGACCATGCACACAATCTTGATTTGTCCTCAACTCCTCCCTCTCCATGTCTAAGCAGGTCAATGCCGTCTCCTCCTCCTGCTACAACACCCTCCGCATGCTCCGCAGGATCTACAAGTGGATCCAGACCGAAACAAGAAGAATGGTGACACAGGCCCTCGTTAGCAGCAGACTGGACTACAGCAACGCACTCTATGCAGGAATCCCAGCCAAACACCTATGACGACTACAACGCATTCAAAGCACCTCCGTCCAACTGATCGTCAACGTCCCACGCCGCAGCCACATCACCCCCACCTGAGCGACCCACACTGGCTCCCCATCGACAAGAGGATCACCTTCTAGCTCCTCACCCACGCACACAAAGCACTCCACAACGCCGGACCAGCCTACCTAAACAGCATACTCAGCTTCCACACCCCCACCCACCAGCTTTGCTCCGCCAGCCTCGCCCTCGCCGGTGTCCCCCGCATCCAACAAACAACCTCCGGTGGCAGATCCTTCTCCTACCTCGCCGCCAAGACCTGGAACACCCTCCCTAGCCACATACGGCAGACCCAAGACCTACTCGCCTTCAGAAGACTCCTCAAGACCTGGCTCTTCGAGCAGTTTCAGCACCCCCCTCTTCCCTCAGTGCCTTGGGACCCTCACGGGTAAGTAGCGCGCTTTACAAGTACTCTGATTGATTGATTGATTGATTCCAAAAATTATAATCCTTCCTAAATTGCCCTACCCTTTCATTAATTTGCCACTCCCCTGCCCCCTCCGTTTTCACTTTTAGATCAGAACGCACTTGGTATCCCTGGCCTGAGCTGGTGGTCAGCCATGCACTGCCTGGTAGGTCATGACACTTCCATTTGAACAGGGGGCCTAGGTTCCCCTAACATGGACTTGTATTATCTTACCACCCATAATTCTCTGTTTCCCACTCAATTTCAGGCAAACATGTTCCCTGAATTTGCTCATGCTGCACCCTATCCACTACAAATGGTGATCTTCTTGCCTCCTAGGCCCCTGCATGCGTGGTTCGATACTGTGGCATGTACAGTATGGGCATGGAATGAGCTCCGGCGTAGGGCCCATATTGAGAATTATTTGCTCCCTCTGTGCCTCTAATTGGTCATCCTTTGTTTCCTGTTAGGGGGGACCCTGGTACATTCAGCAGGCTGTGCAAGCTGAATTTCACCACCATGGGCACAATCTACCCTGATGGCACCTTCCTTCCTCAGCCGGTAGCTGTACTAAACAATTACAATACACTATTGGACACATTTACATACTACCAATTACGTGCCGCAATCCAGGATATTCATGCATCATTTCCTGTGCCCCCGCCTACATTCGAAGTGCTTTAGACCTTTTTAAATTCTGCATCACTCCGCAAGATGGTAACTAGACTATATGCTGATATGCAGAACTCAGCGCCCATACGTTGTCCCACGAGCAAAGATGCTTGGAGTACAGACATCACACCCCCTCTTACTGATGAGCAGTGGCCCAATTGCTGCACCCAGGTGTTTGCACTATTCCCTAACTACTGCAGCTGTCTCATTTCTTTTAAAATCATTCAACTATACCATAGCCCTGGGAGATTGTCTAAAGTGGGAGTATGTACTTACACACCATGCATTCTCTATTCCTTCAGAAAAGCTGTGTTTAGCAGAGGCCGCCCCCGAAGGTGGCCTCGAGGGCTAGCGCCATAACGGCCGCCTGAGCCCACAAGGAACGGATCCGGTTTGTGCGGGTTAGTGCTGCCGAGAATTGACGCGGGGTGAAAAGCGCCCGAGGCCCTCTCCTCCCCCTCCCCAAGAACAAAGGGAAAAAGTAAAGGGGGAGGGGGATATAAGGCAACGCTCCCCCTGGGCAGCTCACCTTTTACATCAGGGAGCTGGGGGAGCGGCACCAACGTTTTTTTGACGTATGTAATGAGTAATAAAACTGCGGCCAACAACCACCACAAAAACAGTGACTGTTGGCTGTGTGTAGTAATACAGATACACAGGTATGGTACGGTTCCTGGAATGGGCGCAGTGCGGCTGTTATTTCCACCTAGCCTGAGAGTGCCCAGGAATTTCAGACTATTGGAATTACATTTTTTTCTATGCTTGCTGATATCTTAGGGCATCCCCTTGAGCGCTCTCCTTGTGTTGTGCTGTTGGTATATGTCAAGAAGGTTCTGACTGAGAGGCACAAATAGGCGGCGCTTTTTCTTCTGCTGACAGGGTTGCGATGAGAAGGGCAAGGCATACACTACCATTCATTGCTGATTGGCTTGAGGATGCTGTCTATTGCCAGGAACTGCATACTGCATTCTGGGAACTCATGCCCACACAGTCCAAACCTAAATATATATAGCTCCTACTGGAGGTGTTCTTGCTTTCCCGTGCAGTATCTACTGAAACAGTGGGGGCTACTGCTGAAGTGTGGGCTTTGGACCACCCAGTTGATTTGTAAATAAAACCTGTCTTGCTATTGCCAGGTGTAATTAGGCTGTTGTGACTTATTGTTGTAAATAGGTATTATTGATAAATGGCAACTAGATTTTGAATATGATATGTGACTTACTGAGTGGATGTTTTTCCAGGTTGTCCCAGTTATTTTCATTCTTTGTTTATGTGATGTAGTAAACTGTTGCAGCTAAGATATCCTTTCAGAACTGTGGCATTGAATTGGTGTCCTTTTTGCAATTGTTGGAAATTGTCTGCTACATTTCTTGCAGTGTTTGAAAACTCAATAGAAAGATTTATTTTTCTTAAATACACAGTTATTATGATTTATGGGCTTGTGGGTGTGTTGTCACTTAATAAAGTTTTGCTTTTAGGCGTCATTCCTCATAAGTGGAAACACAGTCATTCATGCAGCCTGGCAGTGAGAATTGGTGGAGTTAAACAGTCACTGGCAAGCTGCACCAGTGTCTGTGTTTCTCTTGTTAAAGGAACTACAGTACCAGGTGTCCTTGTAACCCAGAGAACAGCACTGATACAATCAGTGCCACTGATCTGCAATTAGTGACGATGTTCCCTAATCACAAAGATAACTATACATATGCATAAATCTACATATGTAATGTATTTTTGCACTTTGAAGTAAATTTGCTACTTTGGGCTTTTCACCATTTACAAGCATAAACTTACTACAAAGTGTACAACTGCATGTTTCCCCCCTTGGAATTCAGGAAGTGTAAAGTCCCGAGTAGTAACGTCTTGCTCCTAGGTAGAGGTAGGCCGCAGTCTCTGCCACCAGGGCAGAGATTTCCCTATGGTAAAGTATAGGGAAATTGATAAAAAGTGTACTAAACGTAAAAATAATTGCTAAAAACATTTTATGTTACATATTACTGTAAATTAATGGTATGTATTTATTTTAAATGTAGAAGAAAATAAAAATAAAAAAATGGTACATAACAAGTAACTTAGGGTTTCATTACTATGACGGTGTGACTGCGACCGTCAGCCCGTCGTAGCAATCCCACCGCCATCGGACACAGCATTACCGTCCGCCGCATTATGATGGCGGCCAGATGCTTGGTGGTCAGAGAGACCGACCGCCACAGATCCATCTCACTGTCAGAGGGTTCGCCATCCCTACAACGGTGGCGGTGCCTGCCAGGCACTGCCGGAGGGATTACAATGTCCCCTCCCGCCAGCTGTTTTATGGCAGGTTGCCCACCATGAAAAGGCAGGCAGAAAGGGATATTGGTAGCCCGGGCGGGCCTCCCTTTCTTCCTGGCCCTCCGACATAGGGCCTGAGGGCCACCAAGAATGCCCACCTACATATCCCTGCACCATGTGGCAGGCACTGCATGGTGCCTACCACATGGTGAAGGCATATGTACAGAATGTATTTTTTGTACTGTGGTGTGTGCTGCAGGCCACAACACATGCCGCAATACAAAAGATACACACTGCAACAGCCGTGAAGACAGCTGCATCGTGATTTTTTTTGCAGGATTGCCAACAGCTTTTCAGGCTGTCCCGTAGACCACCATCCTAATCAGACCCTTAATATTGAGATAAATATTTATTTAATTTAAATCTATTAAATGTATTTATAATTTTTCTAAAAAGATTTGTTAAAAAACATACCCACCTTATGTAAAATATTTACATTTATTTATTATGTATTAAAATTCACCACACATTATGTATAGAATGAATTTAAATGAATTTAACTGTTTGAAAACATAAATGTATATGCATTTTTAAATTAAAATGCTGATTAAAATATTTTGAAATCAAACATTATTTATTATATATAACTATTTTAAAATTAAATATATACATCTTTTTTAAAGTTGAAATAAATTAATTTATTTAACATTATGTTCAACAGCAGGGATTTGCAGTACAAGTGGTTGGCCTTTTGTAGTAGTGGACTTACTCCAAATCTGGGCTGAAGTACAGTTACAACTTTTTTGAGTGTTTTTTGGCTGTAGTAACTACAGTAACTAGCAGAGTCTTAGGGCCAGATGTAGGTGGCCGTTTGAGGCCATTTACCGAACGGTAACGGCCGATTTTGGCCGTTACCGATCGGCAAATGGGTGACAGGTATGTAGGGGGCATTATTTTACCGAATCGGTAAAATTACCGAATCGGTAATTTTACCGATTCGGTAAAATAAAAATTCGGTAAATTTACCGATTCTGAGGCACCCAGATGTAGGTGGGACTCTTCAGAGTCCCAGAGGCCTTACTGAATCGGTATTTTACCATCAAATCCAATTGTCACTGAGGGGGTATTTAAAAGTTTTAAAAAGTGTTAAAATTGTTTTTTAACTGTGGGGCACTATTTGAGGGGAATTTGAATCTGTTTTTGACTTCTTTTTACTTGCAAATTATCTAATTGACACCGCGGATCCTAGGCGAACCAAGGGGAATCGTTTTTGGCACAATTGCATTTTAGGCATTAGTTGCTAAAGGTGCCATCTTGGTAGGTGCTCTAGTTGTTTTTCCTTAATGGTCCTATTTAAGGATGATGATTGTGCAGACGTGCATCTAACCAGCAGGGCCTCAGACCACAATGTTGATGGTGCA
The DNA here is from genome assembly GCF_964263255.1 of Lissotriton vulgaris. NCBI lineage: Eukaryota > Metazoa > Chordata > Amphibia > Caudata > Salamandridae > Lissotriton > Lissotriton vulgaris. The sequence goes on from NC_141691.1 coordinate 210,304,554, forward strand.
CTGTGTGTTGCTGGGGAAGATATTTTAAAAAAACTGAAGTGTTTAAAAGTATTTTTTTATTTGGGGCACTATCTGAAGGGAATTAGAATCTGTTATAGACTTTATTTTACTTGCAAACAATAGAATTGACTCTGTGGACACAGGGGAACCATTTTTGGCCCAATTGCACTTTAGGTATCAGTTGCTCGAGGCCCCATCCTGGTAGGGGCTCTAGCTAGTTTTCATTTACGGCCCTATATAATGATGACTATGGCATGGATGCACATCTAACCAAGTAGCAAGTCCTGTTGAGGAGATGTACCACTGTGCACAGCTTTCTGTCTAAATATATGGATAGTAGTTCAATCTTAAAGTAAAATGAAGAAGTAAGGTCAATTGTAATTAGGCGTTTATTCACATCAAGTTGGTGAATTAAAGCATCTTCAAATGCAAAGTAATGAAATAGAACAATCCATTGGAATGTAAACCATATTCACATCAATCCCAATGCATTTCGGGCAATAAGGTACCCTTTGTCAAGGTAACCATCTAAAAGATAAATCAAAAATACAGTGCTTATAGGAAGCACACCTAGAATAGATGTCAATATATAGCTAAATAATGTTTGGCCGTCATATAATGTCTACATGCAAAGCAAACTTAGCAGTTGGCCATCAAGAAGTGTTTATAAACAAAAGTGTATCAAGTGAGAAAGAAAAAACCATCTCTACAACTTGTACGAACATCACTCATATACCTAATATCAGAGGTTAATAGAACAAGGCATGTATAGATGCCGTGAGATATGGTGCACATGGCGTGAAATAGTTTCTGTGTCTGGTATAAAGCATGAGTGAGTCGCAAATATACCAACATGGTGCAACGTCGCTAAGCCACTGTGAAATTCAGAACATGCACTATACAGGTCATTAGGCTCCTCTACCCATTTCCTTCAAAACACTCCCTGACACAGTCGCAGACATGGTCCTCAACAAAAACAATTTCTCCTTGCTAGGAAATTTTTACATTCAAACTGAGGATGGCACACTTAGCACCTCCAACTGCTTACTTCAGGACTATGCCTCCTTACAGTTGGAACAAAAGATTAAGGGCCCAGCCTATAAGAGAGCATTACAACTCAGACCAGTTATGCAGTCGGACCTCTATCTGATTCTAATCACCTTGTAACCTCCATCCACAGTCAGTCGTCCACCTTGGTTTATGAGAAAGAACCGCTGCTGGTCTAAACTAGACAGTGAAAACTGGACAGATAGTCTTAGGAAGTCAAAACCTGACCTGCGGGAGAATATATTTGTAACAAACTCCACATTTATTAACTGGATTAACAACTCCCTGGAGCAAGTCCTTCCGGCAAAGGTGTTTAATGGTGTACAACAAAGTAAACAAATACCTTGGTTTTCCCCTCATCTGTCAGCACTCTCGAAAATTTGCAAAAGGCTAGTGAGGAAATGTGAAAGTGATATGATGAGCCTAGTAAGCTTGAGTATCGGAACGCAGTCAGGCACTACCGTTCCGAGATTTGAACCTCACAGCTTCCTATTACACCATTAACATTGAGAAGACTTCCAACTCATCCAGGGAAATCTTTCAGATTTGCAAGTCACTCATAGAGGTGAAAACAAAATGTCCTCCACAAGAACTGTGAGTTGCTCGCTGCAATGAACTGGCTTCCTTCTGATCTAATTTTTGTTTTTAGATATTACCACTTACTTAATTAACAAGACAAAGGGGAGTAAGCTCCCCACAGGCAGACAACCCATCCATTTCCCTGAACAAGTCCTCTGGGCCTTTCCTGCTATCACCCACAATCAGCTTTCAGCATTAATCAGCCTAGTCAAGTCAGGCTCCCCCCTTGATCCAATCACCCATCTGCATTTAGAACAAGAGCAGTCTTCCTGTCCTGCTAGAACTACTGAACCTGTCACTACCCTCCTTCAGTTCCCCAACAATGGAAACACACAGTGGTAAAGCCCCTGTTGAAAAAGTCAAGCCTAGACCCTTCATGTCTCGGAAACTGCAGACCCATCTCCCTACTCCCAGTAGTGTCCAAGCTCCTGGGGGAATATGTCAGTCAACCCCTCACCCTCTTTCTGAAATCTAATAAACTCCTCCGCCCCACCCAAATGGGTTTTAGACCACAGCTAAACACTGAAACGTCACTATTGGCAGTAACATATTAACTCAGACAACTCCTCGACCAAGGAGGCTCTGCTGCACTCATTCTTCTGGGCCTCAGTGTTTCTTTTGATACAGTGGACAATGCAACATTCGTCCAGAGGCTCTCAGAAGTAGGGATATGTGACTGTGCACTTAAATGGCTGATGTCCTTCCTTGAGGGTAGAACATTCCAAGTACTGGACAAAATTTGCTACTCTGACATTCTTTCTCGGAAATGTTGAGTACTGCAGGGCTCTACATTCACCAAAACTCTCTTTGCCCTTTACATTTATTTTTGTATTATTTATTTATTGAATTTCTAAAGTCCACTGTCATCCTGGTGCTAGTAATTCAGCATAACAAGCAACCGTTGGGCCCACACTGTAGCCAGACCCCCTAACTCTTAGGAAACAGCCATGTTTTTAGACTCCTTCTGAAAGGAAGGAGATCACTAATTTGTCTAAGCTCTAGAGGTAAGGTGTTCCAAAGCTTTGCAGCTGCGACCCCAAAGGATCTACCACCTGATCTGACTTTCTTGAATCTGGGCATTTTTATCAGTTTTGCCCCTGACAAGCGCAATGTTCGAGTAGGAACATACCACTCAAACTTACTTTGGAAGGAGGTAGGTCCCATTCCATACAAGGCCTTGAATACTAAACAGAGAGATTTGAACTGAATTCTCTGTTTCAGAGGGAGCCAATGCAGCTCAGCCAAGGCCAACGAAGAGGAAGACCTTTTAGGCCAACCTAACACTAATTTAGTTGCAGTTGTCTGTATTCTCTGCAACCTATCAAGAAGGAACTTCGGGGACTCCAGAAGCAGGGCATTGCAGTAATCTACTCTGCTAAGAATGGTACTACGTGCTATCAACGAGCGCGCCATAAGAGGGAGCAGAGGAAAGATCTTCCGTAAGGAACAAATGAGAGCCAGACAACAGCCCACAACTTTAGTCACCTGCGCCTCCAAAGTAAGATCACAGTCAAACAACACACCCAGGTTACAAACGGTCTTTACAGGCCGAACCGAATTCGGGGTGTCAGAGGGCCAAAAATGACTGGGCAGTACGGAAGGAACCCTTTCCACTGCACAGTAAAGCACCTCCTTCTTGGACGCATTAAATTGCAGCAAGTTTTCCCTCAACCAAAGCATCATGTCCCGCAGGCAACTATGAAACACCTCTAATGAGGTTGACTGCGCTCCCTCAAGGGAGAGAATCAATTGCGTGTCATCCGCATAATTAATGACAATTAGCGCTTGATGACCGCAATCAGGGGTTTCATATCAATGATAAAAAGAATAGGGCTGATGGCCGAACTATGCGGTACGCCATGCGAGACACTAGTAAAAGCAGATTGGTAGGGAGGGAGGGACACTGCTTGCTGTCTGCCCAACAGAAAAGACTGGAACCACCTAAGGGCACAGCCCGTCAGCCCCACCTCTTTTAGTCGTCTCAGCAGGATTCCGTGGTTGACCGTGTCGAAGGCGGCAGACAGATCAAGCAGAATAAGTATAGCTGCCTGACCCCTGTCTGCCCGCCCCCGAAGTTCGTCCATCACGGTCACCAAGGCCGGCTCGGTGCCATGGGCCGGCCGAAACCCAAACTGGTCCTCCTCCAAGAGCTTAGCTTGTTCCACATACTTGGACAAAGTATTACTTACCACCCGTTCCACTTTTTTAGCAGGAAAAGGCAGGAGAGAAATAGGCCTAACATTTTTAGGGCACTCGGGGTTAAGGGAGGGCTTCTTAAGCAAGGGTGTCACCAACGCCTGCTTCTACTGAGACGGAACCACTCCATAAGTAAGGGACTGGTTACAAATCATACGAAGTGCGGGAAACAAATCTGCCCTAAACTCTTTCCAGATTTTACAAGGCATCAGATCTAATGGAGATCCAGATGCAATACCATCAGCTAATCTACAAAAGCCCTCCAGCTCCAGAGGCAAAAACTCGGAAAGAGAGCCGGTAATACCCCCTTCCAAATTGACACCTGCAGCCACAGTACTAATTCCCACCGATTCGTCGGTGTCCAGCGAAAGAGTATTTGCTGCAGCAGAAAGATGAGATACCCCACCCAGATCTTCAATGATGTCATTACCTTTATCATGCAAAAGCCTAGCCAGGTCATCACAAAGTGTTTGGGAGGGGGATATCACATTCACAGAGCAATCTGAGTTGGTCAGGGTATTTAGAATGTTAAAAATACTTCTAGCGCTATTTGGGACATTAAGTATCAGGGTGGCAAAATATTCTGCTTTGGTCCTGTTAATCGCCTTCCTATATTCCACAATCTTTAATCTTCAGGTCAGCGTATCCTCATCCTGGTAACCATGCCTCCATCTCCTCTCAGCCTGTTTACATTTGAGTTTCAGGATTTTGAAACCCTCAATAAACCACGGGGCAGAGGGTCTACCCCTGCTCCGATGGTTCTTTAAAGGAGCAAGTAAATCGAGGGCCAAGGTGATTTTCTTACAAAGAGCGCAGTAATTCTCTTCCACTTGAGCATCCGGGGAGAAACAGTCCTCCACCTGAAACACCAAGCCCAGGCCCCTCTTACGCATAAGAGCCTTCCAGTCCCTACCCACAAATTCACTCACCGAATTACTTCCCTGCTTATCTTGACTGGCACTATTTACATAGAATTTAATCCGATAATGGTCAGTCCAGTACATGGGCAGGACTTCCCCAATAAACAGTTGATCATCCTCTGAAAAAATAAAATCCAGCAGGTGCCCTCAATTATGAGTGGCCTTGAACACCCGTTGGCGAAGACCAAGGCCTTCACATTACTGAAGAATGTTGCAATGCCTGTGTCCAGGGAACCATTCAACCAAAGGTTAAAGTTGCCCAAAATCACCAATCTACGATACGTAGCGGGCATTTTGGTAAAAGTCTCCAGAAGCAGTTGCAGCTGTTGCACGCTGAAGGCCCCCGGGGGTCTGTAGCAGATAATCCTCGTTAAGGCCTGTCCAAGAACACTCTTAATAATAAACCCAAAGAGTTCGACACCTGCGACCCCATCAATGTCAATAGTAGCCAGGTTCAAGGATTCTCTATAGATCAGCCTAAACCCCCACCCCTCCCCCTTAATCTCGGCTTATGGAGGATTTTATAACCAGGGGGGCAGGCCAAACCGAGGTCTACCTCGCAGTCGGCTGTTCACTTTAGCAGAGCTACTACAGTCTCCTAGATTGACTTTAGTCTCCTATGAAGATGATACTCAATTTGTCTTACCCATCACCCCAGAACAAAGCTCCAACTATAAGCAACTTGTCCCCTGTCTAGAGGAGGTGGCCAACTAGATGCCAAGCTGTTTTCTCATGAGATAGAGCTTATGCTCCTTGTAGCAACAGGGTTAAGAGCATGTTTTAGCTGGAGTGCCTTGGGACTACATCAAGCCCAAAAAAAACATGAAAGATCTGGGTGTCTGGTAGGATGGCATACTTACCATGGAGCCCCAAGCCAATAAACTATCTACAAAATGGTATAGATCACTTAGGGGGCACATGCATCAAACTCATCATTTGCGATGACCAATTAGCCATTTTTAAGAAATCACTATTTTATAATCGCAAATTCCTCTGCATGTATGAATCACAATAAAATGTGCAATTTCTTAACATTAGCTAATAGTGATTCTGAAATTGCGAATCGCTATTAGACAATGTGCCAACAGCCCCATTAGAATGCATGTAATGCATTCGCAAATTGCAATTACCAAATTGGTAATGGCAAACTGCGAATGCAAATCAAAGGGTGCCCGGGGGCCCAAGGCCCCCCTGAAGCACTTCCCCAAAAAAGGTAAATGTGCACATGTGAAGCACACACATGTCCTAAGGGATTGTGTGCGCTTCATGGCACTTTGAAAAATGCATTTTGGTACGTTTTTCAAAGCATACACAACTACCACCAACTGGAAGTTGATGATAGTTAGTGTTTTCTAAATGCACAGTCCGCATTTAGGAAAGGCTACATTCATCAGAAAATAGGGATTCGCAAATTGTGATTCTCTAAATGCATTTACAATTTAGGTAATTGTCTAAAAAGATTGAATACCTAAATTGCAAATGATAAAAAGGTACTTGCACCTGCAAAGGCCTTTTTCCATTCGCAAATTATCGGCCCATTTGCGAAGAGAAAAAGGCTTGATGCATGGGCCTCTTAGACTGCTAAGAAAGTGTTAATAGTTCTGCCCTTCCAGTCACAAAGATTCATTATGCATGCTCTGGTCCTCTCCTGATTGGATTACGGGAACTCCTTATATCTAGGTTCCCCACACTCTGTTAAAAGAAGGCTACAGCAAAACACACAAGGTGATGGACGGAATGTTGCATATTGGCAAAACATTCACACCCAGGCACAGATCTGGGTTTAATCCATCGTTATTTTGCTCACCTCGCCACCCCAGTTCAGACATGACCACCTGCATATCAGTCTTGACCCTGTGCCTCATGGGAACAGTCCAGCCCGAAATTCCAAGCCATGTCTTAACTGGACCGGAATCAAGCATCCTAGGACCGGTTCTGGCTATCAGCCGTCATCAGCCAGGATAGCTTGACTCCAGTGGCATAGTGAGGACGGGACCCATGTCTGGGCATACCCTTTCCACATAGGGTGAACAGCAAAACACACAAGGTGATCGACGGAATGTTGCATATTGGCAAAACATTCACCCTCTGTCACAGATCTGGGTTTAATCCATTGTTATTTTGCTCACCACGCCACCCGAGTTCAGACATGGCCATATGCAAATCAGTCTTGACCCTGTGCCTCATGGGAACAGTCCAGCCCGAACTGCCAAGCCATGTCTTCCCTGGACCGGAATCAAGCATCCTAGGACCGGTGTCTGGCTATCAGTCGCCATCAGCCAGGATAGCTTGACTCCAGTGGCGTAGTGAGCACGGGACCCACATCCGGGCATACCCTTACACATAGGGTGAACAGCAAAACACACAAGGTGATGGACTGAATGTTGCATATTGACAAAACATTAACGCCCAGTCACAGAGCCCACTAGATACCAGGGATTTTTTTAGGCACATTTTATTAGGGTGTGGCTTTGGCATGCCCATTTTGGGAAGAGCCCACCCTAATTAAAATTTGCACAAAAAACTCCCTGGCGTCTAGTGGACTTTCTGCTACACCTAGGGGGCATATGGGGGCATTACCCCCCAATTTGCCCCGCCGGGGGGGCAAAAAGTCCACTAGACAACAGGGATTATTTTTGGGGCAAATTGGAAATAGGGTGGGGCTGCCCAAAATGGGCATGCCCATGCCTCACCCCCTTCTCTGCAACAAGTACAGCCTTCCTGCCCCCCCTGGGGGGCAGAAGGGGCAGTAGCCCCCAATCTGCCCCCGTGGGGCAAAAAGCCCATTAGATGCCAGGTTTTATTTTGGCGGCAAATATTTCATACAGGGTGGGGCTGCCCAAAACGGGCATGCCCATGCCCCTACCCCCTCCCCCATAACAATTACAGCCTTCCTGCCGCCCTGGGGGCAGATGGGCCAGTAGCCCCTAATATGCACCCGGGGGGGGGCAAAAAGCCCACTAGACACCAGGGATTTTTTTAGGCAATTTTTTATTAGGGTGTGGCATTGGCTTGCCCGTTTGGGGCAGACCTCATCCTAATTAAAATTTGCCCAAAAAACTCCCCGGTGTCTAGTGGACTTTCTGACCCCCCTGGGAGGCAGTTGGGGGCATTACCCTCAATCTGCCCTGCCGAGGGGGGGGGGCAAAAAGCCCACTAGATGCCAGGGATTTTTTGGGGGGCAAATATGGATTGGGATGGGCTGCCCAAAACAGGCATGCCCATGCCCCAACCCCCTCCCCCACAAAAAGTACAGACTTCCTGCCCCCCTGGGGCAGATGGGGCAGTATTCCCCAATCTGCCCCCTCGGAGGGACGAAAAGTTCACTAGACACCAGGATTTTTTTGGGCAAATTATTATTAGGGTGTGGCATTGGCATGCCCGTTTTGGGCAGACCCCACCCTAATTAAAATGTGCTCCAAATAATCCCTGGCATTTAGTAGGCTTTCTTCCCCCTGGGAGGCAGATGGGGGCATTAGCCCCCAATCTTCACCCCCGGGTGGGGCAAAAACCCACTAGTCGCCAGAATCCGTTTGGGCAAATTTGAATTTGGGTGGGGGTTGCCCAAAACGGGCATGCCCATGCCCCCACCCCTTCCCCGGCTATAATTACAGCCTTCCTACCCCTCCCAGGGCAGATGAGGCAGTAGGCCCCAATCTGCCCCCCCTGGGGGGCAGAAAACCCACTAGACACCAGGGATTTTATTGGGCACACTTTATTACGGTGGGGGCTGTGAAACACAGGCATGCCAATGCCCCCACCCGCAACAATTATCACCTTTCTGCCCCCCTTGGGAGGGAAGGTGGGGTAGTAGCCCTCAATCTGCCACCCCCGGGGGGCAAAAAGCCCACTCGATGCCAACGTTTACGCTAGCTTTTTATGTGTGGGGGTGGGGGCTGCCCAGAATGGGCATACCAATGCCCCCACCCCCCCCAAAAAATAGCCACAGTGTTTCTGCCCCCCTTGGGGGCATATCGGAGCAACCCCACCCACGAAATCCCCCCTCCAGGGCGGCAGAAAGCCGACTAGGCACGGTTTTGTTTTTAGCAATATGCCTACCTGTGGATTTTGGGCCCTAGCAAACCTGTACATTTTTGAAAACTAGACACAGAATGGGGTGACTTGACTGGCTCTCACTAGGTTCTGTTACCCAGAATCCCTTGCAAACCTAAAAATGTGTCCAAAAAAATAAATTTTCCTCACATTTCTGTGTTGGAAAGTTCTCAAATCTGCATGAATCCACAAAATTCCACTCACCCGATGTTCCCCAAAGCCTTTCGAGAAAAATTGTACCTCGCTTGGGTGGGTAGGCTTAGTGCCAGCAACAGGCAACGGCCAAAACCTATTGAGGTGACTTCAAAATTACCTAACACAAAACAACCTGGTTTTGCAAGGGGGGGGGTCCCATGAGTTTTTGGCCCCGGGCTTGGCAGCCATCTAGGGAAACCTACCAAACCCACACATTTCTGAAAACTAGATACCCGGGGGAGTCCATCGTTGTATGACCTGCGTGGGTCCCCTAATGTTTTCCTACCCAGAATCCCCTGCAAACTCAAATTCAGCTGAAAAAAATTACTTTTTTCTCAAATTTCTGTGTGGGAAAGTTCCGGCATCTACGTGGATCCACAAATTTGAGGTGTGGAGATGTGAAATGGAGGTGTGACCACGTTGCGTTTTGTGCCGTTTCCTGTCGCGGGCACTAGGCCGACTTACACAAGTGGGGTACCATTTTTCTCGGAAGACTTTGGGAAACACAGGGTGGGAGGGAATTTGTGGATGCATGATGTTTCCAGAACTTTCCATCGCAGAAATGTGGAGAAAATGTGTTTTTTTTACAATTGTTTAGGTTTGCAAAGGTTTCTGGGTAACAGAACCTGGTGGGAGGCAGTCAGGTCACCCTATTCTGGATTTCCCTGGCTGTCTAGTTTTCAAAAATGTATAGGTTTGCTAGGTTTCCCTAGGTGCCGGCAGAGCTAGGGTTCAAAAACTACAGCTGGGTCCTTTGCCAAAAAAGAGTAATTTTTCAATGTGAAATTGAGGTGCGTCCATGTTGTGTTTTGCACCGCTTCCTGTCGCATTCACTAGGCCGACCCACACAAGTGAGGTACCATTTTTCTCAGAAGACTTTGGGGAACGCAGGGTCAAAGGAAATTCGTGTTACAGGCAGATTCCAGAACTTTCCACCACAGAAATGTGTAGAAAATGTGTTTTTTTTACAATTATTTAGGTTTGCAAAGGTTTCTGGGTAATAGAACCTGGTGGGAGGCAGTCAGGTCACCCTATCCGGGATTTCCCTGGGTGTCTAGTTTCCAAAAATGTATAGGGTTGCTAGGTTTCCCTAGTTGCCGGCAGAGCTAGGGTTCAAAAACGACAGCTAGGCACTTTGCCAAAAAAGGGTCATTTTTTACTGCAAAATTGAGGAGTGACCATGTTGTGTTTTGCGCTATTTCGTGTCGCAGGCACTAGGCCAACCCACACAAGTGAGGTACCCTTTTTTTTAACTTTGGGGAACACAGGGCAGGTAGAAATAAGTGGATCCACGCAGATTCCAAAACTTTCCACCACAGAAATGTGGGGAAAATGTGGCTCTCTTGATATTTCTTTTAGGTTTGCAAGGGATTCTGGGTAACAGAACATGATGGCAGGCAGTCAAATCACCCCATCCTGGATTCCCCTGGGTTTCTAGTTTTTAAAAATGTATGGTTTTGCTAGGTTTCCCTAGGTGCCGGCAGAGCTAGTGTTAAAAAACGACAGCTACACACTTTGCAAAAAAAGGGTACATTTTCATTGTGAAAATGTGGTGTGTTCACGTTGGGTTTTGAGCCCTTTCCGGTCGTGGACACTATGCCTACCCACACAAGTGAGGTATCATTTTTATCGGGAAACTTAGAGTAATTCAGATTTGTAAAGAAACTGTTATTACCTATTGAGTTTTTGATGCATTTCTGAAAAAGAAATTGAAAAATGACCAATAATTCTCATGCTAGTATGAGCATTCCCAATTTTGAAAATGTGCAAATATGTACTGTTCCTAAACTCTATAATTTGTACCCATTTCAGAAATACATAGGTGTCTTTCATACCAATTTTTCCTTGTATACATTTTTTTTACAATAATTGCTTTATACCCAGTACATAATAAAAAGACATTGCAGGGGCGTGGCCAAGATGGCGTCCGAGTGAGACGCTTTCTCGGGTCTCTCCGGCGCCGAACCGAACAAAGCTACTCATAGCACGGTCCTGGTGTGGCTGCCCGGGTCCTGTGGGGTGGCGGAGGTGCCCCCAGCACAGCGGAGTGCAGCGGTACCGCTGGAGGAGCGGTGTGACGCTGAGAACGCCTACCGGGATCCCTAGCCTTTGGGGCCTAAGAAGCACCGGCCTCCCGTGATCGGGGAGCCGGCTTGGTGACTGCGGCGCTCGCGGTGCTTGGCGAGGCGCCGCCGGACCGCATCCAGAACCTGCCGGCGGTGGGAGCGGAGCTCCTGCCGGCAGGGAAACGTGCCTGGGCTTTGGAGCCCTGTCGCAGAGGACGGCGAGGACGGCCGGGAAGTAGCGGTGACTCCGGCGGCAGGACGGAGGAGGTGCGGTGAGAGCGCCGCGGAGCATCCGGGCACGGCGGGCCACCGGCGGTGGCGCAGTGCGGGGCCGGCGGAGTGGAGTGGAGCTACACGGGGCCCAGTACTGCTGGGGGAACGAGCAGTGCAGGGACAAGGACGGGGCCCAGCAGCGGTGTCGGCGGGGTGAGTGCTTCCCCGGGGACGGCGGGAGCGGCCATATTGCCTGGGACGACGGGACCTGGCGCTACACACGGCAGCTGCGGCGCTACTCTTGGCAGTTGGGCGTGGGCTGGCTGGCTGGCCATCTGAATTTGCCGCGTGGAGCCACGGCGACCTGCATCGAGATCCACGGCCCAGTGTAGGTGGTGGAGGGCCGTCTGGACCGCGGAACCCGCCAGAGGGACGGATTGCTGGGGCCGGACTGCTGCACTCTTGCACATGGGAGCGTCTGGGTACCTCAGAGCCTGACGCGGTCCCATTATAGTTCCCTTCCTGGAGGCCACGACGTGGACGGCGCTGATTGCGGAGTGGAGTGTGCCTGCATTGCCCTACCTAGCCCTACCTCCTAATCACACGCAGTTAGTTGTGGGGACCCCTAACCCCCCCACGTGTGGGCCGCCTGCCTTGGATCTGCCTTCCGCTGAGCCCTGGACAGTGAGGGGGCACCGTTTGAGCTGCCTGGAGGGAAGTGTTGCGGCTCGCGGGCCCCACAGGCTCCCATAGCGTCTGCTACCTGTCGGACTGGGGTGGTCTGACCTCCCGGTCTGCGTGCCACCAGCCGAGATGGCCAACGTGTCGCGAAAGGGGGGTCGTCAGGGTAAGGAGGGTGCCTCCAAGTCCTCTCAGCAGCCGGCATCCCCGGGGGCCAGTAGCTCGCAGAAGGTGTCGGACGACGAGGCGCCAGCTACTAAGGCCTTCATGACCGAACTGTTTGCATCCATCAAGGAGGATATTTCTGAGCTCCGGGCTCAATTGGCTTCTGACCTGAGGGAAGTGCGCAGGGACGTGGACGGCATTGGCGAGAGGGTGGCGACCCTGGAAGACCATGATCTGAGCATGGCTAACGATGTGCACCTGCTGCAACAAGATATCGTCCGCCTCACCGAACAGAATCTGGACCTGCAGTTGCATACGGAGGACTTGGAAAATCGTTCCAGGAGGAACAACATCCGCATCCGGGCGGTGCCATGGGATGGCGAGGCGGGAGACCTGCGTGGCTACGTCCGGGACTTGTTTTTACAGATTTTGGATGAGGAGGAGGTGACGGAGATCGAGATGGACAGAGTACACAGAGTGGGACTGCCTAGGCGCGGTGGGGGTCCCCCTCCCGACATCCTCGTCTGTGTTCATGACTTCCAACTCAAAGAACGTATTCTCCGCAAGGCCAGGGCCATCTCGTCTTTGCAATTCAGGGGCCATGCACCTCAGCTGTACCAGGACTTGGCAGCCTCCACACTGCGGAAGCGGAGGGAGTTCCGTCCGGTGACTTCCTTCTTGAGAGAACGCAACATCTCCTATTCGTGGGGCCACCCCTTCAGGATCATCTTCCGGTGGCAGAATCGGCTGGCACAGATTAACACTCTGCAGGTAGCAAAGGACCTCTTGGGTCTCCAGGATGACCCTCCTTCACAGGGAGCGAATGCTTCGCCGACTCGGAGACGTCATCGCTCGTCCTCTTGGCATAGGGTGGGAGCCTCCCCAGACCGGCGGCGGCCGGACCGCGCTTCTAGTCAGCAGGAAAGGGTCGACGCAGTGGCCTCGGTGGCCTCAGTCACGCTGGCGGATTCGCAACTCGGCTCTGGAGCGGCGTGATCCACCACGGATTTGACTTGACCAGGTTCGGCGCCGGAGGGACATCGGAGTTCGGTCTGGGGTATGGATGTACTTTTTGGGGAGACACCCCGGACCGTGGCCGAGGGGGTTGATCCTTTGGCACCCCTGCTCCGCTTCCGGTTGGGAAGACCTCTCCGGAACCTTGGACTACTGGACTTGATGAGTATTCTGTTTCTCCTTTATGATTTCCAATCCTGTTGTTTGTTGTTCCCTTCCTTATGGGTAAGGTTTGGTGTTGGGGAGGGTGGGGGTTCAGGGGCAGGGAGGCTCCGTGACTTGCACTATGCTTGGTTTACTTGTCTGTTGGGGTGGGGCTGGACTGGGGGTTGTTGGGGTCGGTGGGGGGGGACCCGTGACGGGGGGCTGAAGGGGATGTTTGTGGTGTGTCTGCGGCTCAGTGCGTACTCTACTATTGGAACTATTGTACTGCGAATGATCGGGAAACTGCTAGGTGTCTGTTGTCTGAGGGCGGGGCTGAACGAGGGATGGATGGCATTTGGCATACTGAGAGCGACTTCTGGGGTGTATTTCCGTCATGCCGCTTAGTATAGGGTCGTGGAATGTTAAGGGCTTGAATTCGCCACAGAAACGGCAGAGAGTACTGAAGTATGTGATGGATCATCAACTTGATGTGGTTGGACTGCAAGAAACCCACTTGGCTCGGAAGGATGAGTTGAGGCTCCGCCATAGGGCATACCCCATTGTGTACAGGTCCTCCGCAGCTACGAAGCACCGGGGGGTGGCGCTTCTGTTCAGAGCTTCGTTGCAGTTTCAACCGGTAGAGGTCCGACACGACAAGGAGGGCCGTTGGCTGATGGTTAAGGGGCACATTCAGGGCAGGCTGTGTACGTTTGTGGTGGTGTATATACCCAATGCGGGTCAGAATAAGTATTTGCAAGAATTGCTGGTGAAGATTGGGGACTTTGCGGGGGGACACCTATTCGTGCTGGGAGACTTTAATCTGGTGTGGGACAGGGACCTCGATAGCTCAGGGGGACGTAGGGCAGACACAGGCGTCTTTTCGGTGGCCACGCAGCAGGGGGTGGGGGAGCTGGGTTTAGCAGACGGATGGCGCTTTTTCCACCCCTCCATGAAAGACTACACATTCTTTTCACATGTACACCACTCTTACTCCCGCTTGGATTACATTTTTCTTAGCCAGTCTCTACGGGGGAACATACTGGATGCCGCCATTCTCCCGATCTCGGTGTCGGACCACGGCCTCTTGGTGCTCACTCTTCGTTGGTCGCCACCCGACACCGCGAACCGAAAGTGGTACTTCCCGGCATCGGTGGTTAGGGACGAGGTTTCTAACCAGGCCTTGCGCCTGGCCATCCGCGAATTTTTCGACTGCAATCCACCGTCGGATACCTCTCTGGTGACTACGTGGGACGCCTTTAAGGCGACGATCAGGGGAACGTGCTTGGGCCTCAATTCGCAACTTAATACCCTGCGTAGAAAGGAACGAGACGCACTGGAAGCCGAGGTGCTTGAACTCGAGAGGGCTCATAAGCTCAATCCCTCGAGGGTGACCCTACGTCCACTTACGGCGGTTAGGGGCAAACTCAAGGCACATTATGCGAATAGGGCCGAACTTACCCTCTTGCGCCTAGGGCGGCATTCGTACTCTAGTGGCAACAAGGTTGGCAGGCACTTAGCCCGGCAATTGCGGGACAAGAGGGAACGAGAATACATTGGGGGGATCAGAGACTCCACAGGGGCTCTTTGTCATAGTGACGGGGCGAAGGCGGACATATTTGGCCGCTTTTATGCCGATCTGTATAAGGGCGAGGAGCTGGATGCGACAGCGCAGCGGGAGTTCTTGCAGCGCTTACCGCTTCCGCAAGTCTCCAGGGTGTGGAATGATTTGTTAGAGGCTCCGATCACGAGGGAGGAAGTCCTCTCAGCCATTCAAAAGCTGAAATTGCATAAAGCCCCCGGCCCGGATGGGTACACTGCTGTCTTCTATAAAACCTTCGCGACTGAGGTGTGTGATTTTTTAGTGGCCCTTTTCAATGACATGGCTGCGTCCGGAGTGAATGCCGGGACTTTGGCGGAGGCGGTGATAACGGTCCTGCCGAAGCCAGGGAAGGATCCTGAGCTCTGTTCATCCTTTCGCCCCATAGCCTTACTTAATATCGACGCGAAGTTGTATTCAGCGATCCTGGCAAGTCGTCTTCAGGACTTGTTACCGGCGATTGTTCATCCGGATCAGTCCGGATTTATCAAAGGCCGCCAGACGCACGACAATACGCGCAGGGTGATTCATCTCATCGAGAAGGCGAACAGGTTCCGCATTCCGGCGGTATTGGTGGGCCTTGATGCGGAGAAGGCCTTCGATCGTGTCGACTGGAGCTTTCTCTTTCACACGATGCAGGCGTTTGGGTTCTCCGACAGATTCCTCACTATGGTGCGGGCTAATTTCTGTAGCCCACGATCGAGGGTGGCGGTGAACGGACACCTGTCGGCATTCTTCCAGCACTCACGAGGTACCAGACAGGGATGCCCCCTCTCCCCCTTATTGTTTGCGCTCAGCATTGAACCCTTGGCGATGGCGATCCGGGAGCATGAGGGGGTGAAGGGCATTCCATTCACTGGGGAGCAGCACAAGATCTCTCTCTTTGCAGATGATGTTCTACTATCGGTGGCTGACCCCGCTGCTTCTCTCCCATGCGTACGGGATATATTGCTGGCCTTCGAGGGAGTGGCCGGCTTTAAGGTGAACTACGGCAAATCTTACGTCCTGAATTTAACCTTATCACATGCCGACGTTGCCCAGGTTAAAACATCGACGCCACTGGCCTGGGCCTCGGGCTCGATACTTTACTTAGGTATCCACCTCACTCCTACGGTGGGGGGCTTATTTGCAGCCAACTTCCCACCCCTGCTGGCCAAGACGCGGGCTGAACTGGAGAAGTGGAAGCCCAGATTCCTGTCGTGGCTCGGTAGGGTACATGCCATTAAAATGGTCCTTCTCCCCAAATACTTGTATCTTTTTCAGGGCCTACCGATTCCATTGAGCACTTCCTTTTTTAGACAGCTCCGGACGTTGATCTTGAAATTTATCTGGCAGGGAGGTCGAGCTCGGCTGTCGTTTACACTCCTGCGACGGCTGCGAGATGACGGGGGGGTCGGCCTCCCCGATCTACATCTCTACTATAAAGCTGCCCAACTGAGAGTCATGGTAGAATGGTCACAGCAATTTTCCGACAAACATTGGTTGCATATGGACCGGAGCGTGACTGGCCGGTCCATTTGGGATCTGGCCTGGAAACCCAGGCGCGATCGCCCGGTGAACGCGTACATTAGTACGCCCACGGGGACCACACTGAAGGTATGGGACTCCCTGGCGGGAGACGAGCGATGGACGACCTTTCCGTCTCCATTCACTCCGCTACACTTTAACCCGGCGTTCCCGCCGGCACTAGCCGAGGGCCCCTTTGACGCGTGGAGGGAGGGGGGGTGCCGTGCACTGCTCCATCTGTTCCACGGCTCTGAACCCCTGACATTTGAGAATTGCGTGCGAGATTACCAAGTGCTGCCAACCGGAAAATATAGGCATTTACAGCTGCTCCACTGGGCCACATCGCCGGGAGTTCGAGAGGCTGCCACGAGGCCTCCTTCTGAATTTGAGGCCTTTCTGCTGAAAACATCTACCATGAAGGGGGCTATCTCTTTTCTATACCGTTTGTTGCTTCGATCAGCCCTTTCCCCTAGACCGCGCTACATGGAACAATGGGAGGAGATGGTGGGGAGGGACATTACCGACGGAGAATGGACGGCGTTGTGGAAGGACATGACGCAATTTAACCACTCAATTCTCCTGCGGGAGGCTCATTTGAAGACACTCACGCAATGGTATATGGTCCCCGCCCGGCTTCGTCGTATCTACCCGGCCGTTTCGGATAGATGTTGGAGTGGCTGTGGGCTACTGGGGGACTTCCGCCACATTTGGTGGGATTGCCCGATCATCAAACCCTTTTGGGACGAGATTTTATCCCATATCAAGGATATTTTGCAGTATCCCATCGATACTTCTTTGGCTTTCGTTCTCCTGGGCCTGAGGGATCCTGGCCTCGAGCATCAGACTCGCGCGGACAAGAAGATTCTATGGCTTTGCCTTGGCGCTGCCAAGCTCACACTGGCGGCTGCCTGGAAACGCAAGGAGGCACCGGCGATCTCACTTTGGCACGCTAGGCTGTGGCGGCTCCTGAGTCTTGAGAGAATGGCGGACATCTTCCTAGGCAACTACAAAAACTTTAAGCACATATGGGGTCCCCTGGTGTCCTACCTTTCTGCTGGTTTACCCTCGGCAGTGTGCCCGGCATCGTTGAGGACCCTACATTTGTTTCAGCTCTAAGTATGAGTGTTGCATGAGTGAGGGGTGAATGAGGCACCGTCACGGGTGGGAAGGGGGGGGGGAGGTGGGAGGGGTGTTGAGTTTAGGTTCCGCTGTTGGGATATTTGTGCCGCTGGGACGAGGCTTAGTTACACGGCTTTGGGACTTTGGAATTTCTACCAGCTGGACCAGGAGTATTCCCCGCATTGGGGTTACTTAAGAGACTACGTCCCTCCTGCAGATGCTGGAGCATGGACTCTACTTGCTTCTCCTGCATTGCATTATTGCCTCGTCTTGCTTTATTGCTTCCCACTGTGTGGGATCATCTATGCACCCGATGCGGTACCTTTGTTTATTGTTTTTTCTCTGTGTATTGCAAAATAAAAAATTTTACAAAAAAAAAAAAAGACATTGCAAATTGCTACTCAGTTTTTAACTCTGAGTTCTTCTGTTTCTTGTAAACCTACAAGTCCTATATATCCCCACAACTAGGAAGGTCCAGCAGAGGTAATTGTACATTGCTTTCATAGAGCTGTCATAATTACAAGAAGTTACAGGTGAAAACGTTGACATAAAAGGCTGTTTTTTTCAACTATTTTTCAATTTTTCCAATATTTAACTGTTAGTTTCTATAAAGAAAACTTGATGGATCTACACAAATGACCCCTTTCTAAATTTAGAATGTTGTCTACTTTTCCAAAATGTATAGCTTTCTAGGATCCATAATTGCTTTCGTACTCATTTTTACCATTAACTGGAAGGAGGTTGAAAGCACTAAAAGTAGCAAAAATAGGCTTTGTCCCAGAAAAATGCCAAAACTGTGTAAAAAATGTTGGTTCTCTGATAATAGACTGTCATTCCGTAAAATCTGGTAAAATGGGGATTTCAGCCCCACAAACCCTTTTTTGAAAACATTTGCAGGGAAAAACACAGCGACTTTCATTTGTAGCCCGTTTTCCCCATTTTTCCTGTATTTTGGCTAATTTCTGGGACCCTTCCAAGGGAATCCACAAACCCTGGTTACCGTTAGAATCCCCATGATGTTGGAAAAAAAGGACACAAAATTGGTGTGGATACCCAATGTGGTCAAAAGGTTACAGGGGCCTAAGTGCACACTACCCCAAATAGCCAAAAAAAGGCTTAGCACAGGAGGGGAAAAGGCATAGCAGCGAAGGGGTTAATCGATCGTTATTTTACTCCCCATGCCACCCCAGTTCAGACATGGCCATATGCAAATCAGTCTTGACACTGTGCCTCATGGGAACAGTCCAGCCCGAACTGCCAAGCCATGTCTTCCCTGGACCGGAATCAAGCATCCTAGGGCCGGTTTCTGGCTATCAGCCGTCATCAGCCATGATAGCTTGACTCCAGTGGCATAGTGAGCACGGGACTCAAGTCTGGGCATACCCTTCCCACTTATTGTGAACAGCAAAACACACAAGGTAATGGACGGAATGTTGCCTATTTCCAGAACATTCACCCCCAGTCACAGATCTAGGTTTAATCCATTGTTATTTTGCTCACCAAGCAACCCCAGTTCAGACATGGCCATATGCAAATCAGACTTGACCCTGTGCCTCATGGGAACAGTCCAGCCCGAACTGCCAAGTCATGTCTTCCCTGGACCGGAATCAAGCATCCTAGGACCGGTTTCTGGCTATCAGCTGTCATCAGCCAGGATAGCTTGACTCCAGTGGCGTAGTGAGCACGGGACCCATGTCTGAGCATACCCTTCACACATAGGGTGAACAGCAAAACACGCTAGGCGATGGACCGAATGTTGCAAATTGGCAAAACATTGACCACCAGTCACAGAACTGGGTTTAATCTATCGTTATTTTGCTCATCACGCCACCCCAGTTCAGACATGGCCATATGCAAATCAGACTTAACCCTGTGCCTTATGGGAGCAGTCCAGCTTGAACAGCCAAGCCTTGCCTTCCCTGGACCGGAATCAAGCATCCTAGGACAGGTTTCGGCTATAAGCCGTTATCAGCCAGGATAGCTTGATTCCAGTGGCGTAGTGAGCACGGGACCCACGTCTGGGCATACCCTTCCCACATAGGGTGAACAGCAAAACACACAAGGTGATAGACGCAATGTTGCATATTGGCAAAACATTCACCCCCAGACACAGATCTGGATTTAATCCATTGTTATATTGCTCATCACGACACCCCAGTTCAGACATGGCCATAAGCAAATCCGTCTTGACCCTATGCCTCATGGGAAAAGTCCAGCCCGATCTGCCAAGCCATGTCTTCCCTGGACCGGAATCAAGCATCCCAGGACCGGTTTCTGGTTATCAGCCATCATCAGCCAGTATAGCTTGACTCCAGTGGCGTATTGCGCACGGGACCCACGTCTGGGCATACCCTTCCCAAATAGGGTGAACAGCTAAACAAGCAAGGTGATGGACGGTATGTTGCATATTGGCAAAACATTCACCCCAGTCCCAGGTCTTGGTTTAATCAATCTTTATTTTGCTCACGACGCCACCCCAGTTTAGACATGGCAATATAGAAATCAGTCTTGACCCTGTGAACAGCAAAACACACAATTTAATGGATGGTGTGAGAAGTTGGCCTGATGTATGATGTCCACAGTTCTGTGCGCACCCTGTATCAGTCCAAACAATCCCTTATGGTGGTGGTTGTAAAGTCAACCTTATAGACAAGCTATCCTAGGGGTAGCATTGACCAAGCAGTGTTAAGCTAAACTCAAGAGGGCATGTGAAGCCAGCTGTTTTATCGTATGCAATTTTGTAATATCAAATGAAAGGACACCACACAAGTTATATATTATAAAAATATATGTATTTATTACTAGAATAATCCTCTGTACTCTTTATGAGTGCAGAGGCACAAGCGTTTAAACAAAAGCACAGTTAAACATTCAAAAGTTGCACAATTTTGGATAGGCCCGGTGGCCACTCAGACCATATACTAAAATAGTGGTATAAGTACCACCTCTCGAACAATGGTAAGACCTAGGGCATTGTGAATCGCTGGGACTGCTCGGGACTAGCAGTGATGAAGTCGGGAGAGGCCCACGGGACACGGGTGCAGTGCCTAAAGCACACGCATGCACCAATGCAAAGTCAACGGCGCGTAAAAGTTAAAGAGTTACTGTTTTGTAAGTCTTCTGACTGGAATAGAATTACCCCACTTTAAACTAGGACACTAGAGGTATAAACCACTACAGGAGGACCGGTGTTGGTTCGTTACCTCACCCACAGGAAGCGGGTGCATAGGTGCCAAAGTGTGTCGGGTTTCGTCGTGGTGATCTATGGAGCCTGGAGATGAAGATGCTGCAGGCGGCCAGGAGAGAAGAGTCCGGTTGGATCCAAGGGTGGATTAAAGATGTAGAGTACCTGAAAGCAGAGGGGACAGAGTCTGGGTCACTAGCCAGTGACCGGGATGGAACCAGGAAGGAACCAGGCAATGTCGGGCGCAATCAGGTGGTTGTGATGAAGCTTGTCTCTGCTGCCACGTGGACTCTGGGGCATCGACGATACCTAGGAGTGGAGCAGGAGCTGTCCCACAAAGGTTCTCGCTGTCGACGGTGTCGGCTTCCGGATCGGAGTTAACAGGCCCTGGCAAATGCAGCCCACTCAGGACTCGAAGATCGCTTCTTACTCGGACCAGCAAGGTCAGAGAGGTGGCTCCTTGTCAGGGGAGCGGGGGCCAGTCTGGAGCAACCAGACTAGCAGTGTAAATCTCAAGATTCATCGGTTCTGGGGCCACTAGCCACCGGGCAAGCGACCGGACCAACGCGTCGAGCAGGAAAATGCAAAAGGGCCCCACGCAGCACTCGATGAGTGTGGAGGGGAGATCTTCGGTGCACAAGATACTCGGGGCTAGGGCTTCTCAAACCCTAATGCACAGCTTCAAGGGTGCCTCAAAAGCTGCACGGTCAGCACTTCGCAGTCTTTCCAAGATGGCCGGCTCCACGCTTCACGTCGCATCCACGGGTCTCAGATTCGCTGGGACTGTGGATCGGGCTGTTACAAGTCAGGGAAGCTGGGTCTTTTTGATCTCTGTTGCTTGAGTTCCGGCGGGAACTGCAACAAAGCAAACCATTGGGCGCTGGATGGTGCCTGTTTGCACTGGGTGGTCACTCCTTGACCACAAGGGAGATTCTTCAGTCTTCCACGTCGAGTGGGATGTCAAAAGGTCCAGAGTTCTGTATCAAAGTTTCATTCAGGATAATCTAATGCTTGTGGGCACAGCTCCTACCTTTATTCCAAATCAAGTGGCTGGATTACCTGCTAGGTCCCTCCTATGAGTGGAACCCAGAAAGGGGGTGGTTACACCCCTTTCCCTTTGTCCAGTTTCGTGCCAGAGCGCCAGAACGGGGACTGGAGTGTCCCAGCACCGGTTTGAACTGGACTATGCATGGGAAGCCTTGTGCTCCCCAGAGAGTGTCTAGTTTCATTCAACCCTCCCTGCTACAATCCACTATCTCCTGTCTGGGGTGATGTAACACCTCCCTGTGACAGGATATCTATTGTCCAGGCCTCCCCTGCCGGAGTTTCAGTCAGCAGCAGGAGGCCAGACTCGTGTCTGTGGCAGCAGCATCCATTTTGTGATGCTGGGGCTTTGGTTAGATTTAACCGCGTTTAAGCAAAGTAACATGTCTTCTCCCTCTAGAAGGGTGGAATGCTACCCCCGTTGCCAGGACTGGCAAGGGGGTAGTATTCCAAAGCGTATGACACCTTACACAACATGTTTTGATAAAGCCAAACCAAAGTTAGCAAGTAACCGCGAGGATTATAATGCACTTAAGAGTATATGGTATGGCAATATCCCGGAACAGCTAAGGGAGTTGGTCCCGACAGCTGCAGACAGGCTCAGCTCATGCTAGAGCACCATCTCAAATAAAACCAAGCACTCTGCCTCCAGGATTGTTAAGGCCTGCCATAGGAGTGACTTATAGTTATATATGTGTCCAGATATAGGTTTAGATATAGGTATACTATATCTAAGCAAGGGGTGATTACACAACCTTGTCCCAGCTGAGTGATCAGCCAGTTGTGTCAGTTTGGATAGCCAGCCAAGGGTGGCAAAAGATATGCTGCAGCCCCTGGTAGGCCATGGAGACACCTATGCCCTGGGTACCTATAGTACACTGTACAGGGGCTGATAAGGTGACCCAATGTCCAATTGGCGATGTACCTAGGGTACATGGAGTCCATTTTACAGAGAGAGCAGATAGCCTGGGACCCTGATTAGCAGGATCCCAGGCCAACTAAGTCGAAAACCAGCTAAACACTAGGCAAAAAATCTGGGGTAACCATAGTCAGGTATCCACCTTCCTACATAACCCCCTCCCCCCCAAACAAAAGGAGATAAGGCTATCCATGACCAGGTAAGCCTATATTGCCTAAGTGGCCATTTAAGGAAGTACCTGCACTAGCATGGTTACCCCCTGTCTCATGGTCCACTAAGCAATCCCTCACCCTAGGGGTATCAGAGGGTCTCCACCATAGGGAATCACTACCTGTGGTGTGTTTTGGCAAAGTAAAAGGCTGGTGTGGGAAGGGAGTATTAAAGTGAGGTTTCACTAATGTAGGGCTCAGCTTCCTCCAATCACTATCCACCATGGATGCCTTTCTTTCCATGACTGAGATGCACTGTGCTCTCAGGGTCAACCTCTGGCTACCTAAAGCTGGAGGCTGGGTCCCTTTTGTTGGCTTACTGGAGGGACAATTCAGGTTTGGGGCCTTTGGGTCCCAGGTTTGGCTGTGCCCAACAGAATCCATCTGGGGGAGGCTCCTAACTAAGTTTAAGGGAGTTCCCTCAGGAGTTTTTAACTTGTTCACCTTGCTAGGGCTGCTAGCTTTGGTGCCCATAATCTGCTGATGGGGTGGTTCTTCTAGACAGGGGGCCCTTTGGGGTCCGCCACTGGCCTCCCTGACCTCTACAGCCCTGGGCTGACTGAGGCAGGGTAGAGAGGGGTAGGCTACCTGCTCCAGACTGGGTCCCACCTGGGAAGGGTCCACTGACATCATGGGCTCTGTCAGGCTAGGCCTGACCACCTCTGGGGCAGTTCCTTCACCAGGGGTAAGATCAGTTCCCTGAGGAGGCTGATCCTTTCCTAAAGTCTGGTGGGAGGGAGATTTCTCTTCCTCCTCAATGCTCTCGGTTTGTGTGGAGTGATCCATAGTTTCAGGCTTCACAACATATGAATCAATTTGAGTTTGGGCTGTGGCCATCACAGCCCCACCAACCTTTTCAGGAAGGGACTCAGTTTGGGTATGGGCTGTTACCATCACAGCTTGCTAACCTGTTCAGGGAAGGAATCTGCTTGAGATTGGGCTGAGACTGGCACAGCCCTCCTGACCTGTTCAGGGTAGACATCTTGGATTGGGGCTGTGGCCATCACAGCCCCACTGACCTTTCCAAGGATATTTACCATTTTAGAATGGGTTTCTTGCTCTACCTCAGCCCAGGCTGAGATCTCTAAATCATTCCCCCGTAGACAATCTACAGGCAAGTTTGATGACACTGCCACTCTCTTGGGGCCAATGACACCTCCCCAGCTGAGATTCACCACTGCCATGGGATGATCTTTCTGCACTCCATCAATGTTGATCACCTGGTATGTGGCTCCAGGTAAAAGTTGCCTTGAGGGGACTAGACTCTCAGTCACCATGGTGATGCTAGCCCCTGTGTCTCTGAAGGTCTCAACTTTCAGAAAATTGATGAGGGGCTCCTGTCTGTACTTGTCCAAAGTGTTGGGACAAGCAGTGAAGTTGGCAAACCCCATGCCATTTTCACAGACAAGAGTAGCTGTGGTAAGGGACCTGGTTAGGCCAGAGTCCACCTGTGTTCCCCAAGTAAACCCAGCCAAATTCTTGGGGGCACTCCCACCACCTGGGGAATTACTACTAATAGTAACAGGAGGTGTTGGAGTATTACCTGGAGGAATATTCTCCTTATTGTTGGCCTTAAGGCAACTGCTGTCAGTCTTCCAATGGCCAGGCTTTTTACAAGTATGACAATAAGGCTTTTTCTGGGTAGAGGAAGTGTCTTGGGACCCACCCCCATCTTTGGAGTTTTGGGGCCCTGGGGAAGTCTTGTCTTTAGATGTATCCCCACCTTTTTCTTGAGGCTTGGTAGACTCCTTCTTCTGGTCATTACCCTGATTTCTAGGCCTAATCCTGGTTCTGACCCATTTGTCTGCCCTCTTACCCAATTCTTGTGAAGAGGTCAGATCTGAGTCCACCAGGTGCTGGTGTAAAATCTGTTTTTGACAATTACTAAGGACCTGCTCCCTCATAATCAAATTATACAATCCTGTATAGTCATGTACTTTGCTGCCATGCAACCAACCTTCCAGAGCCTTAGTAGCACAATCTACAAAATCAGTCCAGTCCTGTGTCTGTGTCTTCTGGGTGTCTCTGAACATTAACCTGTACTGTTCAGTAGTTAAGCCAAACCCATCAATTAGAGAACTCTTCAGGACAGTGTAGTTCTTTGCATCCTTCTGTCTAACAGTGAGGAGCTTATCTCTCCCTTTCTCAGAAAAGGAAAGCCATGAGATTGCAGCCCACTGGTCTTGAGGAACCTGTTGTACCATGCAGGCTCTCTCAAGAGCAGTTATCCATTTGTGGATGTCATCCCCATCTCTGTAGGGGGGCACAATCTTGCTCAGGTTTCTACTATCATAGGACCTGTCTTTATCCTTAGGGATAATGTTGCTGCCACCAGTGGAATCTAATCCACGCAATTTTTGCTGCCTTGCTAAAGCAAGTTTAGCTTGGGCCAGGGATACCTCTTCCTTCTCTATCTGGAGTTGGACAGCTCTCATCCAAGCCTCATGTTCTCTTCTCTGGGGGGGAAGTCATTCCCCTTTGAGACCCCCTTGAGGCATTAGAATGATAAGAGTCCCTGGAGAGAGATCTAATCCTTCTATTGCCATGGTTAAGTCTACTATTGGGCCTGGACAGGTGGACACCTCCTCCATTCCCATGTAGGCTTAAGTTGGCCTGGTTCAATATTCCAACTTGAACCTGGTCATCCCCCCTTTGGTCATCTGACTCATCTCCATCCCCATCCTCGTCTACCTCTGCAGGTTCAACTTCTGGGACATCAATGTTATCAGGGGGGTTCCTTCTCCTACCTTACTTAAAGGACCTGAAACAGATTCCTTCTCAAGATCAGCTTTCTCTAGGACTGCTATAAGGGTAGGGATGGTGGGGTTGTGACCCCTTTTCAGCCCCCTTGAAGTGCATAAGGCACTCAAGTCCTTGTGGCTGAGTTTTTCATAACTGGATGGTGCCTTTGGCTGGTCACCCACAGGTAGAGAGCTTGATGCTTCACCTGTGCCAGGCATGACTAGTGAGGTGTAAGTGGTGCACTTACCTACACTAAGTGTTTTCCTACTGGACCCTTGCTAGTGAGTTGTAGTCAGGGTGTGCTACTCCCTTTAGTCTACAACTACTAAGTTCAGTAGAACTTAAGTATGATAAGCTTTTGTTTTATATGTACCTATAGTACTTAATGTGATCTTTCAAATGATATAAAGATTGCAATGGTAGAACAACAGCAAGCTCAAATCCCAACCGCTGCACACCAATGTGAGAAGATGGCCTGATGTATGATGTCCACAGTTCTGTGGGCACCCTGTATCAGTCCAAACAATCCCTTATGGTGGTGGTTGTAAAGTCAACCTTATAGACAAGCTATCCTAGGGGTAGCATGGACTAAGCAGTCTTAGGCTAAACTCAAGAGGGCATGTAAAGCCAGCTGTTTTACCATATGCAATCTTGTAATATCAAATGAAAGGACACCACACAAGTTATATATTATAAAAATATATGTATTTATTACTAGAATAATCCTCTGTACTCTTTATGAGTGCAGAGGTACAAGCGTTTAAACAAAAGCACAGTTAAACATTAAAAAGTTGCACAATTTTGGATAGGCCAGGTGGCCACTCAAACCATATACTAAAATAGTGGTATATGTACCACCTCTCAAACAATGGTAAGGCCTAGGGCATTGTGAATCGCTGGGACTACTCGGGACTAGCAGTGATGAAGTCGGGAGAGGCCCGCGGGACACAGGTGCAGTGCCTAAAGCACAAGCATGCACCAATGCAAAGTCAATGGCGCGTAAAAGTTAAAGAGTTACTGTTTTGTAAGTCTTCCGACAAGAATAGAATTACCCCACTTTAAACTAGGACACTAGTGGTGTAAACCACTACAGGAGCACCAGTGTTAGTTCGTTACCTCACCCACAGGAAGCGGGTGCATAGGTGCCAAAGTGTGTCGGGTTTCGTCGTGGTGATCTATGGAGCCTGGAGATTAGGAAGCTGCAGGCGGCCAGGAGAGAAGAGTCCGGTTGGATGCAAGGGTGAATCGAAGATGTAGAGTACCTGAAAGCAGAGGGGACAGAGTCTGGGTCACTAGCCAGTGACCAGGATGGAACCAGAAAGGAACCAGGCAATGTTGGGCGCAATCAGGTGGTTGCCATGAAGCTTGTCTCCGCTGCCACGTTGACTCTGGGGCATCGAGGATGACCAGGAGTGGAGCACGAGCTGTCCCACAAAGGTTCTCGCTGTCAGCGGTGTCGGCTTCTGGATCGGAGTTAACAGGCCTTGGCAAATGCAACCCACACAGGACTCAAAGATCGCTTCTTAATCGGACCAGCAAGGACAGAGTGGTGGCTCCTTTTCAGGGAAGCGAGGGCCAGTCTGGAGCAACCAGACTAGCAGTGTAAATTTCAAGGTTCATTGGTTCTGGGGCCACTAGCCAACGGGCAAGCGACCGGACCAACGCGTTGAGCAGGAAAATGCAAAAGGGTCCTACGCAGCACTCGATGAGTGTGGAGGGAAGATCTTCAGTGCACAAGCTGGTCGGGGCTGGGGCTTCTCAAACCCTAATGCACAGCTTCAACGGTGCCTCAGAAGCTGCATGGTCAGCACTTTGCAGTCTTTCCAAGATGGCTGGCTCCACGCTTCACGTCGCCTCCACGGGTCTCAGATTTGCTGGGACTGTGGATCGGGCTGTTGTAAGTCAGGGAAGCTGAGTCTTGTTGATCTCTGTCGCTCTAGTTCTGGCGGGAACTGCAGCAAAGCAAACCGTTGGGCGCTGGATGGTGCCTGTTTGCACAGGGTGGTCACTACTTGACCACAAGGGAGATTCTTCAGTCTCCCACGTCGAGTGGGATGTCGAAGGGTACAGAGTTCTTTATCAAAGTTTCGTTCAGGATAATCTAATGCTCCTGGGCACAGCTCCTACCTTTAATCCAAATCAAGGGGCTGGATTACATGCTAGGTCCCTCCTATGGGTGGAACCCAGGAAAGGGGTGGTTACACCCCTTTCCCTTTGTCCAGTTTCGTGCCAGAGCTGGGACTGGAGTGTCGGAGCACCGCTTTGAACTGGACTATGCATGGGAAGCCTTGTGCTCCCCAGGCAGTGTCTGGTTTCATTCAACCCTCCCTGCTACAATCCACTATCTCCTGTCTGGGGTGGAGTAACACCTCCCTATGACAGGATATCTATTGTCCAGGCCTCCCCTGCTGGAGTTTCGGTCAGCAGCAGGAGGCCAGACTCATGTCTGTGGCAGCAGCATCCATTTTGTGATGCTAAGGCTTTGGTTAGATTTAACCGCGTTTAAGCAAAGTAACATGTGTTCTCCCTCTAGAAGGGTGGAATGCTACCCCCGTCGCCAGGACTGGCGAGGGGGTAGTATTCCAAAGCATATGACACCTTGCACAACATGTTTTGATAAAGCCAAACCAAAGTTAGCAAGTAACCGCGAGGATGTTAATGCACTTAAGAGTATATGGTATGGCAATATCCCAGAACAGCTAAGGGAGTTGGTCCCGACAGCTGCAGACAGGATCAGCTCATGCTAGAGCACCATCTCACATAAAACCAAGCACTCAGCCTCCAGGATTGTTAAGGCCTGCCATAGGAGTGACTTATAGGTATATATGTGTCCAGATATAGGTTTAGATATAGGTATACTATATCCAAGCAAGGGGTGATTACACGACCTTGCCCCAGCTGAGTGATCAGCCAGTTGTGTCAATTTGGATAGCCTGCCAGGGGTGGCAAAAGATATGCTGCAGCCCCTGGTAGGCCTTGGAGACACCTATGCCCTGGGTACCTATAGTACACTGTACAGGGGCTGATAAGGTGACCCAAAGTCCAATTGGAGATGTACTTAGGGTACATGGAGTCCATTTTACAGAGAGAGCAGATAGCCTGGGACCCTGATTAGCAGGATCTCAGGCCAACTAAGTCGAAAACCAGCTAAACACTAGGCAAAAAATCTGGGGTAAGCATAGTCAGGAATCCACCTTCCTACAGATGGAATGTTGCATATTAGCGAAAAATTCACCCCCAGTCACATATCTGGGTTTAGTCCTTTGTTATTTTGCTCACCAAACCACCCTAGTTCGGACATGGCCATATGCAAATCAGTCTTGACCCTGTGCTTCATGGGAAGAGTGCAGCCCGAACTGCCAAGCCATGTCTTCCCTGGACCGGAATCAAGCATCCTGGGACCAGTTTCTTGCTATCAGCCGTCATCAGCCAGTATAGCTTGCCTCCAGTGGTGTAGTGATAAGAGGACTATTGTCTGGGCAGGTATGTAACTGTTACCACGCATCTTTTACCACGCATACTGTAACAACGCATACCATCACAACGCAGGATCGTTTACAACACATACCTTTACAACGCAAGACATTACAACGCAGATACTATTACAACGCATGCCATTACAACGTATAGGTAAGCATATCATTTAATTTAACCTTTTTTTAAATTATCAAAATATTTAAAATAAATTAAATACATTAATTATAGTAATTTTATATATAGGGTTTAGGTTTGGGTTTTAGGGTACAGGGGTATTTTAGGGTTCAGGGCTAGGTTTTGGTTTTGGGGTACAGGGGTATTTTTAGGGTTCAGGGCTGGGTTTGGGTTTTGGGGTACAGGGGTATTTTTAGGGTTCAGGGCTGGGTTTGGGTTTTGGAGTACAGGGGTATTTTTAGGGTTCAGGGCTGGGTATGGGTTTTGGGGTACAGGGGTATTTTTAGGGTTCAGGGCTGGGTTTGGGTTTTGGGGTACAGGGGTATTTTTAGCGTTCAAGGCTGGGTTTGGGTTTTGGGGTACAGGGGTATTTTTAGGGTTCAGGGCTGGGTTTGGGTTTTGGGGTACAGGGGTATTTTTAGGGTTCAGGGCTGGGTTTGGGTTTTGGGGTACAGGGGTATTTTTAGGGTTCAGGGCTGGGTTTGGGTTTTGGGGTACAGGGGTATTTTTAGGGTTCAGGGCTAGGTTTGGGTTTTGGGGTATAGGGGTATTTTTAACATATATATTTACAAATTCTTAAATAAAAATTAATATAATTAATTAAAATATTTAAATAATTATTAATTACATTATTTAAAAATATTATATACTTACCTATACTTACGTTGTAATGGTATGCGTTGTAATAGTATCTGCGTTGTAGTGTAATGCGTTGTAAAGGCATTCGTTGTAAAGGGTCCTGCGTTGTAAAAATTGCGTGGTAATGGTATGCGCGGTAAAAGTATGCGTGCTAACGTCATATATCCGTCTGGGCATACCCTTCTCACATAGGGTGAACAGCAAAACACACAAGGTGATGGATGGAATGTTGCATATTAGCAAAACATTCACCGCGAGACACAGATCTGGGTTTAATCCATCGTTATTTTGCTCACCACGCCACCCAAGTTCAGACATGGCCATATGCAAATCAGTCCAGACCCTGTGCTTCATGGGAACAGTCAAGCGCGAACTACCAAGCCATGTCTCCCCTGGACCGGAATCAAGCATCCTAGGACCAGTTTCTGGCTATCAGCCGTCATCAGCCAGAATAGCTTGACTCCAGTGGCATAGTGAGTACGGGACTCATGTCTTAGCATACCCTTTCCAAATATGGTGAACAGCAAAACACACAATTTACTGGATGGAATGTTTCATATTAGCAAAACATTCACCCCCAGTCACAGATCTGGGTTTAGTCCATCATTATTTTTCTCACCACGCATCCCCAGTTCAGCCATTACCATATACAAATCAGTCTTGACCCTGTGCTTCATGGGAACAATCCAGCACGAACTGACAAGCCATGTCTTCCCTGGACCGGAATCAAGCGTCCAAGGACCAGTTACTGGCTATCAGCCGTCATCAGCCAGACTAGCTTGACTCCAGTGGCGTAGTGAGCACGGGACCCACGCCTGGGCATCCCCTTCCCACATAGTGTGAACAGCAAAACACACAAGGTGATGGACGAAATGTTGCATATTAGCAAAACATTCACCCCAAGACACAGATCTGGGTTTAATCCATAGGTATTTTGCTCACCACGCCATCCCAGTTCAGACATGGCCATATGCAAATCAGTCTTGACCCTGTGCTTCATGGGAACAGTCCAGCCCGAACTACCAAGCCACGTCTCCCCTGGACCGGAATCAAGCATCCTAGGACCAGTTTCTGGCTATCAGCCGTCATCAGCCAGGATAGCTTGACTCCAGTGGCATAGTGAGTACGGGACCCATGTCTTAGCATACTCTTTCCAAATAGGGTGAACAGCAAAACACACAATTTACTGGATGGAATGTTTCATATTAGCAAAACATTCACCCCCAGTCACAGATCTGGGTTTAGTCCATCGTTATTTTTCTCACCACGCCACCCCAGTTCAGCCATTAACATATACAAATCAGTCTTGACCCTGTGCTTCATGGGAACAGTCCAGCCCGAACTGTCAAGCCATGTCTTCCCTGAATTGGAATCAAGCATCCTAGGGCCAGTTTCTGACTATCAGCCATCATCAGCCAAGATAGCTTGACTCCAGTGGCATAGTGAACACGGAGCCTACGTCTGGGCATACCCTTTCCAAATAGGGTGAACAGCAAAACACACAATTTAATGGATGGAATGTTGCATATTAGCAAAACATTCACCCCCACTCACAGATCTGGGTTTAGTCCATTGTTATTTTGCTCACCACGCCACCCCAGTTCAGACATGGCCATATGCAAATCAGTCTTGACCCTGTGCTTCATGGGAACCGTCCAGCCCGAACTGTCAAGCCATGTCTTCCCTGGACCGGAATCAAGCATCCAAGGACCAGTTTCTGGCTATCAGCCGTCATCAGCCAGGAAATTTTGACTCCAGTGGCATAGTGTGTACGGGACCCACGTCTGGGCATACCCTTCCCACATAGGGTGAACTGCAAAACACACAAGGCTATGGACGAAAGTTGCATATTGGCAAAACATTCACCCCCTGTCACAGATCTGGATTTATTCCATCGTTATTTTACTCACCACGCCATCCCAGTTCAGACATGGCCATATGCAAATGAGTCTTGACCCTGTACCTCATGGGAACAGTCCAGCCCGAACTGCCAAGCCATATCTACCCTGGACCGGAATCAAGCATCCTACGACCGGTTTCTGGCTATCATCCATCATCAGCCAGGATAGCTTGACTCCAGTGGCATAGTGAGCACGGGACCCATATCTGGGCATACCCTTCCCACACAGGGTGTACAGCAAAACACACAAGGTGATGGACTGAATGTTGCATATTGGCAAAACATTCACGACAGTCACAGATCTGGGTTTAATCCATCGTTATTTTTCTCACCACGCCAACCCAGTTCAGACACGGCCATATGCAAATCAGTCTTGAACCTGTGCTTCATGGAACAGTCCAGCCCGAACTGCCAAGCCATGTCTTCCCTGGACTGGAATAAAGCCCCCTAGGACAGGTTTCTGGATATCAGCCGTCATCAGCCAGGTTAGCTTGACTCCAGTGGTGTAGTGAGCACGGGACCCACGTCTTGGCATACCCTTCCCACATAGGGCGAACAGCAAAACAAACAAGGTGATGGACGGAATGTTGCATATTGGCAAAACATTCACCCCCAGTCACAGATCTGGATTTAATCCATCGTTATTTTACTCACCACGCCATCCCAGTTCTGACATGGCCATATGCAAATGAGCCTTGACCCTGTACCTCATGGGAACAGTCCAGCCCGAACTGCCAAGCCATGTCTTACCTGGACCGGAATCAAGCATCCCAGGACCGGTTACTGGCTATCAGCGGTCATCAGCCAGGATAGCTTGACTCCAGTGGCATAGGGAGCACGGGACCCACGTCTGGGCTTACCCTTCCCACATAGGGTGAACAGCAAAACACACAAGGTAAAGTGTACGGAAAGTTGCATATTGGCAAAACGTTCACCCCACTCACAGATCTGGGTTTAATCCATCGTTATTTTGCTGACCACGCCACCCCAGTTCAGACATGGCCATATGCAAATCAGTTTTGACATTGTGCCTCATGGGAACAGTCCAGCCCGAACTGCCAAGCCATGTCTTCCGTGGACCGGAATCAGGCATCCTAGGACCGGTTTCTGGCTATCAGCCATCATCAGCCAGGATATCTTGACTCCAGTGGCGTAGTGAGCACGGGACCCATGTCTGGGCATACCCTTCCCACATAGGGCGAATAGCAAAACAAACAAGGTGATGGACGGAATGTTGCATATTGGCAAAACATTCACCCCCAGTCACAGATCTGGGTTTAATCCACCATTATTTTTCTCACCACACCACCCCAGTTCAGACCTGGCCATATGCAAATCAGTCTTGACCCTGTGCCTCAAGGGAACAGTCCAGCCCGTACTGCCAAGCCATGTCTTCCCTGGACCGGAATCAAGCATCCTAGGACCGGTTTCTGGCTATCAGCCGCCATCAGCCAGGATAGCTGGTCCAGGGAAGACATGGTTTGGCAGTTCGGGCTAGACTGTTCCCATGAGGCACAGGGTCAAGGCTGATTTCCATATGGCCATGTCTGAACTGGGGTGTTGTGGTGAGCAAAAAAACGATGGATTTAGGACCAGATCTCTTTACTGAGGTGAATGAATGACATTGTTCTGCATTCTGTTCATCAACTGGTATTTTTGTATTTGTCACCCCGAGTATGACTGGTATGCTCAGACAGGAGTCCCGTGCTCTCCACGCCACTGGAGTCAAGCTATTCTGGCTGAAGACGTCTGATAGCCAGAAACCAGTCCTAGGATGCTTGATTCTGGTCCAGGGAAGACATGGCATGGCAGTTCGGGCTGGACTGTTCACATGAGGCACAGGGTCAAGGCTGATTTGCATATGGGCAAGTCTGAACTGGGGTGGTGTGGTGAGCAAAAAACAAAGGATTTAGGCCCAGATCTCTGTACTGGGGTGAATCTATGACATTGAGGTCTGGGTACCTCAAGGTCTACACTACATATCAGCTATACTGGGTCTCTTGGTGTCTGCTCTCTGGGGTCTGGGGCCTCCCCCGCTGTAGAAGGCACCTGTTCCTCATCTGCTTGAGTGGATTGTGTGGAGTACCATCTATTACGACCTTTTCCCTCCTGAGGCGAAGGCCGGGATGTCTCTTTCTTTCCTTGCACCTTTTACATTGTGTGTTCGACTTTTTAACGTTGTGCTTGTTGAGCTCTGCGCTTGACTAATAAGCGTCAGAGCTTAGAGACTTCCTAGCGCGCTTTGGCGCTTTGCTGTTCCTTCCCCCCTCCTCGACCTTCAGACCGCCCTCGGCTGAGCATTGACGCCGAGGGCTGGGATCTGACTTTGGCGGCCATATTGGGTGTAGGACAGTCCGTTCACGCGCTCTAGCAGCGTTATAAAAAGGGAAACTGAATACTTGCTCAGGGATTACCATCTATTACGACCTTTTCCCTCCTGAGGCGGAAGCCGGGAGGCCTCTTTCTTTCCTTGCACCTTTTACATTTTGTGTTCGACTTTTTAACGTTGTGCTTGTTGAGCTCTGCGCTTGACTAATAAGCGTCAGAGCTTAGAGACTTCCTAGCGCGCTTTGGCGCTATGCTGTTCCTTCACCCCTCCTCGACCTTCGGACCGCCCTCGGCCGAGCATTGACGCTGAGGGCTGGGATCTGACTTTGGTGGCCATATTGGGTGTAGGATAGGCCGTTCACGCGCTCTAGCAGCGCTATAAAAAGTACGTACTTTCCCTCCGCGCAGCGGACGCGTTCAGCGGACGCGCCGGACCTGCGCCGGAGTCGTGCCAGAGTCCTGCCCGTCTGCGCCCATCAGCGTCCCGGAGGCGTACGGCGTGGCAGACTGGCTCTCTTCCCACATATACCTGCCTGAGCGCTAATATGAGACGCTACTCGTCCCTGGAGCTTCGCTCATTCCAAAAACCTTCTTGTGCCTGTCATGTGGTATTCCCTGGTCGCTATAAGGGCAAGCGCAAATGTCCGGGTTGTAGTTGGTACCTCGCCAGTGTCCCGCCTCCTATATCCAGCAGGGAGGTGGGGAACATTAAGCATCTTTGCCTACTTCTTAACACCAGATCCGTCCACAGACATGCCCAGGAAATCTTTGATCTCCTGTCTACCGAAAAACCTGCATCCCTGATGTTGACTGAGACATGGCTAGGTGAGTCATCACACCCCGACATTGTTACTGCGATCCCCCCTGAATATAACATCTTCAGGCAAGACAGAGCGATTGGAAGAGGGGGGGGGGGGGGGTGTGGCTCTCGTTGTACAAAAAGCCTTTACGTGTTCTATCATCCACACGGAGGCCATCACGGGCGCCGAATCCCTTGCTTTCTCCATATCCCTGTCATCCCAACAATCTCTAAAGGGGCTCGTAGTCTATAGGCCTCCAGGCCCGGCAGGATCCTTCTTTGAGGAACTCCAGTTATTACTTTCAACGCTGACCCTAAGAGCGGAGCACTGTGTATTGGCCGGAGATTTTAATTTCCATATGGAAGATAGCTCTGACACGGATACTTCCAAATTGATGGATATCACGGCCCCTCTGGGCCTGGTCCCCTATCTTTCTGGACCGACCCACGATAAAGGCCACACTCTAGATCAGGTCTTCTCCACATCCCCGGTCGAGGTGACAGCAGTGTTGCCGGTTTTATGGTCCGACCATCGGCTAGCCTACTTTTATATGCTAGGCACAAAGAAACCAGCAACCACTGCCATGAGGCATCAGGGAACTGCTTCAAGGGCGTATCATCGGGTGACCCCGGAGATGCTTGCCCAGGCCCTACAGGACCATCCCGTCTCCTTTACCGGTGATCTGGATAAAGATCTTGAAACCCTGCAGACCTGGTTTGTAGATAGGTTGAACGATCTAGCCCCTGTCATTCCCCCTCGGACCACCTTGAAACGGGTCTCGGCCCCTTGGTTCACCGATGTGCTGGCGCACTCCGGTAGGCAATGTAAAGTTGCCGAAAGGGCGTGGCGGTCTCAGTACGGCGCAGAGGCAAGGCTTACCTATAGATCCATGATCAAAGCCTACCATCGGGAAGTTCTCCAGGAAAAAAAATGCTATTTTGCTAGGAGAATCGAGAATGCGGCCAACTCCTGTAAGGAGATCTTCTCGATTGTTAGGGAATTTACGTCCTTGCGCCCTAACTCAGCTCAGGCTGCCCCCTCTGAGACATGGGCTGCCACTCTTGCTAACTTTTTCACCACTAAAATCAGGTTGATACAGGACTCCTTTCCTACTAGGCCGGTGGATAGTTCTTTGAGCTTCCTGAAGGGGCCAGTCCATTCCATCTCATCAGGTCCAGTCCTGGCGGATTTCCCATCACTCTCGATACCTTCGTCGCTGACACTCATGACGAATCTCAAATCTGGCTGGCCCCTTGATCCTTGCCCGGCCAAATTCCTAGCTAAAATGGCAGCTATCATCAATCCTCTGGCCAACCCACTTTTGAACTTCTCTTTGAGCCAGGGGGTAATTCCGCAGACATGGAAGCAGGCCATGGTCATCCCTCTTCTTAAGAAACCAAGCCCTGCCCCAGAAGCCCCCGCCAATTACAGGCCCATTTCGCTGCTTCCGGCATTGGCTAAGATCCTTGAGAAGCATGTACATGGCGTGCTCTCCAATTTTTTGGAGTCCCACGAGTTATTGCATGCCTCTCAATCTGGCTTCCGCCCCAATTTAAGCACCGAGACAGCGCTATTGGAGGTATCGGAGGCCATCAAGGAGGCGCTGGATTCAGGAGGCAGGGCTATGCTGGTCATGCTTGACCTGTTGGCGGCCTTTGACACCGTCCCCCTTGAGGGTCTCCTCGCAAGACTCCATGATATCGGTCTGAGGGGGACGGTGTTCAGTTGGTTTCGTTCATTCTTAGCCGACCGCCGACAAACGGTCTGGGCCTCTCCTGGCTCCGCCGAGATGTCGCCACTGGGAGTCGGAGTTCCCCAGGGCTCCGTGTTGAGCCCGACTCTATTTAACATCTTCATGACCCCATTGGCGACACTGGTGGAGTCTTTCGGGGCCCAGATCGTATCCTATGCCGATGACACCCAGCTTCTCTTTACATGCCGGAAGGGAGAGGATTTCGATGGAGAGGGTATCCGTGAGTGCCTTGGGGCTGTTTTTAAATGGTTCCAGCTAAACAGCCTCAAGTGCAACTCAGATAAATCGGAGATACTCTTCTTTGGATGTCCATCTGATCCGGATTGGCATGGGTGGTGGCCCGCTGACATGTTCCCCCCAGCTCATTCGTCCCAGTCAGCCAAGAACTTGGGAAATAAAATCGACAATGGGCTGACGCTTAAATCCCAGGTTCTGGCTCTTACAGGAACATGCTTCGGCATCCCCAGGATGCTCCGAAAGTTCTTCCCTTTACTCTCTGAGGAGCATAGGAGGACGACGGTCCAGGCCTTAATCGGATCAAGATTGGATTATTTGAACATCCTATATCTTGGCCTGCCGGAGTACCTTCTACAACGCCTGCAGGTGGCCCAGAACGCGGCTGCACGAGCCATTTTCGGCCTCCACAGGAGGGCCTGTGCCTCTAGCCTATTACAATCGCTACATTGGCTACCTATCCGAAAGCGGATAGTTTTCAAGGCCATGACATTGGCCCATAAGGCTTTGCATGCCTCGGGAGCTCAATATCTGCAAAGGAGGCTGGCCTTTTACCATCCGACACGATCCTTGAGATCGGAGTCCCTCTTTCTGGCTGTGGTGCCCCGTATAAAAAAAGCCCGTATAGGAGGACGTTCATTCAGGCTGTTAGCTCCGCAGCTGTGGAACTCCCTACCTTTGACTTTACGCTCTACATCTAATCTCCTCGCGTTCAGTAAGGGCCTAAAAACATGGCTCTTTGCCGGCTAGGGATCTCCTGCTCTGTTTTT
Organism: Lissotriton vulgaris; assembly: GCF_964263255.1. Classification (NCBI taxonomy): domain Eukaryota; kingdom Metazoa; phylum Chordata; class Amphibia; order Caudata; family Salamandridae; genus Lissotriton; species Lissotriton vulgaris. The sequence continues at coordinate 210,342,222 of NC_141691.1, forward strand.
GAATTCTGCTGAGCCATCCTCTTTCCATGTTGTTATGTTTGTTTGTTCCCTTCTAGGTCATGTAATACAAAGCGCCGGGACACTCCTTTGGAGTAGCCGTGCGCTATAAAAGACCTATTTAACATAACATAACATAACATTGTTCTGCATTCTGTCCATCAACTGTTTTTTTTGCATTTTTCACCCCGAGTGGGACTGATAGCTCAGACGTGTGTCCCATGTTCTCTACGCCACCGTAGTCAAGCTATCCTGTCTGAAGATGTCTGATAGCCAGAAACCGGTCCTAGAATGCTTGATTCCGGCCCTGGGAAGACATGGCTTTGCAGTTCAGGCTGGACTGTTCCCATGAGGCACAGGGTCAAGGCTGATTTGCATATGCCCATGTCTGAACTGGGGTGGTTTGGTGAGCAAAAAAACGATGGATTTAGGCCCAGATCTCTGTACTGGGGTGAATGTATGACATTGTTCTGCATTCTGCCCATCAACTGTTATTTTTGCAAAAGAAGGCTACAGATCATCCACAATGCGGCAGCCCATCTCCTTCTCAAAAGTCCAAGGCACCTGTCCACAAACAGGGCCTTGGCTGACCTTCATTGATTCCCCATAGAGCAGTGAGTGCAGTTTAAATGTCTCTGCATCACACATAGGACCTTCCACAGGAATGGACCCCAAATACTACATGCTCTATGAGCCTTACAATCCTGGAAGTATGAGATTCACAACTTCACTCTTTGTAACAACTTCTAACAATTCACAGCTCTAAATGGAGAGGTCACTCCTTTAAGTATTTAGTACCCAAACTATGGAGCTCATTGCCACTCAGACTGTGCCAAATAGAAACTGAGTTATCTTTTAGAAAATCCCTTATGACATGGCTATTTGTCATATGGCTATCTTTCTTTAGCATTCAGGAGGGTCAATTCTAAGGTCTTCTAGTTTAAGTTAGTGCTGGGAAGCCTCTAGGTATCCATGCACTTTTACAAATCTCTTGATTAGATTAGTAGTGCAGTTTGTGAATAGCACAGGGATGAATCCATTGTGGATGGGTGCTTGTCCCTCCCTAAACGCCTCCTTAATCCTCCCTAAATCTCTCCACACACTCTTACCCCCTCCCACTTTGTAGTAGGTATTTCTCATTGTCCATGCACTCCCCTGTCCCGCCCAGATTTACTACTAAAATGTAGGTGTTCGTGTGTGGAAAGCTCCACAACCGGGCGGAGATCTCTACACAGAAAAGATAGGTGAGTGCAAAACAACTGCATGTAGATTAGAGAAATTGATTTTCAGTGGTGCTATCTTACTACTAAATGTACAAAAAAATGCAGTTTGAGAATAAGCACCCAGTGAGTCTGTAGCTGTAGCTGAGGTTTCTGTTTGCTTACAACTTTGCTGCATTAAACATTCTAAAAAAGTAAATCTGGTTAAGATTTGGACTGGCGAGTTGCATGCAGATCCATCTGCCTGAGGGAATAAAGAGGGTAAGAACCAACAATTCCAATTTAAATCCCAGAGGAAATTTTGCTCTCCATTAAATAAAAAAACAGATCAGATTTATACAAAACTAGATATCAAATTAGAATTTTACTCAGTAGAGTGCCTTTACTTGTTTTATTGGAAACCTGCTAGTAGTCTCTTTAGGACGAAATCAGTGCTGCAAAAATGTGTTGGTGGCCTTGGAATGGTTACATTTTAGATATTTCTGATCAGAGCTTACCACACGTTGTTACAAAATACCCCAGCATATCGTCCTGCACCATCGGCCCCTAGGCTCAGGGCCAGACTGGCCCTAGAGGGCACAGGGCGTTTTCTCTGTGGGCCACCGCGGTGGGGGCTGTTTTTGGACCCCTGGGGGGCGTTTTGTTACCTGGGGCTAGCTGCAATATCAGCCCCTTGTAACAAAAGCAGCTGCAGTGTTTTCCACCCAACGCCATCCACCCCACCCTCCGTGGCCGGTCCGACTCAATTGCCAGGGCCGGTTTGCTTTCCCAGTCCGGCACTGCCTAGGCTGTTCATCATGTTAATACAGCATTCAAGAACATCATGCATCACTGAGAGAGAAGGAGACAGTAGACCCCAAGATGGAAGAAACAAACAGACTCCAGTGACTGTCCAGAATGACTTGGATTTTTGGTTACTTGTTTCTATGGATTCAATGCATTTTTATACATGGACAATTAAGTAAGTTTGCTAATGCAGTGCCATAGGAAGGACAAGAGTTGCCCACATGCATCAACAGAAATGCCCTCCATCCCGTTACTGAAATAGTGCTTTAATTGTGAAAAAGAGGGCCCTCCAGACCCCATGGCACATGTGCCACTGAACCTGCTTCACTATTCTTAGGTACAACTCTGTTCTAATAGATAATATTTATTAAATATTAACACGTTTTCCCTTTGATAGGAGCACACTTTGTCATATATGTTATCCTATGTTTCAGTTAGTATATTTTTGTTGATAGGAACTTATCTTGGCATATTATTAATAAACAATGTTGCATGCTTTAATCGTTCTGCAGTAACAACACTCATTAATTGCTGTTCATATACATACCAACTGACTAAAACGTGCCTAAGGAAATGCACAATAGTAGAGCGTGGTCCTTACTTAAAAATCGCATTGGTATTCCAAGCACACAGGGTGAGCCCTCCTCTATTGATCTCAACAGAAACAATATTTTGGAACGAGAATTCTATTTTCCCATTAAATGCAATGAGATCGCACAGGCTTGTACTGCCAGCCGACTTCCTGCTTCGTGACACGCAGGATTCTTGTGATTTAGTGCCTCATCCTTGAAAAACGCCAGCCCCATCCTATGATAAATTAGCGAACCTGGAAGTATCCCTCCTCCACCGCATAACATGGGATCGAAGTCGGCCTGGTAGTTCATTATACTGTCTTAGATCTCAATGAACTGTTAATTACAGTGGAAAGTTGGACTGCCTTTTTCATCCACTTTCTCTCTTTAGACTAACTTTTCTAAACAAAAAAATAATTTGGGAACTACCTGTACATCTGGGTTGGACTTCATGCATCATTTTTATCTTTGTATATGCGCGAAGCCTGCAAAAACCATGAAAACAATGCAAAGTACCACAAGTTCAGTTTGAGGGGGGCCGAGTCATGAATCTCCGGAACTTGATAAGCATTTTTAAGCATGTGTTACTTATGCTGAGTTACTTATCAAGAAAAGCTTAATGGGAAATGTAAAATTATCTTGAGGTGCAGTCTAAGCATGGATTCGGAGTAGTCACTAGGAAAAGTTTTGCAAGAAATGCACTCCCATAGGAAATGCTTAGAAGGAGATACATGTACTAACCAAAAAAACTCGCGAGAAAAAACAAACTATGTGAATGCTAAAGCAAGCATCTCTGCGAGGTAAAAGAAGGCCAAAAGATTATACTGGCCCATTGCACAGACCTATTATATATTCTTAATTAAACGAGTTAAAAAAAAGAGAAAGGCTTTTTGAAAACCATGGTTGAAATCAATGCCTTGTTCTATGTGAATTTAGGTGGTAGGCTAATATGTACAAATTCATTCTCTTAGGAAATAAAAGCAGATTTTTAGTGATTACGATATAACCCTTCCTGTAACGTGATCTGACTCAGGGCCTGAGTTATTTTTGTGTACCCAAGTTCGGCTTGGGCCTGAGGGCGTCATTTACCAGCTTCTGTTTCACCGAATCCGGAACAGCAGTTTTTTTGGCCTACAGATAGTTCTTTTCACCGGGAAAATCATACTGAATAGTATATGGCCAATTTTCCGCCGTGAGAATCGCAGGTTAGCTATAGTTCGCAGGAGTGGGCACGTAGTACTACAAGCATTTGCAATGCAATCGGTCTCGCCTTTAGGACCTTATATGTATTTAGCTATGCAGCACACTAGCCTGGGTGCGGAAACATCTACTGTTCTTTAACATGGTGGAAAGTAAGCACCAGGCTGCGTGACATGCCAGGTATGGGAACGCATGGAGAGAAATATTGCCTTTCAGCGGGAAATGGTATAGTCCTTAGCTCTGTTTTAAATATAAAATCATGATCTTCGGTGGTCATATCACTGAAAGTACAAGATTTGAAAAAACATAGGGGCATATTATCAAGGACAGGCGATACATTTTTGCCGCTTTTATCGGCAGGAAACTGCTGATAGAGCGGCGATAAAGGCCTTGATAATATGCTCTATGAATTCCAATCGAAGCCCATGTTAGATGTGTTCACATCTAACATGGGTTTCGATTGGAATTCATAGAGCATATTATCAAGGCCATTATCGCCGCTTTATCGGCAGTTTCCTGCCGATAAAAGCGGCGATAATGTATCGCCTGTCCTTGATAATATGCCCCTCATTGTCTACGGGTGCTCGTGGAAGACAATTTCTATGGACTGAAATCTAGAGAATGCTAAAGTGATTCTGATATTTTGCTGACATCTGCTTGTCGTTTTCTATCAAGAAAGTTAAATAGAGGCAGTTGCCAGAAAAACTAAAAAAAATAAAATCCATCAGCAGAAAGTAATTCCGCTATTTTACTGACCTCTACTGGTCTTTTTTTTATTTCAAATGTTTTTATTAAAATATAAGTTTCATATCAGAAGTTACATACAGTACATTATAATGCAGAAAGAAGAGAGAAAGAAAGAGAAAGAGGGGGGCGGGGGTCTGTCGTTAAGTCCTTTGTGACTCCAGGTATGTGTCGAGGAGCTCCCACATTCCATCTTTGGCATTGTGCTCCTTTGTGAACTTGCTGGTGATGTTGTCTGCGCCTCTGAGGAAAGTGACCCAGTTTATCCAGGTTTTGAAGTTTGCTTTGGCTGTGTTCTTCCAGTTTGTTAGGATGATTTTTAGTGCTGCCGTTAGTAGGATGTCTACCAGGTCTCTCTCCTCTTTGCTGGCCAGGCAGTCCGTCATGTAACCTGTGGCAAGGCTCACGAAGGTTAGCTTTATATTCTTGTTGGTGATGTCGTTGATAAAGTTGTTTACTTTCGCCCAGAACTTCTTGACGTTGTGGCATTCGAAGGTGAGGTGTTACAGGGTCCCTTCTTCTTTATCACAGTTCCAGCAGATACCTGTGTCCTTTATGCCTACTTTGTGGAGTCTCGCCGGGGTCCAGTATGCTCTGTGGAGGAGCTAGAACTTAGTTAGTGCCAGTTGTGGCGTGACCTTGTTTGTTGCCGACCGCCACAGTTTGCCCTTTTCTTCCTCGTTTAGCTGCCTTCCAAAGAGTGATTCCCATGTGTTTGTTACTTTCTTGTTTAGCGAGGATGTTTTAGGGTTGAGAAGCTTGTAAATTTTTGCTGTGTGGTGGCCAGACGCGTTGAGGGATTCCATGTATTTGATGATGGTTGGCGGGATTTTGCTTAGGTTTGCCTTTGTAGTGGCGGTTTTGATTTCCAGGAATGTGTATAGTTCCTTTGCCGGGAGGTCGTGTAGTTGTTGCAGGGTTTGGAATGTGATTGGCGAGTTTTCGGTTTCCAGTTGGTTGGGTGTGGTTATGCCTTTTCCCATCCACGTTTCACTGCTTAGTGTCTTACCCTGGTACGTTATTTTTGTGTTTAGCCAGATCGACTCCCAGGTTGATCCCTTCAGTTTCTGTTCCATTCGTTTGTCTATTTTCATTAGTGCCTCTTTGGTGTGTCTGAGGATTGGGTTGAATCGGTGAGGGTGTTTGTTCGCTGTGAGTAGCGCTATGGGGTTGAGCCCCCCCCAAGATGTTCTTTTCCACCTTCAGCCACTCTGGTTCGTTCTCCTGCAAGCTGGTCAGTCAAAAGGTGCCCTGTTTCGCCACGCAAGCCATCTGGAAGTTTTTGAAGTTCATTAGGTTGAGGCCTCCCAAATTTTTTGTTAGCCTCAGCTTTTGTAGACTTATTCTCGGTCTTTTGTCTCTCCAGATGAAGCCGTTGATTAGTTTATCGAGTCTCTTGTGGAAGTTGTCTGTCATTGCCAGGGGCAGCATGCTGAGAGTGTAGTTGATAGCTGGTGTAACCATCATCTTGATCGTTTCAATCCTGCCCCACAAGCTTATGTATTTGGGCGACCAGGTGTCCAGTCTCTCCTTTATCTTTTTCAGGATGGCCTCTTTGTTGTATTCCAGTGTTGTCTTTAGGTCCCTGCCGAAGAGTAGGCCTAGGTATTTGAGCGGTTTGTTTTGCCAGGCTAAGCCTGACTGACCCAGTACTTCTTTAGTGGTGTGCACGTTCATTGGCTTACACTCCGACTTGTCCTTATTGAGCTTGTATCCCGAGGCTGCTGCGTATTCCCCTATGGTCTCCATTAGGGCTGTGATTGATGAGGTGGGCTCCGTGGTGGTGATGAGGATATCGTCTGCGTAGGCAGCGAGTTTCACCGTCTTGTTTTTGATTTTGATGCCGGTTATGTTGTTGTGGTTTCTTATTCTGGCTAGTATTGGTTCTAGTGCCAGGAGGAAGAGACCGGGTGATAGGGGGCAGCCCTGCCTTGTGCCTCTTTCCAGCGTTAGTGTCTCCAATGTGCACCCGTTTACCACCACCTTTGCTCTTGGTTTGTTGTAGAGGGCCATTACCATTGTTCTGTATTTTGTACCTAGTCCAAATTTCTCCATGCATGCGTTGAGGAAGGGCTATGATAATCTGTCGAAGGCTCTGTCGAAGGCTTTCTCAGCATCCAGAGCTATTATTACTGCCTGGTCCTCGCTGTGTGTTGTGTGGTTGATGAAATGGCATAGTAGTCGCGTGTTGTCCTGGGAAAGTCTGTTCTTGATGTAGCCCACTTGTGAGTTGTGGATGAGTAGTGGTAGGACCCTGTTCAGTCTGTTTGCCAGGATTTTCGCGTATATTTTGCAATCTACATTGATTAAGGATATAGGTCTGTAGATTTGTGGGAATTGCGGATCTTTCCCTTCTTTGGGTATCACAATGATGTTGGCTTTGGCCATGGAGTCTGTCATTCTGCCCCTGTGAATGCATTGCGTGAAGGTTACAGCCATGATGGGTCTCAGTTGGTCGATGAATGTCTTGTAAAAGGCTGCCGTGTACCCATCCGGTCCGGGAGCTTTGTTGGGTTTGTGTTGGGTGATTGCTGCGTCGATTTCCTCATCCATTATGTCTTCCTCAAGGGTGTCCCTTTGAGCCGCTGTGAGTGCTGGCAAGTTGGTCTTGCTGAGTAGGCTTGAGCCTCCATCGGCGTCTAGGTTTTTGTCAGCGCAGTATAGTTCTTGGTAAAATTGCCTGAAGACCTCTAGGATACCCTTGTTTGTTGTTTGTGATTTGTTTGATTTGTCCGTTATGGCCGCGATTGTGTGCTGCCTCTGTTTTCCCTTCAGGTAAGACGCCAGTTGTTTCCCCGCCTTGTTGGCTGCGCATAGGTTTATGGCCCTGAATTTGTTTATCCACGTATCTGCCCTCTCGCTTAGGATCTTGTTTAGTTCGTATTTCCTTTTGGTTAGGGCCATTAGGGTGTTCCTGTCTGTCAGGTTCGCGCAGTGGCCCTTTTCCAGAAGGGTAATCTCTTCTTCTAGGTCCTTGATTTTCTTGTTCCTGCCGCGGTTCATTCTGGCCTTGATGTTTATCAGTTTCCCTCTCAATGTCCCTTTTAGGGTGTCCCAGATAGTGCTCTTCTCCACCTCATCATTGTCGTTGTGGTCCAGGTACTCTCGAATGGTGTCTTCGACTTCTTTCACATTGCTGGGGTTCTGCAGGATGTCGCTGTTCAATCTCCATCTGCTCGTTGGTTTCTCATTGTGTCTTCCGCTCAGTGACAGTGTGATGTGTGCGTTGTCTGATATGGTTATCAGCGTTATTTCAGTGTGGTCTATAAGGTGTGTGTGTGAGCTGGACATCAGTATATAGTCTATCCTGCTGTAGGAGTTGCGTGTGTGTGAGTAAAAGGTGTACTCCCTAGCGCTCGGGTGTTGTCTACTGGTCTTTTTTTTATTAAGACAGTTAAATAGATGCAGTTGAACAGACAAAAAAGTCCTTAAGCGGAACCAGACAAGTCCTAAGGCTGATTACCAGAGCCCACAAAGTACACACACATATAAGTATACACACAGACCGAAACGTGCCATGCCATTGCTCATGTGCTAATAAAGTTTCTTCCGTTATCCCCTCTGTATTCTTCCGATTCTTTCAACCCAAGGATCTTCTGTGGTATTAAGTGCGCGCTAGTCCTGGGCGTGCTGGAGGTTACCCGCCTCACCAAGAGGACAGAGCATCAAGGACTGCTTCGGCGTTTGTTTGTTCATCCAAGGTATTGGTAAGCTCTGATCCCACCGCATCCACTTTCAGCAAGTCTACCGCTGCCCATTGCAGTCCGTGACTGCACGGAGGAACCGGGATTATTGCATCTGCGTTTCCAGGTCTAACTACAAGTGGAGCCTTGCGGTTGTGGCGTTTTGGGGACTCGGAAGGAAAATTGATTCACCAACACAGTTCTGCCTAAACACTACAACCCACGTTGGGATGTCATTTCAGTGCCCTTGCAAGGACACTTGGACTGAGGAGAATTAACTTAACCTGCAAGCCGTGAGAGATGCATGCTGGTACTTGTGGTCTGCCAACGCGGCTGCAGTATGGTTTGGGACTTTGAGTCTGCCCACCTGAAAAGCCACCTATGGGGGAACCATTGGAACATAAATGTGAGTGCTTTGGCGGGAGAGCTGTGTTGGAGCAGGTATCTGATGAAGGCACAGACCGAAACGCGTCATGCCATTGCTCATGTGTTAATAAAGTTTTTTCCGTTATCCCCGCTGTGTTCCTCCGATTCTTTCAACCCAAGAATCTTCTGTGGCATTAAGTGAGAGCTAGTCCTGGGCGTGCTGGAGGTTACCCGCCTCACCAAGAGGACAGAGCATCAAGGACTGCTTCGGCGTTTGTTTGTTCATCCAAGGTATTGGTTAGCTCTGATCCCACCGCATCCACTTTCAGCAAGTCGACTGCTGCCCATTGCAGTCCGTGACTGCATGGAGGAACCGGGATTATTGCATCGGCGTTTCCAGGTGAGCCATGCGATTGTGCCGTTTTGGGGACTCTGGAGGAAAATTGTTTCACCAACACAGTTCTGCCTAAACACTACAACCCACGTTCGGTTGTCATTTCAGGCCCCTTGCGAGGACACTTGGACTGAGGAGAAGTAACTTACCTGCAAGCCTTGAGAGGTGCATGCTGGTACTTGTGGTCTGCTAACGCGGCTGCAGTATCGTTTGGGACTTTGACTCTGCCCACCTGAAAAGCCATCTATGGTGGAACAATTGGGAACATAAATGTGAGTGCTTTGGCGGGAGAGCTGTGTTGGAGCAGGCATCTGATGAAGGCACAGACCGAAACGCGTCATGCCATTGCTCATGTGTTGATAAAGTTTCTTCTGTTATCCCCGCTGTGTTCCTCCGATTCTTTCAACCCAAGAATCTTCTGTGGCATATAAGTATACATACACATATAAGTATATACTAATATTTAATTATATACTAAAGTATATACAAGAGGTCTGAATGCTCGACCTAAAAAATGGGAAACGGAAGTGTGATTCCCGGATAGGAATAGCAAAGGAACAGCCCTAAAATGTATGATATCTAAAGGGGGAAGGGAAGGGAAGGGAAGGGAAGCGAAGCGAAGCGAAGGGAAGGGAAGGGAAGGGAAGGGAAGGGATGGGAAGGGAAGGGAAGGGAAGGGAAGGGAAGGGAACGGAAGGGAAGGGAAGGGAAGGGAAGGGAAGGGACTGCCAGTGAAGAACTTTGATATTAGTAGTTCCCGAGTGTGACTACATAAAAAGAGTGCTTGCATTGCTATGTATTCTGTCTCAGTGCACATTGGGCATAAGCATGAATCACCGATTTTTATTTTATGCAAATTGCAGCCTTGCCATGTTGAATCAAGACTCATTGTACCCCACACATTTAATTGAAGCAAATCTCCCATTGTAGCCGTAGGCCCTTTAAATGTCACTGATGGGATGTAACCGTTTTCTGCGCTGGCTCCATTGCTTTGCTTAGTCACTGTGGGTTCGGCCACGTATGGCATTAACTTCAGGTGTTTCCCACGCGTCCTGGCCGACGCAGCAGCAAACACTGCAATTTAAATGTAAGTCCAGTTGCTAAGATTTCAAGGTCTCTACATCAAAGGTCCAGCAAGATCATAAGTATGTGTTAGCCTCACAGCTGCTGTTAAAACGCAGTAATAAAGTTGCCGGCATTTGAGATTGAATCAGTGCTTTTCTTTCAAGAGCACATTGCTGAAGCAAATGCTTAAACAGAATATTTTTTTATTTTAGAAAACAAAACATGCATAAATGTGTGCTTGGGAGCAATAGCCAGGCGAAAAAAAGGAACAAAATGTAGGGCAATGTATAAAAATGAATATATCATTTATATATTTTTGGTCTATAAGTTAAAATTAACATGGCCGCATGTTCCTTTAAAAGATTCACAAGGAGAGGGAGCAAGTTATTTCGCAATAGGTAAGGTTTACCTCTGGAGAGGAGCGTCGAAAGAGCTGAGAAACTATTTGGTACAGAGCAGGCGGCAAAAGAACTGTTCAAAATGAGTTCAATACTATAACAGAAGCAACAAATTAATTTCGACAGAAAGATTATGAGTAGAGCTGCTACACTGGAAAAGTACTAAACTTGCTGCTCCAGGAAGAAGATTCAGAGAACAGAACACTGCAGTAAATGACAAAGTTAAAACATGGGACTGGAGGAGGAGGTTGGAGTCTACTATTGGAGGGTTTTAGCAGGTTAGCTGCTGGTCCATACAGACTACTTCTGGAGGGCTGCGAGGGGTTTTACAGGTTTGCTGATGGTCCATGTAGGCTACCTCTGGAGGGCTGCGAGGGTTTTTAGCAGGTTAGCTGCTGGTCCATAGAGTCTACCTCTGGGTGCTGCAAGTGCTTTTATCAGGATAGCTGCTGGTCCATACAGGCTACCCCTGGATCACTGTGAGGGGTTTTAGCAGGTTAGCTGCTGGTACATACAGGCTACCTCTGGAGTTTAAAAGGGGCAAATTACAGCTTCCATAAGCACAAATTGCTCTCCAAGGGCAAGCAGGACAATGGCATATGTCGGTCAAGACTGGGGACTGGGGAAAGATAGCACCAGGTGTACATCATATTGGCCAATCTTGCTCATGCCCCCTCACCTCACTCTGCTTCTGGACAAGATAGCCTCTTCTGAACAACATGCGGTTTTGTTTTGCAGAGGCAATACAGACCAAGCAAACATAGAGATGTATTTTATACTTCTAGTATGAGGTCTCCTGTGGCAGCCTCTTAGATGTCAGGTCCTTTGGTAAGTGAAGATTTGTCATAATTCTTTCTCAGTGCAGTGTAGCATTTCTATACATTCCCCTCTGCTTTCTGGTGGGAATTGGACCCTATTGGTAGAATTTTGTTTTTAGGATTAAATTGCCACCAATGCCTTCTATCAGCATTACACTTTACTCTGTATAATGTGGCTGTCAGAAATTTCTATTTACTAAGCCAATGCCACCCTTTTCCAGAATATAAATTAAATGCAGAAAAAACAGAAATACATGCTGTATCTAGAAAAAGAAAAAGAGAGTTGTAGGAAAATGACCCACTCTGAAGGGTCACCACAAATGTTTTGCTTTCTTCCTCTGCTTTTTATGACCTTGTTTTTGCTGGCTTTAGGACTTTAGCATTTTACCACTGCTGACCAGTGTTAACATGCATGTGGCCTCTCCTCTAAACAAGGTAACATTGCCTCATACCCAGTTGACATATTTAATGTACTTATAAGTCCCTCATAAAGTGCACTACACTTGCCAGTACCTGTAAATTAAATGTTACTAGTGGGCCTGCAGCACAAATTTTGCCACCCACACATGTAGCCTTTTAAACATGTCTCAAGCCTGCCTCTGCAGCACCTGTGTGTGCAGTTTACACTGCCATGCCGACTTGGGGGCAGATTTATGAGGCCCTTGCGCCACGTTTACGCCGCTGTTGCGTCACGCAAGGTGGCGTAAACGTGGTGCATCCCTACGAACGATTTACAACGTGACGCATCTAGACAGATGCGTCACGTTGTAAAGCCCTGCGCCGCTTGTGGGCGTTCCGGCGCAGGGTGGGCGTTCCGGGGCAGGTGCGCCTCGCAAAAGTGGCTGAGTGAAATCTATGAGATTTCACTCAGTCACTTTTAAGCCAATGCTGCGTCAAAAGCCTGCGCCTGCTTGAAGCAGGCGTAGGTCTTGACGCAGCATTGTTAAAATGGGGCACCCCCGAGCCTTGCTGGAGCTGCGTCGCGCTTGCGACGCAACTCCAGCAATGCGCCACATTTCCGGCACAGATGCGTCACGCATCTGTGCCATTTTTGCACCATGGTGCGCCGCTTTATAAATGCGGCGCACCATGGCTGGCGGAGCTGTGGCGCACTGTGGCGCATGTTAACTGGCGCATCCCTGGGGATGCACCAGTTAACATAAATCTGCCCCTTGGTATTTAAAACCTCTTGCCAAGCCTTAAACTCCCCTTTCTTTGCATATATGTCACCACTAACGTAGACCCTAGGTAGCCCAGAGGGAAAGGGCTGTGTACCCAAAGGATAGGACTTTTTTATGTATGCATGTCCCTGTATTGAAAAATACCCCGATTCATTTTTCAATACTGCGAGGCATATTCCTATACTAGGTTAACATTTGGAATTCATTGGTACACTTTTAACCTTCCATTCCTGATTGAAAAGGAGTAGCTCTGTCCTGTATTATATCTGTGGAATGGTAATGATAACGCCTCTTTACTTGTAACGTTGGATTTAACATTACTTTTTTAGTAAATTCACTTTTAGAAAGCGTAATTTATCTGCTCTTGAAGCTCTGTGTACCTGCAGCCTGTCTCCAATACTAAGCTGGGGTGGGCAACATCTTCACTTTTTGCATTAACTCTAGACAGCCACACACAAACAAAGGTTAGGTGTGTCTGTTACACCATCTGCAGCCTAATGGCTCATCCTGGGAAGGATGGGAGGGTGGAACTGACATTTACACCTGAATAAGCAGTGTCCTGTCCCCACACAAAGAGTTGTTTACCCCCCTTTAGTGCGTCTGAAGCCAGGGGTAGGAAGAAAGAACTGGATCTCTTACCACACCAAATCAGACTCTTTTTGGCCTGTAAAGAAACTTTGTCAGGAAGAAGGACTGCTGTGCTGCTGAAAGGACTGCCACTCTGCTGGACTGCTGCCCTGGAAGAACTGATTTTCTGCTGTGCTGCTCTGCTATCCTCTGACCCAGCTGAGGAAGAATTAGACTCTGCTTAAACCCACAGTGATCTCAAAGGGCTTGTTTGCTTGCCTCCTGTTTCTGAGACTCAGGGATATCAAAGTCTAACTCCCTGCTCCTGTGCCAGGTTCATTGGAAGTGGACCCAGTTGCTTTCTCCAGTCGAACCTACTCATCTCTTGTCTGTCTGTAGCAGAACCGGTGGATCATCGCTGTTGCAGGAGCAGAATTGGGGCGTCACACTCAGACCCGCATATCGTCGTAAAAAAAGATGAATCAGAACCAATGCATCACCATCGCTGCCCGGTCGGAAGATCAATCCATCCTCTTGACTGTGTGGAGAAACCCAGCTCATCATTTACAGAACCAATACCTCTTGGTTCAGTGCATCATCTTTGCGACCACCACCATTGTGTGAAGAAAATCGACACATCACTTCGACTGGGAGATCGACACTGATGCATCGCTCAGCTGCACTCCGGATCTCGCTGTTGCGACGTGGACCAAGGTAGTTTGTTCAGCTCTTGTATCCGGCCTTTTTCTAAACTAGAATGAGTCTTTTTGTGGTGTTTTCACTGTATTACTATTTGAAGTGCTGCACAAATGTTTTACACATTGCCTCTTAAGTTAAGCCTGAGCGCTTTGTGCCAAGCTACCAGAGGGTGAGCACATGTTAATTAATGGTGTGTATCTGACTTACCCTGACAAGGATTGTGGTTCCTATTTGGACACAGTGCATATCTCTGCTAACCAGAAACACAATTTCTAACAAGAGTTCTTTGGAATAATTTGCTGAATCAATTAATTTCAAACCTTTCTTATTAGATACGAGAGAAGTGGGCACATCTCTCTATTAGTTAGAGCTGATTGATATGTTAAATTTACCTAAACTTCCACTTTGTCTACTTCTTGCAAGAGCACTGCTGTTTCAAATTCCTTCAAAGGTCTATAGGTGGTGCTAACTCACTGTATCTGTTCAAATATGTTCAACACGTTTCTCAATTACTCAAACACTCCAGATGAGACTGTTCATTGGACTACTGGACTTAAAAATGTTGGGGTATTGCTGAGGAGCAAACAAGGCAGGAATTGCTCTCAGAGGTGTTGCAGTTATCTGCAATAGTTCATCTTAATTGAATGGATATAAGAAGTAAAAGACATCACCTGCTAAAGTTTAGACGCCCAGCAAAACTAAAAAAAAGTTATTTCAAAGCTAGTGCAAGCCTAGGCAAACATCTTTTAAAAGTTAATGCCCAGCTGGGTATTATGCAAGTCTATACTGCTACTCAACAACATTCTATATTCTGTTCAGGATTTAGTGGTTACAAAAGTAGTGAAAAATACAAAAAGCAAACAAGTCTTCTTGTACCGTGCTTCCTTTTTGTTCCCATATTGTCTTTACGACACATGATACCTGTGTTGGTAAAGGGCAAGCAAGTGGGAGTGGTTTCAATCCCTGGCAACTCTTAATTGTTCTCCATTGTTGGACTTCTGTAAACCTTTCCTCTGCTTAGGTGATGCTCCTGAATCTTTTTGATAAGACAAAAATACAATTTTGAACAGGAACATTTTACATATTGCAGCACATTTGCCTTTTCTGTACACCTACCCTGAACCTTTCACCCTTTTCATGACCCTGTTTTAATGGTATTAGTATTGATATTCTGTGCCACAGCGTGTGTGCTCTGGCCCTAAAACTGTATTGATTAAATTGGTTCACGTAATTGGCCTATTTAACTGTGTAACTGTTCTTTAAAATCATTATAACCTGCACAGACAGTGCATCTATAGTCGAAAGCTTAATATCATATATGTACACTATCCACATATATGCCAAAAAATATATGTCAATCAGGAACACTAAGGGACTCTGGCTTCGCTGCAGTTTAAAAACACTGCTGTGACACATGGCTGGAAAAAGGGCCTTTGCCATCTACAAAAAGTCTACTTTTATATGTTGATATGTGTGCAGTGTAAGCCTCATTACAGGGTTCTAACAATAAAAAACAGGGCTCAAAACACTGGGGTTAAGTAGGGCACTGTTAGACCTGGCCTCATTGGCATGAGTCTCCCTTCCATTTTTGATGGATTGCCTCCTCTGTTGTGATATTTTTTGCTGGATTTTTTGCTTTGGGCACTGCGCCACTGCTAATCAGTGCCACAGTGCAAGTGCTCCCTATGTTAAATCAATGTACTAATTGGTTATTCCATGATTGGGTTATTTGATTTCTCTGTTAGCCCCTTTTATAGTGCACCATGTGTCCCCAGGGCTTGCAAATCAAATGCCGCTGGTAGGCTTGCAGCACTGGTTGTGCCACCCACAGAAGCAGCTGGTAAAGTGTGTCTCATCTCTAATACAAGAGAGGGACCCAAAAGTCAAAGAGGTAGGGTACCAAAAGGGGAAACGTGTTTGACAAAGTGTGTCTCATGCCTGCCATTGCAAGGTCTGTGTGCAGTCTAGCACTGCCATGTCGATTCGGCCAAGTGCACCCATTTGCCAGTCCCTAAACCTTCCCTTTGCTTCATATTAGACACCCCCATGGTAGGCCAAGGACAGGGTGCATTGTAAGTATTAGGAAGGACATGCTCTGATCTGCGTAGCATGTTCCAATAGTGAATTACAGCCATTTTCGTTTTTCATTATTGAAGGCTAGCTGTTCCCATAGGCCAGACTGGGCAGTTGAATTATTACATTCTTTTAACCCTAACTGACTCAGGGAACATGGTGGAAATTCGAATTTAGTATGCCTGAACTCAGAATAATAAAGTGCATCTTTTAGTAAAGTTTATTTTAATATTCTGTGTTTGCAAATACCACTTTTAGAAAGTAGGTATTTGCTTGCCTAACCATTTCAGCCTGCCTCTGCTGGGTTGTGTATTCCTTGTCTGGGTTTGTGAGAGACAGGGCTGTGGGATTCCAGGAGACAGGAAGGGGCAGCCCGGTGGTGAATAGAGAGATCTGCATCTAGATGGGAAGGAGGAGTTGCACCTGGGACCTGAATAGGGCGGGGCCTTCCCTCTACAATGCTGGCTCCGCCTCCTGTGGCTTGTCTGATGTCTCTGCCCTGCACTGTGAAAGGAGAGGAGGAATCATGTCAACAGACTCCAGAGCTGCATCTTCCCTCCCCTGTGCTGGCTCTACCTCCTGTGGGGTGACTGATGTCTCTGCCCTGCACAGTGAAAGGAAGAAGAGAGTCATGTAAACAAAGTGCTCAGGAACTGGTTTGAACTAGGCAGAGGCCTCTATGCTTTCAGAGAACAAAGGATTTTGGGGTATACATATTGGGACCCTGATCCCAAGAAATTAGATCACTTCTGGAACAAGAAACCTTTCTGCCAAGGAGAAGAACCAAGGCAGCTGCAGGAGTTGTACTGCCCCTCTGCCAGTGTGCTGTTTGCTGGGTTGGCCTGCAGTGGTTGCTTCATTGCCAAGGGAAAGGAGAAGGTACTTAGTAAGGACTTTCATCTAAAGAATATTCTCCAAGGGCTTGAACTGTGCTTGCCTCCTGCTGAAGTCTCAGGAACAAAAGACTTCACCTCCAGCTACCTCCTGAATTTCCTTGCTGGGAATTCTGAGTCCAGTCACTTGCATGCCGCTGGGAGCTGGAAGCGGGATGCATTGAGAAGAAGTATGTCGCCGCCGCAGCTGAAATCATCGCAACGCCGGAGAAGCGAGCCTTCGCTGTATCTCCCTGAAAGCGTGTGTTCATCAAAGTTGCCTAATGTCGCATCACCGGAGAAGCGTGATGTCATCAAGAGAGTCGCCATCGCATCACCGGAGAAGCGTGTTGCAGGGCCTGTTGCGGCTCCAAAGTACAGAGTCGTTGCAAGGCTGCCAGGGCGTCATCAAATCGCCGCATCAAGGGCACCATCTTTTCGCATCGCAACCGGATCATTGCATCGCATCAAGGCGCCATCTTGCGCACCACAAAGGGCCCGCAAGCCGAGAATCTACGCATCACCTCCGCACCGGTAAGGCTCATGATGAGTCCCCTACTCTGCACAAGCATTGGGGAAGGACGCAACCATTCCCCCGGGTCACGGAACCAACGCATCTCCCCTTTTGCGAGTCTTTTGTTCACTTTGCGTTACGCATCCAGGAACTTTGTTGAGAACTTTGTCGCATTTACCATCAACATGAACTCAGAGACTTTAATCATCTTTTAAGTAATCTTAAGTGTAGTATTGTGGATTTTTGTCGTTTGTGGTCTTGTGTTTAAGTCTATATAAAGAATACTTTTTTTTTATAAAACCTGTGTTGTGTCCATCTGCAGTGTTTTCACTGTATTACTGTGTATATTCACAAATGCTTAACACACTGCCTCTGAGATAAGCCTGTCTGCTCCTGCCAAGGTACCAAGGGGGTGAGCAGGGGTTATTAAGGAGTGTAACCCCCTTATCCTGACTTAGAAGTAAGGGCCCCTATTTGGACAAAGGTGAATACCATTGCCAACTAGAGACCCCCAGATCTAACAGGCACAATACACATCGGGGTGAGTGTGCATTCCCAGTGAAATAAAGCTAAAAAGCTATTTCACTATGTAGGCTTTGCTAAACTTTGCCCTGAGCATATAAAGATGGGATTTGGGATTAGAATTTTTTTTTCGTAACTCCAACTGGGAAGATGTTAGAAAAATAAATGCTTCAAAGTTTATTTCTGACATCTTTTTTGTTATATATGATTAAATGATGACATCAGATTGTTTGTAACTTACATGCAATAGTGATTTCATTCAAATGTACTTTGAAATGCAGGGCACATTTCCTGGACCAGTCTTGGTACTCACCCCTTTCAGAGCTTCAATACGTATCCTTGGCTAGGAGAGTTAACAACTTTTGTCAGAATACCATAGCAAATCTACTTGGGTAGAAGCCGTCTGACAGGTACCACTCATGACCACCCACATTTATAAAATCTCACTAGAAGTCCACCTTGTCACCGGAAATTGTACTAGGGGATGCCAAATCTTGCTTCCTTTGCCAGCTCACATTCTGCAGCCTCACATTGCTTCAGATGTCATTGCATTGCTCAAAGTAGAACTAATTCTGATATGCAGTGATTGGCAGAATTTGACAGAAACTCTGCATTACAAGAGTAACGCGGACTCTTCAAATGCTATGCCCGCAGAATTAAAATTCTGCCCTGGCATAGTGTTTTCTTGCTTAAAAAAGATGGCTCTTGACTTTAAAAAGCCCCACAGGAGCTAGGGCTACAGGACTGACCTGAAAGACCTTTCCCAGCAATTGAAGGAAGGTACTACATGTTTGCCACATCTAGAGGACTGAGACAGGGTGCCGAGTCTTCCCCATGGAGGTGGTACTCAAGGCCAGTGAAATAAACAGGTTCATCATGCTTAGAACCTTTTGCAATGCTAAAAATGGGTTCAGAAAGGCCTAAAGTATCTGGCCTTGATGGCCCTGCCTGGCAACAGCTTCCAGTGTGGCCCAGCAGGAACATTTTGTCATCAAAAATGTGACTAATTCAAAAGGTAAGGACTTGGATCTGGGCAGAGTGACAAATCTATCCATGAAGCAACATCAGCAGTTACTAAATCCTGGTTTATCCCACTACAAGATTATAGTGCCAAAACCAACTGCATGAGTAGGGTCTCGAAGACAACATATCTGAATTTGAGGGACCAACGTAGGCAAGAGCCTTAGATTTTGCCCAACTGGAAGATCTTGATTTCCTTTTTACAATGTAAGGCAGGATGATCTGCTTGCTATATCCAAACTCTGCTCAATAGTGATCAGCCTGAAATTGTGCGTTAGTACCCATCAACTGAAAACAATGACTGCTGCTTTACTTATCTCTGATTCCTCCAAATCTGTTTAAAAAAACTTGTTGTCTCATTATATTTTCCTCTATTTTTCTAAATTGGTTTGGAATTTATTTGTGTTGTGTTCTTTATTTAAAAATGTTCCTAGTGCTTGAACTAAGTGTACACTTCCCTGGGGATTACCCACTGCTTATGCCATAGGTACCATGGGTTAAGCAAAGATTCTGTCAGAAATATGTTTTCACCTAACCAGCTTGTATTTATTATGTTGGTGAGATTACCCCCATCTTGACTTAGTTACTGAGTTTCTGACACAAGCCAACAATAAGCATATTTGTGAGAGGTTGGCTCAGTATATGATGTTCACTTATGTGGACACCTTGCGCTGATCCAGACAACCCATATGGTAATTTTAGTGGTCTTAGACAATCGTAGAAAGCTCTCTAAGTGGTTACTGCAGAGAGCAGCCTTCAGGCTTAGTCCAGAAGGAAAGAAGACCCTTCCCAGTGGACCCCGAAGAAACCCTGTGGAAGACAAGAGTTTGGAGAGCTACCCCACCCGTGGATACCCTTCGAACCAGGTTACCTGCACCAGGGAAGCCGGGTGCATAGGTGTAAAGTGACGTCTTCAGGAAGATGGAGAAGGTGAAAGTGTTCGGTGAACCCAAAGGTGGATTCAAGGTGGAGAGTACCTGCAAGCAGAAGGGACAGAGTCTGGGCCACTCAGGGGTGACTATGGAGCATGGAAGATGAGTGCCCACTGATATCGGGTGCTGCAGGAAATGCTTGAGCTTGGGGCTACGTGGAGCCAGAAGATCTTGATGAAAGGAACCCAACAAGCCTTTGCCATAGCAAGTCGACGCAGTCCACAGGGGTGGATTCCTGCATCTCCGACGAGGGATACTGGCCTCAAACTTGTTGAGAGGACAGGGCAGGTCTCAAGAAATGTGAACAACCATCACCTGTTGCCTTTCGGAGTCCATGGGAGCTCAGGATCAGCAGATGGGTCAGCTTAGTTGCGGTACCTGCAGATGCAGGGAAGTGACTCCTTCACTTCAAGGAAGTTTTCTGCATGGAGCACAGGCATGGATGTTGCAGCAGACGAGCAGGGTGAAGAGATCCGGATCAGCAGGAGTCTTCCCAGTGGCAGCCTTTATGCCCAGAGCGAAGACCAGTGAAGTCCAGAATGCCCAGACGGTCGAAGTTGAAGTGGTATCCGAATTATATCTTATACCATGAATAATCTAGGGTCCCACCCTCAGGTAAGCCTTTAAGTACCCTAAGGAAAGAGTTGGGATGATTCAGGGTTCTCTCCCAGGGATGGGGTTTGACAGTGGGGAGGATACTCCCATGTCCTTTGTCCAGTTTCACACCAGAGTGGGTTCCAATGGCTGGAACTGGAATATGCAAGGAGGGCACCAAATGTGCCCTTCAAGCAGACTGAGTGGCGCTGGCAAGCGCTCCCACTCGGCCCCAATGCACTAAAACCTGTCTGGGTGGTAGTTACCTCTGTCACCTCTGTGACAGAATACCTATTATTCTGCCTTCCCCTGCCCGAGCTTGGCTCAGCAGTAGGAGGGCAGATAAATGTCTCTGGTCAGCAGCAGCCATGTTGTGCTGTCGGTGTTTAGAAGACTAGTACCGGGAGCACTGAGGTCCTAACTGAGGGCCTTTACAACGCTTGGAATCATACCTCAGACACTGTTTACAGTGTGGGGGTATGATTCCGACATGTTTGATATGATAAGGATCATTACAGCCTGTTTCAAGATGATCATGTAATGACGCGGTGCCCCACTATAGGTTATATGGCTGTCTCACATATAACCAGGGAGAATGGACCCAGAAGGGGTGTCCTGCTCATGCAAAGGCACCCACAGTCTTAGAACCTAGCACCCTGCCTTCAGGATTGGAAAGGCCTGCTGTACTGGTGGCTTACACGTTTTAAGTCCAGGGACCCTAGATTTAGGGAACCTATATATGTTGTAAGTAGTGTTAGTACCAGCTTACACATGCCACAATGGCAGTCCTGTAGTGACAGTTTGAATGGTCTTCAATTGGTGTCATAATACATGATTCAGCCTATGGGAGACCTTTGTGGTCACCTATGCCCCGGGTGACTTACTACCATATACAAGGGACTGATAAGGTTAGCACAGTATCCAACCTGGGATGTACCTAAGTACTTACCATAAGAATTTAGGGGAGACAGCAGAGAGACTGGGGTCCTGATTAGCAGGATCCCAGTCAGACCAGTCAGAAACAGCATAGCACTAGGCAAAAAGTGGGGATAACCATAAAAGCAGATACTACTTTCCTACAGTCTTATAATAGTATATTAACCCTTGGGCATAGTCGTTCTTGCACTACTTGAGCTTCGCATAGCTTCGCGAGCGTGCGTAGTAGCTTGCTGGACCCGTTCACGAGCCGTTTTTCTTGCTCAGGAGCGCGTTGTGCGTGTTCGGGGCGCTGTCTGTGTGTTCGGGGGATTGTAGCGTGCGACCTTACCCATGTTGTGGGCTATGGGCGCGGCCGTCTTGTTTGTTCAATTGTCCCGCCCGCTCGCGTCCTCTATTTCCTCTTCCGGGTCACATATAACGTGTTCGCGTGGTGCACGTCTTGTTCGGGAACACAACTACTTGTTCACGCTGACAAAGTGCGTGTTCGCGTGAAATCGCGCGCGAACTTACCCACGTGGTCGCGATGGGCACGGCCATCTTGTTTTTCACACTCTATGCTATGGTTCTGGGCCTAGTTTTATATCCACCTTTTATCTTTGCAATCTTTACCTATTTTCACAGTTGTTCTTACTTTTTTTTACTTATCATCTATCTCTCTCTGTCCCTAAGTTTATATTTTGCATTTTTTTTCTACTTTTCCACCTTTTTATAACTTTTCTACTGTTTTATTTTACTTCTTTATTTAAGCCCCTACTTCTTCCCCCAAACTTTTTTTTCCTTTTGTTCTAACTTTTCTTTTCCACCTCCACCCCAGAACCATGGCAAAGGGGAGCAGCAGAACCGGCTCGAAGGGCAAGGCGCCTGCGCCCAAGAACCGGCTGCCTTGTGGCAGAATGCGACCTGCAGGGGTGCAGACCCGGAATCTTTTCGGGGAGGTGGCCGCCCTTGTTTTTTCCATCCAGCACCACCTCCCCTTGACCTTGGCAGCAGGCCAGGCTCCGGTTACCTTCCAGAGGAGCGTCACCGCCGGTGGGCAGAGGTGCGCCGGGCAGTCTACCGTCGCTCGGATATCCGGCGCACCCACCAGCAGCTGGCCAACCGGTGGGCAGACATTCTGGACAGGGAGCAGGACCTGTTGGAGCTACTAGGTTTCGAGGTCATGGGGCTTGGTGAGTAGCTAGTAATATTAATAATTTAATATATAATATAGTAGTATAAGTATTGTGTATAATTCTTGGATGAATAAGTAACACGATTACTGGTGCGCTTAGTTACAGTGGAGATCAATTCCGTCTCAAAATCTTCTGTT
Source organism: Lissotriton vulgaris (assembly GCF_964263255.1). Taxonomy (NCBI): domain Eukaryota; kingdom Metazoa; phylum Chordata; class Amphibia; order Caudata; family Salamandridae; genus Lissotriton; species Lissotriton vulgaris. Next base: position 210,364,687 of record NC_141691.1, read on the forward strand.
ATTGTATGACAGAGGTGCTGCTCGCCACTTCTCTTACTGGTTTGTAACTGTGCGCTAGTTTGGGCTGGTGATTATTGATGTTAGAGTTTTTAGAGAACTGAAGTTAGTTAATGCTATTGCTAGAGTCTAGTCCTTACATTGTCCTTTAGTGAAATCAATCAATCAATCAATCAATCATTGCATTTATATAGCGCACTACTTACCCAGAGGGTCTCAAGGCGCTGGGGGGGGGGGGATCTGCTACTGCTCGAACAACCAGGTCTTGAGTTGCTTTCTGAAGGCGAGGTGGTCCTGGGTCAGGCGGAGGTGGGTGGGGAGGGAGTTCCATGTCTTGGCGGCGAGGTAGGAGAAGGACCGTCCCCCTGTGGTGGCTCTACGGATGCGGGGGACGGCGGCGAGGGCGTGGCTGGTCGATAGAAGCTGGCGTTTGGGAGCGTAGAAGTTGAGGCGGCTGTTGAGGTATCCTGGGCCTTGGCTGTGTAGGGCTTTGTGTGCGTGGGTGAGGAGACGGAAGGTGATTCTCTTGTTGACCGGGAGCCAATGTAGATCTCTCAGGTGTCTGGAGATGTGGTTGCGACGGGGGATGTCCAGGATGAGTCGTGCTGAGGCGTTCTGGATCCGCTGGAGTCTCTTCTGGAGTTTGGCGGTGGTTCCGGCGTAGAGGGTGTTGCCGTAGACCAAATAGTGGTGGATGGATAGTATTAGTTCATATTTTTTTAACGGTCTGCATGACGCCTCCTCTGTCACTGAATGCTTAGTTAGTTCTTATTCATCTCACCCCTCCATAGAACCGGTTCGAAGTTTGTTCACTGAGTGGTAGGCTTAGCAGCAATAGCATGGTCACGTCAGTCAGTAGCAGTTCATATGACGCAAGCAACCAACAATTCCGTGTATTCACAAATTTATACATGTGTCCTCCATCTCATCTATGCATGTTTGCGGGCAAAAATAAAATGGAAATGCCGACTTACTGAATAATTGGCCCGTCTGGATTCTGGAATAGGTGGTGTAGGTCAGGTGCTACTTGCTTCGTTAGTATATTCTGCAATCAGAATGTTTATGGAACATTTGATTAGTGTTCTATAAGTAGACGGTCTGTGAATCCTGCAAGCCAGTTGTCATTTATACTTCGAAGTCAATTTTATTGGAATTGTTGTTTCCTAAAATGTTTGAGAGGATTTTTGAATGATGTCTTTGTTTCACAGCACTTAATGTTTCTCTTTCTTTATTATTTCTTACATGATCAGCACCACCCAGGGGCAAGAAGACGGGGTCCGAGTTGGCGGGACAACCATGAGAGGAGCGCTCCTCTACCAAGGATCCTGCTGCTGGCCCCAGTAAGTCCTACAGTGCTTATGTTATTAACAATTATATTTCCCTAACTTTTTAACGCACCTTATTTTTTCCAACCTACTAAGCCTCCTTCCTAATTCAATGTTATCAAAACCTTCTTTGGTCTTCAATTTGTTTTCCAAATGTTGGGTATCCAATGCCATCCCTGACTTTCAGTTCCTTCAAAGTGCCTCTGCCCTATGACTCTCTGTGCTACTACTATTATACTGTGTGTAGCTAAGCTTGCCCTGTTGATCATTCTTTAGTTAAGGTATTCTTTTGAATAAAGCTGTGATAGAATAGATGTAGCCACTGGGTCCAATCCTGTCTTTTGCGTTGTCCTCTGTAATCTCTAGTCTTTTTCAATTCCCACCAACAAAATGCGCAACCAGATATTTGCCTACTAATTTTTGTTCGGTTAGTAAACTACTACTACTGTTGTGGTTATTATTCTCTGCACATGCACATACAGAACTATACACAAGAAAATAGGATGTTGATGTTGGTGATAGGGAAGTTGGACCTTACTTACACCTTACACCCTAGTCACAAAACTCAGTCAGAAGAACCCACAATCCAATGACCGTCTACCTACCTAAGTGTCTCAGTCATAGTCATTTGTCCCACTACCGACCCCCACACGAAGATAGTTAGACATATACCCAATGATTTTATTACACAACCCAAAACAGAAGAACACCCTTTCGCTCACTCACTCGTTTCAGTCCACAACACCCCAGACACTCAAAATATACCACAGAGTCTATGTGCCAGTTCAAAAACTTAATTTTTTTAATAACAAGCTTTGTATTGTTGTAATTTGTAAGTATTTCCATGAAAAACATCCTGCTCCACCATGCAAAATGAAGAAGATTAAATAAATACTATACATTTTGTACATCTAATGCATGATAGAGAAATGTGTGAATTGTGGGAGACCCCTCACCGTTGAACGTATACTGGTTACACATGCATCTTTCGAAAGCTCTGCAAATCTCTGGTTCGTAGAAGGCAATCTTCTCATCTGCCTATGAGAAAAATGTTGCACGTTAGACAGTGAATACAACTATGCCAGTTTTTAGCAGTCATGGCAAAAAGTGCAACATTATGGATAAGCAAAAGGGACTAACAATACTGGTTTGTCAAACTCTTTAGTTGTTCAGTTCATAATCTTTTATTCGGTTACCACTTGTTTGCAACCATAAAAAGTACACAGTTTAAAACAATGAGTTAAACAAAACAATATTTGCTGAAGGAAAAACTTTTAAAAGAAGAATACAATTTATAATAAATAGACAAACTTGCAACAAAATTTGAAACTATAAAACTTAAAAAAGAAAAAGTTAAATTAAATTATATAAAAAGGATTGCACAAGCTTTAAGGTGGAAATTTCTTATCAGTCGTAGGCTTGGCGTATTTTAATGCTAGCTTTTAAAAAGGTGGCTATGCACTTTGCAACATATACCGAGTCCAAAAGCTGTAGAGAAAGAAATGCAGGATAACATGACCTGTAGCCAAAAGAATGAAGAAGTGGGAGAATCCAAGATTTTCGTGGTGTTTTATAATATTGACAAAAGAAAATAATATGAATTGTTGATTGAGTGGATACTCCATCACATGGACAGTTCATAAGAATACGCAACCAATTTTGGACTTTTGGAAAGGAAACTAGACGGAAAAAGGTGTTGAAACGAAATCTTGTCAAAAGATATTTCTCATGGTTGGACAAATAATACTTCAGATAAGGTTGGATGCCTTTAACAGTTTGAATTGCACAAATCTGAGAGTTCGAAGGCTTTGCAATCTCCATTAGATTGCGCAGTTCTCTCAAGTGGTCCATACACATCTTCTTTAGCTCTTTTCTTGAGATGTCCTCTACACTAGGTGGGTCATCAAAGAAAGAGCTGCGGCCAAGATCGTTGAAAAAGTTCCGGACATAGACTAACCAGGGAATCCTACGCCAGTTGGTTAAAGCCATGCAGTCCGTAATCAAGGAACGTGTTAGATGACACTCTGGTTTAGTCCATATGCGTTGCCATAAAAGAATTGGTTGGAAACGTATGGCGTCAGTGATATATTCCATACCAAGCTCATTATGTGGAGCATAGTTCGGAGCACTTTGTGGAAGAGCCAGCAGATATTTGACAAACCCATTCTCTATTATTTGAATAGAGTCTATTGGTCCATAACTCCAAACGCTCGCTCCATAGGTGGCCACACTATGGCATTTTGCGTAATAAATTTTCAGAAGTTCGGGGGGTGCGGGTTTGCCTAACTTTCTCGAAAAAGAAACCAGGGCCGATGTTGCTCGCTGGAAGAGAAGTTTTCTGCTGGCCGTGGCCTGTCGCCAACCTAAGGAATCATCCACCAGGATGCCCAAGTATGGATAGGCAGAAGTTTTTTCCAGTCTTGTTTTATCCACCAGGATTGGTTTGGAATTCTTGATCTTAGGACCAATGTGCATGGTGAATGTCTTTTTTATATTAATTTTAAGAACAAGATAACCCATAAAGGAGCAATATTTGTTAAGTTGTTTTTGAAGTTGATTCAGTGTTCGAGCTATAATGACCGAGTCATCTGCATATAGCAGTGTTGGTATAGGGCGATGGTTTATCTGGGGTAAATCCTGGCTCCCTTCCAGCATGGCTTGCTCTAGTCCATTGGTGTAAAGGTTGAACAGGAAGGGAGCCAGTACGCATCCCTGTCTTACCCTTTTTCCTATGGAAAAAGAAGGAGATAGCTCTCCGTTGACTCCAAATCTGACACACGCCGTGGCGTCAGAGTAGAGTTCACGGAGAAAAACTATAAGGGCTGGGTCCATCCCAAGATCACTAAGAATAGACTAAAGTTTAGGATGCTGGACGCAGTCAAATGCTGCACTGAGATCAACGTACACGAGAAAGATGTTACCTCCTTTTGCTCCCACATACTTTCCAATCAAAAGGGCAAGATTCAAGGCCTGCTCCACAGTCCCAAGACCTTTCTGGAAACCGTATTGCAGGTCGGTCATGATGTTATTTTCTTGGGCCCAAGATTGTAATCGGTCCAAAACCACCCGACCTGCAACTTTACCCATGGAGTCCAGAAGGGAAATAGGCCTGTAGCAGGCCGGGTCGTTACGGTCACCTTTTTTGAAGATGGGGAGCAGGATTGACGTTGACCAAGAGTCTAACAGCCCTACTGATATTCCTGCTGCCAGGACCTGGGTAAGTAGTGGTGACCAAAGTTCAAGGTTGTGGAGAAAAAAGTCCAGTGGAACACCGTCTGGCCCGGGAGCTTTTCCGGGTTTCGACGCCTTGAGTGCTTTGGCAACTTCTGCGTGATTAAAATGGATGTTAATCAGGTAGCTGTTCTTCCCCGACTTATGGCCTCCGCTATGATTTTCTCCTGATGGGTCCGTCTGGGGATTCCCAAAAATGTTGGAAAAATGAGAGACCCATTCAGCTGCCGTAACTGCAACGTCTAGGTACTGTCCCTTTGATGTATCGGCCAAAAAGGGGGATCTGATAACTTGCCAGAAGAGGGCACTATCTTTACTTTGGCAGCTGTCATGCAATTGTGCCCAAAGATTTTTCTTGATTTCTCTTCTGCGTTCCAGTCCAGCTGTATTATAATATTTCCTTAGATTTGAAATTTCCAAGGTATCCCGCGTTGGTCTATGAAGGGCTTCCTTTAGGTTCGAAAGGGCCTTGCGACAGTCTGGATTAAACCACCTCTCAGAGGTAGAGTTATTGTTCCTATGCTTACCAGAAAGCTCCTTTCCAATTACCTTCAGGATATTCTGGAAGCTTCCCACGATTGTTTGGGGGGAGGAGTCGGTTGATAGACAGTCAAGTACCCAAGGTTTAGTTTTTACAAGAACTCTCTCCGTCATTACAACTGGGTCCACCTTGGCCCATTTGACTGTATAACCATTCAATGTGTTCATAGTTAAGGAATTTTGTCTTAGATGACTGGAAGTGATAGAGTGCAATTTAACCTTTTTTGGCATGACTCTTACACTAATAGGGAAATGGTCGCTGCTAACATCAGTCCCAGTGGAGAAATTGGTCACTTGTCCTTTTAGGATCTGGGAGGTCAAAATATAGTCAATGGTGGTTGAGAACCCTCTACCATGGAACATTGGTGAAAAATCTATTTGAGGTTCTACTAGATCGTTTGCAAAATCAAGTTCTAGGGAAAAGAGAGACTCATTTAATTTGTTGCCACAAATGGAGTGGGCAAAATGGGACAGAGAACTTCCATGTTCGTCCTGCAGGGCACAGTTTCCATTTTTATAGTTGGTGCATAGCGGGAGGTTAAAATCACCACCCCAGATTATATGTGCTGGGGATGTCTGGAATTCATTTTGCAAAGATTCTAAAAAAGTGGTAATTTCAGTTAGCGTTTTTATACAGTCCATTGTATCTGAGTTATTATAATAATTAATCAAGATATAGGTACTGTTTTTGGTAAGATTTACTTGCAGGATTTGGTGACTCAGAAGTTCTTTTAGCTTGCGTATGGATATAGTAGGCAAAGTATTAGCGACATAGACCACCAGACCTCCCTTTGGTCTACCCATAGCTCCCTGGATTGCTGGGATATGAAAGGTTTTATAGCCCGTTAGATGGTTTGGAATAATTGACCACGTTTCCTGGAGACAAACTATCTGATGTTCCCTCACTGTATCAAGCCACGGTTGCAATGACAGCTTAGCATGCAGACCTGCAACGTTCCAGTATAAAATTGAAAAGCTCAGGTCTACAGGGTGAAAAATGGTCATTTAGGTGAGATAGTATCTGACGATCAGAAGATCGCAGAGGTGAACACACTGGTGGAATCACGGTGGTTTCTTTAATAATGACCAGATCTCTAGTCTGATGTGGGTTTATATCGTTTGCTCCCGTGGAGGTCTCGAGGGGACTAATCGTCATTACATCTAAGATGGGACGGGGGAATTCTGTGGTGGGACCCGTCTTAATGCTATTAATAGGGGATGAAATTAATTCTAATTGGACTTGGGGTTTAGGGTGATGTAATTGTAAACCGGGACTTAAAGAGGCGTCCGTGGTTTTTGGGACCTGGGTCATACTCGTTATGGTCGCTAACGGTCAGTCTACCATTTCCAAACAATCATATCTATTTCTGGTTGGAAAACCCTGCCAACCCTCCATTGAAAAGTGGGACCTGCCGGGATGCCAGAACTGAGTCTGCCAGTCTCTACTCCTATTTTTATTACTATAGCTGTAGCCCACCTGATTCCATTGCCCTTCCCATGGATGTTGCCAGTTTAAGGTAGGAAAGTATTGGTGTGTATTCAAAAAAAAGGAAAGATGTTGGGCGTCGATTCCGCCCTTTTTTCCCAGTGTTGGCCAAGAGCAAATAAAGTCGACAGTAGTTGGATCGTCACAATTTACTATGATGCAGTCGCCCTGGATTGATTTGCGTTCGTCCCCTATCCAGGTTACTCTACGAACTGTAGAGATCCTACCAGAGTGACAAGGCTCTAATGGTCTATTTAAGCTTAGCCACTGCAGGACCTTGTTTTTAAGTGACCAGGCAGATTCGTCAGTACCCTCAGTTAGTTCAGGTACTCCTGTAAGTATAACCGTATAGGGGGATGCCTCAGGTGGGAGATGCACTGGACGCCTTAGTCGTACTCCCTTTTTAGCTGTCACCGAGGATTTTGTTTCCATCTTTTTAAGAGGTGAGGGTGTCGGTTTTTTGTTAGTGGCTTGGTTTGTGTTTGCGTTTGCGTTTTTTGCAGATCCTGGGGGAGCTGGGACGGGGCAGTGGGTAATGTAGTCGTTGGCACACCTATCGCTGGATTTAACTGCTGTTGGACTAGTGGGGCAGTATGCTTAGATTTCGTAAGAGGTGGAGTGGCCGCTACAGGCTGTTTAGTTACCGCACCAGATTGGACCGATTGGGGAGCTTTTATTGAATGGGTAGGTTTCCCCTTCCCTTGTTTGGGTAGGTGTAAGCTAGGCACGATAGAGGGAGTACGTGATAAAGTTGCTATCTGAGTTTCAAGATGCCTCAAACTAGTTTCTAAAGGTTTTAGGTATTGAATGAAGAGCTCTTTGATGGTAGTTAGTATTTGGGGGGTAAGATTACAAACTCTGCACGGGCCCCCCGGCTGGGATCTTTTTTGGGAGTTATCAAGATTCTCTACAGTAATAGTAGGTACTACGGAATTGTTGGCATTTGATGTGTTTATACTGAATTGTGTGAGCTGTGTGAACAGACCCCCCCCGGACTCCAAAGGGGTATCAGGCACTGCTATATTACCGCGTGACTTACTATTTCCCCGTTTAGGAATGGCTCCTTCCCTAGCTCTGCGGAGCTGCTTATCTAAGGTTGTTTCCAATGTTCCCAGTGTTTGACATAGCTCTAAGTCTGGGGTGGTTTCTAGGTCTATTGACGAAAAGGACTCAGACTCAGATTGGGTTGCGGACAAATCCACTGAGCATGGCACTGTGTGGATAACTGCAGCGTGACAGATGGTGTCAAAATAGAAGTGGTAGGAGCTTGCTGAATAGGAGAGGCCGCGGTAGCTAAAAGGCCCATCGAAGAGCATTTTGCATTTACGAGGTCCAAGGATACTCTGCGCTCCAGGAGGGAGATACTCTGCTCAATGACCTCATTAGTTCGTGAAATGAATTGGTCTATTGGCCCAGTAATCTGGGCTACACCTAATGCAGATTTAGTTTTAGTTTTACTTCTGGTTCTTCCAGGCATATTGCTCTTTTTAAAAGAGCAGACAGCGGCAACGACAGCAACGGCAATGGACCGGGATAGGCTTATGACAAAGATCAAAGGGGGGTGGCCCGGTCCGGTCCCTACCGGGCAACAACGGGCCCGCCCTTGGCCCGGGCTTCGCCCGGCGTCCCGCGTGACGGGACAGGTGTCACTTTTATGCGCCTCCTGGCGCTGTGTAGTGACGCTTCATTGGTGGTGCCGCTGGACGCTGGAGACCCCAAGGGCTGCCGGGAGTTGTAGGCAGCCCCTCGCCACGCTCCACTCGGCGGCCCCGCATTGATCGTAGGTGTGCAGCAGGGCAGCGGGAGACAGGCAGGAGGGTCTCAACAGCCGGGTCAAAGTCTTTGGCAGGTTTGATTACGATTCAGCGGGAATAGGCACAGGCAAAAAGAATGAAGCCCCGCTTACCAGGACAGGTGTCACTTTTATGCGCCTCCTGGCGCTGTGTAGTGACGCTTCAGTGGTGATGCCGCTGGACGCTGGAGACCGCAAGGGCTGCCGGGAGATGTAGGCAGCCCCTCGCCACGCTCCACTCGGCGGCCCCGCTTTGATCGTAGGTGTGCAGCAGGGCAGCGGGAGACAGGCGGGAGGGTCTCAACAGCCGGGTCAAAGTCTTTGGCAGGTTTGATTATGATTCAGTGGGAATAGGCACAGGCAAAAAGAACGAAGCCCCGCTTACCAGGACAGGTGTCACTTTTATGCGCCTCCTGGCGCTGTGTAGTGACGCATCAGTGGTGGTGCCGCTGGACGCTGGAGACCGCAAGGGCTGCCGGGAGTTGTAGGCAGCCCCTCGCCACGCTCCACTCGGCGGCCCCGCTTTGATCGTAGGTGTGCAGCAGGGCAGCGGGAGACAGGCGGGAGGGTCTCAACAGCCGGGTCAAAGTCTTTGGCAGGTTTGATTATGATTCAGCGGGAATAGGCACAGGCAAAAAGAACAAATCCCCGCTTACCAGGACAGGTGTCACTTTTATGCGCCTCCTGGCGCTGTGTAGTGACGCATCAGTGGTGGTGCAGCTGGACGCTGGAGACCGCAAGGGCTGCCGGGAGTTGTAGGCAGCCCCTCGCCAAGCTCCACTCGGCGGCCCCGCTTTGATCGTAGGTGTGCAGCAGGGCAGCGGGAGACAGGCGGGAGAGTCTCAACAGCCGGGTCAAAGTCTTTGGCAGGTTTGATTATGATTCAGCGGGAATAGGCACAGGCAAAAAGAACGAAGCCCCGCTTACCAGGACAGGTGTCACTTTTATGCGCCTCCTGGCGCTGTGTAGTGACGCTTCAGTGGTGGTGCCGCGGGACGCTGGAGACCGCAAGGGCTGCCGGGAGTTGTAGGCAGCCCCTCGCCACGCTCCACTCGGCGGCCCCGCTTTGATCGTAGGTGTGCAGCAGGGCAGCGAGAGACAGGCGAGAGGGTCTCAACAGCCGGGTCAAAGTCTTTGGCAGGTTTGATTATGATTCAGCTGGAATAGGCACAGGCAAAAAGAACTCTTTAGTTGTATGTTGACGTTATCGCATTCTCACAGTTGGGTGGGATTGTGCGGCCGGATTCCAAACATCGTAGCGAACGCGAACGGGAGAGAAAAGTGAGAAAGGGAACGCAGAACCACACAAAGTCATTACCGCGAAAGCGAGAATGCTATTGAGCACGCGAGGAAGAAAAACTACTACGCTACGCTGTAGATTGCGAAGTAGTCGACAGCTTCGCGCTCGCAGCGAAGTTGCCGAAAATTTGCAAACTCCGCCCAGGGTTATAGTATAAACAACTTTATTTCTTTCATTAAAACTACTACAATCCATTCCTTGTTAAAAACACCCCTTTGGGCCCAAATCTTCCTTTCAATTACATGGCAAGTTTCTTTTTTTCATTTCTCTCTAAAACATTGGAACACATATTCTCCTCTCAACTTTTACTCTTCATTCAGCCATATTCTTTTTTATCCTGTTCTATCAGGTGTTTCCATAGTTTTCTCAAATGAAACTACTCTGCATTCTACCACTTTCCCCTCCATTCATATTACAAACAATCTTCTATTCTAAATCTTTTTGATATTTCCATTGTTATTTATATATTGTAGCATAATTGCCATCCCGCAAGTCCACAGACCCTACCACCACCGAAACCACATACCGCTGCTGGAAAAGCATCAGAGAAGAGGAATGGGCTTACACCTTCTCAGTACACTGGCCCAAGCACACCAGTAACTTGCTGCAAGCCATCAGGAACATCAACAGCTTGATCAAAGCATGCACCAACACCCTGCCCCCCTTAAGCCTAACCCATCAGCAAGAGCCTGACCACAGGCCAGCTAGTGGATGGGAACTCAGGCTGGCAAAACGCCACCGAAAACAACTGGAGGGCAACTTCAGAACAAGTCAAGACATCACAGATAAAGATATTTTCAAATGATCACACCAATAAACACTCTAGCAGCAGCAAGGAAATCTTTGCCATTGTCTAAGATTTCACCACATCTCCTGCCTTATCCAGCAACATAATTCCCAACACAAGACCTTTGCAACTCCAAATACAGCAAATTCAACACTTAACTGGACCCCATCACCTTTGCAACTCAACTTCCCATCACAGCTGAAGAACAACCCTTGACCTTGTGGTCTCCTGTCACAAATGTCAAAATTGCTGCTACTATGAAGACCATCCACTTGGGGGCCACATCTGACCCTTGTCCTCAGCATGCCTTTACTAAAAGGCTACTACCAATCTGAAAAGCACTAACATACATCCTCAACACCTCCATTTATGTAGCCACATTCCTGGACATCTGGAACCATACCACCTCCAGGCCCCTGCCCAAGCTATCCTTTCCAACTACAGACCCATCTCCCTCCTACAATACCTGGCAGAGGTGTTAGAAAAAACAATCATCTGATGCTTAACCAACCACCTCATCAATCACCGGCTTGTTAGCACCACGTATTTTCAGATTCAGAATAAAGCACAGTACAGAAAGAACACTCATCGCCACCGCAGATGATGGACAGAGGGGACATGGTAGCTTTCATTCTCTTTGGCCTTGTTGCAGCATTTGATATGGTCTCACACCCCACCCTTATCAGCAGCCTGCACAAGATTGGCATCCAAGGGCACACTCTCCGCTGGATCTCTTTTCTAATGGATAGAACACAGTCTGTCAGCCTGACACCTTACTCTTCGGACCCGCAAACCCATCTGTTGAGTACCTCAATGTTCATTACTCAGCCCCACCTTCTTCATCACATACATGATCCCTCCATTAAATGTCATCCACACACATGACATTAAAACCCTCTCCTACCCTAATGAGACACAACTTTTACTATCCTTGTCGGACAAGACCTCCAACACAATAAACAAATTCTAAATGTACTAACTTGCTGAAAGCTTATTGTCTCAAGCTAAACTCAAACAAGACAGAAGTAGTAATGTTTATGTTTATGTTTGAGCCATTTTTAGAGCGCGCAAATACCCGGGGGTGTCTCGGTGCTAGAATACCGAACCATCGCTGAAGTGATAAGTTATACTGGGAAGAGCCAGGTTTTCAGTTTCTTCCTGAAACTAAGGAGAGTTGGGGCGGTTTTGATGTAGATGGGCAGTGTGTTCCAGAGTTTGGATGAAGCGATAGTGAAACACCTGTCACCCCAGTTGACCTTTTTTGTTCGAGGGACTTTCAGCATATGTGCCGACGAGGAACGAAGAGTTCTTGGGTGATCAAGCAGGCAGAAAGCTGCAATCTACTGCAAGAACACCTTATCATGGGACTCCGACTGGTGGCTGGCTAAACTGGGACCCACACCCAGCACCCACTCTAGGAATCTTGGAATAATCTTCAATAGCAAACTCAACATGTCCGCACAAATCAACACTGTCACTGCATCCTGCTTTCACACCCTAATTATCCTGAGGAAGATCTTCAAATGGCTGCCAAACAAGACTAGGAAAACTGTCATTGGCTCTCCATAGACAAATACATTAATTTCAAATTAGTCACGCACACAGTTATGGCAGTATACAACTTTACTTTTCATTATTGCTTATCAAAATAAGTAATCCACATTATTTATTTTGCGACATGTGTGATTGTTTAAACTGTATGATTCGAGCCGGCAAACCCCAAAAAATAAAAATTGAAAGAAGCGCACATACTATACTACTCTCGAAGACTTTTCAGATGTTGCGCTTTAGGACTGTTTAGGATTCTATTTGTGCAGAATTCCTATGATGGGGAAGTACATACATGTTAAATTTCCAACTATTTTAACAAAAAAAACAATATGTGCTCTACGTGACGTTTTTATCTTAAACAAGATTATTTGCTATCGTCTAGATGCGAATTACATAACGATGAGTCATAACATGCAATAGAGCATTCCAAACAGACTTGTGTGTAAGTGAAAAGAAATTATATTCGGTAAAATAATGTAGACAGGTATAAAGCACCTGTTCTGCACTGAACACTATGAAAAATGTAAAATAAGAGAGGGTAGAATCTCTTTTTGCTGGCAGGCATATTACCAAAGGCATCTCACATCCTTATCACTACTGCAGAGTTCTCGGACCGATATTAAATATATACATATGGAGAAGTGGAAGGGAGAGCTTGAAATAATTAACACATGTAAGATTGAGAGTCTTGCTCACAATATTCAAGCTCTGCTGGTGGGACTACACTGACACCATAGCTCATATGTGTTGGATATACCATAAGAACCAATCATTTTGGAAACTGATTTGGCAAAACATTAAAGAAAAATTATTAGGACCTCCTTAACACTTTCTCCCTTGATATTGTAGCTGGGGTACACAGGGCAAGATGAAATATATCCAATCAAATCTGCTATGGGGAAATTGGTGATACACATGCTGTATGCAGTTAGGCTGTCCAAATCTCAACTTTGGAACCGCAGACTCCCCTTCCTTGGAACTTTGGTGGTCCGAACAGTGACTGCGAACTTCCACAAGAGACACAATATGTTTGAAAGGGCATGAACTCTCTACAATATTTGCAGTTAAAGGAATTTGCTATGTGAGGGACTTGAGGCATTTAGGTAACGAAAAGATCCTATCAAATGTCACCTTCCCTTGATGACTAGTAGAGAAATCTAGAAATGAGATATTCACTGATCCACCATGAAACAAAATCATTATTGGAACGTTTAATATGCCTATATCATTCAGAAATTACATAACATTCACTCATAGTTTATATTGTGCTATACACAAAAAACACAAGGACCTTCGGCTGATTATAGTGGCCATAGGAACCTACATGCCATGCAGTTGGTGGAGATGGAGGATCCCAAAGATATAATGCTCATTGGAATAGAGTGAGAGGTTTGATCTGGGCTAGCCACCAGAGAGAGCAGCGGCCACCTATATCTTGACTAACTTATCCTTCACATGCCTATTTTCATCATGGCACTACTTTTACTTTTTCCATGTGCTGCAATCTCCACCCAAGTGTTGCTCATCCATTTGAAGACTTTCTGCATGTTGCCTATTTTAATATTTCCCTGAGGATATGCAGAGGCAGATAAATCTGTTTGCAATAACAGGCAACCATAATGTTGCCCATGATGTCTTCTTCCACTGACACGTTTTCTGGATTTTTCTCAGGGAAACAGCCCAAGATTGGATATTCCAGACCCTCTGGCACCAAAAATTTAGTCAATATGTCAGCTCATGATAGAAAACCAGGGATAGCTAGTGGAACCCCAAAGCCGTCTTTCATCAGGAATAGGCACACTCAAATAAGAATTGGAAACCTGGAACGTATTCTCAAGATGTATTCAACTCAAAATCCTATCCTAGTGCACACAATATGAAATGTAACAATTAAAAAAATAAACAATATATTGATATCAATTTCCAAGAATCCTTACTGATTCTTTTTTTTAAATTACGGGAAAAGACATTTCAAATCCATGTAGAAAACATAAACATTTTCAAGCAAACCTAATGATCATGTTGTAATGAATAATAATTGGGAGCCTGTTCTTGTGTCCTTGTGCCTGCACTGCCGCCTGCCATCCCACTGATTTTGCCCTGGTGAGATAGGAGTCCTAGGGCCACCGGAATCCCGCACTGTCACCATCACACCCTGGTTGGAGACTACATCTCCCAGGGTGCAACGAGAGTCCCACAGGTGCCGCGCGTGAGCGGGGAGTTGCCTGAGCTTCCATTGTGCCCAAAGCACAGCCTCTCCCCATGCGGCGTGGGAGCCTGTTTTTGTGTCCTTGTGCCTGGACTGCAGCCTGCCATCCCACTGATTTCGCCCTGGTGGGACAGGAGTCCCAGGGCCACCGGAATACCGGGCTGACACCATCACACCCTGGTTGGAGACTACATCTCCCAGGGTGCAACAATAGTCCCACAGGTGCGGCGGGCGCGCCCTTGCCCGTCATTGCCAAAAAGAGGCAGGGCAGGGCCAACCCTCTAACATCTGCCACAAACCACGACAAACTGGAAGGACTCTAATGAACTCAAGGTCCTGTTCCTAGTGTCTCAAAGCCAAGGAAGGCACCTGCTTAAGGTTTTTTTTTCAGAGTGCGAGTGTGTAATGGGTTAAAGCGCAGCCATCTAGTTCAAGAGTATGAACTAGCGCACTACATGGACCATGGTGGGATTTGTTGGGTGAGAGGAATTAACATCACGACCATAGCCGGTCCATCTCTGTAGTGATAATTTCTGCTGTATTAGCTCTGTTACTACCTAATTACCCTCCGCCTTCTATAACAGATTGTAATTATTGTTGAAGTGTGGGTAAAAGGAAGGCAGTGGAAGTACCAGGAGGTGGTGAAACTGGGAAGGACAAGAAACCAAAGAAATAGGCCAAACGCCCCAAGCATGCAATAAACAACTGTGTTATGAATTGCATTGATGCAATCATCAGTGACTATGAGGTGATATTAACTTCTACCTTGGAAAACGGTAGTGGGTATCATGCTGCCAACTTAACTGTTCATACAGACCGGCTACCATCTTCCGAGCCCGTGAAACTAATTCCAGACATGTTCAAAGGAGGAACACAAAAGGTGTCACCTCCATTGAACAAAGGTACAATACTGTGCACTGAGCAAACTTCCCCTTCCCCCCTTCTCCTTCACACACAACTGCACAAATTCACATTGTTAGTGAGTTGGAGTGTAGTAACAGATTTGCACCTCTGACGGACATATCTGAGGATAATTTTCCCCCGAACACTCCTAATGAGCATATAGGGACTGTTGGTTCTATCAAAACTTCAACATTAGTAAAAATAGGCAAATGCGACTGTTCAAGTCCGAGTTAAATCTGCTCCTTGAACTTATTACCACTCTCAAGGAGTTGGTTGAGAAACTGACAGAAACCCTCAACGTGCCATTACATGGCAATGCATTGGATCCTAGTAGACCGGCACTGACCAGGGATCTAATAGACAGTGCCTCTAACAAAATCACAACGGGCAGATCCCTGAACTTTTTGCCTTCCTCCTATATTTTTTCTGACCTGTTGTTGGCTATTTTATGACTCTGGGCACTTTACCACTGCTGACCAGTGCCAAAGTGCATATGCTCTCCCTATTGTAAATGACTATAATAATTTGTGATTCCATGATTGACTATTTGGTTTACTTGTCAGACCCTAGTACAGTGTACTGAGTGTGCCCAGAGAATGTAATTCCATATGCTGCTAGTGGGCTTGCAGCACTGGTTGTGCCACCCACAGACGCGGCCTTGTAAAACATGTCTAAGGTCTGCCATTGCAGAGCTTGCGTGCAGTCTGGTACTGTCATGCTGACTGGGCAAGTGCACCCACTTGCCAGTCCCTAAAACCTTCCCTTTCCTTCATATTAGTCACCCCTATGGTAGGCCCAAGGCCAGGGTGCATTGTAAGTATAAGGGAGGACATGTCCTGATGTGTGTGGCATGTCCTAATAGTGAATTACAGCCATTTACGTTTTTCCCTATTGCAAGGCTACCTGTTCTCCATAGGCCAGAATGGGTATAAGTATATATTGGTTGCTCTGGGTTCATGCTCTAGAAGTTTTTAGGTTTGGGCACAAAAAATGAGCACTGGTCAAGCGGAGACAAAAGCTTCCCTACTATATACACAGCCATTTTGCTTGGAGTCAAATGGCATTGTAGAATGAGCTAACTGTATGCTTAACACCTTCGGTGCTCATGATGGCTCCACTCGGTCATGAGTCCCGGGTGGCATGTGGTCATGACGGTGTGGAGCCGTCATGCCGCTGCCGCTCTGCCCACTCGGCATTCATTTCCCACCTGTGCGGGTGAATTAGTGAGTGGGCCGGGCCATGACGGCTCCACGCCATCATGAGCACGCGCTGCCCGTGACTGATTACGGCGTGGAGCTGTCATAAGTACCGAAGCGCCACGCCCAAACCCTAGCCCCCTCCGCACAGTGGCAGAATTCGGGGTGCAGGGAAGGGGTTAAACAGGCCTTGACCACTAGCATATTTGAATTAGGATTATCATGGCTAGATAACCTGCATGGAGTTCAGAGAGCAATAAATAGTTTGCCCAGAGGAGCATTAGGTGGTCACAAATCATATGAATTACTCTTTGAAGAACTGATGTCTGTACCTGATCCTGACCTCCTTGGAAAGAAGGCAGAGTGGCAAGTCAAAGCACCTGATATGGAGTAACTTGTGCATTTGTTGTAGACTATTCAAGAACCTAGAACATAATTGTCCAATGTGAAGAACCCTTCCTATGTCATTGACAAAGATAACGTTATCGCAGCTGCTAATGGATGGCTCCCCAAGGTGGGAGGGCAAGATAGGAGAAAATCCTTGACAATCAAGTCTACACTATTGTACAGACCACTTTTCCCAGTTCTTGCAATAGAAGGCTCTTGAATACGAAATGTGCCACCCTGTTGCAAAGAAGAACAGGAAGGTGATGATTGATCACAACAAAAACTACTAGGTGGCTGATTCTGCCACTCGGGATTGACACTATACGGTTGAGGAAATTACATGAAAGAGTTCTACAAGATAGCAATTGGAGTAGGTGCTTATCTTACAACAGTTAACTGCTTTATTTATTGGCAAATGTTGCATTGTTGCACATATTTTATGACCTGTGATAAATATGGCCACCAGTAATATTAATGTAGAATTAATATAACAGTGCTGATGCCAGAATGAGTAGAAACTATCCCCTCATGAGCTGCTCTGACTGAGGAGCACATTTACTAAGCTTTCATATAAAACAGGACAGCAGGCAAAGTAGCTGTGATGTGTTACATGAAAGGTGTAGAACAGAATTGTCCTGTATTTGCACAGATATGGAGCGTTTCTTTTCTCTGCCTACACTGGTGCAGTGCAGTATGTGCAGCCTGGCACCAACGCACGGTCACTTGTACAATGCTGCAAAGGTACCTGCATTACATGCAGGGTTCTTGTGGAGTAAGGGACACCTTTCCTGCAATTTCCTGTTTCTAAGTGTGCTGCACGTCGAAAGAGGAAATAACGAGGAGAAAATATATTTCTCCTCAATTTAATCTTTTTCGGAAGGTGTAGCATTTTAATGCATTCCCATGTTTGTAACTCTTTGTAAATCTGGGAATTGGCCAAAATCCATGGGTGGATGCATGGGAACTCCCATGCTTCACCCATGGAATGCCTCCCAAGTTGAAATGTAACGTAACACAGTGCATACAGCTGCCCTGCATTTAATTTCTTTACAATTGCATGCAAGGTCGCGCAAATCAGGCCTTGCATGGCTGAAGGTGAAGTTGAAGTTAAGATACTTATTAAGCGCACGACTACCAGGCGGTTTCTTGGCGTTATGTAAATATTACTGAAACCTATGCATGATGCGAGAACAACGCAAAGGCTTTATGATTATGGGCCTAAGCTTAATCTATTTTAACTCATTACAAATATTCCTATCACCAAACCTGTGTGTAAAATTAATGTGGATGATATCTTTAGGTTTAAAGCATTTTATTGTTACACTTATAAAAGAAAACAAAGACAGATGTCGCCAAGAGGGAGAGCAAAAAAATTATCATGACCATACATGTGCGCCTTCATCTTGTAAAAGTTCTTCAATCATAATGTCCATCCAGGCTTTGTGTTCGGCGCACATGCAGCAGCGACAACGTCAAGAACAAACAGCCCCTTCCCAAACTCCCACCCCCTTCCCCCTCAACCCCCTGTCCGCACCCCCTCTGTACAGTACTAAATCGTTCTCCTACACCATCTCCCCCGGGCCACCCTCCCTCCCCCGCCCACTGCAACTCCAAGCTCATCAGTTAGTCTGGGCTATTGGTGGTGTTAATCTCAGCAATCGAAGGTATCGGGGGCATGTGAGTTCTCTGAATTCCGTCACGAGTAGCGAGTGGAAAGGCTGCCACAGCTCACAGAATTGCTCCACATCACCCGACACCGTGAGCGTCAGTTTTTCATCCCCAGGACATGCCACAGTCTATGCAACCAACCCGTAATGGAGGGGAGTGTGGTGGTACGCCAATAGATGTGTATGTTCTGAACAGCTGAACCCAACGCTATCACTATCTGTCTGCCCCTACGAGATTTCAAAGGGTACATCAACCCGTTGGGCAAGCCTAAAAGGACATACGTGGGGAAACGGGGCAGCTCAATGTCGAAGCAGCGGTCAATCTCATCCAAGACCTCCCTCCAAGAGGAGCCCAGTAGGGGGCAGTCCCATAGAATATGTGTCAGTGTGCCTTTCTGCCCACAAGCTCGCCAACAGGTATCCTCGATGTTATGGTTCATTTCGTGCAGCCTCTCCGGTGTGTAATACCAGTACGTGGATATTTTCGTGAACGTCTCTGTGAGTCCCGTGTGGTACGCGGAGTGTAGTGCTCGGTAAGAGATGTGGTCCCACTCTGTATGACTCAAGGTCCTCCCCAACTCCCTCTCCCAACGTTCCCTCCCCGGATTATAAATATGAGAGGAGGATGCCTGCAAAAATGTATATAAGTCTGAGATAATCTTCGTGTCCGAAGTGCGCGTCACAAGCTGATTCTCGTAAGGTCGAAGCTTTCTGTCCGCTAGTTCGCGCACTTGTGGCTGGAGTGCCCAGTGGCGCACCTGCATATACCGCATCCTTTCCGCCTCCGGCATGTGGTATTCTCGCTTGAAGTCTAGGAACGGGATGACACCGTCCGGGTCATACATATGGAACAGCGCTCTGCATCCTGCAGTTCGCCAGCGCGCATAGGCCCTAGGTTCCATCCCAGGCTGAAAATCTGGGTTCCCAACCAACGGCGTGAACGGCGAAGGGAAAGTAGTAAGATCACATGCCGTGCTGGTGGCGTCCCAAACTCTCATTGGGACTCGTGTGACAAAAGACGCTTGCAGGTTGGGGGGGCGGTGAGCCCTACGTAGGAAGGGCACCTCCTGTAGGGTCGGCCAGCCACCGCCTGGTCCTGAAAGAGCCAGTGTTTGTCTGACTCCCACCTACTCCATTCCACTAAGTACCGCAGTTGTGCCGCCTGGAAGTACTTGCGTAAATCCGGTATGCCCAAGCCCCCGGCTTCCGGGGCCAGTGTGGATAAGGCTCTCTTGAGTCTAGGTCTGTGGCCCTGCCAAACGAAGCGGGCGAGGTCCGCCTGAGTTTGCTGGATCCATCCTTTTGGGGGCTGAAGCGGCAAAGCCCGAAACAGGTAGAGTACCTGCGGCAGGAGAGTCATTTTCACCGCAGCAATGCGGCCGAGCCAGGACAAGGTGCCTTTGTTCCAGCGACCAAGTTCCTCCTTAATTTTTGTACCCAGAGCCGCATAATTGCCGGTCACCATAGCGGGAAGGGTGGGCGCCAGTAGGATGCCCAGATATGGCACCAAGTCCTTAGACCAGAGCATAGGGAAGTGGCCTTGCAGCTCGGTTCTTGTGGCCGCAGTCAGTGAAACATCAAGAGCTGCAGATTTTCCTAAGTTCATTTTGAAGCCTGCGACGGCAGCGAAGTCCTCTATCTCGTTAACACATGCCGGGAGTGCCCTCCTCGGGTCAGACAACATTAAAATAATATTGTCTGCATAAAGGCTGACGGTATGCGTGTAACCTCCCACCCGTATGCCGGTCGCATTCGGGTTTTGGCGTATCCTTTGGGCAAAAGGCTCCATATAAAGGGCGAAGAGCAACGGGGACAGTGGGCACCCTTGTCTGGTGCCCCGCTCTATCGCAAAGCTCTTGGAGTTACAGCCATTCACCCGTACCACTGCAGATGGAAATCGATAGCAGTTGAATACTAGGGTGCGGAATTTCTCACCTATGCCTACCTTTGATAAAACTTTTTCCAGATATGGCCAATGTACCCGGTCGAAGGCCTTCTCTGCATCTACCGCCAGCAACATTCTCTCCCCGGGAGGCCTTCTCCAAAATATGTACCACTCTCTTGGTGTTGTCCACCGTTTGACTTCCCGGGACGAACCCCACCTGATCCGGGTCCACCAACCCCGGCAGATGAGGTGCCAGACGTGCCGCCAGAATCCCTGTATACAGTTTGAGGTCGGTGTTCAAAAGGGAAATTGGCCTGTAGGAGCTGCATTGTGCCCGGTCCTTCCGCGGCTTAGGGATGACCAAGACCGTTGCTCGGAGCAACTCCGGACGAATAGCCCCAGGAGCTGAAAATGAATTGTAAAGGCGTGTAAGGATAGGCGCTAGTGCGGTACAAAACGTTTTGCAAAAAAGGGGGGAGTAACCTTCCGGGCCCGGGGCCTTTCCGTGCTTAAGCTTGGAGATGGCCGAGATAGCCTCCTCCACACGAATATTCTTTTCCAGATGTTCCGCTTGCGCTGTGGTAAGGGAGGGAAGGTCAACCGAGGCGAGATAGTCTGCCTCCGCTTGCTCCGATGGGGGCTCCCCCGTATAGAGGTCAGCATAGAACCATCGGAAACCCTTCGCAATCTGGTCATCTTCCGTGGCTGTCACCCCAGCGGAGACCGTTAGTTCTTTCACTAGATGTCGTTGGTGTGCCACACAGAGTTTGTTGGCAAGGAGCCGGCCGCATTTATTGCCCCCGTGTAATACGCATGCTTCAAGCGTAACGCAGCGTATTCCGCCCTGTCCATGTCTAGCGCTGCCAGGAGTTTCCTTGCAGCTTTTAGCTGCTTCCACACCCTGGGGGCTCCCGTCCTCTGATGTACCAGCTTGAGCTCACGCACTTTACTGGTGAGTTCGTCCCGTTTCCGCTGACGCTCCTTATTCTCCGCCGAAGAGATTGCAATGAATTCACCTCGGAGCACGGCTTTCAGCGCCGCCCACTGTGTCGCCTGGGTGGTATCGGCATTGTCATTGTGAGTCTGATATTCTCAAATCGAGGTCTGTATATGCTGCACTACCGTTTTCCTATGTAGCAGGGTGTCCCTAAGGCGCCACACCCCTCGTGAGGGGGACACCGGTGGAAGACAGAACGTGCCCATGACGGGAGCGTGGTCCGATAACGAGAGGACTCCTATCTCTGAGGCTACGGCCAGGTCCCGGACCGGGCCCGTGACCAGAAGGTGGTCCAGCCTCGCATAAGTTTTATGCGCGTGTGAGTAATAGGAGTATGCGCGTGTGGTAGGATTAAGGCAGCGCCAGAGATCCTGAAGATCTAGGTCTTCCATTTGGGTCTTGCCAGTTTGCAAGATCTCCCCTGCTTGTGGGTGTCTCAGTGCCGACCTGTCCATGGATGAGTCGAAAACCATATTCAGGTCCCCTCCTATGATTATGTGTCTGTCCGGGGTGGCCGTAATGTCCGTCAGGGCCGATCGTAAGAATCTGTCTTGATGTTCGTTGGGGCTGTATATCGAGCCGATAGTAAAGACCTGTCCTCCCACCTTTACTCTATATGCTAGGAGTCTCCCTTTCTGTTCTGCCAGTTTGTGTAAGACCTCCACTTTAAATGTCCTGGCCACTAGGATGGCAACTCCTGCCGTTTTGGTGGTGTGGGATGAGAAGAGCTGCGTCGGGAACTTTCGGGATCGCATTCTATGACAATCTCGAGCCAGGAGGTGGGTCTCCTGCAACAGGCAAATATCTGCATGCGTGTTTTCAAGTAAGGACAACACTGCCCTCCTTTTCACCGGGTTATTCAGCCCTTTCACATTAAGCGTTACAACCGTAAGGGCTGTCATCAGTGTGGGTAGAGGGTTAGCTCTGTCGGCGGGTCCTGCCCCAAGGGGGGCGGCCCCGGTGCCATCAGTGTGTAGGAGTGGTGCGTGGGCAAAACGAGTGCATCAAAAGTACTGTACAGTCCCTCCCCCCGCCCCTGCAAGTACCCACAAACACCCCCAAAACAGTCCCCTCTCCCTCCTCCCACCAACACCCCAACCTCCGCCAAAAACTCCCCAAAGTCCTCCCACCCTCCCCACACCCTCAAACCACAGCCCAACTGACCCTGATAACTCCCGACTTCCTCCCCCCCCTCCAGTTGGACCCAAGGTCCCATTGTCCCAGTCCGGTCCTCAACGGACAAGTCTGTGGAGAGTTACTCAAGTGGACGTCCAGCCACTACCCACCCTCCCGCCGCCCCTCCTCCCCCGGCCCCCAAACCTGCTTCTTCAGAAATCTGTGTCGATCTCCCCCCGGAGGCCATTCAAGCTGTCAAAGCTACATCACCAGCCGCCGTGGACCTGTCCACCTCCTGAACAGCATCAGCCATGTCTGCTCTGATGGTGGGCGAGTCCGGTCGTGCCGAGGACACAGAGGATCGCCTCGCCAGGACCGTTTGCCAACCGTCCCGGGTGACTCGACGTCGGCGAGGGGTGGGCTCAGCGTCATGAGTTGCAGTGATCCCAGGTGATGACAGGTGTCTTGAAGAGAGCGCAGTTGGTGCAGAGTTCCATTCCACCTAAAGATGAGGCGGAAAGGGTGGCCCCAGGAGTATTGCGTGTTGTGGTCCCTCAAGAAGTCCGTTGCAATTTTGAAAGTCCTGCGCTTTTGAAGCGTGATCACCGATAGGTCTTGAAAGAGGGCTAACTGATGCCCTCGGAATCTCAGGGACTACTGCCGTCGTGCTTCACAGAGGATCCGCTCCTTCAAGGGGTAGTCCGGCAGGAAGGCCAGGATATCTGGGGGAGGTGCCGAGGCTCAACGCGATGGGTCCACCCTGTGTGCTCTGTCTATCCTAATAGAGAAATCCGCCGACTCCCCCAGAATCTCTCGGAAAAGGTCCTGCAAGTACCCAGCCGTGTCCTCGCCCTCTTCTCTGGATGGAACGCCCCGGACCCTGATATTATTGCGGCGGGATCTGTTTTCAAGATCTTCATTGTGCGCCTGGAGGTCAAGGTGTTGCTCCCTCAAGCGCAGCACCTCCTGTTGCAACTGCGTAATCTCCTCGTCTCGGGTATGACCCGCTTCCTCCACCGTGGTCACCCTCTCGCCCAAGCCATCAACCTCTCTGCGCACTTCCCGTACCTCTCCTGCCACCTCCTGTTTCAGTGCATGGAAATCCTCCCTGAGCGAGCTGAAGAGGGTTTCCAGGAAGGATCTGGTCACCGGGGGCTCCCCTCCTGCGGCCCCCTGGGAACTGCTCGCAGGGCTCGATGTGTGCTGTCCCCTATCTTGCCGCGCCGGGCCTCTAGTAAGCATATCCTGCAAAGTCTGGTCCCCTTTCTTGATTCCTCTGTTGCCAGCCATATCGCAAAAGGGGTAGCACACTGAGTAGTGCGTTGCTGAGGTACCCAACAACTCCGGGTCGACCCCGCTCCGACCACGTAAGGCACTCTGCGTTGCAACCAACCTCTCGTCAGTCTTAGTGATTTGTTCACCCCAATTCGGATCTCCGTCTCCTCCTATGCAGTCGCCCAGCGGTCTGGAACGAGGATGCCGGGTCTGGGCAGGTGGTTCTGTCCTGTGCAGATCGTCTGTACCTGGCAAAGTGTGTCAACGGCCCGCCTTGACGGCCTCCTGGGCAGACAGGGCGTCGTGTATTCTTTCGGGGGTTAGTCCAGGCCTGCGGACGGGGCGGCTCCGGACCCTGTCTCCCAAGGCCCGTCTGTGCTGTAATCCGCTCTGAGGCTCACACCAAGCTCACACCGACAAGCGTCTACTATCTGTACGGCAGTGTCCCGCTCTTCCACTGGGCCCACTCGCAGCCGAAGGTCCGGTCCAGGGCCCAGCTCCTCCGTTGGGACGCCCCTGTGCCTCGTTGCTCCCCCAAGGCTCCGCTATCGCCGGTCTCAAATCCCCGTCCGGGGTGGGCGCGTGTTCTTGGGCCTCGGCTCGTCGGAGAGGCGCGGGGACAGGCCCGCACTGGCGTTGCGTTCCGGCCCCCTCCCCTGGTCGCCGAGTATCCACTCCGCACTCCCCGGCACCGGGGTCCGCTCCGGGAAGAGAAGGGGCATGGGGAAGGGCGCTCCTTCACTACCTGTGCCCCCGCCTCACCAGTGGCCACACCACTGCTGTCCGGGTCGTGCCAGGAGTCGCCGTTGGTCCTCCTCTGCAGGCAGATACGACCGCCTGTGCCCCCTGCAGTGTCCGGGCCTCTTTGGTGCCAGAAATCCCAGCTGCCGGTGCCCCAGTCGTTTGTCTGGGCCTCCTGGGTGCCTGTGTTCCTCGGCAGTCTATCTGTGGCAGGGGCAATGCACGCCCGTCCCGCAGGCCGCGACCCCGGGCTTGCGTGGCGGCTCCAGGACTCCTTCGTGACACTCTCGGCTTCAGGCCCGGGCTCCAAAACTCACCGGCGCCCGTCCCTCTGCAACACCAGCCGCCGCCTGGCAATCCGGCCCTCAGTCGCAAGCAGCAAGGTCTCCGCTGTAGGCCGCGTCCTCGGCCTCGCGTAGTCAGAGCCGGGTGCCAGAGCTCCAACTCACTCCCTATCCGCCACCGCTCTCCGCACCTCTCTGGGCGTTGTCCAGCGGTCTAATCCAGCTCGATGCTCTCGTTGCTGGGCAGCACAGGGTCCTCTCCGCTACCCCGCCCGGGGTTAGTGCTCCGGCCGGCTGCCAGGCAAGGCCGCAAAGATGGCCGACCCCCGCCTCCGTCGCTCCGAAAGACCCCAAAAGTCGATTCTTGTGCTGAATAGAGGGCTAATGTAGGGGTGCCCGCCTTTCACACAGTTTCCGCCTCTGCTCCGGTGCCGATCGGGGGGAGATCGGCAATTTCTTACGGTCTAGGGCTCCGTGGTCGGAGGAGCCCGCAGAGAGTGCGTTCTCTCACCTCGCCATCTTGGCCACGCCCCCTTGATGCTATCTTTAATGAGAGCACAGCAATATTAAGAGGAAAAGTCATTGGGCGACTTCTCTCTTTTCAATGATGCCTATATTGTCACATAAAATATGTGCATCCATCTTAGTTTCATCAATCAAGTTGCAGTTTATAACTTACAGGTTTCTACTGCTGTCTTTGAAGCAAAGTCTGCTGCAAAATTCTCTTTAGCTTGATATCCTTCTCTATTATGGGCCATGGTATTATGTACATGTATCAAAGTAAGCTTATGCTGTGGGGCATCAACCTCCCCGAAAGTTGGTAACATTTTACTGAGTTCTCTTTTGAATTTTTGCATCTGTTTAAACACCATTGTGCCAAAGCAATCTTTACAAACACATATCGAGACTCCCAGCTAGCAGGGAGCAGCACGCAAACAGTGACACCGGCAACCCTCTGTCAAAAAGGCAATGCATTAGAACATCTGCACCGCAAGGAAATCAGCAGATGGTGGGAGGCAACCTCCCTACAAAATTACCTGGAAAACAACTGAATACCAAGAGGACTGCGAATCTTTATTACACCTACCCTTGCCAAACCAAAACCCAAGGTACTTCAAGATTGGGTAGAGAACACAACAGCATGCTCCAGATGCATGATAGATATCCTGATTTTAAATGCATGGGATGAACAAAAAGCTTTGCTAACACAAATACAGGAAGTCTTGGAGGATTTAAAACAAGAAAGAGACCAAACAGAAGTGGACAAAGTGGTTAAAACCGTGGAAGAAAGGATGAAGACATTTGAGAAAGATGTTGTTGCCAGAAAACAGCGGCAGTCCATCAGAGATGAAAGGGATTACGCAGCAGGCCGCATATTAACCTTTGCAAGGATATATGACAAAGCAAGAACTGATCTAAGAAAAGAAAAGGCAATCGAATCCCTTGAACTGAGCAAAGACGACACTGCAACAGATCTCAGCTCAGATCAAGAATCAGTGGACAGTAACGCCTCTGACAGCCTAGAACAACAGTCGTTTTCCCGGGAGCACCTGGTCATAGAAAAATGCAAAAGAACAATTGAACAGGCGGAGGCCCAAAGGGAAAAGACAAGAAGACGCAGAAGAAACCATAAAAGGAACATCAGGCACAGAAAACATCAGATCCACTTGCATGGGAACAAGGGGCCAGCAGAAAGCGAAGAACCAATGATGGAAGAGGCCACACATAAGCTAACGGTAATGAACCTCAGTGATAAAACTTTATCTGATGTTGAAAAGGGTGTTCTTGAATTAGGTCTGTCATTTTGTCCTGACAAGAGGCTTGACTATGCTGATGCCAGAGTATATTTATACAAGTTTGAGCGCAAATTGAAATTGTGTAAAATGCATGCATGCAAGAAAAATGAGAAACCCATGCACACCAAACAATCAAGTGCCAGTAATGCAGACATTAGGATCGGGGAAGTTCCCGCACTACAGACCATGACACATCTAGCACAACAAACTCCAGTAGAACTCACCCACATGACCCTGGATCCTTTTGACCCCTCACACACATCAGAAATCACAACACTTCTAGACAGGGGCACAGATGCAACTCCGCTAACCAGTTTAGAGCTAAATCAAGATTTGACCCTACACTACCAAGAGATAACATTGATGTATTTAGTGACCTAGTTGCCCAGGGCTTACTGTCACTAATAGGAAAAGACACAGGCAGGAGCAACATCAGCAAAGAGTAGTGGTAAACACTGAACTCATTACAGAAAGACCAGAATATAGTTATAAAACCCTCAGACAAGGGGTGTAACGTGGTCATTATGGCACGCGAAATGTACATGAAGGAGGCATATTGCCAGTTAAAAGACACCACATGCTATGGCAGGGTGGATAAAAAGTACCAAACCACATTAAAAAACTCATACCATGAGAAACTTGACCAATTGCATGAACAAGAGCTGTTATCCTGGGACGAAAGACAATTCCTTAAAAACAATACACCAACAACACCCACTCTGTATCTTCTACCGAAGGAACACAAAAAGGAAAGGGAACCCTCAGGGAGACCCATAGTCTAATACAAAAACAGTCTATTTGAAAATACCAATACATATGTGGACCATCTTTTATTCCCGTTTCTTAAGGAATTGAAATCCTATTTGCGCGACACTACTGACTTTTTGCAGAAGCTTAATAACATCAAAATTAATGAGTCTGATTGGTTGGTGTGTTTAGATGTAGAAGCACTCTACACAAGTATCCGACATGAAGATGGGCTTAAAGCCTGTCGTTTTTTCCAGAAAAACTGCCAAGCCATGTACTTACATCACACAAACATGATCCTTGATATGATCTCCTCATGTCTGAAGGAAAATGTGTTTATGTTTGAGAATATGCACTACAAACAACTACAGGGAACTTCCATGGGCACTTGCGTCGCCCCCAGCTACGCCAACCTGATGGTGGGCTGGTGGGAGAAGCAAGTGCTCTGGAATGACCAGACTGAAAAGTGGGCCCATAGTGTATCGAAGTGGCTAGGATACATAGATTACATCTTTTTTGTATGGAGAGGAACTGAGAAAGACCTTAATGAATTTGTTGACTGCCTAAACTGTAATGATGTCAATCTCAGGTTCCCAAGACACTACAGCCAGACCTCTGTTGAATTCCTCGACCTCAAACTCACAGTGGAGAAAGGGAAAATAAATACCAACTTACTTAGAAAGAGCACAGCTGGAAATTCCATCCTCCATGCTGTTAGCTCCCACTCACCGAGCTTCAGATGGGGCATACCCTACAGCAAATTCCTCAGAGCTAAACGCAATTGCAGCTCTGAGGAAACATACATACAGGCCAAACAAGAAAGGAAAGCTAGGTTCATAGACAGGGCATACTCCAAGAAAGCATTACACCAAGCTGAAAGCAGAGTTGAGTCACAACATAGAGAGGAAATCCTGAGACCTAATAGAGAAATTCCCAGCAAGGATAAGGCCAAGCCAGGCCCCCGATTCATTACCAAGTTTTGTGTTCAATCAAATCAGATCAGAAAAATCCTAAAAAACAGGTGGGATATCCTGAGACAGGACACAATACTACGGAACGAGATAGGACTGAGACCCTCAGTTACATACAAAAGAAACACATCACTAAGGGACATCTTAGTTCAAAGCCACTTTCGCCCCAAAGAACAGAATTGGCTCAAACAGAACAAGGGGTTCCGCAAATGCGGAAAATGTAAAGCATGTAGACACAGCACCAACATCACAGAAACCATCTTAGAAAGAACCAAGACCAAATGGGAAATACCACAAATAATAACAAGCAATACAGAATTTGTAGTTTATGCCTTCGTCTGCCCCTGTGGTCTTTGGTACATTGGTTCTACCACCTTTGCAGTCAAGAAACACGTCCTCGAGCATTGGCGCGCCATAACAAATGGGGATCTTAGTTACAGTACCGCAAGGCACTTTGCTAAAGAACACAAAAGTGATTGGACCAAGGCCAAACTCTTCGGTCTAGATACAGTTAACCCCAACCCCTCCGCAAACGCGAATCAGGCTTTATTCTCTTTGCTGGTACTAAGTTCCCGTATGGCCTTAACCAGGACGAAGAAATGTACAGTCACTTGTAAATAGTTTTTTTTTTCCAAGACAAAGTCATATGTAGTTTATTGATATAGTGTGTGCTTAGTGAAAACCTCCACCCCCCACCTTTGTTGAAAGAACGTCATTGCTGCGGAACTATTGTTTGTGTAAATTTCGATGGATTATGTCTGTATATAATGACTTATGCCTGTAACATTGCCATATTCATGTACCTAAAATTCACTGCTCTAAACGCATATGTTTCTTGTTGTAGGACACACTACGCACCGGAATAACACATCAGAGTTACCAGTATGAGCACCTGAGTTCTGGATGGCATCCTCACAAGACTCTAGTCACTTTTTAAAAATTATGGTACTTGACCTTCACCTCTGTTTAGTCCACACAGAAACGCTGGCATCTCTGAACACAAGACTCCAGTCACCTTTAAAACATTATGGTACTTAACCTCCACCTCTGTTTAGTCCTCATTGAAACACTGACATCTCTGAACACATGTAACTTGGCACACACAGGGCACTAGACCCACGAAAAAAACTATACCACACTAGCCAATCGGTCAGACACAGCATTTATTAACATACTACTTGTTAAATCCCTGTCTCACTTCCATACAAACATGACATGTTGAATCAGCAGCAAAGATGTATTATTGCACTGTATTGTAATACACTTTCATTTTATTTATTTTCACAAAAAGTACATTTAAAAATATGTGACGTTTTCAACATACCAAAAAAATTTAACTTTTCTATGTCTATAATGATGTATCAACACTGTTCCTTTAAAAGACGTAACTTGGAGGCGTGGGTCATGTGACCAAGACTACGGCTGTAGTCGAAACGCATCGTCCTTAATGCTAAAAAATAAAGACCTTACCTGCTAAATCAGTCTGTGGTCTCTCCTGATACCTGTTCCAGAGGATTTCCCTCGTGGCAATATATATATATATATATATATATATATATATATATATATATATATATATATGTATATATATATATATATATATATATATATATATATATATATATATATATATATATATATATATATATATATATATATATATATATATATATATATATATATATTTGCCACATGAAAAGGTTGCCCTCAGTAGGAGTGCCCTTAGGAAAAGCACTTGTTGCAGTGAGGACTACAGGCTGCTGGTGTTCAGCGCTGGCATCCGGAATAAGCAGGCTTTACGCGTTTCGAATTTGCATTCTTGATCACAAGCCCCTGCTCAAAGAAGAGACAAACAGCAAACTGAGCTGAGAATCACCTGTGTTTTAATGAGGAAGCACGCCTCCAGGGCGTGGTCTACCCGCTTGGGCCTCTGGTATTTGGAGTCTCAGAAATTAAAATCCACAGTGGGTGTTTGCTGTCTCTCATATTAAGGCACAATGAAATCCACAGTGGGTTGACATCAGCACCAGAAGTCCAACAGTCGCTGTATATTTATCAGTCACTCACGTTTAGTGCCCCTCCATTCCCATTGTGCGTAGAAAGTTCAAACGCTGAGGGTCCGCACTGGACGCGGCGAGCGACTCCCGCGACTGGACACAGCCGTATTTTATTTGCCACATAAAAAGGTTGCCCTCAGTAGGAGTGCCCTTAGGAAAAGCACTTGTTGCAGTGAGGACTACAGGCTGCTGGTGTTCAGCACTGGCATCCGGAATAAGCAGGCTTTACGCGTTTCGAATTTGCATTCTTGATCACAAGCCCCCGCTCAAAGAAGAGACAAACAGCAAACCAAGCTGAGAATCACCTGTGTTTTAATGAGGAAGCACGCCTCCAGGGCGTGGTCTACCCGCTTGGGCCTCTGGTATTTGGAGTCTCAGAAATTAAAATCCACAGTGGGTGTTTGCTGTCTCTCATATTAAGGCACAATGAAATCCACAGTGGGTTGACATCAGCACCAGAAGTCCAACAGTCGCTGTATATTTATCAGTCACTCACGTTTAGTGCCCC
This sequence comes from Lissotriton vulgaris, assembly GCF_964263255.1. Lineage (NCBI taxonomy): Eukaryota > Metazoa > Chordata > Amphibia > Caudata > Salamandridae > Lissotriton > Lissotriton vulgaris. The sequence continues at coordinate 210,395,435 of NC_141691.1, forward strand.
TCCATTCCCATTGTGCGTAGAAAGTTCAAACGCTGAGGGTCCGCACTGGACGCGGCGAGCGACTCCCGCGACTGGACACAGCCGCATTTTATTTGCCACATGAAAAGGTTGCCCTCAGTAGGAGTGCCCTTAGGAAAAGCACTTGTTGCAGTGAGGACTACAGGCTGCTGGTGTTCAGCGCTGGCATCCGGAATAAGCAGGCTTTACGCGTTTCGAATTTGCATTCTTGATCACAAGCCCCCGCTCAAAGAAGAGACAAACAGCAAACTGAGCTGAGAATCACCTGTGTTTTAATGAGGAAGCACGCCTCCAGGGCGTGGTCTACCCGCTTGGGCCTCTGGTATTTGGAGTCTCAGAAATTAAAATCCACAGTGGGTGTTTGCTGTCTCTCATATTAAGGCACAATGAAATCCACAGTGGGTTGACATCAGCACCAGAAGTCCAACAGTCGCTGTATATTTATCAGTCACTCACGTTTAGTGCCCCTCCATTCCCATTGTGCGTAGAAAGTTCAAACGCTGAGGGTCCGCACTGGACGCGGCGAGCGACTCCCGCGACTGGACACAGCCGCATTTTATTTGCCACATGAAAAGGTTGCCCTCAGTAGGAGTGCCCTTAGGAAAAGCACTTGTTGCAGTGAGGACTACAGGCTGCTGGTGTTCAGCGCTGGCATCCGGAATAAGCAGGCTTTACGCGTTTCGAATTTGCATTCTTGATCACAAGCCCCCGCTCAAAGAAGAGACAAACAGCAAACTGAGCTGAGAATCACCTGTGTTTTAATGAGGAAGCACGCCTCCAGGGCGTGGTCTACCCGCTTGGGCCTCTGGTATTTGGAGTCTCAGAAATTAAAATCCACAGTGGGTGTTTGCTGTCTCTCATATTAAGGCACAATGAAATCCACAGTGGGTTGACATCAGCACCAGAAGTCCAACAGTCGCTGTATATTTATCAGTCACTCACGTTTAGTGCCCCTCCATTCCCATTGTGCGTAGAAAGTTCAAACGCTGAGGGTCCGCACTGGACGCGGCGAGCGACTCCCGCGACTGGACACAGCCGCATTTTATTTGCCACATGAAAAGGTTGCCCTCAGTAGGAGTGCCCTTAGGAAAAGCACTTGTTGCAGTGAGGACTACAGGCTGCTGGTGTTCAGCGCTGGCATCCGGAATAAGCAGGCTTTACGCGTTTCGAATTTGCATTCTTGATCACAAGCCCCCGCTCAAAGAAGAGACAAACAGCAAACTGAGCTGAGAATCACCTGTGTTTTAATGAGGAAGCACGCCTCCAGGGCGTGGTCTACCCGCTTGGGCCTCTGGTATTTGGAGTCTCAGAAATTAAAATCCACAGTGAGTGTTTGCTGTCTCTCATATTAAGGCACAATGAAATCCACAGTGGGTTGACATAAGCACCAGAAGTCCAACAGTCGCTGTATATATATCAGTCACTCACGTTTAGTGCCCCTCCATTCCCATTGTGCGTAGAAAGTTCAAACGCTGAGGGTCCGCACTGGACGCGGCAAGCGACTCCCGCGACTGGACACAGCCGCATTTTATTTGCCACATGAAAAGGTTGCCCTCAGTAGGAGTGCCCTTAGGAAAAGCACTTGTTGCAGTGAGGACTACAGGCTGCTGGTGTTCAGCGCTGGCATCCGGAATAAGCAGGCTTTACGCGTTTCGAATTTGCATTCTTGATCACAAGCCCCCGCTCAAAGAAGAGACAAACAGCAAACTGAGCTGAGAATCACCTGTGTTTTAATGAGGAAGCACGCCTCCAGGGCGTGGTCTACCCGCTTGGGCCGCTGGTATTTGGAGTCTCAGAAATTAAAATCCACAGTGGGTGTTTGCTGTCTCTCATATTAAGGCACAATGAAATCCACAGTGGGTTGACATCAGCACCAGAAGTCCAACAGTCGCTGTATATTTATCAGTCACTCACGTTTAGTGCCCCTCCATTCCCATTGTGCGTAGAAAGTTCAAACGCTGAGGGTCCGCACTGCACGCGGCGAGCGACTCCCGCGACTGGACACAGCCGCATTTTATTTGCCACATGAAAAGGTTGCCCTCAGTAGGAGTGCCCTTAGGAAAAGCACTTGTTGCAGTGAGGACTACAGGCTGCTGGTGTTCAGCGCTGGCATCCGGAATAAGCAGGCTTTACGCGTTTCGAATTTGCATTCTTGATCACAAGCCCCCGCTCAAAGAAGAGACAAACAGCAAACTGAGCTGAGAATCACCTGTGTTTTAATGAGGAAGCACGCCTCCAGGGCGTGGTCTACCCGCTTGGGCCTCTGGTATTTGGAGTCTCAGAAATTAAAATCCACAGTGGGTGTTTGCTGTCTCTCATATTAAGGCACAATGAAATCCACAGTGGGTTGACATCAGCACCAGAAGTCCAACTTTGAGCCGGGGCTTGTGATCAAGAATGCAAATTCGAAACGCGTAAAGCCTGCTTATTCCGGATGCCAGCGCTGAACACCAGCAGCCTGTAGTCCTCACTGCAACAAGTGCTTTTCCTAAGGGCACTCCTACTGAGGGCAACCTTTTCATGTGGCAAATAAAATGCGGCTGTGTCCAGTCGCGGGAGTCGCTCGCCGCGTCCAGTGCGGACCCTCAGCGTTTGAACTTTCTACGCACAATGGGAATGGAGGGGCACTAAACGTGAGTGACTGATAAATATACAGCGACTGTTGGACTTCTGGTGCTGATGTCAACCCACTGTGGATTTCATTGTGCCTTAATATGAGAGACAGCAAACACCCACTGCGGATTTTAATTTCTGAGACTCCAAATACCAGAGGCCCAAGCGGGTAGACCACGCCCTGGAGGCGTGCTTCCTCATTAAAACACAGGTGATTCTCAGCTCAGTTTGCTGTTTGTCTCTTCTTTGAGCGGGGGCTTGTGATCAAGAATGCAAATTCGAAACGCGTAAAGCCTGCTTATTCCGGATGCCAGCGCTGAACACCAGCAGCCTGTAGTCCTCACTGCAACAAGTGCTTTTCCTAAGGGCACTCCTACTGAGGGCAACCTTTTCATGTGGCAAATAAAATGCGGCTGTGTCCAGTCGCGGGAGTCGCTCGCCGCGTCCAGTGCGGACCCTCAGCGTTTGAACTTTCTACGCACAATGGGAATGGAGGGGCACTAAACGTGAGTGACTGATAAATATACAGCGACTGTTGGACTTCTGGTGCTGATGTCAACCCACTGTGGATTTCATTGTGCCTTAATATGAGAGACAGCAAACACCCACTGCGGATTTTAATTTCTGAGACTCCAAATACCAGAGGCCCAAGCGGGTAGACCACGCCCTGGAGGCGTGCTTCCTCATTAAAACACAGGTGATTCTCAGCTCAGTTTGCTGTTTGTCTCTTCTTTGAGCGGGGGCTTGTGATCAAGAATGCAAATTCGAAACGCGTAAAGCCTGCTTATTCCGGATGCCAGCGCTGAACACCAGCAGCCTGTAGTCCTCACTGCAACAAGTGCTTTTCCTAAGGGCACTCCTACTGAGGGCAACCTTTTCATGTGGCAAATAAAATGCGGCTGTGTCCAGTCGCGGGAGTCGCTCGCCGCGTCCAGTGCGGACCCTCAGCGTTTGAACTTTCTACGCACAATGGGAATGGAGGGGCACTAAACGTGAGTGACTGATAAATATACAGCGACTGTTGGACTTCTGGTGCTGATGTCAACCCACTGTGGATTTCATTGTGCCTTAATATGAGAGACAGCAAACACCCACTGCGGATTTTAATTTCTGAGACTCCAAATACCAGAGGCCCAAGCGGGTAGACCACGCCCTGGAGGCGTGCTTCCTCATTAAAACACAGGTGATTCTCAGCTCAGTTTGCTGTTTGTCTCTTCTTTGAGCGGGGGCTTGTGATCAAGAATGCAAATTCGAAACGCGTAAAGCCTGCTTATTCCGGATGCCAGCGCTGAACACCAGCAGCCTGTAGTCCTCACTGCAACAAGTGCTTTTCCTAAGGGCACTCCTACTGAGGGCAACCTTTTCATGTGGCAAATAAAATGCGGCTGTGTCCAGTCGCGGGAGTCGCTCGCCGCGTCCAGTGCAGACCCTCAGCGTTTGAACTTTCTACGCACAATGGGAATGGAGGGGCACTAAACGTGAGTGACTGATAAATATACAGCGACTGTTGGACTTCTGGTGCTGATGTCACCCCACTGTGGATTTCATTGTGCCTTAATATGAGAGACAGCAAACACCCACTGCGGATTTTAATTTCTGAGACTCCAAATACCAGAGGCCCAAGCGGGTAGACCACGCCCTGGAGGCGTGCTTCCTCATTAAAACACAGGTGATTCTCAGCTCAGTTTGCTGTTTGTCTCTTCTTTGAGCGGGGGCTTGTGATCAAGAATGCAAATTCGAAACGCGTAAAGCCTGATTATTCCGGATGCCAGCGCTGAACACCAGCAGCCTGTAGTCCTCACTGCAACAAGTGCTTTTCCTAAGGGCACTCCTACTGAGGGCAACCTTTTCATGTGGCATATATATATATATATATATATATATATATATATATATATATATATATATATATATATATATATATATATGTACTCGCAACTTGCCTCGTTGCAGGGGGAGCGCGTTGGAGCTGGTGCCAGCAACGGGACCAAGGCAGGATCCCGTAATTATATCAACACAAAGTTCAACAATTGATGGCACTCCACTCGGGAAATCTTTAAACAGCATTTATTTTTAGGCTGCGAAGACCTACGCGTTTCGAACGTTACGTTCTTGATCACGGTAACATTTTCAACAATAAGTCCTTTTTCACTTTTGCTTTATATACACATTGCTGCACCTAATGCATTATGGGCATTGTAGTTAAATTAACATCATTCAATTAAAAAAACATTTCCTAACTAATTTGTTAACATGTATGGAAATGACAAGGATTTACATAAATCATAGGCGTTTTTCTCATTGTTCATTGGACTAAGTGCCCTTTCAATGCCATGCATATAGTGTTGATTTTAACATATAATGTGTCAATGAGACTTATGTCCGGCATGTGTGGGTTAGCGGTGAGGAATACATCCTGTATGCTTGTTTAAATCTACAGTGTTAATTAGTGAATGAATTCACTTTTTTATAAAACAACTACTGTGATTGGCAAGAAAGGATTGTTATTCCGTGTTTCTAGGGCTGAGTGCCCTGGCCACCGCTACTATTTGCCACTAATACCTGGATAAATATTGTCCCTTTGTTGTTGTACTCTTAATCATGAGAAAGCAATTTATATTCATCACATTTTGCGCGTCAGTTATAAATGAACATGAAGTTCTGCATCTGCGTTCAGTCCCATTGGTTGTGTGGTCTTGAATTTCATAATTAATTTAGATTCTAGTCTCCTTAGTTGCATTTTTCTATCACCTCCACGTTCATTCGGAGGAATTGCAGCTAAGCCAGAATATGTCATATTTGTCCAAGTATAACCAGGATGGCTAATCATGTGCTTGGCCATTGCATAGGCAGGGTCCTTTTTCTGTATTGCCCTAGTGTGTTCCAGGATACGTTTTTTCAGGGGGCATGTCGTGCTCCCAATGTACCTTTTTCCACATTGGCATTGAAGTAGATATACTGCGAATGGAGTTTCACATGTGATTTGTTGTTTTATTTCAAATTTTCTACCTGATGGTTCCAGCAGACTTTTGACATTTTTTCCAATCTTACACGCCTTACATATTAGGCATTTTGTGAATCCTGTTTGTTTTGATCCCAGCCAGTCTCTTTCTTTTCGTATTTCCAAATGACTGTGCACCAAATGATCTGACAGATTTGGTGCTCTTCTGTATGTGATCGATGGTGTGTCTCCTATTTCATTTCCAATGTCAATGTCCTTTTTTAGTATGTGCCAAAATTTGCTCATGATTTTTCTGATCTTGAAGCTCTCCTTGGTGTACCTGATTATCATTCTCGGATGTTCTTCCAATGTTGTAGTCTCTATTTCATTATCATTGGATGTCAAGTAAGTATGGGCGAATTTTGCGAATCTCGCGTTCGCGAATTTTGCGGATTTGCGAACTTGCAATCCGCAAAATCCGCGAATTCTCGCGAATTTGCGGATTTTTTTTTTTTGTGTTTGCGCGGGTTTCTGCCAGTTCGCGAGGGTTTTGTACACTTTCGCAAATTGCGAACTTACCTGTCGGGTCGCAAGTTTCGCGAACTTGTTGTTTCTACGTGTCCAGCCTGTTTGGGACACTCTTCTCCATCACTGCCACTCTCTGTCACCACTGCCACTCTCTGACTACTCATGCCACCCTCTGGCCCACCCATGCCACCCTCTGTTTCATCACCACACCCTCTGGTTGTCCAGTGTACATTATTTTCGGCAAAGCAAAGCACACCTTCCCTGCCTCAAGTGACCTGAATTAATTTGGGGCTGATTAATGTGTCACAGAATATTTTTTTAGCTGGCACCTGCTTCCTTAGTGCGCCCTGATTAGTGATCTTTTGCACTTGCTAAGTGCTTTCATTGTTGCAAAATTAGTTACAACACCTTCCCTGCCCCAACTGACAATAATGAATTAGGGGCTGATTAATGGATTTTAACTTCCAGCCTGGCTCCTGCTTGTCTCCCTTAGCTGTAATTCAGGACCTTTGTGGCATATGTGTAACTATTCTGAGGTTCAGAGCAGGGTCACATAATAGTTGCAACTGGCAACTGAACTCTGGAGGGGCCCCTCAGGAAGCACTACAGGAAATGGCTACTAATGATGAGCCTGAACTTTTGAACCTGGTAAGTAGTTTCAGTTTTGCTAAGATCGTATTTCTGCAATTTAGCACTTATTCGCGGGGCGCGAAGTTGTACTGGGAAGCCGCGAACTCACGCGAACAGTGCGAGCAGTGCGAGCAAAATCCGCTGCTCGCGGATTTGCGGATTTTGCGGGAGATTCGCGAATCTCGCGGATTGCGAATTTCCCGAAAATCCGCAAAATCCGCGAGCGAAACGGATTTTCCGCCCATACCTAATGTCAAGTCCTGGTTCGGATTTTTTCTTTTTCCTAGTTGGGTTCTGTTGCTTGATGTTAGCATTTCATGTCTGTTTTTGGTTCTGGCTGCTATTTCCTCTCTTTTGATATCAATTCTTTTATAACCTCTCTGTTGGAATCGTACTTTTGTTTCCTCAAATTTGCGCTCCATTTCACTTTCTTCTGAACAGTTCCTCTTCATCCTTAAAAGCTCACCGTAAGGAATGCTTTTCTTTAAACTGTTGGGATGATAGCTCTGTCCATGCAAAAGACTGTTGGTTGCTGTTTTCTTGTGATGGACCGTTGTCTCCAGTTGATTATTTTTAATATAGACTTTTGTGTCTAGAAACTCAATTTCTCTTTTGCTGATGTTGTAAGTGAATTTTAATCCCACTGTGTTAGTGTTCAAGATGGCAAAGAAGTCTTTGAATTCCTGTTCAGAGCCTTTCCAAAGCAGGAAAATGACATCTATGAAGCGGATCCATAATGCCACGTTGGCCATATATTGGTCGTTTTCTTCTCCCCAAGCTACACACCTCTCCCACCACCCCATCATGAGATTAGCATAGCTTGGGGAGAAGGAAACTCCCATGGCAGTTCCACAACGCTGTTCATATGTTTTCTTGTTGAAGACAAAGACGTTATTTTACAAACAGAGTGATATCATTTGTACAAGCATCTTTGAATGTTCTTAGAGGTTAACTGGTCTTTGTTGTAGGAAATACTGAATTGCCTTCAGACCAATTTCATGGTCTATGGAAGTGTATAACGATACAACATCAATCCTTACTAAGAAATAGTTAGGTTGCCATTCCGTATCAGACAAAATTCGCAAAAAGTCTCCCGTGTCTTTAATGAAAGATGTTAAAGTGGGTACTATTGGGGCAAGGAAACTATCCACATACACTGATACTTTCTCATATAAACTCCCACAACTGGAAATTATTGGTCTCCCTGGCGGCTTGTTGAGTGTTTTGTGTACTTTCGCGAGAAAGTATATGGCTGGTACAATTGGGTTCTCCACCATAAGATATTTCCTTTCTTGTTCCGTGAGTAAACCAGCCTTTTTCCATTCATCTAGTTTATTTCTCAGGTCAGTTGTTAGTTCCTTTGTTGGATTTTTCTTAAGCACAACAAATCACATGTGAAACTCCATTCGCAGTATATCTACTTCAATGCCAATGCGGAAAAAGGTACATTGGGAGCACGACATGCCCCCTGAAAAAACGTATCCTGGAACACACTAGGGCAATACAGAAAAAGGACCCTGCCTATGCAATGGCCAAGCACATGATTAGCCATCCTGGTTATACTTGGACAAATATGACATATTCTGGCTTAGCTGCAATTCCTCCGAATGAACGTGGAGGTGATAGAAAAATGCAACTAAGGAGACTAGAATCTAAATTAATTATGAAATTCAAGACCACACAACCAATGGGACTGAACGCAGATGCAGAACTTCATGTTCATTTATAACTGACGCGCAAAATGTGATGAATATAAATTGCTTTCTCATGATTAAGAGTACAACAACAAAGGGACAATATTTATCCAGGTATTAGTGGCAAATAGTAGCGGTGGCCAGGGCACTCAGCCCTAGAAACACGGAATAACAATCCTTTCTTGCCAATCACAGAAGTTGTTTTATAAAAAAGTGAATTCATTCACTAATTAACACTAGATTTAAACAAGCATACAGGATGTATTCCTCACCGCTAACCCACACATGCCTGGACATAAGTCTCATTGACACATTATATGTTAAAATCAACACTATATGCATGGCATTGAAAGGGAACTTAGTCCAATGAACAATGAGAAAAACGCCTATGATTTATGTAAATCCTTGTCATTTCCATACATGTTAACAAATTAGTTAGGAAATGTTTTTTTAGTTGAATGATGTTAATTTAACTACAATGCCCCTAATGCATTAGGTGCAGCAATGTGTATATAAAGCAAAAGTGAAAAGGGACTTATTGTTGAAAATGTTACCGTGATCAAGAACGTAACGTTCGAAATGCGTAGGTCTTCGCAGCCTAAAAATAAATGCTGTTTAAAGATTTCCCGAGTGGAATGCCATCAATTGTTGAACTTTGTGTTGATATATATATATATATATATACATATATATATATATATATATATATATATATAGAGAGAGAGAGAGACAGAGAGAGACAGAGAGAGAGAGAGAGCGAGAGAGTAGCCTTGTACAAATAATGCTGAATCCAGCTCAATAAGTGTAGCAGGGCATTTATTTCTGCCAGTGGAGTCTTTGCAGTGGAGTCACACAGAACATTAGAGTGTGTCCAAAGCGCTTCAATGTTACCATCTTCGAACACTCCCTGCACTGCAGCACAAGCCACAGAGTATTTCTGTTTAGTACCAATTTCAGGCTATGCAAAGTTATTGGTATAGAATCCATTCTTGTACTACTGTATGGGTAAAATATATGGCATGTTTGGAACATTTTCTGTATATTGCAAAATTCCTGAGTGTGTAGTGTGTAGTGTTGGATCATATTCAAATTTATATAAGTGGCATTTCAAAAACTTGGCCCAATGAAGGAATAATGAGCAAATTGGGAATACTAGCTTTTGTTTCTGTTTCCAGCATGGATATAGGAGAAACTCTTGAAAATAGCTGTCTGAATAGCAGTGAGAATTTTCTCAGTAGGAATGAAACGGTCTTTAAAAGAGGAGTATAAATGTGATCTGTATGCTAGGAGAGTCATCTGTCCATGATTTTAAACTCCTTATGTGTTTTCAGAAATACTAGAAATAACCCTATTGACTGGGTTTTCTTGTCCCTTGAGGCCCAGAATTACTAACATTTGGTGCAACGTAGGAAGACTACGTACTGTTCTGTACAGCATCAAATCGAGAGAGCAGGAATGTACCATATTTACTAAGATAAGATGCTCTCCTGTTCTCTCTATGCTGGCGAACTGAGTGATGTCTATCACCAATGCAAGCACACTTGCACCATGTTGCATAGGATCCTGAGTTTAAGAGGCATTTTTCTCTTTCTAATGCAGAACATGTAGAAAGAGGAAATAACAGGGAGAGGTAACCATATTTCTCCTTGTTATGGTTCGGTTGGGATGGAGTACTGGTATGATGCATTCCCAGCTTTACTATTCTTAAAATTCCATGGGTGGATGTGTGGGAACATCCATAATCTACCCAAAGCATAGGAATACAAAGGGAGCAACTTGTGCTGCCTTGTGTTACCCTACATTTACTAACACATTTAGAGTCAGTCAAGGTAGCTTTATGTGGCTTAGTAGATATGACTTAAGGGTTTACTTTGCCTAATGTTGAATGCAAAGTCAAAGAAAAGTTTATTGTATATGATTACTTAAAATCATTACAATTTACACTTTAATAGAGTATTAAACTTATTCTTCCCAAAAATATCATTTATCGACAATGAGCTTGGTAGTATTAAAATCTCAATAACTTTAATAAAGCACTTAAAATTTTGGGTAACTGGTTAAACAATCTGCGAAATTCTATACTTCACAACATTCTTAGGTGGTTCAATGACCAAAATTATCCCAAAATAGATTGTTTGAGAAAAAATAGCCAAATAAAGTGACAAATGTTCCGGAATCCTTTGGTCCGCCACAGTTTTTCTGTGTTGTTCCTATTTTCTTGTAGGATAGACCTTGTTCTATTTGAGCTGGTGAAGGAGAGTCGTATTCGCAGCCCCTGACGTCCTTGTTCGTACTGTATCAATTTCCTCTAAATCGGTTTGCTTTAAAAGTTCTCTTACTTTTGCCAGATATTTTACCCCTCGGCATGCCAACATTATAGAGGAGCCTTCCAACCAAGATATCACAGCTTGCCTGCATGTACAAATCTTTAATTCATTAAAAATCGGTTTTAAAAACCCCCTTCTTAGTTCCTTAACTGCGGGGCAAGCACAAAGAAGGTGAGTTAATGCTTTGTTACAAAAACCACATAGTCGACAGTGAGCCGCTTGTTGGTTGCTTTTCCTGCGCGGCTGTAGATCTTTTGAATCATGCATTCCCAAACGGTAATTGGCGAAACTTTTTTTTAGGTCTACACTGAAATGAGTTACTAAGTAGGCCTGTAGCTTTGGTAATATGTAGGAGTTAATCACGGTCCACCCATGTCTACGTTTCAAGGTTGTTATTATATCTTCTAAGAAGGACTTCTTCTTTGCCATCCTATTTGCCAATTTGCCAAACTCTGCCCGTTCTATCTGGCTGTCCCATGTCATTTGTATGTCCAGTTCTGCCAATGATCTTCCCAGATAGGCTCCCCATGAGTGTGGAGTGTTCTGATCCATCTGAGTTTTGATTTCTTTCCAGCATAGATTGTGCAAAGTCCCTGGTTCAGATGCACGGAATTTGTAGCATAATTTAATGACGCCCCTCATGCTCCGGAATTTCTGATTTTAAAGGTCAAATTCCATCCGGATCTGTGCTTGGGCGGCGGACCTTGGTAAATCTTAAATGGCTTTATAAACCTTAATCTGAAGCGCGTTTAGCAGTTCTACCTCCTTGCCAAACCAGACTACAAGGGCATATGACAATGTTGGTACTATTTGTGCAGCCATAACTTTTAAAAGATGTGCGTAGTTCGGGCAACCCAGTTTTTTGCTCAATAATCTGTACGCAAAAATTAACTATTGAGATTTTGCTTTTAGGCCCGTTTTGTGTCCCCTGTGCATGGAGGAGCCTCTCCCCATTTTTAAGCAGAGGTATTTATAGGCCGCTTGTTCTACTTGGGTTTTTTAGGGTCCACAAGGAGTACGACCTTGGTTTTGTCTTTGTTTAATTCCAAGTTGTCTCCATCCAAGTAGGTGGCTAAGTTGTTTATTGCTCTTTGTAGTTCGATGGGACTTTGGCTCAGCACCACTATATCGTCAGCGTATTGTAAAAAGGGTATTGCCTCATTAGCTAAATTTGGCAAATGGCATTCGACTGCTTGCATGTATTTACTAATATCTGCAATAAATAAATTGAATAAGCTCGGGGCTAAGACGCAGACTTGTTTTAGGCCTTGCTGAGTATTTATACTGGTGGTGGTACTTCGTCCATCGCCTAGTTTCACTCTTGCCCAAGTGTCACTATGCAGGGCTATTAGTGCGTCCAGTAGTTTGCTCAGTAGCCCCCATGCTCTTAGTTTTTTCCAGAGGCAATTTCTGCTTACTTTGTCGAATGCGACTTTCAAGTCAACAAAGCATGTAAACAGCCGTGTTTTCCTTCTTCTTGCTTTTTCAATTAAAAGTGCCAACGTAGCCAGATTTGTTAAAGTGCCCATGCCTGGTCTGAAGCCAGTTTGGAGTATGGGAATAATCTTTGTCTCGTCCATCCAATCTTGCAGATGGGGAAGTAGGCATGATCCGTATATTTGGCCTCTACATCCATCAATGATATCAATCTATAATTTTCTGGATTGTTGTGGCTTCCCTGCTTAAATATTGGGTGAATGATGTTTCCTTTCCAAGATTTGGGGACGGTGTTCTGTCTGTAGATCTGATTAAACAAAGGCGTGAGGTAATCAGCCCAAAAGCGAGGAGCGTGTTTAAATAGTGTGTTGGGCAATCCATTCGGACCTGCTGCTCCCTCCGTTTCAAATCTTTTTATTATTCCTCTCAATTACTTTTTGTCAGTCAGCTCCTTTAAATCATTGTAGCTCTCTACTTGACTGGTATTTCCTTCTCCATCTGATCTTATATCTTTTGGGGGTTTTGGGTAGTCTGTTGCCAATACACACTTATCATTCCTCACTTTGCTGTACCTATTGTGTACATGTTGTATCCAGATTTTGTTGCCAATTCCTGTTTCTTGTAATTGTTTTCCCTTTGTCATGTTGTTATTGATGCCCCAGAATTCCATACTGTTTGGCAATGTGCTAGCCCACAGTAGTTTTGTCCATATTTTTTCTTTATATTCTGCCTTTGCTTCCTTCAGCATCTTTTTATAAATTTTCTGTAGATCCTTTATTTTATTTGTACTCTTACCGAATTTAGCCGCTATAGTGTGAGTTTGTACCTCTTTTGCCATCATTCTCTTTTCGTGTCGTAGCGCAAGGTTAAACCAAGGATCTTTTCTGCTGTGTATCCTTTATCTGTTTCTACTGGTAACGGGAAAGTTCAGGGTAAGGAAGAGGCACAGGTCTTCCCAGGTTTTTCTTTGATTTTCTTCTATCAAGGGACCTATTTGACTTATGTGTTGTTTAACAGAGTCCATTGTGGTCGTCATATTTAGTCCTCACATCTTAATTTTCCCAGGTTAAACTTTTCTGGGTATAGTCCAAGCATGTTTAATTTTTGCGCCCTGGCCAGGTTTATATTTAGGGTTGTGATGTATGGGTGGTGGTGGCCACTTTCTATGCATGGGCAAACTTGGAATGAGTCTATTCTTGGGACTAGATTGCTGCTAGTGATGGTAAAGTCTATTGTAGATTGACTTTTTCCATTTGAATATGTTGTTGCAGCTGGTATATCCCCTATAATGTTACCATTCAGGATTGTCAGGCCATGCTTTTCTAAGTTTTGCGTTATTATTTGGTATCCCCAGTCTTCATGCCTCTTTCTGTTATTCTGTTTTATTAGGTTACTGTTGAAGTCTCCTGAAATGACCACTGGGCAGAATTTGTGTGATTTTTGCAGTGCGCTGATCAGATTCATTATTGTTGTAAATTTTTCCTTCTGATTTTTTTTTGCAGGGTGAACATAAACGTTGGCTAGTATTAATTGATAGTCTAGATTGTTCGAATTTCGCTTTCTAGTACCTTTTGTAACTTTCAGCCAGTTTACGCCAATTTCTAACTCTTCTGTTTGCCAACCATGTCTTTGTGATATATAAGTTGATAAGCCTCCTCTTGGATGACCAAATCTTGAAACTTTTTCTGCTAAAATGTGATGTTCTATATAGCCTGATATCGCTGTTGGGGTCATGTTCCAGGTTTCTAGAAGTAATATTATGTCTTGTTGTTCGAGGAAGGACAAAGTTTCGTGGTCCGGCCCCATATTTTTAAAACCATGGACGTTCCATGAACATGTTTTTATCGTGCTTGTTAAGGGTAGACATGCTAATGCAATCATAAGTTCAATGTTGGTCTAATTTAAATTCAAATTAAAGTATTTGCTTTAAATGGTTTCTAATCTGCACTTCTATATTTGTCATTTGTTGGTACCAATGCTTGATGGTTGATGTCAATGCTTGTTGTTAGCTGTGATCCAAGAAGTGAGTGTTCGGGAAGTTTAACATGTGTTTGGGGAGCAGATTGAGCGCCGCGTGTGTATTATGCAAATTACAAACTGTAGCTTCAGAAACTCATAAAAGGAGCGCTTGGAGCCTAAATGTTGCTTCGTGTCCTTGCATTGCGTTACGAAGAACACTCCAGCCTTGTTCAAGTCAACCTTCAGTTCCTGAGACCCGGACTCCACCGACCCTCTTTCCTTCTTCAACCCTTCTTTTCCCTTGCTGTCTCCAGTCCGCCACCCTTGCTGTTACCTGCAAACATCTCCCGCTCCAGCCTGCCGATTCAGTCTCCTTACCTTCGGAATCTTCGGACTTGCGGCGGCCACTCAACCGGAAGTTTCTCCGTTGGCCCAACCTCCAGGAAGCAGACACTGTAAAAGAAGATGGACAGTAAGATTACAGGTTGCTTAGTAACCAAGGACGTATTCATTTCAATACGAGTGTTATTTAAACAAACAAGACTAAGACAATCCTGCGCTAAACCTAATGTTTTACATGTAACTGCTGATATTTCTGTAGCTCGGAAAATGCTTGTAAAACAAACAAGCCCAAGACAATTCCGCGCAAAAACCTAATGTTACAATGTGTAACTGCTGATATTTCTGTAGTTCAGAAAACATTTTTCCTATGTCATTTAAAGATATTGTAAAGAATTTTGGGGCACAAATTGTTTACTGAAAAAACCAAGAGTCAGAATTGCTTATGAAACCAATAGGCGGAAAAGTGAACATAATAAGCATTTATTGTTAATAGATTCATATTGCATTTGTAGGGCTTTTGTGCCTCTCCTCTTGTTTCTTAAATTTCTTGTAGATTCCATCTACAGATATCAATCTGGGTCTTCAGGTATGTGCATGGAGTGATGTGTGTTTTCCGTGTCTACTAATCCGCACTAACCTCGTTCACCTGATTATATATGAGCATCATTTATTACATTTTTCCATTATTGTTTAAAGGAGGTAGTCCAAGTGAAGGTTAATCTCCAGACCCAGTGAAGTGTGTAGAAGGGCCGGTCTCTTAAATGGTTGTTAATGTTATTTAATATGTAAAGAATCTGAACTTCGCTTTAGAGACTTAGGACTTATTGTACTTTTGTGTAAACACAGAAAGGTCGCACAAGCAAATCAAGACAAGGAGCCGGCTCAGAACACTACTGTGAGAAACAACAGTTGGACAAAGACCAGTGTTTGTTTGTTTGTTTCTCTCTCCACTTCCCCTTTCCCTTGTAGACAAGTTAACCTAGCAAGAGGTTTTAATCCTTGTTGAATTGAGTGGTTCTTGAGGAAGTTGGGACATTGCGACATCAAGAAGGAAACAACTGGAGTGCTCTCCGTGATTGCGCAACAGTGCTCTGCCTTATTTCCCCTAACTTGTGGGACTGCCTCGAGGAAATTGTTAAGTCAAATTTGTCTGCTTGAATTTTCTGCCCCCATCTGTTATCCATCCTAAGCAAGTTTGAATGTTTGTTAGGTACGTGTGTTACTAAGTACTTTTGGCACCCAGGACCAGTCTGTCGTGTCCTCTGTAGGCTGTACACCATTGGCTTGCCTTGCTATTTCCTTGCCCTCCTTTGGATTTGTTTGCCCTGTTTGCGATGCTGATCGGTAACCATGTAAGCATGTTATTTGCTTTTTTGCAGGTGTGTACTTCTGATTTGTTAAGAAGGGGTAAGGGTACCAAGGGTGTTTGTATGGCTCAAGATGATTCCCCAGGATTCGAATATTACTCTGGTAGCATATATCCTGTCCACTAGTTCCTTTGTGGTCCAGGTAGTCAAAGTCTCTGCTATATGCAGATTTTCTGGGGAATTCTTAAATTTCACGGCTAGGAGATCATGCGACGATATTTCTTTTAACTCTGGGATTTCTTCAAACAACCTTAGAAGGTTCCCTGTATTTAGTATATCTTGCCGTCCTTTTGTACAATATTCTGGCACAAATGTCAATTTCGATGTATACTCTCTTTATCTATCTGAGTATTTATGTTGTTCGTAATTCCATTATTAACATGTCTGTCTTGACTTCTTTGTTCATTACTGATCTTTTCCTGCAGAGTATCCGTATTTCTTTGCTTCCTTGGACTCTTGCTCCCATTTTCCTGCTTATATATGTATTACAGGTCGTTTTGGTTCGCTCTGCAGATTGATATGTTGAATGCATGACTCAAGGGCAATGCAAGCACTTAGTAAAAAACATGTCTACTTGTAATCCATGTAAGATAGCTGTGTGTGTTTCTGAACTTTTTTTGGGAGGGGGGGGGGGAACGTAATTAATCTTATATAAGGACCTAACCTGCTTAGCAGTATGTGACAAATAAGCTCCTGCAAAGTAAAAAAGATAACTAGTTAAACTTGCGACTTCCTTCATCTAGTTGGAGATTATAAAGAAGCATACTTCTGCAGGAAGTCAGGCGACAATTCTTTACTCTAACTTTTATAGTTCATATCCATGGAAAATCACATTAATTGATGCAGTTTAAGCTGATTTTGTACCCTTGTATCAAAACATGTAGTATTTATTTATTAGTAATTTTATAAATGATGAAAAAACCGCATTCCAAATGTTTGCTCATTTGTGGAGAGGGAGGGTGAGACGGACCACATAGAGAAAGTAGAGCAACCGAGGAGGGAGAGAGGCAGAGGACAGAGGCAAGCGAGGAAAGGGAGCACAAGAAGAGTGAAACCTAGAAGGAGGCGAAAAGAAACGAAGTGGCTGAGCGATCAGGGAAACCGGAGAAAGGAAAAGGGCAGAAGAGCATTCCTGTGGAACGGAGCAGAACGGCGGAACGCAGACTACAGAGGGGGGATGCCCGGATGCCTGGATGCAGAGAGGCCCACGAAGGAAGGGGAAAGGAATGAAAGGTCATTGAGTAAAAGAAAAGCAGAGGCAGGCAGCCGGAGGACGTCAAGTGGGCCGACGGGAAACAAAAGAAAAAGAGCCAGACACCCTAAGATTGACATCGGGGGCTGGCTCCCCGACGCTAACACCGCGCGGCAAACTCCATGTCCCAGGAGCCCCTAGCACCACATACCTGATGCTGGGATTGTGCCCTGCCCCGCCTACCACCCAGACGCTATTTAACCAGTACTCTACTCCGCTGTGCGGGAGCGTCCTGGAGCATCCCGGGAGAAGCCCGGGACAAGGGCGGGGCCGTCTGTGGCCGTCCGGGGCTGGCCGAGGCTCGGCTGGGCCACCCTCTTGACGCTCTAACTTACAGACAGTAAGAATTCTGAACTTGAAATGTTGCATTCTATATTTTTTTACTATTTTGTGTTTTTAAAAACCACCTTGTGGCCTTTGGGCTTTCTTTTTATTATCTGTTAAGCAGTCAAGCTTTGGTTTTTACTTCTAGTAGTTCCTGTGCATGAGTGGGTCCTATTAAGGATTTTTTTCTTTTTTTTCTTTTTTTGGTTTTGAAGGGATAGAGGCAATCTGGTCTATGTTATGAACAGTATGGGGAAAAACACTAAACCCTCTACTTCACGCCCTAGGACCAGGCAATTAGCAGCCACAACTCAGCCACGACTCAACCACTCCCAACCCTTACTGCTTTTGATTTAATGCTCCAAAAAAACATAGGAGCAGTAGCAACGGCCATTGAAAATACGGAAAGGCGTTCATCCATAACCCCCGTAATGGCCCTCCCTCAGCTAGAAGAGGATGCCTCCATAGTGACAGCCAATCCGTTTGAGTCTACTGCACTTCAAATGCCCTCTTTCTTTGACTTACCGTGCGCCCAGATCGCACCGGAGGTGATTGTTTCTGCCCCGCCCTCTCCGCTCACTCTACACCCAGTAGAAATAAGTGACCCCAAGCCCAGCCCTAAATGTAAAAAATGTAAATCTACCAGAAAATACATGAAAAGGAAAGTACCTCCACCTACTGGCTCGGAGATCGAGCCTGCTCCTTCTCACCCCCTTTCTGGTCCACCACTTTGGGTTTCACATCTGGTGCTTGATCTGCAGGCTCATATTGAACAGGTCATTAGCTCCCAAGTAAAATCTTTGTCATCTAGATTAGATAGAATCCTCTCCCTTATCACTAACAAATGCCCAGGGAAACCCCAGCCATCTAGCTCAGAGGGGAACCTGGTTAGGGGAGAGGGCTCTGGTACCACCTTGAATACCACCACGGGCATGGGTTCGGGGGAAGGTATTTCTGCTACCAAACCGTCACATGTTATGGCCCATGTAGTCGTGCAAAAATCCACTCCACCACTAAGCAACTCTGATGGTTCCACTTGCCTTTTTGCACCTCTAACTGTAACTGCTCCATCAACTTTTGTCCCGGACCCCCGCCCCCCCCCCCCGGTGGTGTCTGGCAAGCTGTAGTCTGCTGGTAGTAGACTTGAGCCTGCTGCTTCTCTGAAACGACAGGTAGATAGCCCAAAGAAACCGTGCCTCGACCTCAGCTGCCTTATGTGGTGGTACTCATGGGAGTGCCACCCCTAGAAAAATGTAGCACTGAATCCTATCCTGAGCTAAAAAAGAAAATTATTTTTGGGCTAAATAGGTATAGACCATTAGTGGGACCTGGGCATGGGGAGAGCCTATTTGCACGTAGAGTTAGGTGGCTGGGAACTAGACGCAAGGATATAGGAGGTGTGTGTGTGATCATTAACTTTAGGGATACAGAGGTGGTCAAACACATCTTAGGTAGCGGCGGGTTGGAAAACACGGGTACAATTTGCACCCGCCATCTGGTGTATTTTTATCCACAAACCATGGTGCAGCACTTTCCTCTTCTTGGTGGGCATGATCTGGAGTATAATCTTCCAGTGGGCAAAAGATAGAGGGCCCTGAGCAATGTGGATTGACTACCTCCACCTGGGGATATGATCTTACGTTATGAAAAAAACTACTAATCAAATTACTTGATACTCAATAGACAATGTCTAGTTTCTCGTTCTATTGTTTAATTTATATTCATAGAACTTTTGTGCAACATATATACATTAATACATTATACTCATGTATGTTAATATATGTCTATTCCTTCTGTGGAAAATTAACCTGTGTTACATGAAAATAAGACTTAGTGAACAGCATAAATTTTCTTTACGTATTTCTGGGCATTTCAAAAACATTGATTATGGGAGGTACACAGGAAGGTATAAGTTGATAATCTTGAAAATCGAAGCCCGATGCATTTCGGGACCAGGGGCGAAATCCTAAAACATACAGAAAGGCTAATCAATACAAAATATTGGAAATATTTACAGCTTTAGAGTGAGATCTATACAAAAAGTAACGGACACTGAAGGGGAAACATTGTAATTAAGTGGTATAGAACATTGTACATTAAAAAACGAATTAGAACCTGAATAAATGTTCTAACTAAATTGACCTACATGGTTAGGTATAAATTGTATAACACATCTCATCATGTAGTAATCACATCATGCCTTCTGGAGGGTATTTCATTAATATTGCAAGTGAACCAAGCATGAAAACAGACATAAACATGATAATCAATAACTTAATATTGAACCCAGTCTAGGTGCGAATAAGTAAATCATCATGCCTGCTGGAGGGTATTTCGTTCGTATTACATGTAAGACATATGTGTAAAGGAAAGTGAACATAATATATAATAAACATGGCATCAAGCCCGGTCTGAGTGCAAAAAAGTAAACATGAAATTCACATCCCTGAGACTGTGAAGAAACACGAAGATATGATAAGGGAAGCCTGTTATGACTTGTACATGAGATGAAAATATTAGGTAAACCTACATAGAATATACAGTAATAAGAGTTGCATCATTAGAGTGCTCAGGGAACATTGCAATATACTAATTCATATGATACTCTGTGTGTAATCACAATTACATGTACGCATCTGATGACTAGATAAATATACTAATTCATATGATACTATGTGTGTAATCACAATTTCATGTACACATCTGTTGACTAAATAAATGTGGAACAAATATGTGCTACTGCTAGGTTAACTTGACTATCAATGACAGAACTTGGGGAGAGTAGAAAACGGAACATTTCATTAAAGCATTAATTATTAGTCTGACTACCGAAAACGAGAAGAGATGTTGATATGTACCTGTGGCATACAAAAAATGCTCAGTGACGGAAGTCTCGGAACCCAGAGAAACTTGAAAAGTACAGCTGTGTACATAAAAAATATACTAAATTAAAAGATGAAAAGTATTCTAAAACTTCAACGTACTTATAGATCCGTAGAAATGCTTAGCAGCACATACCTACTGGTGGGATATTATCCCGAGAATGTCAAGAGCAGTAACTACGAGTGTGATGACAAAAAATTCGTAGAAAGAAGCTTTTCAACGATGGTTACTAGAAAAAACATGAGAAAAAGGGTTCTCTGTTGAATAACACTTGCTTATGAACAGAAGAACTATTTAAACTGTAGTTATTGCGTAAGTTACCTTGGGAGAAAGGTTGTGTTTGTGAAGACACTCCGTAAACGTTAGCTAATGAGGTGGATACGGCTTCAGATTGTTGCGGAAACGGGAACCGCTAAACAAATAAGAAGGAACGGCTGTGATGATGGGGCTTCTTAAAACGTAAAGAAAACTATGCTTATGCTATTAGCAAAGCGGGGGGCTCATTTACCTTAGCTTCTCGACAGTACTCTTCTTCAATCTCCTAAACTCCGACTGGGACATTCGGGTAACCGCGGAAGGATACCATACACCTATTTAAAGAGTTCCAATACTAGGGATCACTACTGGTGGTTATGGGATATGTAGTGTCATCACGAAAAACACTCACGTGGGGCTAACGTAACGTTATGGAGTAACAACGTCTGATCTCAGTAATGCATCCCAATATAAGGGTGGAGCTAGCATGAAGTAATGTGGTTACAACACCTGGAATCCGAAATTCATCGTTCTATGAAAAAAGTGTAATTATACGATATGGTCAAGTTCTCCATGGTGACACTAGATGCCAAGTTGTGTATATGGAGAATATATGGAATAGGTCAGAAGCGAGAGAAAAAATGCACGAAAGCGTCTATATTGCTTAGTATTCGATAGACCATGTTGTATAATTCATAGACGGTAATCATAAATAGAATAAATTTAACACGAAAGTGTGTGGCAGGAATACAGTGTAAAACATCACTAAACAGATATACATTAATGAACAGTTTATGAGGATAAAATTTTTTTCCACTTCAGCCAATCAAATTAAACGAATTATACTCAAAAGATGGGAACTACTACAGAATGAAAGTGAATTTAATGGAATTTTTTCCGAAAAACCGATATTTGCCTACACTAGAGGTCGGAATTTGATGGATATACTAAGGTCACCCAGGAATCTACAAATACAATCTGAGTATAAAGGAACTATGAAATGCCACAATTGCATACACTGCAATAATATCATCACAGGCAATACTCTAACTCATCCAATGACAGGCAAGAAAATTTCACTTAAGCACACATCAGACTGCAATACCACCAACATAGTCTACCGTCTTAAATGCCCGTGCGGGAAATTATATGTGGGGAAAACAGAACGCAAATTCAAAATCAGGGTCACTGAACATAAAAGCAACATTAGGGCCACTAATAAAAGTACCCCCATAGCCACGCACTGGGATGAAAGCCACCATAATATCGCACAATTACGTGCACAGATAATTGAGGTGGTTCAGAAAAAGGAGGGCCAAAACAACTCCGCTAGACTTCTACAGCGAGAAATTTATTGGATTGACTTTTTATGCACAGGCATTCCAAATGGCCTCAATGACCGTGTGGATTTAGGATGTTTCCTATGAGTCTTTTCTATATATTATGGTCTCTCAGTGTTCTCTAATAGATGTAAATATTATATTGACCCTCACAACATCTTCACATCATTATGACCTTCACATCACTTAATGCCTTCAGTCCACTACCCAACACTCAGTTCTTTTCATGACTTACGGGCAGGCCCAGTTCAATATATGTTACACATATTATATTAGTCACTAAGTTTTATTTGGGATGTTCTTGTATAACATGCTTTTGGTTCAATCTTAATGATGTCTTCGTGTTTAACCACTAAGTGTAATTTAGCCCACAAACATGCAAATTAACTTCTGTACATCTAGACATAGATAATGATTACATGCATGAACAGTTTGGGACATACCCTCCATGGCGCACATGCGCATCAATTGGACAAGCGATCACATTGTGCTGTTGTATTATTGGTAGTACTCATACCAATCATTTATCATTACAGAGTTGGATGTATTATCATTACATTCACATGAGCGGTGATTACTGGGTCTTTATCCTCATAAACTGTTCATTAATGTATATCTGTTTAGTGATGTTTTACACTGTATTCCTGCCACACACTTTCGTGTTAAATTTATATTTTCTCTCTCGCTTCTGACCTATTCCATATATTCTCCATATACACAACTTGGCATCTAGTGTCACCATGGGGAACTTGACCATATCGTATAATTACACTTTTTTCATAGAATGATGAATTTCGGATTCCAGGTGTTGTAACCACATTACTTCATGCTAGCTCCACCCTTATATTGGGATGCATTACTGAGATCAGATGTTGTTACTCCATAACGTTACGTTAGCCCCACGTGAGTGTTTTTCGTGATGACTCTACATATCCCATAACCACCAGTAGTGATCCCTAGTATTGGAACTCTTTAAATAGGTGTATGGTATCCTTCCGCGGTTACCCGAATGTCCCAGTCGGAGTTTAGGAGATTGAAGAAGAGTACTGTCGAGAAGCTAAGGTAAATGAGCCCCCCGCTTTGCTAATAGCATAAGCATAGTTTTCTTTACGTTTTAAGAAGCCCCATCATCACAGCCGTTCCTTCTTATTTGTTTAGCGGTTCCCGTTTCCGCAACAATCTGAAGCCGTATCCACCTCATTAGCTAACGTTTACGGAGTGTCTTCACAAACACAACCTTTTTCCCAAGGTAACTTACGCAATAACTACAGTTTAAATAGTTCTTCTGTTCATAAGCGAGTGTTATTCAACAGAGAACCCTTTTTCTCATGTTTTTTCTAGTAACCATCGTTGAAAAGCTTCTTTCTACGAATTTTTTGTCATCACACTCGTAGTTACTGCTCTTGACATTCTCGGGATAGTATCCCACCAGTAGGTATGTGCTGCTAAGCATTTCTACGGATCTATAAGTACGTTGAAGTTTTAGAATACTTTTCATCTTTTAATTTAGTATATTTTTTATGTACACAGCTGTACTTTTCAAGTTTCTCTGGGTTCCGAGACTTCCGTCACTGAGAATTTTTTGTATGCCACAGGTACATATCAACATCTCTTCTCGTTTTCGGTAGTCAGACTAATAATTAATGCTTTAATGAAATGTTCCGTTTTCTACTCTCCCCAAGTTCTGTCATTGATAGTCAAGTTAACCTAACAGTAGCACATATTTGTTCCACATTTATTTAGTCAACAGATGTGTACATGAAATTGTGATTACACACATAGTATCATATGAATTAGTATATTTATCTAGTCATCAGATGCGTACATGTAATTGTGATTACACACAGAGTATCATATGAATTAGTATATTGCAATGTTCCCTGAGCACTCTAATGATGCAACTCTTATTACTGTATATTCTATTTAGGTTTACCTAATATTTTCATCTCATGTACAAGTCATAACAGGCTTCCCTTATCATATCTTCGTGTTTCTTCACAGTCTCAGGGATGTGAATTTCATGTTTACTTTTTTGCACTCAGACCGGGCTTGATGCCATGTTTATTATATATTATGTTCACTTTCCTTTACACATATGTCTTACATGTAATACGAACGAAATACCCTCCAGCAGGCATGATGATTTACTTATTCGCACCTAGACTGGGTTCAATATTAAGTTATTGATTATCATGTTCATGTCTGTTTTCATGCTTGGTTCACTTGCAATATTAATGAAATACCCTCCAGAAGGCATGATGTGATTACTACATGATGAGATGTGTTATACAATGTATACCTAACCATGTAGGTCAATTTAGTTAGAACATTTATTCAGGTTCTAATTCGTTTTTTAATGTACAATGTTCTATACCACTTAATTACAATGTTTCCCCTTCAGTGTCCGTCACTTTTTGTATAGATCTCACTTAAAGCTGTAAATATTTCCAATATTTTGTATTGATTAGCCTTTCTGTATGTTTTAGGATTTCGCCCCTGAGGAAGGGTACCTCCGGGTCCCGAAATGCATCGGGCTTCGATTTTCAAGATTATCAACTTATACCTTCCTGTGTACCTCCCATAATCAATGTTTTTG
Source organism: Lissotriton vulgaris (assembly GCF_964263255.1). Lineage (NCBI taxonomy): Eukaryota > Metazoa > Chordata > Amphibia > Caudata > Salamandridae > Lissotriton > Lissotriton vulgaris. The sequence continues at coordinate 210,419,941 of NC_141691.1, forward strand.
AAATGCCCAGAAATACGTAAAGAAAATTTATGCTGTACACTAAGTTTTATTTTCATGTAACACAGGTTTATTGTTCTACAGAAGGAATAGACATACATTAACATACATGAGTATAATGTATTAATGTATATATGTTGCACAAAAGTTCTATGAATATAAATTAAACAATAGAACGAGAAACTAGACATTGTCTATTGAGTATCAAGTAATTTGATTAGTAGTTTTTTTCATATTGTTGGAAAAAGGAGTTTTCCAGTAGGAACAGTGCGCACTACAAGTAGGTTTCCCCTACTTAGTTGTTCTCTTAATTTCTTGTGCTAGCCAACACATTTCTGTAGTGCCGCATCCTTGGATTAGTATTAGTTTATAGGATCTTTGCTGATTACACCTTGAGTGCTCCTCTTTAATCTATATCGATATGATCTTACGGCCATATATTTCCCGAAAAGGCACATTGAGGGAGGCTTTAGTGGTGAGGCTGGGCCTTTGGAACTAAATCGGAGTCCCCTGGCTGCCTGTATCTCAACCCCTCCGTCACCCCCGATCATGAATGTTCCAGGAGGGGGACGGGAGCTGGGTACTCATCAATGTTGCCCTCCGATACCCCCTGACACACACCCGGAGGCCTCTATCGTGCGAGTACCGCACTGCCACTCTTTAATTGGGTCCTGGAATGTAGCAGGGTTGGGGGCAAAGTTGATGATCCCGGAGTGGGGAGATTTGATGGATGATTATGACATATGCCTATTCCAGGAAACCTGGCTCCTGTCTCCCCCTTCAACACCAGCTGGAAATTTTCCATCTATTGGACGATAGAGCTGTGGACATCCTTCTCCTGTCTGAGACTTGGCTGACCGAGGACTCTGTCCCGGATATTCTTGCCGCCATCCCGGCAGGCTACTATATACTGCAATGCAATCGATCAGCGGGGCAAGTTGGTGGGGGGGGGGTGGCTGCCATCATTCGCTCCCAGTATGTTTTCACTACCCTATCTTTTGCAGCGATTCCCAGAATAGAAAGTCTTATTGTTAAATTTATGTCTCCCAGGACTTCCTTTATTGTTGTTCTTGTGTACAGACCCCCTGATCCCATGCATTCCTTCCCTCGACAGTTTGGTGACCTTATCTCTCAACTCATTATCAACCATGCTAAGGTCTTGATTATTGGTGATTTTAACTACTGGTCCTCTGATCCCCGGGAAAGTCACCTCTCGGAGGAATTCTCTGACCTCCTTTTAGGCCTGAACTGTCACCAACACATCACAATTCCCACCCACTGCAAGGGCCACATTTTAGATCAAGTGTGGACGGCCAATTTGGATATTTTGTCCCCATTTGTGACCCCTTGCTCTTGGTCGGATCACTGTTTTATTTCCTTTGCCCTTAATCTGACCACCCCCAATTGTCCTCCCCTCCTGACCAATTTCACTGCTCGGAACTGGAAGAGAGCCAACCTGACGGAACTTCACTCTATATTGGCCTCTACTGTCCCTCCGACCTCTGCCCTGGTGCCTCACCAGGCATTCCTCAATGAACAATGGCTGCTATCTGCTTGTAACATCGTCGCCCCTTTGAAAACCATAAAATCTAGGTGCCCCCATGATGCCCAGCGATGGTTTACGGACCAACAAAAGGCCGATAAACTGGCTCTACCCCAGGCAGAGCGTCGCTGGAGGCGCAACTATGACCACCATCTAAAATTCGAATTTGTGGACCGTTTGAGAGTCTACAAAAAATCCATCTTATTGGCTAAAACAACTTACTTTTCGCAAAAAATCATGGAGTCCGCCTCTAAGGCAAAGGATATTTTTTCCATTGTGAATGAGCTCTCTTTACCAGACGAGTTACCCCTCAACCCCAACCTTCACAGCCTTTGTGTGATTCACTTAATGCTTTTTTCATGGACAAAATTACCACTATTAAGAACAATATTCCGTTGCCCTTATCCCCCTCTCTCCCTTCTTTACCTTCCAGAAATCCTTGCCGCCTGGACGTTTTTCCTCCGATCTCCCTCTCGGAGTTCTGTTCACTGTTGCACAAAGTGAGCTCTGGCTCTCCTAATCATTGCTGCCCTCCTCAGGTCCTTAGAGAAATCTTTCTGGCCTGTCCTGACCCTCCCCTGGCCCTTTTAAACAACTCGTTGGCGACGGGGGTGGTCCCGGATTTCTTCAAACAGGCAGTGGTGATACCGATCCTGAAAAAGGCCAACGCCGACCCTACGGTCTTGAGCAATTATAGGCCTATCTCCCTTCTCCCCTATCTGGGGAAAATTTTGGAGACTTATGTCACTCGCTGCCTGAGCGCTTTCATTGAAACTTTGTCCCATTGACACTTCCCTTTCCTCCCGCACTAGTTTTCAGTGTACTATGCTCGAAATCTCGGAATGGATGTACCACAGCCAACTTAAGTTGAACCCCACCAAGACTGAGCTTGTATTGATGGGTGGAGCAGCCAACCCATGGAATGACAGCTTTTGGCCTCCCTCACTAGGGCCTCCTCCCTGCCCTGTCAACTCTGTGAAAAGCCTCGGCGTCGTCATCTCCAGTGACCTATCTATGAGGCCCCAGATCAGTGCGGTTACGTCATCCTGCTTTTTCCATCTACGCAGGTTACGTAAAATCTGTAGATTTCTTACCAGAGACGCACTGATCCTTGTCATCATGGCTTTGGTCACGTCGAGAATTGACTACGCCAACACTTTGTATGCAGGCATTCCTGCATACCTTCTCCACAGGTTGCAACTGGTGCAAAATCAGGCAGCCCGGCTGGTTTACCATCAACCTAAGAACTAGCATGTCTCGCCGCTACTGCGGAGCCTTCATTGGCTCCAGGTGGCTAAGCGCTGTACCTTCAAACTGGGCTGCACGATTTTTAAAGCGCTGTCTGATCTTGCTCCGGCCTTCATTTCTTCTAAATTGAAGGGCTATATTCCCCCCAGAGATCTCCGCTCTGCCTACCACAACTTGTTAGTTACCCCTAAAATTAAACGGAAAAAACACGGCGGTTCCTCTTTCTCTTTTCTGGCTCCTAAAACTTGGAACGCCCTTCCATCTGCTATTCGGCACTGTCCCACCTACGATTGTTTTCGTAGTATGTTAAAAACGTATCTCTTCCAGTCAGCCTTTGAGTAAACACATGCCGTTGCCCCCCGTATTTGTTATGAGCGCCATGAAACCGTTTGGTGTCCGAGCGCGGTACAAAATGTTTTAACATAACATAACATAACAAGGGTAGGATTTGCGTCCTATCATATAGTGGCAGTTCAGGGTCCCAGGGCAAGACCATCGGGAGGACTGTGTATCTGGGTGGCTGTGCACCTGGGGTGCTTAGCCAAGGTAGTTGACGCACACAGCCCAGACATCCTTTGTATTCTACTCACCTTTAGGGATGCCTCAGTTTTGGCAGTGATCAATATTTATCTACGCCCGAATCCTCTCCAGCTAGGATTATCAATTCTAGAAGCTCTGGAGGCACTCCTCTCATCTTTCCCCTCGTCCTATAATACAATAATAGATGCAGATCTTAACTGCCACTTTGAACCATTTTCGGGGATCCCCTCGCTAACCGCAGAAACCTGGTTAATCCCTGAATGTTCCATGTATCCAGAAAAGCGCCTATCGCCTCTGGCTCTTGCGATTAATAACTTGATTGTATCTAATTCCCTCAGGGCATGTAATGATAGACTTCTACCAGATATCCCGGGTGCCCACACCTTTAACAGACCAGATAGAAGCAATACAATTGACTATATCTTGGTCAATGTGGAATTCTGGGCAAAAGCAAAAACGTTTACGGTAATCCCCAGGGTCGATAGTGACCACAATTTGCTAATATTGGAATTGGTCACTTACCTAGGGGACCGAAAAACACAGGGTGCAGTGGAAACCTCACGTAACGAGAATTTGCTGCAAATGGCGGGAGGTAGACAAATTAGATGGGCAAAGGTGGCACTATCCCCGGACACGTTAGCGGCGATTTATAACCATGTAGCTGGGGCCTTATTAGTGGCCAGTGATTTGTCATGCTGCAACCTAGATTCACTCAACTTTCTGGCCCTACAGAGTACTCACAATGAGCTCCTCATCGCATTAGCTGATTACTTTTATTCCACCAAGTCTGGCAGGTATGGGGCCCGGATGAATGAACATCATTGGTTCAATAAAAATTGCAGGGGGGCCAAAATTGCCTTGGTAAAGGAGGTAAAATCGGGGTCACCCTTACGGTTGCCAGACAATCCTATAAACAACTAATCACAGAGGCCAGGCCTGAGTGGGAGGCTGACAGATGGGAAAAGGTAAGCAAGGCACTTGCTGCCCGGGATTATAGGTCCTTCTGGAATTTGGTCCGGGGGGGATCGGCGGAAGGGACGACTGCCATACTACCCAACCTTGGTGAAGATGTGTGCTTTGCCCATTTTAAGCCATTATACTTACTCAGGCCCCTAGATTCCACAGCTGTCGCGCTGAAATTACCAGGACTATTGGCAAAAGCATCTCTGAAGGACATGGTACAAGTTAAACATCCCTGCACGCTGTTAGAAGTCAATGCAGCACTTAAAAGCCTGGCTGCAGGGAAAGCACCCGAACTAGACAGAATTCCCGGTGACCTTTACCGGACCAAGTAAAGGGTGTGGGCGCCCTACATCTGTGTCCTCTTCAATGTCATTATGCAGGGTTTGAACATTCCTGCGACATGGTTGGGAGCTGAAATCATCCCCATTTATAAGAAGGCCTCCTCCCTCGACCCGGAGAAATACCGCCCCATCAGTTTGATCGACGTACTCCAGAAGCTCTTTGCACATGTCCTCCTAACTAGGTTGCAGGACTGGATGGATGAGCATCACATCCTTACCTCCCTGCAGGCAGGATTTCGTGCTGGGGTATCCACGATCGATCAACTGTTTAGGCTCCAGCTTATTTATTGGAGGACCGTCACTCTAGGGGAGGGTAGTTTGTACTTGATCTTTGTGGACCTTAGTTCCGCATTTGATCTGGTCCAGAGGGACAAGCTTTGGGCTTTACTCCTAGAGTTGGGTGCCCCGCCTTATCTTTGTGACCTCTTTAGGCGCATGCACCAGGGTAACTATGCTAGGGTAAGGTTTGGGAGGGGCGGGGAGCTCTCGGCCCCATTCCCTGTGGACAAGGGCGTGAGACAGGGGTGCGTTTTAGCTCCCACCCTTTTTTCACTTTATCTTAACGGGCTGATGGCACACTTACTTGGTGCTAGGGACTTGGACTCCCCTAGCTTAGCTGGGTGAAAAATACCTGCCCTAATGTTCGCAGACGATACCCTCCTATTGTCTAAATCATTTGGGGGTATCCAGCGTACATTGGAAGCTTTCTGTGGCTTCTGCAGAATGAGGGATTTGGAGATTAATGTCTCCAAAACCAAATATATGGTGTATAACCCCCAAAAAATCTAATTTTCCCCACACGCACCTGGATGGACTGCCCTTGGACCGAGTCTCTACATTAGATTATTTGGGGGTCACCCTTAATGATAGAATGGACTGGACCTCCCACACGGCCAGGGCCAATCTGAAATTGTCTCAATCTTCAGGTGGCATTTTAAAAGTTTTTAACGAAACCTCCCATAAATTGGTGGGTCTGCCGGTTGAAATCTACAAAGTGCAGGCGCGAGGGGGTGCGATCTACAGAGCGGAACTGTGGGGGCACGTTAGCGCTCTTTCGCTATCCATCACTGGAAACAGCTTCATTAGACGCATTTTGAGAATCCCTCAGAGCACCCCTCTAACCCCCCTAAGGTTTGATCTAGGTTTGGTGCCCATACAGGAAATCGTCTTGAATCGTCCGTTATTATATTGGAGACGACTCTGGTCCACACCGGAATTAGAGAGCTACAAAGAGGACCTGGGCGATCTTTTGTCCAGAGGTACTGTGGGGAAGATCCCATGGTTGAGTCATATTAAGCACCTCACCTTAGCACTTGGGATAGGGGAACTGTGGTCGACCCCTGAGGTGGCCTGCCCCCGGATATTTAAAAATTCCCTGAGTTTGACTCTAAACCAATATCAGCTTGCTAGTGTTTTAACAAACTCTTCTATGGGCAGGTTGACTAATAATTTTCTTGATTTTAAGGCACTTCCAAACTTTGAGAAATTCCTGGATGATATCCAGCCTCCCCTGGCAAAGAATCTGTATATCCAGTTTAGGCATGGCTCACTGCCCCTTAGGGGCCTTACGCACAATTGGTCTAAGGCCACACAGCTAACGAGCACTTGCCTCGGGTGCGGGGGTGTAAGGGAGACAGATCAGCACGTTCTGCTCTTTTGCCCCTCGTACCATAGGGCGAGGGTTAAGTGGATAATCCAATACTGCAAGTCCAGGGGTCTTAGGGATTTTAGGGAGTTGTTCAGAATTTTAAAAGCTGATACCACGGCCCTGGCAGTGTTTGCAATTTCAAGGTTTCTCTTGTCCATGTGGTATTCTAGGTGCGCAATTTTAAAAGGAAATATTAAATCACAGCCAACTACCTACGGATCTTCTTCCTGATTGTGGTGGGGACATCTTTTTCATTAAAAATTGTGTGGGGCTTTTAGATCTATTTGACTGTATATTGCGATATGGATTTTTACCCCTCTTGTGCTTTTTTACTTGCTTTTTGTATATTTTATGATCTAGTACTCATAGTGGAGTTTCTAATATTTTAACATTTTTAAATTTGCCTGTGTATTTGTAACACGTCTTTTAATGGTTTTTAACCGATAATAAAAGCTTTTGACTGACTGACATTTGTTTCACGAAAAATAGTAAATACAGTCTACTAAATACTATAGGCCCACATGCATCATTGTGACATTTTGCACTTCCTAATTTGCGAAAAATAAGGAATCGCAAATTAAGAAGTGCAAAATGCTATGCATCATTATTTTCGGTATTCATTTGTGATTCGGTAAAAATCGCAATTTTTACCGAATCCCAAATGAATACCAAATTCTTAAGTTAATTTTCGCAATTCCCATTGATTCCTATGGGCCAAAAGGCCCATAGAAGTCAATGGGAATTGCGAGTGGCACTTTGAAAATTTCATGGGTGCAGGGGGGGGTCCAAAGGACCCCCCCATGCACCCCTGAAATGTATTTTTCGCATCATGTTTCACACACACATGTCCTAAGGACATGTGTGTGTGAAACATGAATGTTGAAAAAAAAAACATTTTAAGCATTTTAAACACTTTTTCCAAATTTACCGAGTGGTTCAACCACTCGGTAAATTTGGCACCCTAATTGCGAATTTACAGTTTAAATTTAATGATGCATTGCTTTTAAGAAATCGCACATCTGCGACTTCTTAAAAGCACCCGCAATTTTAGAACTCGCAAACATGTTACGAATTCTAAAATTGCTTCATGCATCCCAAAAAGCACTTTTGCATTCGCAAACGGCCGATTTTAAGGAATCGCACCGTTTGCGACTACAAAAATGCTTGATGCATGTGGGCCACTATTATAGACACATGACCAGCGAGTTAGGAATCTTTCTTGAAGTTCAGAAATTCTAGCAACATGGAATACAAGTCGAAATTAATCTTTGTATATTGGAATACAATACGAAGTTCCACATTTTGACTCGTGCACTAGGCTTTAATTTGCTTGCATTGCATTCATTAACCCACTATGAGCACAGCATGAACCTTCAGAACATAATCAATTAAAAGTGTTTTAATTATGTTAGATGACAATATTGTCATGTCACATTGATTTTACAACACAGCTTGAATTCTCAGCAGACACATATTAAAATTGTTAAATGAAGTGGAACTGAGAGACACCTGCAGATCAGGAAACACAACTATGTGCTTACTAATGCACATTTTATCAGCTATGTACATTGTAATTATCATCGTTTAGGAAGGTGTAGATACAAAGATTACCTGATCTGGTAAACGATGCAATGCATTGCATGCATTTAACACTGTCTTTTAAATAGGGGAATATGTTTATGATTTTTCAGGAAATTATAACAATTTAGTTTTTTTTTAATGGTACTACTACTTTTTTAATCCAGGCTGGATTGGCAAAATCAAATAGTAATAATAAACGTAATCCGTGTAATGCAATAACATATGCATGTAAAAACAGACTTCAAGAACATTTGGCCTTTCAGGGTCAGAAAAACACTGAGGTTGGTTGCGACCTGATGTGTGTTCTGAATGGATGCAAACAGCACACATCCAAAGGAAGCAATTCGTTTATAAATACACACATTAGATTTTACACAACCCATCACGACTGCTTAGATTATTTACAGGTACTCTTCATTACTCTGATCCTTTCTTACTCCCCCATTCCTTAATCAATGAGTGAATGTGCCCATTGCACATCACTTTCAAACACTGTTTTCTATTTCTATCTTTAGAATATTGATTGCCCAATGAATCCCCTCCCTCCTCACGACACTGCATGTTCTCTACCAAAACCTTAGCTAAAGGCTGATAAGGGGAAAAAGGGAAACCGGATGGGAGGGAGGATTGTAAGTACTGAGACAAGGAAGAATCAAAGGAATAAAGATTACACGTAAGTAATAAAGGCATTACCTCCTCTTCATCCCATTTCCTTCTGAATGTGCTATACCTGAGCTAGTATTAAGCTTCATCAGTTAAAGGAACACATCAAAATTTGAGCAGAGCTGGAAAGCATTTTATTTGACATTCATCCCATACTTGTGCAGCTATTTGTCCAAAAACATAGAGCTGTATCAGTGTCTCTTATCTGAAACGTTAGGTCCTCAAGGGAAACAATAAGCAAATGTTTTCAATCCGACATGAATCTCAAAATTACCTATGGTCCAAAGACTAACTCAAAATTTGGAGCATCATGTAATCTAGCATGTAAAACAAGCATAGAGAGCGAAGCTCAAGTTGCATCCTTACAGATCTCTCTGATGGGCACTGCCACCCACTCAGCCTAGGAATCCGCCATTCCTCTAGCCAAATGAGTCTTTATTGCCTCAGAAAACTCTCTTTCACAATCCTGATAAACCTTGGAGATTACTGTTGTTTCCCACATTGACAGGGTGGCAGAATAATGTTGCTCTCCCCTTTTAACAGGGCGATAATTAATAAATAAGACATGTGAGTGTATATTCTGCTGATCTCTTAAGATACATTTTGACTGCCATTACCACATCGAAGAGAAGAATTAAAGGATTCTCTCTGGTATCCTATGGAGGGAAGCCAGGGAGAATAATTCCCTGATTCTTATTGAAGTCAGTATTACCTTTAGGAAGAAATTTGGGATATTGGGCCGAATCATATTATTCTCCAAAATCCTACGGTAGGGGGTCAGTGTTCTAAAAAACCGAACTCACCTCATCGCCTAGCTGATGTGATGGCAACAATTGTTGGATTACCATCTAGAACCAGGTAAAGAGCTAGAAAGGGGAAGAGAGGGGCCCATATTCCTTCTCCAGGCCAACAATTTTAGGTGGGAAAAGGGATCCAGAGGTGGTAAGTGCTGCAATAGATGAGAAGGAAAGACAGGTAGAATCCATGTTGTTTTCAAAGGATAGCGCCTTCAGGAGAGGAAACCATGGTCACCTTATCCAGAAGAGAAGGACCAGGATCGATCTGCTGATTCTCTCTGGAGTCTTGCCAGTACCCTCCAGAATGGTGGAATGGGTGAAAGGCAAAGAGAAGCCCGAACGGCCAAGGGCTTAAATGATATATTTTAAATATATTTTCTGTCATATAAGCATCTGCTAAAATTAACATTGCAGCATGTTTCTTTAAAAGATTAACAAGGAGAGGGAGCAAGTCAGTCTGCAAAATAGAAGGTTTGGCTCTGGAAAGTAGCGTTGCAAGAGCTGAGAAACTAATTGGTACAGAGCAAGCAGCAAAGAAAACTGTTCAAAATAAGTTAAATGTTATAACAGAGAAGGAACAAATCAGTTTCAACAGAAATATTATGAGTATAGCTACTACACTGGAAACGTTCTAAACTTGCGGTTCCAGGAAGAAGATTCCAAGAACAAAATTCTGCAGTAAATGAAAAAGTCTACCTCTGGAGGGCTGCAAGTTTTTTTAGCAGGTTAGCTGCTGGTCCATACAGGCTACCTCTGGGGGGCTGCGAGGGGTTTTAGCGGCTTAGCTGCTGGTCCATAGAGTCTACCTCTGGAGTGCTGTGAGTGCTTTCAGCTGGTTAGCTGCTGGTCCATACAGGCTACCTGTGGAGCGCTGCAAGTGGTATTAGCAGGTTAGCTGCTTGTCCATACAGGCTACCTCTGGAGGGCTGCTAGGGGTTTTAACAGGTTAGCTGCTGGTCCATAGAGTCAACCTTTGGAGCGCTGCAAGTGGTTTTAGCAGGCTAGCTGCTGGACCATACAGGCTACCTCTGGAGGGCTGTTAGAAGGTTAGCTGCTGGTCCATAGAGTCTGCCTCTGAAGTTTAACAGGGCAAATTACAATTTACAACAAGCACAATGTTCTCTACGAGGGAGTGAGGGACAACAGCATATGTCGGGCATAACCGGGGACAGAGAAAAGATCGCACCAGGGGTACATCATATTGCCCAATCTTGTTCTTGCCCCCTCACCTCACTCTGCTTCTGGATGATATAGTCTCTATTTTTGCTTTGCAGGGCAATACAGACCAAACAAAGATAGTAATGTCTCTTATACTTCTATTATGAGGTCCAATCAGTCAGCCTCTGGTAGCTTCTTTGGTAGGTGATGATTTGTCATAATTCAGGAGTGTTGCATTTGCATAAATTCTCTTCTGCCTTCTGGTGGATAATTGGAGCTTGGAGGTAGAATTTTATTTTTAGGATTGATTTGTCACCAATGACTTATATCAGCATCAGTCTCTACACTTCATAATGTGGCCTTCGGCAATTTTAGCTTACTAAGGCAATACCACCCTTTTCCAGAATATAAAATAGATACAGCAAAAACAGAAATACACGCTGTATCTTAAAAAATAATATTTAACCCGTTAGCAGAGTTGTAGGAAAATGACCCTCTCTGAAGGGTCACAGCAAATCTTTTGCCTTCTTTCTCATCTTTTTCTGATGTTGATTTTCTTGGATTTATTTTATTTTTTTCAGAGTTTTATATAGCGCAAACTTGACCTGAATAGGGTATCAGGGCACTTTACATAGCACCAGTTGCATTACAGGAGGACACATTTATTTTTGTTAGGCTCTGGGAGATAAAGGGATTTGCCCAGAATCATATAATGTACAGCGTCATTGCTGTACCTCGAACCCAGTTCCCCAGATTCGAGCTCGACCACCCTAGCCGTTAGGCTAACCCCTCTCCCCTTTAGGAGTCTGAGTGATAAAGTGCATGTGGTCGCTTCTCTAAACATGCTAAAATTGTCTGATACTCATTTGACATATTTAATTAACTTAGAAAGGCCCGAATAAACTGCTCTATATTGCCAGGGCCTATGTATTAAATGCTACTAGTGGGCCTGCAACACTGATTGTGCTACCCACATATGTATCCCATTAAACATCTCAAGCCGGCCACTGCAGAGTCTGTGTGTGCCGTTTACACTGAGTGCCATATCAACTTGGCATTTAAAACCCCATGCCAAGCCTGGTCCTCAGGGGGCCCCGGTCAGCTTGGGGTTAGTCAGGAGATGGTAAGTGGGCTCCCGGGTGCTGACTCTCAGTCCGGGTGGGGGGGTGCTAAAGATATGGCCTGAACCACGATTGGCTGGAGTTGGGGCTGCTGCCATAGAGAGGAGGCAGGGTAACTGAAAAAGAAAGGGCCTGGAGGAAAACATGTGGCCCGTAAAAGGCACTGTGATCCCACTTGAGGAGACTAGTGCAGTTTCGTCCCACCTTGGGAGACACTGGTGGGTTCGTAGTGAGCCGGAAACAAGCAAAAGGGCCCCCTGGGAGTTGACTTGGCCCGGAGATACACTGCTGTGGCCTGAAACACGTTGGTGTTGGTGAATGTGGCCACTGATATTTTCTGTTGGTGTGGCAGACCAAGGACGGGGCATAGGGGAGGACCAGTTGTGCAACTCGCTTATTGGAGATTTTGGTGCTCTAGGAGGAGCAGTGAGCCATCGTTGGGGTTGTCAGTGACTTAATTTGAGACAACCCCCTCATCACGCCCAGATTGCGGGCCCCAGCAGGGAGCTGATTGGAGGCTGTGTGAACATTCGGCAGCTGGTGCAGGAACTGTGGGCTGCTTGTGGACTGGGACCTACTGTCTCTATAGGGTGACCCAGCCCCAGAGAAGGGGACAGCAGCAGCAGAGGGCTCTGTGCTGGAGGGACCAGAAATAGACCTGGAAACAGTGACTGGCCTCGGAGTTGCTGGGGGCAAGGTGATACCACTGTTCTCTGTGAAGAGGGTGTATTGGATTCTGGGTCAGCCCCAGCAACAGGGGAGCCACCCAGACCCATAGTGGCCTGCATACTTAATTTTAGGGATGGGACCATATCCTACAATTGACGCGTGCTCATGGGCCCAGGCTGATTGAGAATAGCCTGGTGAGTATTTATCCAGACTATACAGCAGCGGTTCAATGTAAATGTGAGAGTTTTGCTGGTCATGAAACATTTGCAGCAACCCAATATCAAGTATGCCTTGTTGGCTTAAAATAACGATGGATTAAACCCAGATCTGTGATTGGGAGTAAATGTTTTTCCAATGTGCGACATTCCATCCATCATCTTGTGTGTTTTGTTGTTGGCTCCAGCCAGTCTCCGGGTGGAGGTGGGCATCCCTGGTTGGAGAGGCAAGGTCACCCGATGCCGAAGGAGCACACTGGTGAATGTTCCACCGAATGACAGACTATGTAGCAGAGCACCACCAAGGCAGAAGCATGTACGGAGAGGGACAAGGTGGTCACAGAGCTATGCTGTGGACTCCTGCAGCCCTCAGCGAATCAGTGGAAGGCACTGGGGTCTGCTTTGGGACCATCTGAGGATTGGTTGGCCCAGCGAATGGCAGCAAAGAGCCAACACACAAACAGAGCAGATCTCAGAAAAATCAGAAAGGATTACCGAAAAAAACTATGGGCGGCAAAAAGTCAACATAAAGAACAGGTGTGGACAAGGCTACTGATTTCAACAAAAAAATCATCTTCCAGAGAGTTCTGGGTAATTATTAATGAACTAAACCTGGGACAGACACTACAACAGGATCCCGGGATTAGCAACACGGAATGGGAGACCTACGTGGAGAATCTGTACCTAACAAAGAACACTAAAAGAATCGAAAAAAAAGAACACAGGAGTTCAAGGGAGAGGGAGTACTATAGTACAAACCGACCCGATAGTGTCATCACAGAATCAAACTTTACCCAGGAAGAACCAAGGATCACACACGCCCAAGTAAAAAGGCTAATTCAGAAGTTAAAATCAGAAGGGGCCCCGGGGCCAAAGGGAATTCCAACCGCAGTCTACAAAACAGACATGGACTTCTGGGCTGACCCTTTAACCACACTATTTAATGACATCCTAAAAAAAGGAACTATTCCCGAAACTTGGAGAGGAAACATCATCCACCCAATCTATAAGAAAGGGGACCGGAAAGAGCCTGGAAACTATTGTCTAATTTCATTAATAGACATAGAAGCAAAGATGTACGCCTCATGCCTGCTGAAAGTGCTGCAGGATTGGGAAACCTCAACAAAAATAATACCCAAGTTTCAAATCGGATTCAGAGTGGGTATGGGGACAGCTACCAACCTGGCTACCCTGTGCTTACTATCTGACAACGCCAAAAAAAAGAAAACAACATCTATATGCTTGCTTTGTTGATATAAAATAAGCATTCAACCATGTAAGCAGGCCCAGGCTGTGGAGTAAACTAAGAGAGTGGGGCACGCCGGAATACCTAATAAAGGCAATGTCAATACTATACAATGAGACATGGGCCAAGGTCAAACAAGGGAACTGTAGCACCCTTACCAACAAAATTAAAACACAGGACGGACTAAAACAAGGCTGCGTCCTTGCACCCAGTCTCTTCAACCTATACCTTGCCGACATTGGAAGAAAAATAGACGTAATAGAAAGCCACGCACCGAAACTAAGCAACACTCCTGTACCAATAATGCAGTACGCCGACGATATAGTTTTACTAAGTAAAACACCAGTCGGGCTGCAATGCCTAGTGAACACGCTGGTTTCGTACTTAACCGAGGAAAATCTGGAGCTGAACAAAAACAAAACCAAAGTGCTTCGAATCACGGAGTGTAAGAAATTGAAATGCACATGGACAATTAACAACTCTCTCCTCGAAGAACAGGACTCGTATAAATACCTGGGGATGACCATCGAGTGCAGTAACACAAAAAAGAAGCACATTCAAGTGCTAAGAGGGAAAGCGCAATTGTTAATATACGCATATAGACAACTGCAAAAGACAGTGGGCGGTCCAAACTACTCCCACTTATTAAAAGTCATGGCCGCACAAATAATCCCTACCTTGTCTTATGGACTAATTGGATGGCTTGGGAGCGAATCAGCAACATTAAACAGCCTTCAAAACAAAATATACAAAGTGGTATTTGGGTTGCCAAAAGCAGCATCGGCAGCCCAAGTTCGACTAGAATTCGGCTCACAAAATCAAGACATTCGGTCAAACTCCACATTTGTAAAATTTTGCCACAAGATCCGACTCGCACCCAGGGACTCCTTGGACAGCATGTGCTGGGAAGAAATACGTTTTTCATTAGACAAGTTGAACATCACCCACTGGGGGGAATTCCTGAACCAGAGTTTGTCAACACTCGGACTACACGAAACGTGGAAAAAAAACATTGACCACAAGCAGTTTTGCAAAATAGCAAATGGTTTGGCAAAAAAGATCTCTGTGCTCAAGGACAAAAAACCCCTAAGTAAACGAAGACATGCCTGGACAGTACTAAACACCTATTCCAACCAAAAACCGCAAGTTTACTTAGCCCAACACTTCAGTCAACACCTAAAAAAAACTCTAACAGCGTACCGTCTGGGGATGCACTTTACAAAAGATCTAACGCCCTCTTGGAAACGAAATACAGAAAGTGCAAACTGCAGACTATGCGGATACAAGAACGAAACAGTGCCGCACATATTATGTGTATGCCCTGCGCTGCAAGTCTTAAGAAGAAGACATTTGCGGGCAATCTTTAACACACTGAATATCCGCACATGCAGACAGGCGGTCATACGGTGGCTAACCGGCGCCTCCCCCATACTCTCATGCCGGGGAATCAAATTCATGTCAACAAAGCTGATACTAGAAAAGGAACAGCCTCAATGAACATATAATGATTAAACCGATACCAACGGACTAAACACGCTGTGGCCAAAGGACCATGACAACCGTAAAGACAATTGATAGACAATTTTTAAACTCTACGACATTTTTTAAATCGTATATTAAATTTTTTTGCAGTATTGCTGTTATCTGTATACATTGTAAAGATTTTAATTAATCAAACAATAAACCATGATGATGATGATGATTGGTTGGCTAGTTTCAGAGGGTCACCCTCATGACTGCGGATGAGGTCGTCTGATGAGCTGACTTATGGAGAGGTGCCAAAGGAACTCGTGGAGGTGGTAGGGGTTGAGGATATGGTGGGGTGAACTTGCTCTGGATGGACCAAGTCCACCTCCATTAGGGGCAATGTGTGGCCATCTGAACCACCAGGCTAGCCACACAATGCCCCACTAGACTAATTGGACAAGGTGCTACGCAATACTGACAGTTGGGGAGGTCATAGGTGGCTTGAGTTTTGGAAAGGAGGGTCATTCTATACTCGCAGCACAAGGTGGCAGCCTGGGGGTAGGCGGGTACAGTTGAAGGGTGCTTTGGTAGCTCTACTTGAAATGGAGACAAGGTAGCATATGAGGGGTACAGGGGTCATACAGATCACTCACAGACATTGGCACAGATGGGGTACCAAAACATAGCCTGTGGCAATTCACTTAGAGTCCTCTCTTGGATTGTGAATTGGCTTGGTAACAAGCTGAAGCAAGGGGTGGTACAGTGGTACTTAGCGCAACAGACTTTTCATTTAATCCTGCTACACGAAAAACACCTGAGGTGTTCCCATTATGACTTACTGATGAGGGGAAAGTATACATTTTTGGCCTGTGCGGGCTACTCTGCTGGGGCTCAGAGAGTTGGAATTCTGGTCCGCAGGTCCACGCCATTAAAGATAATGAAAACGTGGACAGTTTTTCCAGGAAGTTGGTAGTGATAAGTGGCTTATGAAATTGAAGAATCTGATAGCGGTCTCCTGGTACCTTTTCTCAGCCTCCAAAGGCCTGGCCGGCAGGGTCTGGGGAAATGGATAGCTGAATGTTACTGGTGGAGGTGCATGGGGAGGTTGACCGAATGGTGCAGATGGGGTGGGCACCCAGCGACAATACAAAACTTTGCTCCATTTCGGGGGCTCTGGGGTTGGAGGCCCTTTGGGGGGTGGCTCATTGAGGGGGGCAGACTTGAGAAATGTTTTAAAAGCTACTTTAGTGGGTGGCACAATGAGTGCTGCAGCCCACTAGTAGCATTTAATTTACAGGCCCATGGTACAAGTTTTATGATTTACCAGGTTCTTACATGTAAATTAAATGTACCGATCAGGTATATGCCATGGTACCATGCATTTGAAGCAAGCACAACCACTTTACCACTGGCTAGCAGGGAACAATGGCACAAAGTCCTAATGCCACTAAAAACTGGTTCAGCAATAGAAGGTAAAAATATAGAGACAACCCTGCATAACGGACCAAGTCCAACACCCTGCCCGTAGTTTGTGGCACAGTTAAATTTTAGCTAGCAATGCTTCACTCTCTGTGGGAGTGAGTTCTGCCTGAGACAGTACTAGATCACACCGATAATCTAAAATATGAAGTCATGTTTTAAAAATATCCCTTAGTCCCTTAAACAGGAGACACACCAATTGTTTTTAGGTCATTGCCCTAACCACTCAGCCACAGCTACAAACTGCACACTTCTCTCACATCAAAAAACATGAAATTCTACTTTTCATACACCATGGGTCTTTTTTTCACAGAATAAAGACAGAGACAAATCAGAAAATTTAGGAAAAGTAAGCTAAGAAAAAGGTGGGTTAAAGAACACTGATTTGAAACAGATTTTTTTTTAGGTATAATGTGTCTAGGCTATAACTGGAATGGGTCCCTCCATGAATGAAACATTGACATTCAAATGAGTGCCTCTCAGGATCGCCTTTCCCGTCATTAATGTTACTTGCAAATAACGCTAATCAGTTCCTGAACAATGAATGTAAATACGTTAAGTTAATTCTTGTCTGCAATTTTAGTCCGGTTGCTTATAACGGGCAACGTTTGAGTTATGGATTTGAGGCGGAAGGCAGAATGAGGTTTGACGAGTGCTACCTAGTGGTTCAAAAAGGTATTCAGAATGCATGATCATCCAATCCTTTGCCTCTTTTCAAAGTGCAGAGAGCCATGGTTGTGTATTCCAGATGCAATTGTGATTCTGTGTAAAAGTGTGTGAGGGAAGCATACAATTGTCAAAATATTTAAGGAAAAAGTAAAAGAAGGTGCTTACAGGTGAGGGGTATGTTGGGTTTGGGGGCGGTGAAGTAAAAGAGGGGGGTGAAGTAAAGGAGATGAAAGGGAGTGCATTCAGGAGAGAGTGGAAAGGGGGTGCACAAGAGGAAAGAAATTGGTTATAAGGTATGCACATGGATGAGATGCATAGAGAGAAATGGCATACATTTCTAACACACTGAATACAACAGGTGTGATTAGAACATTCTGAAGACCAATACCCCTTCCACAGGCCTCATTAACACTTAATTCATAGCCTCACGAGTTCAGAATTGAAATACTTTCAATAATATTTACAACAAAATCATTATTGTTAGTCATTTTTCATTAACAGCCAACACCCCTTAACAAAGCTAATAGTCTGGGTCAAGAAACATGTGCACAAATGCTGCACATGTTTCTTGACCCAGACTATTAGGGTATGAAAGTGTGGTGGGTCTGGATAGAGTCATGGAAAGAGTATAGAGAAAAGGGTATAGATAAAGAAGGGCTAAGGACAATGAGTATAATTTGTGATACTGTGTGGTATGAATTGAATGGGGACAACCTGTGGAACAGGAAAAAAACACTGAAACATGATTGAGCATGCACAGTGATTCTGAATCTAGACCAGTACTTGTCTGGATTTAGTGAAAATCAGGCGTTGTGAATATATTCTACTCTTCAATCTGTCTTTCCCTGGAGTTGCTCAACATGTTGTTCTTGTTAGAGAAGCACATTCAGTGCAGTTCAAGGAAATAATGTATGTGTTCTTTGGTGATCACTGCCTGGTGTGTGCAGGTTTTGGCTCAATGACTTGGAGGCGAAAATATGATGTATAAGAATGGGCCATCTGTATGTCTGTTGAGGTATTTGCCCTGGGTCTTTAAACAACAATGTTGAGGCAGGCTTCGAACTGTGAGTAATTTTAATTGTGGTTCTTGTACAGTGGCCAGTTACCTCAGTTCAAGGCTTAATTTGTGCCAGCTGTTGCCAGTGCTCACCACCAGTACTTTTTTTGTAAATGCCAGCATGGGTGGATTAGAATCCACCACATGGTGGTGCCATGTGTGTATTGTGTAGCAGAGCTTGTAAGTGGCATGCTTGGGCATTTAATATACCTTAATAAGATGTAGGTCAGGCTTAAACCTATAGGTTAAGGTGACAAGCAAAAGCAAGTGGTGCCAGCTGCAGTAAACTCATGTCAAATATCTTGCACCCTGGCACTTAATTTTTTTTTAAATTTAGCACTGCCTCAATTGATGTCCAGAATGGTGAACAATGCAAACATCCACCCCCAGTCACAAAGATCTGGCCGTAATCCAGCATTCTTTTACTCACCACACCACACCAGTTTAGGCCCGGCCATATGCAAATAATTATTGACTCTTTTCCTCATGGGAACAGCCCAGCCCGTACTACCAAGCTAGGTCCTCCCTGGACCGGAAAGAAGCATCCTGAGGCCGGTTTTGGGGCATCACCCCTCACCAGCCAAGCTAGCTTGAATCCAGTATTGCAGTGAGCATAGGACGACATCTGGGCATACCCTTCCCACATAGGGAAACAAAAGCAAAAGGAACAATTGAAGGAAGAAATGCTGAGCAATGCAAATATTCACTCCTAGTCACAAACATCTGGGTTAAATTCATCAATCTTTTGTTCACAACACCACCCCAGTTTTGACATAGCCATTTACAAATCAGTCTTCACCGTGTTCCACATGGGGACAGTCCAGCCCGAACCGCCTAGCCACGTCCTCCATGGACCGGAAACAAACATCCTGAGACGGGTTTCGGGGCATCACCCCTCATCAGCCAAGCTACCTTGAATCCAGTGGCGCAGTAGGCACGGGACCCACGTCTGGGCATACCCTTCCCACTTAGTGCAACAAAAGCAAAAGGAACAATTGATGGACGGAATGGACCGTTCCCATTTGGAGCAGGGTCAAGACTGATTTGCATATGGCTGGGTATAAAGTGGAATAGCACGAGGAACATAAAATGATGGATATAGGTCCAGATCTCAGAAATGGGGTGCATGTTTGACATCCTTGAACATTCTGTCCATCGGTTGTTCTTTTTGAATTTGTCACTACAAGGGGACGGGTACGCTCAGATGTGTGTCCCATACTCTCCATGCCACTTGACTCAAGCTAGACTAGCTGATGAGCAGAGAAACCCAGAAATCAGTCCTAGGATACTTGTATACAGTGCAGGGAAGACCTGGCCTGGCAGTTCAGGCTGGACTGTTCCCATTGGGAGCACGGTCAAAACTGATTATCATATGGCTGGGTTCAAACTGGAATGGCATGGGGAGCAGAAAACGATGGATTTAGGCCCTGATCTCTGTACTTGGCTGAAAGTTTGACATTGTTCAACATTCTTTCCATCAATTGTTCTTTTTCCATCTTGGTAGGGCCAACATTTTTTCTCAATTCACTTGTCTTCATTACATTTTTTCAAATAATGCACATTGTGCAGGACGTTTAAAGCAGCACCTTACAGTGAGGGCTGTTGTTTATTCAGACAAATAACAGTGAGTTGTGGTGGCTGATTTGGGAGAATGGTTGTGTATGGTGCTTGATAGATGTTGTAATATTTACATTGTACACAACCCTAACATTTGCTGTAACACCAGCTCCTGAATGTTTTAATGGGACTCTCAACATGCACTTTTCGAAGTGCTGCTTAATTAGAGAACTGCAAACCAATAGATTACAATCTCTTTCCGAGAGTGGCAAGTTCATCTGCTGCAAGCGGAAAGTTAACTAATTGTATCTGGTGAGAAAGTGACAAGCACAATTACGTCTTTTTCATCTTTGGGACTGAGACAATGTATCAAAGAAAATAAGTAACACACTTTTGTATCTGTGTGAGCTTATCAGGGTTTTAAAGGTACAGTAACCAGCTAAGCAGATTATGTCGTATGAAATACCATAACCTGGAGCTTTGTTCATGGCTACCAGCATACTGAAAACCATAAGGCTGCTCATGTGTCACTAACACTTCATCATCCAACAAACTGCTACATACATTGTCCCTTAACATGAAAACCGCACCTCAGTGATTATCACGCACAACGCGGAAACACCTCCAACATAGGATCAAATCATGGACAATATCCTTCCATCCACACACTCTACATGTTATAGCATGCTACTCATGTAGGTAAGTGTGCTACTCACGTAGGCAAGCGCTTCAGCATCCCACATACAGGTAGTAAGTGCTATAAAAATGCTGCAATTCAATACAATATGAGAGCAATGTTTCATTCAGAATCAAAAAGACATTGAGTTCCATGTGAATTTTCCTCATTTGGGCCTGTTAGGACCAGCAGCAGTACCTGCAGCTAGTCCCAGTTCCTAAATCCCTGAATCAACAGCTACTCACAGGTATTGGTCTATTTGGAGAGAGGGAGGCAATGCAGTTCTGCTTAGGTAAAATCTGGAAGGATGGAGAAGCTGGCTTCAGGGCTGCCAGTATGTGTAAGGTTAAGGGAAGATGTAGTGGCAATCAAGACTCAAACTAAATGAATTACAGCATTCAATAACATATTTCCTAAAATTTGACGGAGTTTTCAAAAACAGTAGTGCATTTTATAGATACCACCATCACTAATCAGGGTCGAGCCAAAAATAATTTTTAAAGGCATTAAGAAGCGTAGGGGGTATATTTCCAAGGAAGTGGCACAGCACTGCTATGCACGCAACTTAGCAGTGTGCTGCATCGTTTAACAAATGCAGGGATGTGCTGTATTGAAAAGAATACAACTCAACTCACCCCTGTGTATTCCCTTGCACTGGGGCTACAAAAAGACTGCCTACCACCAGCGCAGACACCTGTGCACCATTTTCCATGGATGCCTACTTTGCAGGAATTATACTTTATGTCCAGAAAAGTGTTCCTTCCTGCACATAAACAATCAATAATGGCAATTTGATACTTATATGTGTGCTGCACTCTGCAGCACACATGAAAGTAGCAAGTTGCCATTAATTAATGATTGTTTCTGTGGAGGAAGGGACACCTTCCTACACAAAAATATTCATTAATGGTGTTTTGCTCCCGAGGATAAATACAAGTATTTTCCTTGTTGGGCATGCTTTTCACTGGTGTTAGTTTTTGGCGCTGCCTCAGATGAACAGATGCTTGTAAATCTGGGGCAGCATCAAAATGCAATCGGTGTTGCATGGAAACGCCCACAGCAACACCAGTTGCATGCCCCTTTGATGTAGATATCTGTGTGAAAGAGGACAATAGTTATAAAGCGGCATTAAGCCACGCAAAGTAGCTTACCATCACGGCTTACCATCACGTTGTGAATATGGAGCAGGTCATTGCTCCACCTGAACATCGGAAAAATAGATGTTGCAGTGGCTCAATGTCCTTGTAAGTATGCCCCTAAGAAGGCAGTATCAATAGAGGGCAGGATTTTATAATGTCCAAAGTATAAAGCACACAAATTGATTGAAGAATACTGAATATAAAGGTAATTGTAAAATCTATCCCATTAGGACATATTTCACATGGAAAAGAACGTTGGTGATTTATATAATAAAGGTCTCTACAAACAAATTTATTTTGGGAGTATGACATGTTAATTACAGAGACGTATTCTTCAACATATCCATGCAAAACCTATTAACAATGCCTCTTATGTAGTGACAAGGCACCAGCGAAAGGAACATGAGGTAAATCCTTTCTCACTTGTATTTTGTGGAATCAATATGGTGGAAAAATCAATGCGTGGGGGTGATAGGGTTAAAAGACTGAGACAGATTTAATAAAGGTGCATTATAAAATTCGAAATTAAACCGTTTGGCCATAATCAGGACAACAAACCATTGAATACTTTTGAATGAGGTTTGTATTGAATTGACCCTTGATGATGAATTTATATTTATGCACTAGAAGGAATAATTGTTTATATACTGGCCTTTTAACCCTTTCCATGCGGCCACGATTCCCCTGGTGTGCTGTAAACAACACGAACAGGGGCGGCCATTGACGAACCCCAGCCGTCATCAGCACACGAGCACCGTAGTGAATTACGGCTGGGGTTCGTCATTAGCATGGAAGGGGTTAACGTATCACAGAATGGAAACCTGCTAGTAATGTAGCTATGCGGTTTTAAATATGAGGATTACGATGATTCTCGAAAAAATTTACTTCAAACCCCACAATTCAATAAAAAAGGAAAGGGGAGTGAGACAATATAACTGGTGAAGTACAGGTGAGATGGGATCTAGACCTGGGACAAAATGTTTTTTTTGTTGTGCCCCCTCCGTGCACAGTCTTGCCATCATCAATGATGTAACTTTACATTTTACACTGAAGTTATCAATGATGTCATAGAGGCATATCATGAGTGATATAATGTGTGGGAAAATTAGCTGTGTATAGCGAGCGTTTTTTATTTACCTAGAGGCATGTGTTACAGCTACTAGAAATAACTAGAACTGGTGAATTTCACTGTTTTGTTTTGTTGCAAATATTACATTGTCACTGAATTTTTTAACTAAATATAACCTCAATGTAATCTTTTTTTTCAGTGAATTTCTAGGATTTTATAAGATAACAATATTCGATTACCGAAAGTAAAGCCAGCGTCCTCTGTAGTGGTCTGTGGCCCTGCATCTGACCCCTCCCCATGTGCAGCTAAACCTCTACCATGCACCACCTTCAGCTGGGAAGCAGGCACATCTTCCAATGCGCAGTGGTGAGGTTGGCCACATTGCCTAGCCTAAAAGCAACCTGCCCTACACCAGGCTCTACCTTTTGCAACATGAAAATATAAACAGTGCACTTTGCAGGGCATTGTGGGACATTCCTTTAAAGGGTCAGTGAGTAATACATTTCCTTTTAAAAGGAAATGACTTTAGTTTTAAATCTTTGATTCTATCAAGATGACATTTCACTTATGATACACTTTGTCATAAATACAGAATGTCAGCGCTCTAGTTGTTCATTAATATGCTGGTTAAACGACTGTAGAACAATTGGGAATCAAATGAAAGGGTGCTGCTGGTGTTGGAAGTACATGTTTCAGCATGCCAGACTTTTTTCTGACATTAATCATAAAGGAATATTTGAGAATTTACATAAAATGTGTCCTCATTTTATATTTCTAAAGCAGCAACCATAATTTTTAACACAATAATAAACCCCTAATTTTGTTAATTTCCTGCAGTATTCTCTGTAGGAAATGCTATCAGTTTTGCATCTTGAACTCCATCATGTTGTCATTCAGTTGTGCCACACTTTTGTCATCAATACAGAAAGTTAGTTAGAACTCTCGTTATTCATTAGAACACTGTGGTAAAGCTGCAGTAGAACACTGGGCATGGCCGAGGAAACAGAGTGTTCTCATTTTAGCTTTTAAAACATTACCTCCCAACAGCAGCAGCAGCAGGACTTGAATCCCATTGTTCATTTATAGCTTTCAATCATGTGCCAATGAACAACTAGAGTGCTAACATTCCAGTGCCTATTCACAAACTTAATTTTGTAGTAAATTTAGAGGTAGTACACTGTTAGACCTGCCATCCTTGGTGTGGTTTTCCCTTAACTTTTTTGCCTTCAGGCCTCCTGTTTTTGTTGACTTTGTTTTTGCTGGCTTTAGGATTCTGCACAGTTTATCACTGTGAACCAGTGCTAAGGTGATTGCGCTCATTGCTTTACCCTTCCAGTGCATCGGACGGTCAGGAGCCATCCGATGTCATGGTGGGCATGTGCATCAGACAGCTCCTGGCTGTCCTAGCACACACCCATGGGGGAAGCATTAGTGCTCCCCTCTGTGGGCCGCCCTTCATGCTGCTCCACGCCACTCCCCCACGTCGTTAGATGCAACCAGACACACTGGAAGCCATTTGCTTCCTGCGTGTCCAAGAAGGAGAGGCGAGTCTCTCCTCAGGGAGGGTGGAGGGATTTAAAAAAGAGGCATCGAAGGAGAAGAAAGGGTTTTTCTTCCCTCCTATGTCTCTTTTCAGCATTCCTGCTGCACGATCGTGCATGGTACGCTATCGTGCAGCAGACATGCCCACTAAACTCCAGGGATTTTATTTTTTATTTTTAAATGGCTTGTGATTTGGGGAGGTGCCCCTTGGGCAGGGGCCCCTCCCCTCTGGAGAGCAATTTGTCTGCCTGCTTCTACTTCCAGGTCGGGCCAAAAAAAAAATCTAATTGTGTGCCCACTAGGCCACCAGGAATTTTAGTTTTTTTAAATATGTATTCCGGGAGCAGCTCCTTAGGCAAGGCCCTTTGGGGAACATTTATTTTGGCCATGTAATACTTTTATTGTGTGCCCACTAGGACACCAGGGATTTGAAAAAATATGTGTTTGTGGGGAGTGGCCCCTTGGGCAAGGGTAGCTCCCCCTTGGGGAGCTTTTATTTTAGCTGTTTCTACCTCCCTGGAGGCAGATTGACCATATGTTTTTAGGGCCATATGTCCTCCAGGGGGGCAGAAGCCATTAGACACCAGGGATTGGGTTAGTGTTGTTGAGGAGTGGCCCCTTGGGCAAGGCTCACTCCCCTTTATGGGATGAATGTTGTAGCCATTTCTGCACCCTTTGGGGGCAGATCGGCCATATGTTTTCAGGCTCATCTGTCCCCAAGAAGGGCAGAAGCCACTAGACACCAGTTTTCTTTTTTAATGTTGTTGGGAAGCGGCTCCTTGGGCATTATGGGGTGATAATTGTGGCCGTTCTGCCCTCTTTGAGAGCAGATCAGCCATATGTTTTTAGACCCATCTGTCCCCAAGAGGGGCAGAAGCCACTAGACACAAGTTTAAAAAAAATTGTTGTTGGGGAACGACTCTTTGGGCAAAAGTCGCTCCCCATTATGGGGTGAATATTGTGGCCATGTCTGCCCTCTTTGAGAGCCGATCAGCCATATGATTTTAGGCCCATCTGTCCCCCAGGGGGGCAGAAGTCACTAGACACCAGGGTTTTTTAAATGTTGGTGTTGGGGAGTGGCCCATTGGGCTAGGATCTCTCCCGTTTTACAGGGGTGAATATTTTGGCTGTATCTGTAGATCGGCCTTATGCTTTTAAGGCCACCTATCCCCCAGCTTGGCTGGTGAATTGTGTGTGGACTGGCGCGTTATTTGAATATGTGATTGTAATGTTTTATTTATTCTATTTATTCTAGTGCAACGCTTTTGATTCTTGTTTGCGGTTTCAGCAGTGGTTGATCTGCAGTTTTGCGCAGTTGCATTTATTTGGTAAGAAAAACATATTTGTTGTGGTGTCATAATAGCAGCATATTTAGTTAGTATTTTGAGCATGAAATCCTTTGTGATGTGGTTTGCGATGTGTTTTGCGTTGTTTTATGTGTAACTTTCTTTTCTTTTTTAGTGGGATATTGTTGGTCCTTGCTGTGTCTGTACAGAGTAATAGGTGGTGAGTTTAGCGGCTTCTGGCAAGTGAGTGGTATAGTTTTGGAGTATATAGGTATTAGTGATAAAGCCACATTTTGTTTATTACTTATTTTACAATTTGTTTGTTTGACAAGTTACCTTTATTAGTAATTGTTATGGCTAGCTCTAGAATTAATGCTCAGCAGGTGGTTGGTATGCTTTTTGAATCTTCCGCTGACCATGATTATGAGACTGACAGTGCGTCTGAGGGAGAGGAGGGAGTGCAAAATTCTGGCAATGACAATTCTGTCTGCGAGGAATCATCTGATGATGAAGCTCCTCTCAGTGCAGATAAAGCTACTCAGTGTGGATGAAGTTCCTGTTTTACAGGAGGACACTGATGTGTCGATGGTACAGCAAGAAGCATATGGATTGCAGCCTGGGGCTGCAAGTCTTACCATTGGAATTGCTGGACTCTGGGGTGATCCAAACATGGTGCAACCTGTGTCGCTTGCCTTTAGAAGTGATGCAGGGTGTAGAGTGGATTGTGAAAATCTTTTGCCTGTACAGAATTTTCAGTTGTTTATGGATGATGTATTTTTGGCTGAGATTGTTGAGCAGACTTGTTTGTATGCTGAACAGTATTTGAGGGATAAAAGTGCCAGCCTTAGGCCCTGCTCTAGAGCTAACCAGTGGATTCCCACGAATCTGAATGAGATTAAGAAGTTTTTGGGTTTGACTTTTTTGATGGGCTTGCTAAGGAAGCCATCCCTGGCTTTATATTGGTTTACCAGTCTATTGATGGCAATGGCCATATTTGCTGCAATTATGAGTTGTGACCTGTATTTACTTTTGCTTCGGATGCTGCATTTTTTGATCACGCTTTGGCGTTGCCACAAGATCACCCTGACTGTGTCACTGTCTCTTTAGGATTTGGCCTGTTCTTGATCACTTTGTAGATTGATTTTGAGAGATCTATACTCCATGAAAATAAATAGCTGTTGATGAGTTTTTGGTCCTGTTCAAGGCCTTTTGGTTTCTTGGCAGTACAAGAGGGCACCTTATGGATTTACACAGACAAAAGAAAGGGAATCAAAGCATAAGGTGCCAGCACTAGTCTAAAAATTCCCTATCAATTTTGGTGGACAGAAAGGTGCAAACAAAGGGCTGGGAGCACAATTCCCTATACTCCCTCAAATTAAAGGCTGATTCAACGAACCTAACCTTCAACAATTTAACAGCACATAGTAGCCCAGCACACTTTAAACACAATTTATTACAGCGAATGAGTCAAAGAAAGTTTGGTTTCACGAACAAGTCGATGTTTTCAGTTTCAATTATTCTTTATTGTTCAATCTTTAAAAACTTTTGACAGCATCACTTTTGGAACTGCCAACGCGTTTCGTCCCAACCAGGGACTTCTTCAGGGCTACAAAAGTACATATAAAAAAAGGACTATTTACAATTTTATACATGACAATATTAAACAGGATGAAAACACATACATCGACTTTTATTCAATTTATAGAACAGATCTTCTGACGCTACATAATGTCATTCTTTATACAGTACATTTTTTTACTAGAGGAACGGATGAGAGAATCAGAGGGAGGAACACATTTCTAGTGTTACATGACCAGATGCATCAGCACAAACAGTCTAAGAACATTCCTTGAACAGTCAATATAGTCTATTCTGGTTGACAATTTCTTATAAGTTCTTGTTGACAGTTTCTTATGAATTCTTAATGGTAATACTGAAAATATTAAAGAGATAAGTTTATCAGTACGATTGCACTGCAGGAGCGTCTAGCATTAGTATTAATTGTATATTATACTTACAAGTATTTCAGTGAAAGGAGTATTCTATTTGGGGACCCTTTATTAATTCACAATTGATGATTCTGTAAAAAGCAGTTACATAAATATTTTGTAAAATCAGTTATATTATAGCTTTAAGTATTGGTTTACTCAGCTAATTTGTCAACTACTTATATCGAATATCACTTTAAATCGTTTCTTCATGTGGTTAAGGCATCATGTTTGATAGTCGGAAGGTCGATTTTACAAGGTAGTAACCTAAAGTAAATAATATTGATTATAGATTATTGTCTAAGACAGGGTCATGTTTGTTTATAGTTCTCATAGGTGAATTCCCTAGAAGTCATATTCGGTATTCTTGAAAAAAAGGGAGTAAAGTCTAAATTTATATGGACCCAAACCCTATTTTAGCAAAATGACAAAAAGAGTTTGTATATATAGCTAGACATTTCGGATCAATGGCAATCAATTAATTCAAAGCTACCAGTTGTTAAACCATATTGGTTCTGTTCTAGGAAAATATGCATGCGTGGTTAAGATGAGCACATTAAGCTAAGTAAGGGGGCAAGGTTGCTCTCGAATTAACAGGAGTTGATATGGTCAGACAGGCGCCATATTATGACACAAGAATGCTTCCCATGTCTAAACACAATAGGGAGTGGTAAATATTCGGGATTATTTGCAAATAATGTTATTTAGAAAATGAAAAAGTTTTAAAGATCAAAGAATGGCAATTATTTAAAACCTAGGTCGATATTTTTAGTGCAGAGTTCTGTTGTTTAACTCGCACAACTAAGAGGCAAAATGGCAGTAGTTTAAAGCCTAGGCCATTATTATTGGTGCAGAATTCTGTTGTTTTAACTCGTACAACATAGATGTCAAAGTTTGAATAACGAGGCAACCTCATTCACATAAAATATGCCGAACTGGGTCCACTAATCACGTTAGTTTGTAGTTTAGCAGCATCGATATAATAGCTTTAGACACCAGTTCATGGACCAAGAGAGTTTCCCTTTTTAGCGTTAGTAAAGAACGGGCGGTTTTTTCAAAGTCCAACTCACACGGATATGGTAGTTTGGGTCCGTAAGGAGGGTCCTCGATCGTCTCTGCTCCAACAGGAATCACCACGATACTGAAGAGGCAAAACCTGCTTCTTATATACTGTGATTAATTAAGAATTAATCCACATTATTCAATCACTAATTGTCGCGAAGTGGCGCGCTTTTTTAATTAGTTAGCATTTGTTAGGAACTTATATGCCAAAATAAGCTCCATCTTAGAATGTCGTTATTGAGTGTGGTTTGCGCTTGTATTAAGACTCACAACGTTTGTTTGATAAGCAATATCGCTTTGGATTCAAATCAAAGTATTACATTAATTTAATCGAATTGTTTTAGTATTTCGGTGACTTGTATTACGAAATATTAATTTATAACATGGTCGTGCTAGACTGTGACTAATTATGTCTAGCGAAAGGAGCGACATACTGATTGTATAACCAAGCGATATGAAGTGATACAATTTTACTAATATTGATCGAAAGTTTGTCTGAGAAAAAGGCGTGGTAATTACTGTTCTGATCCCGCCATCTTGGTACAGTAAAGCACTCCCAGGTTCATAACTATTTCCAACATATACTAGTTTCAACCACTGTAAAAGAATAATTATAGTGGCAATACATCTATCCAATTTGTATATATCTCAAGGAGAATGACGTGCTGCTAATATCGCTGGCTGATATAAAGTATTTAGAATAATGGTTTTTATCGTAGATTTGATTTTAAAAATAAAGACAGGATAGTTAATATTGAGATACCGTCATCTTGGCGCAGGTAGTCATACCAAGGTTTATTGACCTTTTTTATAAAAATATAGCGGAATGATGAACTTGAACCCTCCGCCCTCTTGACAGACAGTCAATCAGAGCTGCAGTATGGTATAGTAGGATGTGAATACATCTATCTATTCTCTAAAATAAACACATGATTGAAGTTTTGAATATTAGCATTCCCGTCACAATAAATAACTCGAATGCTCCGATTATTAATAGTATGTCGAACTTTAAAGCTGAGTTGCACATGTTCTCTTTTTAGCAAATATTTTTACGATATGATGTCCAGCTTAATACTTAACTGTGCATCTTTTTCTTATTTATGACAGACGAAACACAGAGTAGAAATTTAAAAATAATGAAAAGGAGAACAGAGGAAGAAGGGAGGGAAACGGTGGGAAACAGAAGGGAGTCTGCTTAGATATATAGGTAATTACCTATAATAGTTTTATACCATTGCTATGATTCAGAATTGGTTATTATACCATTGCTATGATTCAGAAATGGTTGCAGTGAATCATACTGTTTGGAAAACAAGGTACAGACATAAATATACACAATCTCAATCTGTTCTTAATAGTGTCAAGAAGACCTTTGGTCTCTTAAAGAAAATGATGAAATTCATTATTGATATTGAGGCCAGAGATCACACTTCTAAGTTTACAAATCCAAAGAGATTCCATCTTTCTCAGATGTACAGTCCTATCGCCACCCCTCGCATTGTTCTTTATATGATCAATCGCATGAAAAGTGATATTCTGATTTTCCGGATGGGTCTCCAATATATGTTGTACTATTGGGTTGGACATATCACTATGTCTAATATTCCTTAGATGTTCCTGTATCTGTACTTTAAGACATCTGGTACTGCTGCCCACATAAATTTTGTTACATGCACACCAAATAACATATACAGTGTGAGTCGTATTGCAGTTGATGAACGTTTTTATGTGGTATTCCTTTGGACCATTATACTTAAAGGTTTTCTTTTTATTCTGGCCAAATTGACAAACCGAACATGTCCCACAGGTGAAAAAAAACACTTGGCTTTTCAGGGAACCAGGTCACTGACTTAGATTTGGGTTTAGTAACATAACTAGGACATAATAGATTTTTTATGGTACATCCCTTTCGATACACAACCTTGGGTTTAGAGGATACTAAATCAGATGAAAGAGTTTTAGATCTAAGTAAGTGCAGTTCTTTCTTAGGATATTGTAGATATGATTACTATAAATCCCATATTCAGTAATGAACGCACACTGTTCTTGATTGTTTTTTATCTTTAGCAGATTTCTTGTTTTGATGTTCTAAGGTATCTTTTCTTTTGCGTTTCCTGATCTTGTTTTCTGCCCTATTTAAGCATCCTTCATCATATCCTCTGTCCTTGAAATCATTTCTAAGTTTAATGATGTTTAACTCAAAATTGTGTTCCTCACTGCAATTACGGCGGATTCTAACCATTTCGCCGTATGGTATTGCAGTGAGTGTAGATTTGGGATGACAACTGGAGGCATGTAACACACTGTTGCATGCAGTTGGCTTTTTGAAAAGATCACTATGAATTTTTTGATTATTAATGTACAGTTTCAAATCTAGATACATAATCTCTCGATTTGAGCTGTCCATCGTCAACTTGACATTCCTTCTATTGTTGTTTAAATAAAGGAAATAGGCATCTAGTTCTTCTAAGTTGCCCTTCCATATTAAAAAGATATCATCGATGTATCCTGTATAGAACAGAATGTTCTCACTCCAATCCTTGGCTCTTGGGCCCCAGGCATGCTCCACCTTGAACATCCCCATGAAGAGGTTTGCATATGATGGGGCAAACCTGGAGCCCATAGCTGTGCCCTGTCTCTGTATATACCAGTCCTCGCCATGCAGAAAAGCATTCTGGGTTAGAATCATCTCTGCCATGCTCAATAGCATATGCGTTTGTTCTAAATGACACGCATTGCGTTTGAAAAGAAAATGTTTTAATGCTCTAAGGCCATCATCCAAACCAATACACAAATAAAGACTTTCAACGTCTATTGTGACGAACGTAAATAAGTCATCTTCCCAGATAAAATCTTCCAATTTACAAAGTAAGTCTTTACTATCTTTCAAGTAGGATGGAAGATTATAGACAATTGGTTGTAGAAAGGTATCTACGTATTCTGCAAGGTGTTCAGTGGGGCCACCATTTCCTGATATTATTGGTCGGCCAGGGGGAAATGCACCCCCCTTATGAATTTTGGGCAATAAGTAGATACAAGGGTGTTTTGAATTGTCAGCAAGAAGATATTTGTACTCTGAATCTGATAGAAGACAAGATTCATGCCATTCTGTTAATCTCCCATTGATATGTCTCTCAATTATCTTAGTGGGATTTGACTGCAACTTAGTATAGCATTCTTCATTTTTCAGTTGTCTGTCAATTTCCATCATGTAATCTGTGAAATTCATAATCACAATATTGAAGGCTCTTTCTTTTTTTGTTACGTTCTGCTGATGGAAACATTTGGAATTGATGTTATGTTTATCCTCTAATTTATAGAGTTCCTGTGTGACCAACATAGAGAAATTATATATTGCTGACTGATTCTGAACAGGTGGCATGAATTTTGAGGATTTTTTTAGACCACTGTTGATACTAGTGTCTTCAATAATATGTGAAGTTGCAATTTCAGATATTTTAAATTCAGACGCACATGAAATATTCACATTAGGAGAACAAACATTTGGATGGTCTGCAAAAAATTGTTTTAATTTATGGATTTAAGATATATATTTTGTCTGAGAGTAGGACAGGATATGTCTATAATTTCCAGGTGCACACTGGTAGGGATTCCCCTATTGAACCCCTTGGTTATCTGGGCACTTTAGGAGTTTCAGAGAAAATTAACAAAGGTTACCAGTTGTACCTAGATAACTTCTACACTGCTGTGCAATGTTTAACACCTTGAATGCTAAGGCAATTCATCCTTGGTGCTGACCTTCTTTGAATCCCATTGTTCATGACGAGCTCAGCTCGTCATGAGCACACGAGCAGTGTACTGCATGATGAGCTGAGCTCTTCATGAACATGGAAGGGGTTAAGGATTAGTTCAAAGTGGACACTCTTGTTTATAACGCAATCCACTCTAACTGTAAAGGTTACTCAAAAGAGCTTGAACCTGGGGCCAAAAACCTGGGTGCCCCCTTACAAAACCAAGTTGTTTTGTGATAGGTCATTTTGATGTCTCCTCAGTGCATTTTAGGCTCTTGCCTGGCGCAGGTACATGGCCCACTCACACGAGTGAGGTACCATTTTTATCAGGAGACCTGGGGGAGTGCAGGATGGTAGGGAATTTGTATCAGCCCGGTGATTCCACATCTTTAACCGCACAGAAATGTGAGAAAATGTTTTCTTTTTCCAGCTAAATTTTCCAGCTAAATTTGAGGTTTGCAGGGGATTCTGGGTAGGAAAACGTTGAGGGTCCATGCAAGCCATACCTCCCTGGACTCCCCAAGGTGTTTAGTATTCAGAAATGTGTGGGTTTGGTAGGTTTCCCTAGATGGTTGCTGAGCCCGGGGCCAAAAAAATCCAGGTGCCCCCCTCTTCTAAAACCAGATTGTTGTGTTATAGGTATTTTTGATGTCTCCACAATCCGTTTTGGGCCCACCCACCCAAGTAAGGTACCATTTTTATCAAGAGACTTTGGAAAATGCAGTTTTGGGTGGAAGTTTGAGGATCCATGCAGATTGCAGAACTTTTCATCACAGAAATGTGTCAAAAGTGTGTTTTTTTGACAAAGTTTGAGATTTGCAAGGGATTCTGGGTAACCAGACCTGGTGAGAGCCACACAAGTCAAACCATCCTGGATTCCCCTGGGTGTCTAGTTTAAAAAAATGTATAGGTTTGCTAGGTTTCTTTAGGTGCCGCCAGAGATAGGATTCAAACCCACAGCTACGAACTTTGCAAAAAAAAGGATCAGTTTTCACTGTAAAAATGTGGTGTGTACACGTTGCGTTTCGGCCCATTTCCTGTCACTAGCACTAAGCCTACCCACACAAATGAGGTACCATTTTAATCTGGATTCTTTGGGAATGCAGTGTATGTGGAAGTTTTTGGATCAACGCAGATTCCAGAAATTTCCATCACAGAACTGTGAGAACAACTTTTTTTTACAAAGTTTGAGGTATGCAAAGGCTTCTGGGTAACAGAACCTGGTGAGAGCCACACAAGTTCCCCCATACTGGATTCCCCTGGGCATCTAGTTTATAAAAATGTATAGGTTTGCTAGGTTTTCCTAGGTGCCGGCAGAGCAAGGGGTAAAAATATACAGCTAGGCACTTTGCAAAAAAAGGTTCAGTTGTCACTGTAAAAAATGTGGTGTGTCCAGATTGCATTTTGGGCTGTTTCCTGTCACGGGACTAGGCTAACCCACATAAGCGAGGTTTCATTTTTATTGGGAGAATTTGGGGAATGCTGGGTGGGTGGAAGTTAGTGGATCCATACAGATTCCAGAACTTTCCGTCACAGAAATGTGAGGAAAATGTTTTTTTGACAATTTTTGAAATTTGCAAGGGATTCTAGGTAACAGAACCTAGTGAGAGCCACACAATTCATCCCTTCCGGCTTCCCATTCGTAATTAGTTTTAAAAAATCTATAGGTGTGCTAGGTTTTCCTGTGTTCCGCTGAGCTAGGGTTCAAAATCCACAGCTTGGCACATTGCAAAAAAAGGGTCCTTTTTTACTGCAAGAATTTGATGTTTCCATGTTGTGTTTTGGCCCAATTCCTGTTGCAGATACTAGGCCTAACTACACAAGTGGGGAAGCAATTTTATCAGGAGACTTAGGGAAGCATAGATTAGTAGAACAAGTAATTACCAATTAATTTTCTTTGTATTTCTGCCTTCCAAATATAATACAATTTCTAAAAAAAGAAGTCATTTGTTAAAATGACCTCTAATTCAAAAGCTTGTGTGAGTACCCACAATGTTGGAGATATATAAAAAAACACTGCTTCTAAACTCTATATTTGTTTCCCATTTAGGAAATATATTGTTTTCCTTGTACCTATTTTTCACTCTTTATATTTTGCTAAATGATTTGCAATATACTTGTTACACAATGAAAAGCCATGATGATGCAGCTCAGTTATTGGATCTGGGTTCCTTGGATTCTTGGTGAACCTACAAGTCTTATATATACTCAAAACCTGAAGGGGCCAGCGGATTTAAGGGTATATAGCTTTCTAAAATCTGTTATACAGAGAAGAAGTTACAGGTAAACACATTGGGACAAATGGCTGGTTTTTTCAACTCAATTACTTTCTATAGGAAAACCTTGAATGATCTACACAATGACCCCTTGCTGAATTTCGAATTTTGACTAGTTTTTAGAAATGTATAGCTTTCTAGGGTCCATCATTAGTTTCCCACCCACTTCTCCAACTAACTGGAATGAGGTTAAAAGCACAAAAATTCAGAAAAATAGGCTGTATTCCAGTAAAATGACAAAACTGTATAGGAAATGTTGGTTTTCTGAAAATAGTATGCCTGCCTTGAAAGTGGAGCAGATGGTGATTTAAGCAACACAAACCCTTGTTGATGCCATGTGCGGGGAACAAACCAGATGCTTTATTCTGCAGCAATTATTTACCATTTAAACTCAAAAAATTGCTGTATTTTGGCTAATTTCCACAAGTCCTGGATACCTTTAGAATCCTCAGGGTGTAGGAAAACAAGGGTGCAAATTTGACATTGATACCTCATGGGGACGAAAAGTTACAGGAGCCTAAGCGTAAACTTCCCCAAATAGCTCAAAAAGGCTTAGCACGGGGAGGGCTAGCAGCGAAGGGGTTAAAACATGGTAAAATTGGCTTACACCCAAATGCACATTTAATTTGCTTAGAAGTCTCTAGTAAAGTGCACTACGTGTGCCCATGGCCAGTAAATTAAATGCTACTAATACGCCTTTATCACCGATTGTTCTATCCACTTTATTAGCACTTTAAACATGTCTTAGGCCTGACATTGCAGCCTGTGTGTGTTAAGTTTTAAACTGCTATTTCGTCCTGGCAAATTAACCTCTTGCTAGGCTCCAGCCTTCCTTTTTAATGCGTATAAGCTACCCATAGGTTAGGCCCTGGACAGCCCAAAGAACAGGATGCCCTGGCAGTGAAAATCCCTTACATTCATCTTGCACTACTACAAGGACTACCTCTCCCATAGGATAACATTGGAATGACCTTATTACATTTGATAAGTGTAATTTCTAAAGAAGAAAAGGTACCTGGTTCATGTTTGGTGTCTCTTGAATCGTATTTTAAAATTCTAATGTATGGTGAGAACTGATTTTAAATTACAATTATAAAAAATAACACTTTTAGAAAGTTAAAGACACCAATTGATGGACTGAATGCAAAACAAATCTAAACATTCACACCCAGTCAAGAGATCTGGGTTAAATCCATCATTCATTTGCTCACCATGCCACCCCAGTTTAGACCTGGCAATATGCAAATCAGTCTTGACCCTGTGCCTTCATGGGAAAAGCCCAGCCCAAAATGCCAAGCCAGGTCCTCCCTGGACTGGAAACAAGCATCCTAGGACCAGTTTTGGAGTTTCACCCCTCATCAGCCAGCATAGCTTGAATCCAGTGGCACAGTGAGCCTGGGACCCAGCACACTTAGGACGAGAAAGCAAAAGACACACAATTGATGGACGGAATGCCGGACAAATCAAAATATTCACTGCCAGTCAAGAGCTTTGGGTTAAATACATCATTCTTTTGCTCACCATATCACCCTAGGTTAGACCTGGCCATATACAAAGCAGTCTTGAACCTGTGCCTCATGGGAACAGTCCAGCCCGAACTGCCAAGCCAGGTACTCCCTGGACCAGAAATAAACATCCTAGGACCAGTTTCCGGGTTTCACCCCTCATCAGCCAGGTAAGCTTGAACCCAGAGTCACAGTAAGCCCAGAGCCTAGAAAGCAAAAGATACACAAGCGTCCTAGGATGCTTGTTTCCAGTCCAGGGAGGACCTGCCTGGCAGTTTGGGCTGGTCTGTTCCCATTGGACGCAGTTTCAAGACTCACTTGCATATGGCTGGATCCAAACTGGAATGGCATGGGGAGCACAAAACAGATGGACTTAGGCTCAGCTCTTTGTAGTGAGGTGAATGTATGACATTGTTCTGCATTCTGTGTATCAATTGTTCTTTTTGCATTTGTCACCCCAAGTGGGATTGGTATGCCCAGACGTGGGTCCCGTGCTCTCCATGCCACTGGAGTCAAGCTATACTAGCTGATGAGGGGTGAAATCCTGAAACTGGTCCTAAGATGCTTGTTTCCAGTTCAGGGAGGACCTGGCTTGGCCATTCGGGCTGGACTGTTTCCATTGGGTGCAGGGTCAAGACTGATTTGATATGGCCAGGTCTAAACTGGAGTGGCATGGGGAGCAAACAAATGAGACTTTAGGCCCAAATCTCTGTACTGGCGTGAATGGATGACACTGTTCTGCAGTCTGTCCATCAATTTCTTTTTGCACTTTTAGAAATGTGTCTTGTGTTTGCCTTGCAATTTGGTGACTGAAGCCTGTTTCGATAGGGTCTGTATTTCTCCTAGAAAATCATACGCAGTGGGTGCTTATATGTGACTGGATGGGCCGTCAGTGGTAGGATGGGATTAGAGAGCTTGGCACAGCCCCACTTACACTTGGCTAGACTGTGTCCTACCTTCACAAAAAGGGCTGTATACGCCCTG
This sequence comes from Lissotriton vulgaris, assembly GCF_964263255.1. NCBI lineage: Eukaryota > Metazoa > Chordata > Amphibia > Caudata > Salamandridae > Lissotriton > Lissotriton vulgaris. The sequence continues at coordinate 210,457,179 of NC_141691.1, forward strand.
TAGTTAGTCTGAGCCAAGAAGGCAGGGCATCTGTGCACTTCAAAGGCATGCCTCGAGAAGCTTCTCCAAACTTTAAAGGGACAACTGTTCATAGAAAAAGGGCCTCAGACACAAAGCCTTCAGTATATTTCTTGATCTATAGATACTCTGCCAGGAAGGACTGCTGTGCTGCTACAAGGAATTCCACTCTGCTAGACTGCTGCTCTTCAGGAACGTCTGCTCTGCTGTGCTTAGCAGCTGCCTGCTGCCCTGCCCTGTTGTTGAGATCTGCTGCTACACTGCTCCTTTTGCCTGGGGAACCAGTTCTTGGTCCTGCAACTTCATTTTGAACTCAGGACCCCAGAGTGACTCCAAGAGCTAGTCAGCTGGCCTCCTAATCTGAGCCTCTGGGACATAAAAGGCTCGCAAACCAGCTCCGGCACATGGCTGCCGTGAGTTCCTGGACCCTTGGTGTGACTCAGCGCTCTTTAAATCAAACGTTTGAACTTTTGTCAAATGAGATCCGGCATGTTTGCACCGAGCCTGCACCGCTCGCACAACAATCCAGCATGAGGTGCCGCCAGTCCATCTCTTTAGACAGTAGCATCGACAGCCCGCAAAGGCAAAGCTCCAGCTGGCCCCTATGCGCCATGTTTACAATGACCCGCAACACTCTCCTTGCTCCCTGTTACCCTGTCCCGCACGAACATGACTCATGACTCAAAACTTGAGACAGTAAAACTTCAGCAGTACTAATCAGGGACTGGGTCCAAACTGTGTTCCATCACGGTCAGCCTGAACTGTTGAATTTGACCCTGTCTAACTCAACCAGAAAGTTGCAGTTGGTGCTTTCTGCTTTTAAGAGCTATTTTACAGTTTATTCTTTAAAATTCTCAATTGGGGTTCTGCTGATAGGATGTTTATTATTTTGGTCTTGGTTTATTTATTAAAATAAGCTCTATTACCTGGTGTGGGGTAGTTTCTGTGATGTTTTCACTTTTTGAAGTGTTTCACTAAAACTACACACATTGCCACCAAGTTAAGCTCAACTGTTCAGTGCCAAACTACAAGGGGGTTAAACACAGCTTAATTTGTGGTTTGCTTATGCCTTACCCTGACAAGGATTGTGGTTGCTGCATGGCTAGCGCTTACACCATAATCAACCAACAACCCAATTCCTCACATGCATTAGTAGTACTAAAGTACTACAAAATGCTATCTGCAAACAAGTGTGACCTCTCCTATTGTATCTATGGGGAGATACTCACACATATGTAAATGTACAACTGAGGGCCTGATTCTGATGCGGGTTGGAAAGCTTCCTCACCGAATCTGTTTGTAAACGGTTTCCGAGCCACTCGGATCGGGAGAGTCCGATCGACTGAGTATGAGGCATCCGGGTGCTTCCAGACACAATTTGGTTGGACTCCCATTGACTTCAATGGGAGCACATGTTCCTAATCACATCATAATTGGGCCCTGGGTCGGGAAGTCACGTTCCCGGTTTATTGGAAGGAGCAAATGCCATTAGGAGGCCTTCCTAACCACATTAGAATCAGGCCCTAGGTGGGAATGCTTTCCTAAAGGCATCAGAATCAGACTCTTAATAGTAAATGTGGAAAGCCCAATGAGGGTTTTTTTTTAAAAATGGGATTAACTTACTACAATTTTTGTAAATCGTTTTTGGCCACTATAGGTGTGGCAGGGTATACTCAGACATGAGTCCCTTTCTCACTGCTCCAACAGGATTCAAGCAAGCCGGACCGAAGAAGGCTGAAATGCCAGAAACCGGTCCCCGGTAGCTTGTCTCCTTTCTGGTGAAGAATTGGCTTGGTAGTTTAGTCTGCCCTGTTCCCATGATGCACTGGGCCAGGGACAGACTGATTTGCATATAGCCAGGTTCTGAGCTGGGATGGGGCAGTGAGATAAATAACGGTGATGGATCAAGCCCTGATCTTTGGACTGGGTAAGAGTGGTCTGTTTAACTCAGACACTCTGTTCATCACCACACCCCTTTTTGTAAATCGTTTTTGGCCACTATAGGTGTGGCAGGGTATACTCAGACATGAGTCCCTTTCTCACTGCTCCATCAGGATTCAAGCAAGCCGGGCCAAAGAAGGCTGAAATGCCAGAAACCGGTCCCCGGTAGCTTGTCTCCTTTCTGGTGAAGAATTGGTTTGGTAGTTTAGTCTGCCCTGTTCCCATGATGCACTGGGCCAGGGACAGACTGATTTGCATATAGCCAGGTTCTGAGCTGGGATGGGGCAGTGAGATAAATAACGGTGATGGATCAAGCCCTGATCTTTGGACTGGGTAAGAGTGGTCTGTTTAACTCAGACACTCTGTTCATCACCACCCCCTCTTTGTAAATCGTTTTTGGCCACTATAGGTGTGGCAGGGTATACTCAGACATGAGTCCCTTTCTCACTGCTCCATCAGGATTCAAGCAAGCCGGGCCGAAGAAGGCTGAAATGCCAGAAACCGGTCCCCGGTAGCTTGTCTCCTTTCTGGTGAAGAATTGGCTTGGTAGTTTAGTCTGCCCTGTTCCCATGATGCACTGGGCCAGGGACAGACTGATTTGCCTATAGCCAGGTTCTGAGCTGGGATGGGGCAGTGAGATAAATAACGGTGATGGATCAAGCCCTGATCTTTGGACTGGGTAAGAGTGGTCTGTTTAACTCAGACACTCTGTTCATCACCACCCCCTTTTTGTAAATCGTTTTTGGCCACTATAGGTGTGGCAGGGTATACTCAGACATGAGTCCCTTTCTCACTGCTCCATCAGGATTCAAGCAAGCCGGGCCGAAGAAGGCTGAAATGCCAGAAACCGGTCCCCGGTAGCTTGTCTCCTTTCTGGTGAAGAATTGGCTTGGTAGTTTAGTCTGCCCTGTTCCCATGATGCACTGGGCCAGGGACAGACTGATTTGCATATAGCCAGGTTCTGATCTGGGATGGGGCAGTGAGATAAATAACGGTGATGGATCAAGCCCTGATCTTTGGACTGGGTAAGAGTGGTCTGTTTAACTCAGACACTCTGTTCATCACCACCCCCTTTTTGTAAATCGTTTTTGGCCACTATAGGTGTGGCAGGGTATACTCAGACATGAGTCCCTTTCTCACTGCTCCATCAGGATTCAAGCAAGCCGGGCCGAAGAAGGCTGAAATGCCAGAAACCGGTCCCCGGTAGCTTGTCTCCTTTCTGGTGAAGAATTGGCTTGGTAGTTTAGTCTGCCCTGTTCCCATGATGCACTGGGCCAGGGACAGACTGATTTGCATATAGCCAGGTTCTGAGCTGGGATGGGGCAGTGAGATAAATAACGGTGATGGATCAAGCCCTGATCTTTGGACTGGGTAAGAGTGGTCTGTTTAACTCAGACACTCTGTTCATCACCACCCCCTTTTTGTAAATCGTTTTTGGCCACTATAGGTGTGGCAGGGTATACTCAGACATGAGTCCCTTTCTCACTGCTCCATCAGGATTCAAGCAAGCCGGGCCGAAGAAGGCTGAAATGCCAGAAACCGGTCCCCGGTAGCTTGTCTCCTTTCTGGTGAAGAATTGGCTTGGTAGTTTAGTCTGCCCTGTTCCCATGATGCACTGGGCCAGGGACAGACTGATTTGCATATAGCCAGGTTCTGAGCTGGGATGGGGCAGTGAGATAAATAACGGTGATGGATCAAGCCCTGATCTTTGGACTGGGTAAGAGTGGTCTGTTTAACTCAGACACTCTGTTCATCACCACCCCCTTTTTGTAAAACAATTTAGGTGGGGCATAGGGAGGAGTAAGTAGGTGTCATGTGTGAATTAAGGAGGGGTTTAGAGAGTGACAGAATGCAAACCACAAAAGAGTAAGCACAATATTATTCACAAGCTGCAGTTCTAAAGTTACTAGAGCTAAAAGAGATAAAATAGTAGGAAATGTAGAGCAGCTCAGACCTGGTTTATGTCCAGCACCATACACTTCCATTACTGGAATAACAACAGCCGCACATTCACATAGAAAATAATGAAGATTGAATCTTAAAAAAAAACCCAGAAGACATAATGTTAAATTAAAATATTCAAACAATTAAAAAATAAAAATATTTTTATCTTAATGTTAGAAAATTAAAAAATGTGTTATTTCATTTTAAAACATTTTAATATTCTTGTTTGAACTAAAATAATGCATGCAACATACATTTTTATTCAAATATAATTAAATTGGTTAATTAAGTCGGTACATCATGTGTAATATTATTTACTACATTATAATAATAATAAATGTATCATTTATTTAGGCAGGACTTTTTTAATTTAAACTCAAAATTATTTTTATTTAATTTAATATATTCAAAATAATTACATTTTAAAATAAAAATGAATTAGTAGTGCTGTAACATTTTTTACATTATTCTACATACAATTAATTTCTATAACAAATTAACATAAAAATAGTAGGTCGTAAGACCTCAATGTATATTAAAAACACCTACAAAATTCACTGAAAAAAACCTACAAATAAAGTAATGTTATAGTTAGGTGATGGAGTGAGACCAAATCAACTGAAATACACCAGCAATAATTTAGTGAGCTAACTATAACTTGTGCCTGAATAATACACTGCTTATGGCCTTTCATATTACATCACTCATGACATGTTAAATGACATTATTGATGACACAAAAATGGCATCTCAGTTATAGCTTACTGCAAGACCCTGCGTCCAATACACATCTGGATATACACTCAGTACATACGCTCCACCAAGACCCTTCATCCAAGCATCCAATCTCCAATGCAAACAATATTCAGACATATGTATGACAAATTTGACACAGGGTTTATTCTGTGGCCAGGGTCTCTTCAAGTGCCCGCCCCCATTATGCAATCAGTTTGAGGGGTTGTGAGCATAACTGGCCTGTGACCAAGCCTTGTAGGGTTAGGTTGTCCTCAGAAGCACCTACCACTCTACTTGCTCAGCCTTCTGCTCTTCACATCAAAGGATAACAAAGAGGTCTATTGTTCAATAATGTGCAGAGGCAGCTTTCCACACTTGATCTACCCCTCACTGCTCACCTTTTGAGTGAATACAAGTAAAAAGACATTGACATCCATCAGACGTGCTTCACTTCTGGAACATTTTAATGTGTTCACATCTTTTGAAAGCTTACAGACAGGCCTATTAAACTACACTAGGAAACTATCAGAATAGTTTGTTGATCTCATTATTAATGTGCCCAACGTTGCTATTCAAATATATTCTCTGGTGTCATCAATGATGTAATATGTTCATAGAGCACGTGCCCTCTATGAACATTTACAAACTGAGAAGCCCCTTGAATTGTAACATTTGATTGTTAAACACCTCAGGATATAACTGGAAGGTGCTACACTCAAAACCACCGCTAGTAAGGATTTTTTTTATTGTCATGCCACATAGGTAAACTTTTTGACAACATTCAGAAAAGAGATTTCTCTTAGCCACATTTTTGTATCATTTTCTGGACAGAAGAAATCCCTCTGTTTTGCAGCGCATCCCCTACCCTGCGCACATCAACCAACCCTCTTATCTTTCCCATGGCTTTATTTTCCATTAGTTTCCTGCAAAGCTGTTAAAAGATAGGGCAGACAAATTGCCAGAGCTGTGTGGGATAAATGTAATAGCACTGGGCAATTTGAGCAACGTCAAGACAAAGTGTGCGCTAGGCTAAGGGTGTAGCAGCGTGCAATTAACATTTATATAAAGGAAGGCAGCTTGTCAACGCATGATAGGGTCATAAACCTTCACTTGAAGCAGGAGCCGCACTTTGCCTGTATGGGCTAAACTCTGATGACTTGCTTTAGGCTCCATTATCACCACTTCTGCGTGTTGCCGGCGATCGGTGGGTGAGTGGCAGGCATCATCTGTCACACTGGAGGCGGAATGAAGCCTTTGCATCACTTTCCATTTTCATGAAAAAAAAGAGAGGACGGCCCGCCTGCCCATTCTAATGACAGCCTGGAATTCTGCTCGCCTGCTGTCACTTCAGAGAGGAAGTGACGAGGCAGGGGAGCCGTTCAGGCTGTCGCTGTACAAATTCCCTGGAGCTGGAAGTGAATGCAGGCATTTTGTATCACGTTGTCATGCTCGGTCATGTCATACATTAGACTTCTGGAAGTGTTTTGGCCCGGTATTAACATAAATACATGCTTTATAGTTTGAAAGACTTCAGAGATTCGTCTATCATTTAAAAAGATGGCAACTGCCTTTGAAAGTCAGTATACACCGATGTAGATAAGGCTTCCTGTACAGTCCTCTCTTTGTGCATATTGGCCCCCTCGGGGGACACTCTCTGGCCGAGGGGGCGGTAAAGCTTGAGATGTGTTTGAAATGACCAAACAGGGAAGAACAGGTCCAAAGTGTGTGGAAGTGCTGAAGGCACACTCAGCCCCTCCTGAATGAGCACAGGAGCAGCTGCGGCTGCCGGCAGCGTTTCACATGCTCCTGTTCCCATTGGCCATAGTACATCAATAGGGCCGGATTGGCCATTTATTCCATAGCACATTTCACTAATTTGTCTAAAATAATGTGCCAGGGCTCTCGCCATTAGGCCAGTGCAGCATGCACCACCCATTGCCCCTGCCATTTTGTCAATGATAGTAGCAACACAACTACTAACCCTTACACTTCTACAAATGTGACAGTTCGGACTATTCCTGGCTCACAAAGCTATAAGGATACTTGTGCGGCAGGCAATAGTCAGTTTTCATGTATATTTCATTAATTATTAACAGTTGTTGTAATCATCTCTAAATTAGGTAGACATTGTTGCCTAGTGGCAGACTGTCACAATCGCCAGTGTTGACCTTTAAGTCAACTGGAAACCACTGGCTCAAATTAAGCACTGGTTCTGCCATTGCCCAGGGGCTAGACACGTTCACAAAGGTTATCTGTGTCCAGGGTTGTCAGAAGCTTGAAGGGATCTCTGACTAATCCCATCTGCCTGGTAATAAAAGTGAACTCGAAGTGGCTGGTAGAGCCTCACTTGGCTGAGGAAGAACAGTGACAGGTGCCAGGAACACTAGGCAGACAGTTTCTACACACTCATTTGACAGGGTGGCCACTGTCTACCCAGCAAAGAGGTTGGGTCCCACAGAAATATGGTAAACTTGTCCCAGTGAAATTGTCAGCCACCGGGACACATTCAGCAGCACCTGCACATTGACTGTTTTTGTTTTGAGCAGCAATGCTCAGGCAGGGAGGGAGCTTATCAAATTCCAGCTGGGCCCACAGCAAAGGCCGTAATTAAGGGGCCGTCAGGGCTCTCTTTGTTGAGGTATCCATCTTGGAAACTATCGAGAGCCTCATTCCTAAATGCAATGGAGGGGAAACAAGGGCACACCGCTCATCACTTCACAGGTATTAAGAGAGACATGCTTTTAACTTTGTTTAGTCCTTCATACGGGAGATATGCATGTACTGTAGAAATGTCAGCTGTGTTGGTCTGTCTCAGTGTTCACACAATTTCCAATTTAAATATCACTGTATAGTTTTATTTATTTTATGGAGCTATTGCGCTACTCATCCCAACGCGGGGTGCCAGAGTGCTTGACATCACAGGTACACATTATACAGTGACAATAAATGATATGAAGGGCCACTGGAAATCTGTGATTCTGTGGCAATGTGTTTGCATAATTATGGATTTGCAGCATTTGCCACATTGTGCATAATCTACACATATTAACAAAAAGCAAGCCCAAACCTATTAAAAGTTCCAACACATTTTCCCAAAGGTTGGCGAGTCATCTTTCAGTTGTCATTTGCTGTATTTGAGTGTTAGCTTGGTGCTAATTTGAACTGTTTTCTCAGGTAATGTTACCAGGTGTAAAAATGACAAAAGAATGAAGTAATACTATGACAAAATGAGGCGCAATATGCTGCATAAGTTGCATTTTCTTGCTGCATTAATTAGTCAACCCTGCCACGTGATTTGGTCCTCTTTGCTGTCTAATTCAAGTAGCCCTGATTATAAATGTGTAAATAAATATACAGGTTGTGTTACATAAGACAGTGAGGGTTACAAGGTGTAGGAGCCACATGTTCTGCATGGATGGTGGAGAATTATCTAAGACTCAATGGGGATAAAACTGAGGTTATCATTTTTGGAGACAGGCTTGATATTTGGTCAAAGGCCTGGTGGCCTGCTTCTCTAGGAGCCTGCCCTGTTCCCTGCCTAAGTGCCAAGAATCTAGGCATTACTGTAGACTCCTCTCTGTCATTTAAGTCACAAATAAATAGAACTGTTGCAACCTGCTTTGCGATGCTAAGAACTCTTAGGAAGATCTTTCCTTTTCTCTCCCTCTCAGCTCGGAAACAGGCAGTGGTTGCCCTTGTGGTATCTAGGTTGGATTATTGCAATGCCCTTTATTTAGGAATAAATGGGGGACTTTTGCATCGACTCCAACTAGTGCAGAATGCAGCTGCTAGGCTAGTGATGGGTCTCCCTAAATTTTATGCCATCTCATCCACCATTAAGAGCCTTCACTGGCTCCTGCTGGGGAGGAGAATTGCTTTTAAAGCACTGTGTATGGTACACAAGGCCTTGCACAACAAGGGTGCGGAAGGCATTAATAAATTGTTTCACCATTACATTCCGAGCAGGAATCTAAGATCTGCTCCTAGGAATTGGGTAACAGTTGCTAGGTTCAGGAAAGCCAGTTGGGGAGGGAGGGCTTTTTCGCTGTTGGGCGCGAATTTGTGGAATCTACTTCCTCTCTCAATCTCTAATTTGGAATTGTATCCTGTCTTTAGGAAATCTTTGAAGACCTGGCTTTTCTCTTGCTCCAGTCCTCATATCCCTTAAACCCTGAGTTCTAGTAATTTGTGAACTTTGATATACTGACCTTGTCTGCAATGCCTTGATGCCTTCGGGATAAGTTTGCGCTTTAAAAGTTTTATATTCATTCATATTCATTCATTCTTCACTGTACTATATTAGAAGGATTGTAATTTATGAACTGAAAGAAACAAATGGATCTCTGTACTAAAAGCAGCAACCCACTTTTCCATCTACAAAAAATAATAATCTGTCATCTGTGTGTTACATAATGTGCTTTGCAGGAGAAATATTAACCCTCTATGTTACTTTGATTCAAAACTGGGACTAGACAAAACACGGATCTCTCCAGCAAGTACGTTAACCTACAGGGTTATCTTACCATTATTTTTATTCCTTGAAATTTAGTTGGCACACAAAGATCTCTGCAGCATGTGCCTTAACCCCATAAGATATTTTAAAATTCAGATTTTACACCCAATTAAGCAGAAGTAATTTACTGCCACGTTTCTCCTTGTTACTAATTTCTTTGTGGCAGGGTTTTAACAAATACATGTATAAGCTGAGGCTCAGATTTTGCGTTGGGGCTGCATCACTTTTTCGTCACACAACTGACAGATGCAAAATCTAATTTGCCAAATATTATAATGTCCTCAAATATACTCAAAGTAAACCTGCTAAACATGTGTGTGATGCCAAAAAATTTGATGTCACTTCTTGTGATGCCACTTCCTGTGAGGTCGTGGATTGTGATGCCACTTCTTGTGATGCCATGTTCAATGTCACAAGGTGTGATGTCACATGCCACAATGTCTCTTGCATACTGCCTAACTTGGTTAGTCATCCATTTTCTTTTTTAGAAATTGTGTTCTGGCCCTGAGCTCTTGAATACATCTGCAGACCCTGCTATAATAATTAAGCTGTGAAGGAGAGGGGTCTTGTCCGTAAGGTACCAGGTAGGACAATGAAGCTTAATAATCGAGAAAAGGAGTGAACTGGTTACCACATTAAGATACTACCTATTTATTTAAGCAGACTTAATGCCTTGACCACACTATTCATAGGCAATCGTGACCTTTATCACATACATTTGTTACATACTTAAATACTTTTTCGATTTACATACGTCTGAGCACGACACACAATCAAGTCCTCTTCATGGCCCTGTTTGAGGAGCTTTTCATTTACCATAACAACCCCTACAGCCAACATATACAATCTTGGTATCATTATATAGACAATATTTGGTGCCAGTGGGGAGGCACGGCCGAACAACTAACACAATTCCATGAGTGGTTAAATATGAGACACCCAGATATCAAATTCAGTATTATCAAAAACTGGACACGGTTGACGTTCTTAGATGTTGAGGTTTTCCCACAAGACCAGAAACTGACAACTACACAACACAGAAAATCTACTGATAAAACACTATCCTTCATTACCAAAGGTATCACCCCAAAGCTTGAAAGCAAATCTTTCTTATATTCAATTGCTAAGAATAAGGCACAATTGTTCACGAAAGTAGGACTTCATGGCGCATGCAGAAATCATGTGCGACCAGTTGAAGTCAAGAGGTTATCCCAAGAAGATGTTGAAACATGCCACAAAAAGAGCATGGTACACACCAAAAGAGGAACTATTAACCCAAAAAAATTAAAATCCTCTTGATAAGCTTGTGTGTGTGACTACATACGGTCCACACACTAATAAATTCCAAACGATTATCTTAAACAATTGGCAACTAATTTCTACATAAGAGTTCCCAATGGAAAGACCACTATTTGCACTAAAGAAAAATAAGTGCATTGAACAACAAATTATCAGAGCCGATCTGGGCACTTCCAAGGCCAAGACGGATTTACGAACAATATGAAACCTCAAACCAGTGGAAGGCCACCACAAATGTGGCACTTGCACGTCATGCACGAACACAGTGGAAGGGGTAGAGTTTGAATGTAACTCTATTAAATGGACTCATAAAGAGTTCACAAATTGCAGAAGTAGAAACACAGTATACGCTATAATGTGCCCATGCCCAAAGTTGTACATTGGGAAAACCAATAAACAAATAAACCAAAGACTAACCCAACATCGGTCTAGAATTAAACAACACCAATGGTCCAACACTTCATTGATATGAAGCACACTGAAAAAGAGTTTAAGTGGACCATGCTCTCGGGCTGCATCAAAACCCCATCCCGAGGAGGAAGTGTGGAATCAATACTTCTCAAGCGAGAAGCATATTTAATACTTAAATTCAATTGTTTGATAGATGGTTTGAACGAGATGACAGAACTTCAACAAACAATTTGCTGAGCCCCCTGTACCTCTGACTGACCATTGAACAGATTTGCTTAATCCAACCTCAGATAAGCCTTTTTATGCTCCAGAAAATAAAGTTTTTTCGTTTAGACAAATAGCTTCCCAACTAAATCAACCACCACGGGAAAGAGGTTTTCACTAATATTTTTGGTATCAATATTTTCTTTAGCTAGGAAAATTGATCTACCGCCGGGAGAGGGGAAGTTCACGTACACTGCTGGGTGGGGGTGGTGAGGAGGGGGAAGGGATGTTGTGACATTACCTTTGTATCATAATATAATGTTGAAATGATACGGAATTGTAAATTACTAAGGTTTACGTTCTCCTGTCTAGTATCACTGTTGAGAAACGATAAGATGGGTAATGCATGGGGAGAAAATAGAAAACACCTGCTGATATGTTGACACTGTGTAAAACAACGCGGAAAAATGTGAGACTGCAGCTGTGAATAAAGTTTTTGGAAAAAAAAATCAATATTTACTTTCGCTGAAGGTAGGTCAACTCATATGCCCCGCAGTAACACCAAACGAGCAAACCACAACTTCCACAATGCTTTGCTCTGATATAAGCACTTCGGGGACGAGACCATTGAACTATAAGACGACCGTCGAGGCACGACACAGATTACTAGTCAAGGTGAGGTCCATTGACCCCAGCACAGGGTTATAGTGATAACACTTTTTAAAGCCCATGAACTAAAACACATATTTCTGTCCCCCTTTCCCCGATTCAATAGATTGCCTGAATGAAGTACTCGCCGAATGCTTCCTGCAGCTTTTAAATCTAAAGAGACCCGAGATAGCCAACATAAAGTAAGTTCAAACGCGATATACACTTACATAATGTAACACTGCCTTTGTGTGCATCTCCCTGATCAGATGATATGTAACGCAGGCATGTTTATTTGTTTTCAAGCAGAAGGTGCTGCAAACAAAAAGCACCCTTCCCTTCTACGTAGCGTGTGGTAGAAAGGCACCAACACGCTTTGAAGTAAGTTTTTTGTTTATGTTTTATTTCATTTCAAAATAAGCTTATCCTCACGATTCTGTTTCATTTTTTTTCATAGTTCAACTAAAACACCGTGGTTCCTTTGTTCTTTTAATTCATAACCAGGTTATACTGTTGAAAAGAGCTGCGGCTAACTATTCATAAAAAAGCAAAATTGACGTAAGTCTCAATGTTGTTTTACTGGACTTGTAAATATAAAAAAACACACATATTATGAAATAAAATCCGAAACTGAGAACAGATGTTTGTGTCTCTTTATGTTCACTGCTACAGGTTCAGCCTTAAACTGTTTGAGAAACCCGATCGAGTCTCTTGACAGACAAAGGTAGTTTATTTACCACAATAGCTTATATTCTCAGAAAACAGTGAGAAAGAGCCCACACTTAATTGTCCATTTAATTAAACCAACAGGTTACACCGTGCCCAGCCCTGATGAAAATCTAGCGAAATAATTAACGAGATTGGAAACGCGTTGGCTTTTCCGCTCCATACACAAAGGGCCATCCACTAGTCAATGTCTAGTTATTTTTCGGAGGAGGCTTTACACAAAGATTTAGCCCCCCCAGAAATGTTGCCCTTGTGATAACATTCCTAATCAACTAAGGTGTGAAGCAGCAGGTTCTAGGATTGTTTGAATTGAGGATGCTGGTGTAATGATTTTATGTTGTCATTTAATCTTATTTATATTATTTGTAGTTGTTTAAATAATGTTTGTGTTTTGTTCCTTGGTCATCATCATTGTTATTTGTTTAGAAATTTCAGAAGCGAATAGATTTTGTGTCGCGCTCAGGCATATGTAAATCGAAAAAGTATTTAGGTATGTAACAAATATATGTGATAAAGGTCATAATTGCCTATGAACAGTGTGGTCAAGGCATAAGCCTGGTTAAATAAATAGCAGCATGTTAATGTGGTAACCAGGTCACTCCCTTTCTTGAATAATAGATAAGCTGGCAGCACCATAGGTGCTTACAATATTCTGACTATTGTGAGGATGGCAAAGAGCAGAGTAAAGGTTCTCAGACAGATAGGGGTAGCACAGTGCAACAACAAAGAAACCCTACGAAAAGGAGGACAGAAGAAGGATGTCTAAGGTAGGTGAGTTAGAAACAAAGCATAGGTCCAGCAAGCCTCAGAAAAGGAGAGGAGCCTCAGAGCAGCCAATTAGGCATTGACACGTGTGACGTTTTAGGAATGTAGAGTATAATATGTCTGTGCTTTATAAAATGAAATCCCAGGTAATTCCCCCCAAGGAAAAGGAAATCTTCACTGCACTGCATGAAAAGGCTTATCAAGGGCAGTGACAGAGATCACCCATAAAAATTCTGGTAATGGGTAGATGCTTTTTAATTGGTAAAGCTTTGGCTGAAGTGGATAACGAGGACGTGGCTGATGCAAATTCTCTTGAAAAAGCATACATATACTTTCTTCCAAGCTCTACAATGTTAGCAGAAAGACTAATTTTGAGAGAAAAGAGAGCGGCTGCTTAGCTTGGGACTGCAGAGGAGGGGGGGGGGGGGGGGTTAGAAAAATACAAAAACTTTATAAGAGCAATCCATGAGTCTAAGAAAATATTGTTGAAATCAGGGCTGCAGCAGGCATCAAGCATTTCACCGGGAGTCTGGAAGGGTAGGTGGTAGTTTTGCAGTGGTAGGTACTGGTTTTGTTACTAGGGACTGGTTTTGCATCTGAGGGGCCCATTGAATCCTAATTATTGTTGTATTTTCCACTTAAAACAACAGCCAGGGGGCCTCTTTCCTTTCTTGAACTAGGGCCAATAGCACACTGGCTAAACCTCTGCCCAATGTGGATAGGCTAATTGAGGACTTCGAGAAGTGAAGGAAGAAAAGGAGGTACCCTCCTCTAGAGAGGCCACAGCTCATGAGACTATGTGTGAACCAATATACCAAAACTCACGTTTATCTACTTTTTTAACTTTTCAAATTTCGGTGCAGCAGTGTAGTGCAAGGCATTCATCAAAGCAACACAGGGATTATTAAGGAGAAGGGGAGAATTCTGTTGTAATGTTGGAAATTTCCATGGGCTAATAGGAAGCATCTGTACAAGCTCCAATCTTTTCTTTCTGGTTGTTTAAAATGCTAAATTATATATTTATATATACTGGGTACTGATAGTTAGATCTGCTTTTCCATACAAAAAGCATTGTTTAGTTTACTTTTAACTTTTGCACCATTTGTCCAATCTTCCCAAAAGTTTCCAAAAAGAAGTCCTCATCTGCATCAGCTCCTTCCTGGTAAGATTTGGAAAGATCCATCAACAAGGGGGCTCCCAAAATGCATTTTCCCATACATTTTTCTTTAGAAAAAATGAAGAGTGAAACCACAAAAACTGCTTAATTGAATTATATCAAATTCAGCAGAAAGCTAGTTCTAGGTCCAGAAAGCATGTCTTTTGTGATTTGGTGTAAATTCGTTCAGTAGTATTTGAAAAATTAAGGTTCAAAAACATTGTATATTTCACACCGCGGAGGATCCATGGAACCAACAGATTGCAAGATAAAATCGAAGGTCTACTAGTGTAAACAGTGCAACGAGTATAAAAATCATCATAAAAAACAGAAGCATTTTAGAAGAACAAGGATTTCCAAGCCGAATTACAGCCCATAAATAACTTGACATTGTACAGAAGATAGTTAGCATGGGCAAACTTTGCAAAAACAAATGAGGCAGGCGACATTATTTGCATTTTTATTACCTCAGGACGGAAACTAAATAAATTCTTTCTCAGATCCGTGTAAAATCTACAAAAAAAGATAGCATGCAAAGTGCTTTGATTCGAGATGCTATTGCAAGGACATTTGAAATCTCGGCCAAGTCATTGACACTAGGGAAGCTTACCAGATGATGGAAAATGTTTAATCTGAATCGGGTTAAAACGAACCTATGGCAATAGGCACGCATTTTAACTATGGTTGCATATCGAAAGTTACCATAATCAATTGATTTTTAACCAGTCTGGGTTTAAGAAGAAGAGACGCCAATCTGAGTTCCTCAATGAGGGATAAACAGTCCGTTTTTAAATCCTTGCTGCTAATATATGCTAATACATCTGTGTGATCGAATTGTTCTGGATTTCCCAAGGGCGTACACTGTTTTTCTATATAATTCAGGTATAGGATTTATACAGCCACCCACTCACATACCCATACAACCACTCACACACCCATTCACAGACATATACAGCCTCTTACACACCGACTCACACCCCCGCACAACCACTCTTGAAGCAATGGGCACCCTGGGCCATAATATGCTTTAGAAGGGGAGTACATGAGATCAGTTTAAGACAGTAACCGATGACTTTGCAATTAAGAAGTCTGTCATTGTTAGTCTAAACCTTGTGCCAAAGAAGAATTGGCTGAATGCTATCTGTGTCAGATAGGAAGGGCGCCCCAAGTCCGGATTGGCTCTTGGGTATAGAGAGGAGATTCCTAAAAAACGAATTTTCAACCAGTTGTAGTGGTTGACTTTTGTTGAAACCCCAGTTTTCCGTCCCAAATAGCGCTGTTGACAAACACTTGGCTTTGTAGATGGTTAGCATTTCATTCAGGCTTCCTGACAAGTTTGGTGCAAATTTAGACAGCGCTGCAGTAGCTTTCATAAAAGATAGCTTCCTAGAATGTATTGCTCTTTTTCCAGGAACCATGGTTCTCAAACAAGATACCCAAATAAGAAAATGAGGAAGTAAAATGATCTTAGTACAGCTGATCATGAGGTCGTGACACTTTGCTGGTTTCTTTCCACATTTCATTACATAGGTTTTGCTCAAGTTAACTAATAGAACTAGATCATGCATATAGTCGACAAAAGAGGTGAGTTACTGTTGTAGACCTAGGGGAATCCTGCTCATGAGTATAGCAATGTCCATATTGAGAAGGGGCGTAAATGGACGATGGCCAATTTGTCAGTGACCACTACAGTTCTCCGCTAGGACAGTGCCCAAACTGTTAATATGAAAAGTGAACAGAAAGGGAAGGAGGCCACAGCCTTGTCTAACTTCCCTCTCTATATTATAGGAGCAGTTCCATTCTCCATTAAGGCCATATCGTACTCTGGCCCTCCTTCCCAATAGGTGGGTCTGCCTTAAGGTATGTCATGATACACAACTATTTATCATGTAAAATGCAATCAAAGGCACTTACTAGATTGGCAAAAGCTAAAATCACATGTTCCCTCTTATTCAAGGTGCACTTTCCTACTAAAAGGTTGAGCTTTAATCCCTGTTCAGTAGTCCTTAGTTCACTTCAGAAGCCATATTGTAAGCTGGAGAGCATCTCATTGTTTTTATCAATTTTTCGAATCTGTTTAAGAGAGTACGGCACTGCCATTTTCACCAGAGAATCAAGTAGTGAAATGGGACGGTAGCAAGCTGGATTTGCACGGTCACCTTTCTTGTGAATAGGAACAATCAGTGAGTCTGAGTAGGTATTTGAAAATCCACACATGCAACACGCCCTCAGCAACCAGGTCACGATGTGAACTCAAAGAGTTACGTTTGCCTTGAATAAGTTGACGGATATACCATTGGGGCCTGGTGCTTTACCACCTTTGCCAGTCAAAACGGTAGCATTAACCTCATCAAAAGTGAATGTAAGGTTACTGTAACAATTAAGTGTGTCCACAGGTGCAAGAACTAAGTCAGGGGATGTCATCCCTGCCCGCACCTTATTAGGGTTAGAATGGAAAGGGGCGACCACTCGGTCCCCCCGAACGTATGGCGGAGTACCACGATCCCTCCGGGAAGCCATCTTGGGCGGGAGGCGAGTCTCGGCTGGTATGCCCGAAGCGGCGTAGCCGGGGCGCGCCTTTTCCCGCCCTAGAGTGGGTTGGCCTAGACACTGACGCGGCTGGCCTTGCCCTAGGGGCAGGCAGGGGCGGGTTTACGCCCGCCCTGAAGAGGGATAAAAGGAGAAGCAAGATCCGAAGGCATCCTCTTGTTCCTGTGCTCTGAAGCTGCACCTCCTCGCTGCACGTGAGCTCGAGACGGAACGAAGAGCCAATTTTGAGCGTTGTAATCGTTCTTGTTTGTTTTTCAGATACTCTGTTGGAGAATGCCGAAGAAGGCGGGAAAGCACATGACTACTGACCAGATGCTGCGCGTTCTCATGAAGGAGGTGACCGACCTAAAGAGGCGAATGGATAAAGACGAGGAAGGGGGGCCGAAACGTCCTTTGGCGGGAGCAGCCCCGGGAGGGAAAAACAAGAGGCCCAGGAGGGGAGCAGCTGGGGGAAACAACCCGGGTCCCAGTACCCCGCTCGAGGCACCAACTCCCGTGCCGGAGGAAGGGAATCCGATTCCCGTTGTGGTCACCCCCGTGTCCGGGGAAGATATGCCGCCCGAGCTGGCAGCACAATTAGCAGCGTGGTTGGGAAAAGGTAGCGAGGGCGCCACGGCTGTCGACGCACAGGAGCTAATGAAGCAACTGCGTGAGTCACGGGAAGCAGCGAAGGTGTCCACGCCGGCTGCCGCTGTAGAGAAGCCACAGGGGACGGGTGCAGTAGCAGAGGCAACGTCCGGTGCAGGTAAGCGGCCATTGCCGATTGCGAGGGATGAGTCAGCACCCTCTCGTAGGGAAAAGTTGGGTCAGCATGTTCCTTTGGCTATTAAAGAGAAGATATGGGCAGGGGAGTACGTAAACATCTTCTCGTTGCTTACTGATCACTATGAGATGGAGCATGTTAAGGGCCAGAAGGAGCTCATGCATCCGAGTGTTTGGCGCGCAAAAATGGCCGCCTTTAAGGTAAATGAAAGCATTGGCAATTGGGGCCAAGCGTGGGGGGTTTTTACATCGATCTTGGGGGAACGAAGGCCCGATCTGTTACCCGAATTGCCGATTTATCAGTCACGAATCATGGGGTACTCGGTATCACACGAGGGTAATCATTGGTTCTGCTATGATAACCTGTTTAGAAAGGCTAAAGAACATGATAAAAACTTAACGTGGGATTGTTATGATTCTGTGTCATGGTCCAAAATGAAGGAGACTGGTATGTTAAAATTGCCATTAGTGGGGAGTATCGTTGGCGAATCCTCCCGCCAGTATGCGGGGACGCCCTTTCGGTCAGGTGCGGGTACCGACAATTATTCGAAGCCTGCCGGCAATACAGGAAAAAGGGGGGTTTGTTGGAACTTCAACAGGGGTAAATGTACTAGGCCCCAGGGATCGTGCAAATTTAGACACGAATGTAGTGGGTGTGGGCAATCATCCCATCCTGAGTCCACGTGCAGAGCCAAAACGGGTGATAACGGGGGTAGAGGAGGCGCCAAACAGGTCTAACATAGTCCGAGGGGCGCCTTTACCTACCCCGATTGATACCTTGGCAATGATTCCTTGGCTCAGTGAATACCCGGATCGTACTTCTGCTGGGGTGTTGCGGAACGGGTTTTCTTATGGTTTCCGCATCCCAGTGGGGGACTTTCAAGGTACAGCGAAATGTAAAAATCAGCTATCGGTCTTTCAGCATACGACCGTGGTACAGGATAAGATCAGGAAGGAGGTCACTCGAGGGCGGGTCGCCGGTCCGTTTAGTGTACCACCGGTTCCTAACTTTGTTTGTTCCCCTTTGGGTGTGGTCCCAAAGAAGGACCCGGGTGAGTTTCGGCTGATACATAATTTATCAGCCCCACGTGGTCTTTCCGTAAACGAAGCAATAGGCCCGGAAGTGTGTTCGGTGCGGTACGCATCCTTCGATGAGGCCGTAGCCATTTTGAATCGCCTGGGGCCCGGGGCGCTGATGGCAAAATCTGATATAGAGTCAGCGTTCCGGTTGCTCCCGGTACATCCAGACGATCAGCGTCTCTTAGGTTTCATGTTTCAGGGTCATTATTACATGGACAGGTGTATGCCGATGGGGTGCTCTATATCTTGTGCCTATTTCGAAAAATTCAGTAGTTTTCTACAATGGGTCTTCACAAGGAAGACGGGTTTCCGAAATGTGATGCATTACCTTGATGATTTTTTGTTCCTGGGGGCAGCCGGGGATCCGGAATGTGGGCAGGCTTTGGCGCAGTTTTGTGTCTTGATGAACCAGTTTGGCGTGCCATTGGCACCAGGTAAGACTGTGGGGCCTTCCACTTGCCTCGAGTTTCTGGGGATCGAGTTAGACTCCGCGGAAGGTTGTTTTCGTTTACCAGCTGACAAAGTGTCCAAGTTCAAGACATCCTTGCAAATGTGTATAAGTGGACCTAAGGTTAAGCTGCATCAATTACAGCAGTTAGTTGGCCAGTTGAATTTTGCCCTGAGGGTTATACCAATGGCCCGCCCCTTTTCCCGTTCGATTGCTCAAGCCATGGTCGGCCTGAAGGAGTGCCATCATCGCACAAGGCTCTCGGCAGAGGTCCGCCAGGACATGCGCATTTGGTTGGCATTTCTGGCGGATTTCAATGGTCGAGTCGTCTGGAACAAACCGGCCGTGTCCTCCGAGGAGCTGGGGCTGTGGACAGATTCGGCAGGGAGCATAGGTTTCGGTGCCATCTTCGGCACAAGATGGTCTGCACAAAAGTGGCCGACATGGTGGCATGACAGTGGACTGACAAGTAACATTGCTTTCCTGGAACTTTTCCCCATTTTAGTGGCCCTGAGAATTTGGCCCGAAGGGTTCAAAGATCACTCTGTGGTGTTTTGGTCTGACAATATGACCGTGGTCGAGTGTATCAATAGTCAGGCAGCACGATGCAAATGGATTTTGAGACTGCTCAAGGAGATTGTTTTACTGTGTATGAAATTGAATGTGCTATTCAGAGCAAGACATGTCCCAGGGGTAATGAACCAGGCGGCTGATGCACTGTCTCGTTTTCGTATGCAGGCTTTCTGGGGTTTCCTTCCCACAGCGGACCCGGAGCCGGCACCCTTTCCCGAAGCTCTCTGGTCTCTCGGTGCCCCGAACTTCGTAACCTCGTGGGAGAGAGTTTAGCACCCAGGACGAGGAAGGCATATGAAGGGGCGTTCCGGTCCTATTTGGCCTTTTTGGGGACTGATAGAGAGG
Source organism: Lissotriton vulgaris (assembly GCF_964263255.1). Taxonomy (NCBI): domain Eukaryota; kingdom Metazoa; phylum Chordata; class Amphibia; order Caudata; family Salamandridae; genus Lissotriton; species Lissotriton vulgaris. Next base: position 210,477,296 of record NC_141691.1, read on the forward strand.
AGCTTTGGGGCCAGGAGGAGTGGGTGGTGAATTTTCTGATGTCCTTACATCTGGTCGGGAAATCGGTGGCCACGGCTCAGAGGCATCGGGCTGCCATTACCTTTGTTGCTAGGGCTCATGGGATCCATGACCCGACAGCGTCTTTCGTCGTACAGAAAGCGCTTCGGGGGTGGCAACGCCTTGAGGGTCGCAGAGTAGACGAGAGGCGCCCGATAGGTTTGGATAGGCTGGCCCAGTTATTATCCAGACTCCCTGCTACGTGTTCATCTCAGTTTGAGACAGTGTTATTCCGAGCCGCTTTTACGCTGGCATTCCATGGGGCTATGCGGGTAAGCGAATTAGTGGCGAGGAACAAGCAGGATGTGACAGGAGGATTGTGCCAGGAGCACGTCCAGATCAGAGGGGAGACGATGACGGTCTCATTTGTCAGGTCCAAGACCGATCAAAGTGGGATGGGTGACTGCGTAATCATACGCAGGATTCCCGGGTCCTCCATGTGCCCGGTAAGGTGTCTAGAAGAGTATTTAGCACGAAGGGTGGCATCATGGGGGGGGACCTTGTTGAGACACGCTGACGCCACCCCGCTGACAAAGTTTCAGTTTCAGCGGGTGCTTGCGATGTCGATTGCCGCTGCGGGCTTGAACCCGGGCGAGTTTGGGACCCATTCCTTTCGGATAGGGGCTGCTACAGAAGCTACAGCCAGGGGTCTGGATGTTGAACAAGTTAAACGAGTGGGGCGTTGGTCCTCCAATTGTTATAAAAGGTATGTGCGGTTGCACATGTTGTGAAGCTGTAACAATGTACTCACGCTTCTTGTTTTTGTTTGGTTTTCAGTTGCGCAAGCCTACGAGGCGGGGCGGACTTTGCAGTCGACCCAACACCGGGCCAGCGGTCAGACATCACCGGCTGTGAAAAAGGAGGTGTGGGTCGTGGGCCACTCATACGTGAGACGTGCCGCAGACGTATTCAAGGCAGGTGATATGATTCACGTAGCTGGGGAATACGGGTACAGTGTGTCCTTCTACGGAAGAGGCGGTCTCTGTATTGACCAGTTTCAATCATTTTTTGAGGGTTTGCTAGGGCGGACGAGGTCACCGCCGTCTGTAGTCATAGTACATCTTGGGGGTAATGATTTGGTCACCACTGGTAGACGACTTCTTCTTGAGGCGATGCTTTCCACTGTAAGTTGGTTAGCGAGGAGAGTTCCAGGGTGCACAATTGCATGGTCCCATATGATCCCGCGAAAAGTGTGGCGGGGGGCTATTTCGGTTCCTGCTTTAAATCATTCTGTTAGAAAGCTTAATAATAAAGTGAGTAGGTTGTTCCGTTCCAAGACACTGCATTCTATTTCACATGGGTGTATTAATGATGACAGTATGTATTTGGGGGATGGAGTGCATTTGTCTCGGGTGGGGAATGAGTTACTCATAGGAGACTTCTTAGCATGGCTAAAAACATTACATCATGACCTTTAGGTAGGAGTGTTGTGGGGGGTCCGGATAGCCGGTCAACTATCCGGCCTGTGGCGGTAAGGTCATGATCGGTGAGCACTAATTGGAAGATCCCTATGAGTGGGCGTCACCCAGCACGGATGGGAGCGCTCGGGGGAGGTGGCCATTGGCCCCTCAACGGGGAGGCGGTCCCTTCTAAGGATGGGTCGCCGAAAGAAAAGGAAAGGCGGTCAAGGCCCCTTCCTGGGTAGGAGGGGTTACAGCCCCCTCCTGGGGAATTTCCCGGGGCCAGGACGTCTGCGACGGCAGATGTGGTAAGTTGTGTGGGGTTTGGGGGGGGGTCTACGCTACCTTCTAGATACCTCACACGAGTCCTCGTACGACCTCTAAGTGGCGTCGAGTTTTATTGGGGCCCCCGTCAAGTCAAGGGAAATTGGTAATTGCACTGGAGGTACGCCTCTGGGCCGCCCCTCACAAGTGAGGGCGATAATTCTGGGTTAGGGATCTTGACACCGGTTACGACCTTGCCGTTGGCCCTTAAACGTTAGGATGTACAATTTCAAAATTTCAAGTAAATGTTTTGTAGGATGTTAGTTCGGCTAGGAGAACCTTTGTATTAGAGAATCTGTTAAGGTTAGCCAAACATCGCAATGTGGTAATGAAATTGTACATAATATGAAACTGTTTATTTAATGTTTTAATTTTGTTTCATATTTTAATAAATACGGCCGGGAGGGTTACTCCCTCCCGTCTTCCAAAGACTTCAGAACTGTTTCCGGTTTCCCATCCTTGGGGATTGTGTTGAGAGGGGGTGGCGGGTATCTCAGCCATATGGAAAGGGGCGACCACTCGGTCCCCCCGAACGTATGGCGGAGTACCACGATCCCTCCGGGAAGCCATCTTGGGCGGGAGGCGAGTCTCGGCTGGTATGCCCGAAGCGGCGTAGCCGGGGCGCGCCTTTTCCCGCCCTAGAGTGGGTTGGCCTAGACACTGACGCGGCTGGCCACGCCCTAGGGGCAGGCAGGGGCGGGTTTACGCCCGCCCTGAAGAGGGATAAAAGGAGAAGCACGATCCGAAGGCATCCTCTTGTTCCTGTGCTCTGAAGCTGCACCTCCTCGCTGCACGTGAGCTCGAGACGGAATGAAGAGCCAATTTTGACCCACCCACCAGCCCCTGAGGACAGCAAGTGGTTTTTTAATAAAGTTGATGGATAACGCTGATTTTCGTTTACAGGTTGTGGTATTATCGTGATGATTTTGAGTATGTAATAAAGAACGGTCAATTTGTGTTACGTTTCGCGAATAAAGAAATTCTGCTTCAGTGTTCATTGGTAAGCATGCTTTTAATAAAAGTGTAGTTGCTACTGTTTTTTTTTTAGTTTAGTCATTTAGTTACCATTGTCGTATTTATTTTGGTCGGGCGGTAAGGTCATGATCGGTGAGCACTAATTGGAAGATCCCTATGAGTGGGCGTCACCCAGCACGGATGGGAGCGCTCGGGGGAGGTGGCCATTGGCCCCTCAACGGGGAGGCGGTCCCTTCTAAGGATGGGTCGCCGAAAGAAAAGGAAAGGCGGTCAAGGCCCCTTCCTGGGTAGGAGGGGTTACAGCCCCCTCCTGGGGAATTTCCCGGGGCCAGGACGTCTGCGACGGCAGATGTGGTAAGTTGTGTGGGGTTTGGGGGGGGGTCTACGCTACCTTCTAGATACCTCACACGAGTCCTCGTACGACCTCTAAGTGGCGTCGAGTTTTATTGGGGCCCCCGTCAAGTCAAGGGAAATTGGTAATTGCACTGGAGGTACGCCTCTGGGCCGCCCCTCACAAGTGAGGGCGATAATTCTGGGTTAGGGATCTTGACACCGGTTACGACCTTGCCGTTGGCCCTTAAACGTTAGGATGTACAATTTCAAAATTTCAAGTAAATGTTTTGTAGGATGTTAGTTCGGCTAGGAGAACCTTTGTATTAGAGAATCTGTTAAGGTTAGCCAAACATCGCAATGTGGTAATGAAATTGTACATAATATGAAACTGTTTATTTAATGTTTTAATTTTGTTTCATATTTTAATAAATACGGCCGGGAGGGTTACTCCCTCCCGTCTTCCAAAGACTTCAGAACTGTTTCCGGTTTCCCATCCTTGGGGATTGTGTTGAGAGGGGGTGGCGGGTATCTCAGCCATATGGATTTTGGTGAAATGAATCACTCAATCAGTTTCAGTAATAGCAGTCTCTATGCTTGGACCATTATCATTGACTAGATAAGTACTGTTAACAGTGCGCTAGAAAGCTGCAATCTTCTCATTAAGGCTGGCTTCAATAAGGGACTTCCAAGCTTCATTTTTTAGAGTTTTTCCTCCCCTTTAGTGCTAGTTTTTATACACTTCTACACATTTGTACTCCTTGTGTGCACCTAAGAGATTTATGGAGAGCTTCTTTAAGACATTTAAGAGCCCTAGATAAAGAACAAAGCACGTACCCCGCCAATTGATGTAGTGGTCCCGAAGCTGGGATCCCAATATATAAGAGAAGAGAAGATTTTTAGCAAAGATATATGTATTTTTATTTTTTTATCTTGTACAGATAAAAAAATAAAAATACATATATCTTTGCTAAAAATCTTCTCTTGCATATATTTGGATTGTGCAAATTTTGTCCTGTGCAGTGCCAACTCCTAGATTTATCACCCCATATATATTGGGATCCCAGCTTCGGGACCACTTCAAGTTAATTTCTTCTCTTTCCACTAATCTAGGGTGGAAAAGGACTTGTGTTAAGTTTATTTTCGCGTGCTGGAAGCAGCCCTTTGAAAAGTAATCAATGAGAGTCCTATATGTTCCCAATCAATAGTTAGCACTTAATACATGTAATAAGGAAACCCAGTGTTATCCAATGGAGGATATAAACCTTACATTAGTGGAAAACAAATTCAGGGTTTTTTCACAGTCATGACATATAAAACATAAAAAATCATATCCTACTTTTCAAATAAAAGGCACACTGCCCTTTGGGCTTTTAAGTGGCTACCTTAGAGGTGACTGATATGAATTACAAAAGAAGGTTTAAGCCTGATAAAGGTTTAATTCGCCATGTTGAATTGGCAGTTTAACACAGCACCGAGGCTACAATTGCAGGCCTGAGACATGCACTAAAGTCCTACTTAAGTGGGCGGCACAATTAATGCTGTAGCCCCACTAGTAGTATTTCATTTATAGGTTCTGGGTACATGTCATAGAGAAGCTTAAAAAAAGACCTTAGTGCTCTACCATGACTCACTACAATTTAAACAGGCTGGGAACTCCCCCAAAGCATTATAGAAAGTCCTTAACTCCTTCCTAAACCAGCATTCCTGCTCAACAGATACCCTACCTTCTCAAGCTTTATGTGATGCCATTGCAAACCACTTTGAAGAAAAAGTTATTCTGATTTACAATAAGCTTCCTAGACCAGTGTGACAAATTGGATTAGAATCCAACTCCACCCTCTCTAATGTTACAAGTACTTGTACCCTAGAGAATTTTGTACCTCTTAGATTAGACTGTAAAGCTTTGAAGGTAGCGAAATCAGCGTCTCCTCTAGACATTGCCTCAGCTAAGATCTTAACAACTCAGTCTAATCTGCTTGCCCCTGTCATCTGCTCATTACTGAACTTTAGGATAAGCTTGGGTAGGATTTTGCGAGGCTGGAAAGCTGCCAGGTCATTCCTATCCGTAAGAAGGCGAATCTCCCAGCCTCAGACCTGTCTAACTATCTCACCTCTCCCCTTTATGAGTAAACAATTGGAAGGGCACATTAACAGACAACTTATTGAGTTTCTACAATCCAACAGTATCCTGGACTCCTCCCAATCCTTGCTTAGACCCATGCAAAGCATTGAAACTGCTCTCATTGGGGTCACAGACTATATTAGATGCTCTCAGGGTGAAAACCAGCCTTCACTGTTAGTCTTGCTTGATTTGTAGCCAGCTTTCCACATGGTGTCTGATTTCCGATTACTCCAGAGACTAGAGGAGATAGGTATTTGTGGCACAGTACTGCAATGGTTCACGAGATTCCTATCACATCAAACCCAGACCATCAATCTAGGTCCATTTAGATCCTGAACCATAGAACTCAACAAGGATGTGCCTCGGGGCTCATGTCTTAGCCCCACACTATCTCACATCAATGGAGCCTCTCTTGCTAAAACCATCAGAGCTTATGGATTCACGCCCCTTCCATATGTGAACAACACTCAACTTCCAATCTCTTTTGATAAAGACTTCCACACTGTGAAAGCACGTTTGGCAGATGGAAGCTATGTTGGTTTGGATGACAGAGGACTTGCTCCAGTTAAATGCTAACAAAACAGAGATCATGCTCTTTGGCAGAGCCCAACTGCTCTGACCCTCGGATTGGTGGCCAACAGATTTAGATGAAGCACCTACCCCCAAATCTACAGTAACAAATCTGGATGTTTGCTTGGACCAGACTCTAACTATTAAAGATCAGGTAGTGGCTACCACTGGCACCCGCCTACTTTTATATGATGAGTCATTACCACCCCCTTTTCTGAATCGTTTTTGTCCACCATAAGCGTGGAAGGGTATACTCAGATGTGAGTCCCTTGCTCATTGCAACATCAGGATTCAAGCAAGCCGGGCCGAAGACGGCTGTAATGCCAGAAACCGGTCCCCGGAAGCTTGTTTCCTTCCCAGTATAAGAATTGGCTTGGTAGTTTGGTCTGCCCTGTTCCCATGATGCACTGGGCCAGGGACAGACTAATTTGCATATAGCCAGGTTCTGAGCTGGGATGGTGCAGTGAGCTAAAAACGGTGATGGATCAAGCCCTGATCTGTTGACTGGGTATGAGTGTTCTGTTTAATTCAGATACTCTGTCCATCACCACCCCCTTTTCTGAATCGTTTTGTCCACCATAAGCGTGGAAGGGTATACTCAGATGTGAGTCCCTTGCTCATTGCACCATCAGGATTCAAGCAAGCCGGGCCGAAGACGGCTGTAATGCCAGAAACTGGTCCCCGGAAGCTTGTTTCCTTCCCAGTATAAGAATTGGCTTGGTAGTTTGGTCTGCCCTGTTCCCATGAAGCACTGGGCCAGGGACGGACTAATTTGCATATAGCCAGGTTCTGAGCTGGGATGGTGCAGTGAGCTAAAAAACGGTGATGGATCAAGCCCTGATTTGTTGACTGGGTATGAGTGTTCTGTTTAATTCAGATACTCTGTCCATCACCACCCCCTTTTCTAAAGCGATCAGAAGAGGACAACAAAATGATGAAAGCTAAACTGGATGATCAAGAAGGACGCTCGCAGCAAAATAATGTGCGCCTTGTAGGCGTACCGGAAACGGCAGGTGGACCAGCCCTAGATCTTTTTGTCGAAGACCTGATTCAGAACCAACTACAGCCGTGGGGGCTTTCTTTTAAGTGGAAAGAGCGCACCTTATACCAGGAGGCAAACCGCGTCCGGGAGCAACACCACAGCCAATATTGGCGCGGATTTTCAACTTTAGAGATCGTGACGTGATCCTGCAGGCCGCACGCATCGCGCCGCCAATAAAGATAGAAAACTCGGAAGTCACCTTCTACCCTGATTATACAGCGGCCGTCACACAACAAAGACGAAGTTACACGGAGGTTAACAAAGAATTACGCGCCAGGGAACTGAAGTACTCTATGCTTTTACCTGTGACCTGCGAAGCTCCGGGTTGAATCTGGTGAAAAAACGTTGTTCTTTGAAACGCCGGGAGAGGCACGAGTCTGGCTAGAGGGATGGAGAAAAGCCTGAGGGAACATGACCAAGGAAACCGTGCTCGCTGAGAAACACACGGACGGACCTCGAAGGGGAGATATACCACCGAGGGGTTGGGACCATGGGCCCCACAAGACGAACGTGGCGAAGACAGCACTAGCTAAAGAACTACTGTGGGCCATTTATTTCTCGGGAGAGACCCTTTGTTGTAAACTGCTACACGAGATGAAACATTGTTAATGACTGGAATGGGGCAGGGACATTAGATTTACAGACCTTGAACACAGGGTAGAGCCCTGACAGAGAGAGGATCTCTGGGATGAGGGGCAACACTAAATAGACAGTTAGTACAGGGAGGGCTTTGTTCTGAGCATGGAAGACTCACCCCCACGAATGTCGTGGTTTGTTTGGGATTCAAAGTGCTCTGCTCAATTGGGGGCGGGCAGTTTTAGAACCGCCGGGCTGGGAGGCAGGGGGTTCGGGTTAAGGGAGTTGAGGGTCTTGATTGGGCCTGTTATGTTTTTCTTGTTAACGTAGCTCTCCGGTAGAAATTGTTGATAACGGAACATTGTGCTCACACACATGGCGTGCACCTTCACTTTGACACTACTAAGAAAACCACCAGCTCTAACACACGTGGTGTGAAGATCTGGGCGCTAGCTCTCAGCCGCCACAATCACTAGGCCCTCCCCTGTCTGTTATATCATGGAAAGTGAATGGACTAGGGCATAAGATCAAAAGGGGGTTGGTTCTGCAATATCTAAAACGGAAGAGCCCTACGGTAGCCTTACTCCAAGAGACGCATTTGGTGGGTAAGGCGCTGGACCGTTTGGGATTCAAAATGGTCGCACACGCAGAGTTCACATCTGGATCCCAGGGGGTGGCAATCCTGGTACATAGGAACTCGCCCTTGGTGGTAAAGGAGACACGGACAGAAGACCAGGGTCGATCTACAGCATCGTCCTGTCAGTGGCGGGGTCGGATGTACAACATGGCATCTGTATATGTCCCCCCGGCGCTTCATCAGGCGGCATTTCAGGATCTTGGGAAGTTCCTACTGGACCTTCCTGATGGTGAACTGATCATAGGCGGGGACTTTGATGCAGTAGTAGAGGCCACTAAGGACAGAAGACCGCCCAGAGACACAAACAGACCCAATCAGGCCCTGAGAGAATTTATAGACGCAATGGGACTGACGGATATCTGGAGAGTTACACAACCAACAGAACACCAGTACCCCTTTCACTCCAGAGTACACAACAGTCTTTCTCGAATAGACTATATACTGACTCTAGCAATTACCCCGGAGAGGGTGAGCGAAGTGGTACACTTACCAAGGAGCATTTCAGATCACTCGCATATACAATTCACATACACCGCAAAGATTTCTGGAAAGAAAATAATTTTTCTGCTCTACCCGGGATAGTTGAAGAATCCTAAGATTGCCAAAGCCCTTGTGAAATCCACCAACCTGTACTTTACGGAGAACGCACAATCAGTGGAATCGCCGGGCATTTTATGGGAGGCGTACAAGTCAGTGATAAGGGGACAAGCTATCTCGGTCATTGCCAAACACAAACAAGACCACAGGCAGAACTTCAATACTTTAGAAGAGGCAGTGCAGAGGGCGGAGGAAGCTCATGCTGCAAATCCCACTGACACCACAGCACAAACCCTGACACTAGAGACTCAAGAATTTAGGGCTTATGCGTGGGAAACTGCAAAAACCAGACACTCTGATACCCTACACTTGATATACGAACTAAGTGATAAGACAGGGAGAAGGCTTGCCTGGTTAAAAAGGAGGGAAAAGACGAATAGGTGGATTGCCCAACTGACGTTAGGTGACGGTCACACAACGACTGATCCCCAACTCATAGTAGAGGAGCTGGCAACATACTATGAATAGGTTTACATACCGCACGCTGAAGCCACAATGGAGGAAAACATACAGTTCCTCCAAGACATAGAAATGCCAACACTGCCACTGGAAGCCATGCAAGATTTTGAATCAGACTTTACAGCAAAAGAACTAGGGGTGGCACTGACAGCGCTGCACACGGGGAAGACAATGGAACCTAATGGTCTACCGGTAGAACTATACAAAAAGGTGACAGGCAAGATCACGCCCCATTTACTCAAGATGTATATTGAATGCCTAGAGCAGAGGATGTTACCCAGAGACCAAATATTAGCCACGATTGTGGCAATACACAAACCAGGTAAAACCGCAACATCAGCCTCTTCCTACCACCCAATATCCCTAATAAACGCAGAAGCTAAGATACTGGCCAAGGCATTGGCAATCCGACTGCAACCGCATCTTAAGACGCTAATCCACCCAGACCAGTGGGGCTTTATGCCAGGATGCAACACCTCCTTAAACTTAAGATGCCTACATGGAGTGCTGGCTCGGACACCAATGATCCAAGAAGATGCGGCCATCCTCTCACTAGACGCCAAGATGGCGTTTGACCTTGTGGAATGGCCGTTTCTGTTCGCAGTTCTCCGAAAGTTGGGGTTTGGTCCAAAGTTCTGTGAGTGGATAAATTACTTTACACAGCACCCCTAGCACAAGTGGTAGCAATTGGACGTATATTGCGAGAGTTTGCATTGGGGAGGGGGACGAGGCAGGGCTGCCCGCTGTCTCCGCTCCTCTTCGCCCTAGTGCTGGAACCACTTGCAGCATGGATAAGGCAGGATTCATCAATCCGTGAACTAAACTGGGGGAAGGACTGGGAAGATCGTATCTCACGCGCTCGCTAATTTACTTAACATCCTCCGGCAAGATCCATGGTGTTCCTGCTGGACATTTTTACGGTGTATGGAAACGTATCAGGGTATACTATTAATTGGACAAAATCACTGCTCCTCCCACACTGCTTCGAGGTTGTGAGTTGCTAATTGTTACCAGAGGTTTTAAATATTTAGGAATATATGTTACCCCAGAGAAAACAACTTTTATGGAGGAAAACCTGATGTGGCCGCTGACAAGACTCCGGGCGGACATCAAACACTGGAGGTTCCTTCCATTAACATTACTGGGCAGGGAGGCACTTTGCAAAATGCTGGCATTGCCAAGGTTCCTCTACGCCCTACAGAATACTCAGTCCCCCCCCTCTTATTTTAAAGCAATTGAAGCCAAAATATCCACACTGCTGTGGGACGGGAAACATGCCCGCATAGCTCAACACAAATTAGTGCCTAGCTGATACAATGGGGAAATCGAATTACCAAATGTTAAATTCTACTACTGGGCCTCACAACTAACAGTGATAAATCAATGGCTGCACGTCCCACAGGACGAACTGGCATTCTGAATAGACAGATGCTTATTACCTTCAGAACGTCTGATGAAAGCCCTTTACAATAATAAGAGGCAAAACGCACTCACAGGACTGACAGCACACCCGATTAAAGTATGGCACACTGCACAAAGGGCGCTGGGTTGGGAGGGTGTACTGACACTAGCCACCCCCCTCTGGGAGACAAGACGTTTGGGCACCCTGGCTAACACTAAGGTATTTCGACAGTGGAACCTCATCGGTATTACTAAAATAGGTGATGTCAGGGTGAAGGGTGAGATCATTCCCTTCGCCACACTGCGGGAAAAGTATGGGATGGTGGAGACAGAACTCTACCGATATATTCAAATTAGACACACGCTCCACTGCACTATTCCCCCGGATACCCAACTAGCGGAATCATCGCCCTTAGAAAACAGACTCCTCACAGACTATATGGAAAAAAAGCCCATCTCACAGATATATCGTAAGCTAGTCAATACCCAACCAGACTCCATGACGACTCTGAAGGACAGGTGGCAGGCAGACTTGGGAGACATGGAGAAGTTGGATTGGATGGACGCATTAGCGTTGGCCCGGGAGGCAGCGTTCCCCTCTAGGCTGAAACTCATACAACTCAAAGTGCTACGCCGTATATATTATCCACGCACTACACTCCACAAGCTTGGGCACACCCCTGCCTCAGAGGCTGTGGACACACTGGAACATTTTATCATATAATATGGGACTGTCCTGATATACAATCCTATTGGGAACAGGTAATGACTGAGATCTCGGAGGTGGTGGGGTTGAAGTTCTGTGTGATCCCAGATGCTGCCTCCTAAATATTTGGCAACCTACTGATCTAAATTTAGCATTACAGAATTGGGCCATGCTCGAAACAACAATTGCAAAGCGGAATATAGCCAAGAATTGGGGCTCTGGAGTGGTACCTACGCATCAACAGTGGGAAAGGGACATGGATGTCGCGATGGTGGCAGAGAGAGCGGTCTACACCCACAGGGGATGTCCCAAAAAATGGTCCAGAATATGGGGTAAATGGAACGAATTCCGGCGAAATATATGTGAGCCCCCGCAAACAGCCTCGACCCCTGAAGCTAGCCCATGAATACAAGAAGGGCCAAATAGGCTGATCTAGAGATATAACTACTTGACGTTGGGTATGGGAGGGATGCTAAAATAGTAGTGTCGCCTGTGCAATGTAAGCTATATGCTGTGAATTATTGTTGTGTATGCCATGGAAGAACGATGTGCAGCTCAACTACAGATGGAGATGTTTACTGTTTTTATGATCATATTGATATGTATGAAAACGAAATGACAATAAAATGTTTAAAAAAAATTAAAAAAATAACATAACATACCATACCATGTAGTACAATATACTAGGGACTTTCAAGTAAATTAAATATGCCAATCAGGTGTACGCCAATTGTTTGCATGTTTTAAAGAGAGAGCCCAAGCACTTTAGCACTAGTTAACTAGTTAACACTGATAAAGTTCACAGACTCCTAATGCCAGAAAATCTTTTGCCCTTAAGTATTCTAAAAGATTACAAAGAAGTAAGCAACACCTAGGGTACAGGATTCAGGTGGGGTTTAAGGCATTCTGATAGCTGGATGCAGCACTGATGTTCTTTAGCTTCTCTTTAGATATCGGAATATAGTTCTGGAAAGGATATGACTGCAGTAAATCTTGATGAATAAATATCCAGTTCAACAACATCACACCAAGAAGACAGGTTTATGCTCTGTAAAGGCCACTGTCTTGTTCCCTAGAGATACCTCTGGATGAAGATATGTATATGCCAGTAGCCTTGTGTGAGCTGACATTCATGTAACTATCATGGAATGTATGATCTGATTGTCAGATGGCTGGATTGCGCCTATCAGTAAATACACCATGTCCATTCACTGCCTTCCAAATAGATTATTGACAACGATCAGCCAGAAAGTCTTTGATTTGGGAGACATGTGATACTGTTTTGGGAATGCATGTCTTATATAGCCATAAAGTATGTGGCCACGATGACTCAGTCGTTCATCTCACTTTTTTACTTTCCATTTGGTCTCGCCAGTACTGTTTTTATTGGTGTAAAATCGATATTGCAAGTAACAGAAGGAAGAGCAAAAAACGGACTGGCTAATTGCCTAGCACCTGACATAGAACAACTTGAAAGGGCTAGTCCCACGATCAATATCCCAGGGCAACTTCGGGCAATGACATCCTACTAAGTCTCCAACAATCCACCAAGATCTTCAAAATTATGCCACAGAGTCTTTACTTCGCCCCATTTGGAGACGCCTTGAAAGATATTTCTGCCCATGCTTACAAAAGGAAAACTAAATGGCCATAACTGGTAAAAGGTGCGGCAAATGATTGGTATCCGCTAGGCAACTAGGCATTATATCTACCTATCAGCTTCCAAAGCTCCCACTTGAGTGCCACATCTTCTCGTCTGCAGAAAGATTCAATTGCTGCCATGTTACCAAGAATTTTTTTTTAATTTGGAGCTTCAATTTTCCAGCACATTATTTCAGATGTTTGTCCAATTGTGTCAAGTTAATTAACAAAGTTGAGAGATCCAAGCATGTGATAACTATTAAAGGTCTAGAGGTATAGAGCCATCTGATTCCCCAAACCGCTCAGGTTTCCCAAGTCCATGCCTAGACCTGTTTTTATGGCATTCTGGTAATTGTAGTCCTGGTTATTCAATTTTAAAATCAGGAATGCAAGTATAAAAATGCAGAAAAAAACATGGACTGGGCAACTATCTTATTCATGGAATTAGGACAAAAACCAGCTCTGATAACTCTAATAATCCATAGCAGTCTGCCCCATTGTCCCAGTCAGTTCCTTTTGGTGCATCATTTTTCACCAGTTTAACCCCACAGGCATATGTGTAAATTCTTGAAGCCAGCATGTTTCCTTCTTGGCCTCATTCTGTATCCCCCATTGTGTCCTTGTTAGCTGCTTTTCCCTCAGTAGCCAATTACATTCTGGTAATGTGTGCTGCGGGCCTCCATATCATACTTTAGCTCACATGAATTCCTTACAGTCTTGTATCTACTATTTACCCAAATATCTCCCAATTTACCTCAAGTCTCCCAGCATCCATATTTCTAATTCACATTCACCAATGTTTCTCAGTGGGCACGTATGTCAATACCTGTTTCCTCCAATGTCCCTCTCCAATTGCCCTTACGTTATTTTTTCTGTTACGTTTTGTAGATGTGAGTTTGCGGGGCAACCTCAGACCCCAAAGGTACCCTCATACTCCTAAGTATTGATGACAAGTCCAGTGTGCCTTTTAAATCTCAATGTCTCTGTATCAACTTGCAGATACCAGTTTAAGCATGCTAGATATCTTCATGTTCTCTAGTCTAGGAATTTCCTTTTAGAAAACATATTGTTTCCAGGTGAGTCAGGACAAATGGTGGTTCAACTGAAGCAGACAAATCGATAAAAAAATGCACTGAATACAATGTCATGACAGCCCCAGATAAAGCAATTCTTGTCACCACATATCTGCAATACCGCCTCTTGTTTAAATTATTGCCATTTGTGCCTTGATCCTCATATGAACGAATAGCATGTTAGGAATGCAGATGGTTCCAGATACAATGAACTTCTGCTCCACTCCAAGGGCCTGATGTAGGTATCCAAATACCGGTCGAAAATACAGATTTTTGGCCGTTTCCAACCGGTATTTGGATATTGAGATGTAGGGGCATGGTAAATTACAGAATCGGTAATTTTATCCAATTTGTAATTTGTCCGATTCGGTAAAATACCGAATTGGTAAAATTACCGATTCTGTAATTCAACATGTAGGTAGCACTGTAATCAGTGCTACAAGGATTTAAGAATGTGTTATTTACCACCAACTAAAAGTTGGTGGTAAATAATGAAAACCCTTCAAAAAGTATTTTTTTTGCTTTAAAAAACGTGCCATGTTGCAGACATACATGCCTTAAGGGCATGTATGTCTGCAACATGTGCACCCATGCACAATTGAGGGGTGCAACAGGGTGTCAAAGTGACACCCTGTCCCCCTTGCAAATTCGGTAATTTTACCGAATCGGAATTTACTGATTCAGTAATTGGTTTTTCATTGATTCCTATGGGCCTCAAGTCCCATAGGAATCAATGGCAATTACCGAATTGGTAAATATCGATTCGGTAATTACCGAATCATTCCGATTCCGTAATTTCAAAAGTGAAATTACCTATATCCCATTTACCTACTCTTAAATACCGAATCGGTATGATTCGTTATTTAAGAGTAGGTAAATCGAGATTACCTACATCTGGCCCCAAGTGCTTAGAAGAATTAAGGAATAATGGGGAAAATATGAACATTCATTAAGGATTACTGAGTATTGGGGCAGACCTCAAATAGCATAAAAATTAGGCTTTCTTGCATATGGTTGTTTTGCAATGGTAGTGCCTACTCTTTGTATAATGCTTGTACTTGCATAATATTGGTGTAGGAAAGTGGGTTTCTGTTGCATGAACCCCCCCCCACTTCTTGCCTGATGACTGTTGCACTTTTCCTTAGTGTGCTCTGGGTCCCTGCCAATCAGGTACCCAGGGCCTGTGTTTCTTCCCTAAAAACTGTACTAAAGCCCAAACCCAATTGGCATCTCTGGCCACATGTCAACCCCTGGTAAATGGTACCCGAGGTACCCAGGGCATTGTGACCAGAGAAGGCCCCTAAGGGCTGCAGCACTTATTGTGCCACCCTTAAGGGCCCTGTACCCTGACACCTACCCACTGCCTTGGCAGGCTGAGTGTCTTGGTGCAAAACTAAACAGAGACTCGACATGGCACACATCCCTGTGTGCCATGCCCACAACACCAATGCCCTGGCATAGCTCAACCACCCCTCTAGCTGGTGGTGTGGGCACAGGTGCATGAGCCCTGTGCCCCTACAGTGCCCAGGTCCATTCCTGGGCCCTGTAAGTGCAGTGCCGCCATTAAGAATATATGGTGCTGGGAGGTTGTCATCAAAAACTCCACAGCACCATAGTGGTTACACTGATGACTGAGAAGTTTTTTTATCAAACTTCCCAGCACATTACACCCACACTGATGCCAGTACAGGATTTAATGTTAAATGCACGACAGAGGGCAACTTAGAGTTGCCCCCTGAAACTAACCCACAACCAGCATCCTGACTGAGAGGCTGCCTAGGCTGCCACCCAGCAGACATGTTGCTGGAACCCTGGCTAGAGAGCCCTCACTCTCTAAAGCCTGCAACAATGCACATACTGGGATGAGGTTCTAGGTCTCCTCCCCCAGGATGGGCAGGGGGAGCTTCAAAGGCATGCCACCTTTGTGAGTTTCTCCAGGCCACTTGCTATTTCTATTTCTATTTCTATTTAAAATTATTTGTACAGCGCACGTACACCAGCGGTTTCATGGCGCTAAACTGACAGAGAACTGGGCAGAAAAAAGACTAGGGGCCAATTAGGACCCAAGAATGAGAAAAGGATATGTTAATTAAAAAATTTGGCAAAAAGATGTGCCTTGAGCTGTTTCCGGAACAGCAGGTACGAAGTTGAGGCCCTGAGCTCTAAAGGCAGCGAATTCCAGAAAATTGGCGCGAGGGTCGCGAATTTCGAACCTCCCCATTTCTTTCTTCGGAACCGCGGAACAGTGAGAAAAGATTGAGTAGATGACCTCAGTTCCCTGAGGGGGACATAAGGAATAATCTCCGATGAGATAAAAGCCGGTGCCGTGCCCAGTCGTGCTTGGAAGGTGATGGAGGCAAGCTTGAACTGGACACGGGCACAGACAGGAAGCCAATGTAGGGACTTCAGGAGGGGAGTGGTATGGTGTGTTTTTGGAAGTTTGAACATCAGGCGTGCCGCCTGGTTTTGAATCTGCTGCAAACGCCGAAGACTATATGCAGGAATACCTGCATATAGGGCGTTGCCATAATCCAGGCGGGAAACGACCATGGCGAGGGTGATTAATTTTAGGGCGTCAAATGAGAAAAAACGGGAAACCTTGCGTATGGTACGCAGTGCCAGAAAAGAAGAAGAAACCACAGAGCTGACCTGTGAGTGAAGGGTGAGTTGGGAGTTGAGCTTGATGCCAAGAGTTTTAACTGAGGTAGAGGGAACAGGTGGGGAACCAAGGGAAGGGGGCCAGAAGATGGGGGACCAGGGGCTGGATGAACCACCCGTCAACACCAGCTCAGTCTTGTCTGGGTTGAGTTTAAGATGGTTGTGGTTCATCCAGTCTCGGATGTGAATCATGACAGTTTGAAAATTAAGGGCGGAATCGGGGGAAGAGGAAAGATTGAAAACAAGCTGGAGGTCATCCGCATAATTGAATACGGCGACCTCCATTTGTTGCAGTGAAAAGATAAGAGGGGAGATGTAAAGGTTGAATAGGAGGGGGGAAAGGGAGGAGCCTTGGGGGACCCCGCACTGTACATCGCGGAAGTCCGCAGTGAAATCACCCAGGCGGATTGCCTGGGTGCAGTCCCTCAGGAAGGATGATAACCAAACCAGCGCGGTGCCCCCGATCCCCGCCGCCCTGACACGGGAAAGTAAGATGGCATGATCCACCGTGTCAAAAGCGGCTGAGAGATCGAGGAGGACCAAGGCCTGAGGCTGGTTGGTATCCATTCCCTCCCTGAGGTTGTCAAGGACCGAGAGCACTACGGACTCCGTAGAGTGTGCGGGGCGGAACCCGGCCTGGCGGGGGGCGAGAGCCCCGTTCTTCTCCACGAAAGAACTCAAGGCAGAGGTGACGTGACGCTCGAGTACTTTCGCCAGGAACGGTAAAAGAGAGATAGGGCGAAAATTAGCTGGAACAGAGGGGTCGGCGCCCGGTTTTTTCAGAATGGGAACGATGATAGCGGATTTGAGAGAGTTGGGTACCACGCCCTGGGATAGAGAACTGTTGAGAAGGTGAAGGGGGGGGTCTGGACAGCTAGAAAAAATGTGACGGAGAATATGGGCTGGGCAGGGGTCTAGCGGGGAACCAGATTTGACGAGTGGAATTATGGCAGTCAGAGATTCCTTAGTTAAAAGTGGAAAGGCAGTGAGATGATCCTTGGGTGGAGGACACTGAGGGTCCACAAAGGTAGGGGAAGGAAGGGGAATGTTAGCTTTAATGATAGCGATTTTTTGGATAAAGAAGTTGTTTAAGGAGTGACAAAGTTCCTGGGAAGGAGTGGGTTTGAGGGAAGTTCTGTCCGAAAATGCCAAATTGTGGACAATCGAGAAGATTTCCTTAGATTTGTTTTCAGCTGCGAGAATTTTGGAGGAGAAATAGATAGTTTTCGCCTCCAGGATGTTTTTTTTATATAGAGTCAAGATGTTGATAAACTCCAGGCGTAGAGAGGGGCAGTAGTTTTTCCTCCAGGCCCGCTCCACCCGGCGCACCGCCAATTTAGTGGCTTTAAGATCTTGATTAAACCACTGATTGGCGTCCTTCTCTCGTTTGGTTGAGACCCGTTTGAGGGGGGCAATAGAGTCGCAGCCTGCAGAGAGCCATTGATCAATGGCCGTGACCTGAGAGCTGGTAGACAGGTCTTGCAGGGGGGGAATGAAGGTGGTGAGAGTGGAGGATAAACTATCTGGGTCCACTCGGCCCCATGCACGAACCCAGATGTTTTTGGGAAGTGGGGGCTTAACCAGGGGGTGAATAGGGAGAGCAAAGGAAATCAGGTGATGGTCAGACCAAGTGCAGGGCAAGATTGAGAGGGACTCTACGGGGCAATTTAGGGACCAGATCTGGTCAAGAATATGACCCTTGATATGAGTGGGAGAGTGAATATGGGAAATGAAATTAAGAGAGTGAAGGGTATCTGAGAACTCCTTAGACGATGGACATTCGGCTGGATCGGAGGGCCAAAAATTAAAATCACCCAAAAGCAAAATGGAAGAGTTGTTGACTGTAGTAGTTGCCAAAACTTCGAGAAAGTCCGGGAGAAACAATAAGGGGGATTGAGGGGGACGATAGATGAGTATACAGGTGAGGGGGGGCGTGATGGAAGTGGTACGGATAGCTAATTATTCCGTAGTGGCGATATCTGGCAAGGACAGGGGTTGGAAGGGAAGGTCGGTTCGGGCGATGACCGCCACCCCGCCCCCGGCTCTGCCACGTAGCCGGTCAGCACGGATTGCATAGTAAGGGGGTGGTAGGGTAGCCAGTAAGGCAGGGAGGGAGTCATCGCAGAACCAAGTTTCCGTTAGGAAAAGAAGGTCAGGAGAGTGAAGATCCAACAGTACCGAGAGTTCGTGAGCGTGAGCTACTGCAGACCTAGTGTTTAAATAAAATGCCGTGAGGGATCTAGGGGCAGCAGTAGTAGCGCTGCTTCTGGAGGGAAGAGGGGGGGCAAGTTGTGGGGAAGGAATTGTGAGAGGGGAAGGCGGAGATAGACCAAGAGACGAGATACGAGAGCAAGTGGAGGCGGATAATGGCCACGGGCCCCGGAGGCAGCGTAATAGAGCGGGGGAATAGGTGGTAGGAGGAGCAGAGTGACATGCCCCTTGCCCCGGACGATCGCGGACGAGCGCAGACGAGCTTGCCTTAAGCGCGCCTTCGGCGCGCAATCGTCGCGCCCGCTGCGCTCGTCCGCTGCGCTTCCTACCAAGGCACATAATTTATATCAGGTGGTCGGGGCGTTGGAGGGGGCGTGGCCAAGAGATGTGGGCGTGTCTAGTGGCTCGCCTCGCCGTCGAGAATGGCGACCTGGATATCAGCAAACGTAGCAGCGTGAGGTCCGCTGTTCAAGGGTGCAAGGAGTCGGGTAGGTTTTAAAAGCAAAGCAAACACAGTAATAATCACACAGTTTTAAAAAGTGCCTAACGCGCTCCCGGCTTTCCGCCTCAGGAGTCTCTATCAGTGGAGCGCTAGTGGTCAGCGCGCACTATTTGTAGGTCTGGTGAGGGGGCGTGGCCAAGAGATGTGGGCGTGTCTAGTGGCTCGCCTCACCGTCGAGAATGGCGACCTGGATATCAGCAAACGTAGCAGCGTGAGGTCCGCTGTTCAAGGGTGCAAGGAGTCGGGTAGGTTTTAAAAGCAAAGCAAACACAGTAATAATCACACAGTTTTAAAAAGTGCCTAACGCGCTCCCGGCTTTCCGCCTCAGGAGTCTCTATCAGTGACGCGCTAGTGGTCAGCGCGCACTATTTGTAGGTCTGGTGAGGGGGCGTGGCCAAGAGATGTGGGCGTGTCTAGTGGCTCGCCTCGCTGTCGAGAATGGCGACCTGGATATCAGCAAACGTAGCAGCGTGAGGTCCGCTGTTCAAGGGTGCAAGGAGTCGGGTAGGTTTTAAAAGCAAAGCAAACACAGTAATAATCACACAGTTTTAAAAAGTGCCTAACGCGCTCCCGGCTTTCCGCCTCAGGAGTCTCTATCAGTGACGCGCTAGTGGTCAGCGCGCACTATTTGTAGGTCTGGTGAGGGGGCGTGGCCAAGAGATGTGGGCGTGTCTAGTGGCTCGCCTCGCCGTCGAGAATGGCGACCTGGATATCAGCAAACGTAGCAGCGTGAGGTCCGCTGTTCAAGGGTGCAAGGAGTCGGGTAGGTTTTAAAAGCAAAGCAAACACAGTAATAATCACACAGTTTTAAAAAGTGCCTAACGCGCTCCCGGCTTTCCGCCTCAGGAGTCTCTATCAGTGACGCGCTAGTGGTCAGCGCGCACTATTTGTAGGTCTGGTGAGGGGGCGTGGCCAAGAGATGTGGGCGTGTCTAGTGGCTCGCCTCGCCGTCGAGAATGGCGACCTGGATATCAGCAAACGTAGCAGCGTGAGGTCCGCTGTTCAAGGGTGCAAGGAGTCGGGTAGGTTTTAAAAGCAAAGCAAACACAGTAATAATCACACAGTTTTAAAAAGTGCCTAACGCGCTCCCGGCTTTCCGCCTCAGGAGTCTCTATCAGTCTGTACTGAGCATCTGGTCCCTTCCTACTGGTTCTGACCCTCACTCTGGCCGGAAGACAGGCAGGAAAAACAAAGGAAGGAAAGGGGGTGTGCCAGCCTCTGCCAACCCCACCCCTCAGGTGGGGGTGGCGAGGTGAAACACAACTACAGGCTCTCACCATTTTGAGAATGGGGAGCCCTACCCCATCAGAGCTAGGCTGCTGCCCCTCTCTCACTGGAGAATGGCAGGATAGGGGTGAACTCACCCCAGGACAGGGACCCATTGGTCCCTGCCCTTGCCCTACCTGTAATGCCCATAAATTTAATATTTAGGGGCACCCTGAACCTTCCTTCCTCAGATGCCAATTTGAAAACAAGAAAGAAGAACACGAAGAAAGAGGTCCTGCCATGCAGCTGCTAACAAGAGGACGACACAAACTGACTTGGCCCCAGCTCTACCGGCCTGCTGATCCTTGGACCAGCTCCTGCTAAAACCCCGGCATCTCCTGCCGGCAGCAACCTTGAAAACCCCGGAGGACCTGCCTGCCTTGCTCATCTGAAGACTGGGACTCCCATGAGCAATGGTTCTGCTCAAACAGCAACAATCCCTGGTGTCAGCCAGGAACCGCAAATCCAGCACACTCTGCACCCGCTGAGCCGAGCCCGTGCCTTAGTGGACAAAGACCAGGAGGACATCCCCCCGGCGACTGTGACCAAGAATCCAGCACCCAAGGACCCTCCACAATGATCCTGACGATGCCTGCAGCCTCACAAGAAGGGACCCCTCCAACTGTAACCAGCAGAGGGTAGGATTTCCCAACACCAAAAGACACCCCTGCACCCGGGGCCCCATGGCCCTCTGAGCCCAATTCCTGGGTGCCTACCTATCCTCCAAGATCCAAACTTACCTCTAGAAGTGATGGTCACACCTGGAGAATCTCCGTCCCTGAGCCTGCAGCCTTTGTTCAACTTCCAGCTTTCCCATTGACTAACATTGGCCGCCCAAAGGCCCAAAAGCACCCTGTACCCAGCCACCCAAGTGCAGCTGGAAGTGCAGCAACTACCCTATCCTACTTCCCCACTTGTCCTGTGTAAGTGACCAGGAGCTCAGCTCCCACAGCCGCGTGGTATGCCTGCTAGTGGCCAACAATCAAAGATCTCCAATCCTCTATTGGATAACATTGGGCCGAATCACTCTGGACCCGGCTGCCCCTGTGCCGCTGAGGGTGTAAGAACTGTACTTACCTGACCCTGGGAGACCCCTAAGTCTACCCCTAGAACCTTAACTCTGCCAGCCGAGTACTTACCCACAGACCGATAACTTGATTTTCTCTACAGAGTAACATTGGCTGGGTTTCACTTGAAATTTCTTTTAAGTGTCGAGTTTTGCTACTTTAAAATATTCACTAAAAATCAGCCAATCAACGAAAACAAAATTACTCACCTGTTATCAGAAGAGATCCCAGTGCTGTACCTTTGAGCCCAGCACTGAACCTGAAAAGTAATTATAACTGTGATTTACTGCTAACTCAATTTTCCTCCATAGGAATCCATTGTCTGGTTTTTGTCGAACCTGTTGATTTTCCAAACTTACAAATATTCCTTAAAAATCGCCTGTGTAACAAAAACAATTTCTTTCAACTGTTTACAGGAAATGAATCAGGGCTGAATCCAGGATTCAGCCTGAGTACGAAAAACATTTGTAAAGTGGTTTTATTGCATTTACTTAAAACCTAAAACTTCCCATTGAGCTCAATGTTATTTTGTGTTTAAACTTGTGTTGCATATTGCAGAAACTGTAACTATTGCATTCCAAAGTCTATTGCTATTTGAAAGTATTCAATTGCAACATCTCATTCTGAGAAAGTATTTATGATACCTACTGTGGTTCTAAAATAAATCAACCATATAATTTTATATACAAATCAATTGGCCTAGAGTTCAGTTCTTGAGTGTGCGAGACCATTTGCTGACTGAATGTGTACAACAAGTACTTTACAATGCCCTCTGATACTGCCTTACTGCTCGACCAAGCTACCACTTTAGAGAGTAAGGTTATACCTAACTTTAGCCTCTGCCATTCCTCTGGGGACTGAGGACTCTGTGCACACTGTACCTTACGTTGGTCCTGTATATACAGAGACACTTTCTTACAATTGGTAAATCATGGCATTTTATAACGCTGTTACTACTGCAGTCTGGAGCCTCATCCTGAACGTTTCATGTAAAGTGTCTGCACACATCCATGTACCCTCTCATGAATCAATTAATGCCTTTAGCCCTCCATCCAATGATCCATCAATACACCCGCATATTTATTAATTCATCCACCTTTAAACTCATTCACTATACTCATTCACTCACCCAAACTTTTTTTTATAATTATTTTTATTGAGTGTAAACACAAAAAACAACAGTGTAGATTCACGCTATAGCAATGTTAAATTTTTCTTTTCACATCTATTAAATGCATTTGATTCATTTTCAACAAGAAGCCTCCCCCCGTCACTCATCCAAACTTGACAATCAATGAAGAGTCACGTTTACTCATAAAATGGATACACCTATTGGCCTTGCTTTTGTTTGTTAATTTATGGCTCGGATTTTTAGCTGTACTGACTTAAACCTGTTTTTTGCTGGACATCTTTTGGGGTTCATTCTCCAGGGGTTAATTCTTCATTATTCCACCATTTACTTGCAACCTCACATCTACAGAATGTACAGAAACAAAACGAAGCAAACACATGTAAATCAAGTGAAATAAAGTTTTACATATGCTAACATAGCTTTTGATAGATCGGCATACTGAAAATCTTGGGTGCTAGTAAAAAATAGACACAACGAAAAAATAGATACAACTTTTTAACACAATGTCAGATGGACGTGAAGAATTAAAGTGGAAATCAACAGAAATATGGATATAATCTCTGGTGGACGGTCCGTGAAAGATTTTTCATCAATCTGTTCTTGTAAATTGTAGCCTATAGGCCCATGCTGTAGATAAAAATGCAGACAGAACAGATGGCAATGGCATATGAACAAGTCACTTAACTGTTTTCAGTCAGTAGGCGGTCACATAGCACCTTTCTAAGCTACTTATCTACGCTATTTTTATTGCTTAACCACACGCAAAAGAGTATTTTAGACAAAAAGAACATTGACTTAAGCATCAGCACCAATTCTCTGATCTTTAGAGGACTATAAACAGTTATCATGGGAGATTCCGTCAGTGAAAGGTAAGGTTACAAGTAGTCCCTACGTCACAAGGGACACAGTGGTCCTACTCTGCGGTTTCATTTAATAATCGAATCCATCTTGGGAATTGTAGGTCTGCTTCCCTTCAAAACATCAAGAGAACTGATACAGCTGCAAATGCAGTGTAAAAGAAACCAGCAGAACATTGTATCATTGGTGATCTGGAGTCATCTGGTGAATTTAAGAATAAAAACAACTTTAAATATATGTTACTGCCAAGTGGATGCGCCATATATGTGTCAAGTTCTGCTATTCCTGTTCTTTTACTTACAGGAGTTTTGCATATTGCTCTTTGAAGTCCCATGCATATCTTTTGGAACATCGAAAATGCAAGTCCCAGAATGCTAAGAGCTCTTCTTGAGTCGAAAATGACTGACAGTGAAAGGGATAACACGAGGCGCTTAACGGCATGGATAATTTTCATATATACATACAAACATTTATAAATATATATTCATCTGTTATGTTAAAACATTTAGCATTTTAAACTAAATATGCCATCATATTATAATCTAGAGGGATGTTGGCGCAGTCTGAGTTTTGTCTGGGCACTTTGAAGTGGGTGAGACTTGAAAGAAGGGCTTTGAAGTACACAGAGGTCCTTCCTACCTGCCCTACCCCCGACTCACACAAGGGGTTAAGCATCCTTTGTGCTGTGACAGAACACAGCCTATTCAGGGGTAAGTGTGAGACTGTGTTCAGCTCCTCCCTCACATCCTGCCAAGGATGGCGCATTAGGATATGGATGGTCCATCAAGTCACACCTAAGTTCCCTTTGTGTGTGGCAGTCTAGAGAGACTCTACAAAGCCCAGCTGTCACCCTCCACAAACGTGTATTGGAGACAGGCTGAAGGCAAACAGTACAGAGAGCCGAAAAATGCCATCTTTGAAAGTGGCATTCGTTAAATTGTACTGATAAATTTGACTTTACCATTAAACAGGATACAATTCCATAGGTACTAAACATGACAGTTCTACCTCCCTTCAATTGAGAATTACAGATAATTAAGTGTAAAAACTGATCTCCAATTTTAACCTATGTGAGGGGTAGACCTCACAGTAGTGAACAATGAATTTGGGAAGTTTTCCTTACCAGGCCATATACAACTTAAAAGTACTTGTCCTGCCTTTTATTACACACCACCCTGACCTGTGGGCTACCTAGGGCCTACCTTAGGGGTGATATATATGTATTAAAAGGGGAGTTTATGATTTGGCAAGGGGTTTTAAGTGTCAAGTCAACATGGCAATATAAACTGTACCGGCAGTGGCAGGCCTGAGACTTGTTTAAAGAGCTACTTAAGTGGGTGGCACAATCAGTGCTGCAAGACTACTAGTAGCATTTCATTTACAGGCCCTAGGCACAGGTAGTGCACTGTACTAGGGATTATAGATAAATTACATATGCCAATTGTGGAAAAGCCCAGGTTTCCACATTTTAGGGTAAGAGCACATGCACTTTAGAACCGATTAGCAGTGGTAAAGCACTCATAGTCCTAAATACAACAAACAAAATACAACAAGAAGGGGAGGAGTAAGGCAACATGCTTGGGAGTGACCTAAAAGAAAGATACATTTCTACCAGTGGGTATATGATGCTGGTTGTCTACATGTTAGATGTTGGATGTTTGAATATACAATGTTAGGGGGATTGGGGGTGATTAATAGTGGCTGTTTGGGCATTTGATGGTAGGTGTTTTGTACATGTGTGTGTGGGTGATTAATAGTGGCTGTTTGGGCATTTGATGGTAGGTGTTTTGTACATGTGTTGGTGGGTGTGGTTAATAGACCATCCGTGGTAGGTTTGCAGGCAGAGCACAGTAACGCCTAGCTATTTTTCAAGATGACTGCTGCAACCCCTATAAACAAGGAAGTGCCATTCTCTCTAGAGGATGCCCTCAGAATTGAAGGTACATTATGACACATAAACATAGGAGTGTGTCTACTATTCTGGATCACAATAATTTGGTTGGGCGGTTCGGAATGCTTTCACCTCGCTGCAGCTGCCGTTTGATGGGCATGTTGGATTGAATTCAGCAGTCAGTCCTTCGAATCCTAGAACACTGTTCACAATCCTGGAAGGGTGCAGATAAGTAGGAACGGGTGTTTGAAACTATGGCGGGAGGGTGGGTTGGCTACTGTCTACGGGATACTCTGGGACTAAGCAATTCTTGTTCAAATGACAAGGGAGCAGGTGGGTACTTTATTCTCAAAGCTGCTGTTTATTTACCTTGATCATTCTTGCCTCTCCTTTGGAAGCTCCACATTTACATCCCAGTAAAGTACTGTGCACATAAGACTGTTTCTGTGATAATACACTCTGTTGCTGGATTTGCCTATATTTAGGTTCCATGCCAGAAATTTGTCATGTGCTTATCTAGGTTCCTGATCGATACTGTGACCTTATGCCCCTATTCGGCTATAAATCCATTTATTCCCTATATTGGCATAACCGTTCAAGTGCGATTTTCTGTAAAGTCATCTCTGGCCTCACACGAGCAGAGCCACAGAGCCACATTCCAGCATGACTCTCTGCTACTTCCTTTGCGACCAATTAGTGCAATGACAGAGCAGCAGTCACTATCTGATATTCCTAGATAACACTCCGAGTTCTTCAACAAGATAAAAACTTAGCAAACCTGGAAATCCCCGCTTGCTATGTTTTGATTAGTAATGGAACTCTAATGAGCAACTGATAGCTGCCACTTCCTAGTGACATCTTTAATTGACGTCTTATGTCCAGCAAACTTGCGTCAAACCCGGCACCTGTCAGGTATAAATATTACCAACGTTGCCTTAAGCAATACGAAGCTGTGAGCTGTGAGAGCGAAGCTAACTGCTGTTGAGCGTTGCCTGTCGCTGCAGCCTGCTATCCTGTGGTGGTGAAGCTACTGATTACCATTATCGCCGCTACAGCGCGACCTATGGTGCAGTACGCTTGAGGAGCCGTGCAGCCGTCCTCTGCGAAGACATCCAGCCCAGCTGCCCGCGGACGCTGTCACCCCTCCTTCCTCCAGACGCGCTGAGAGAAGCCGCTGCCTTTCTCGTGCAGAGAAATCCAGTCCCGGCGCTTCCGGTTTACCCTCGCGGGTGACTGGGATATCGAGAGAGACCCCTGAAGGAGATACCAATCCTCCATCATTCTATTCAGAGGTATGGTGTTGACTAAACCCTTAGACGAGAATTCTTGAAACAAACCTTGGCAAAACCAACTTAACTTAAGCTACTTACTTACTCCCCCTTCTCACGTGTTAGGCTTAGGTCAGGCACACTGGGGTAGGCTTAGTTAGAAGCACCAGTTGAGTATGTTAGCCTAATGTATATATGACTGTATATATGTTTTATTACTTTTAAACCATTGTATGGCTAAGAAACCATATCAATGCTTTTACAGTTCTATTTTGCTATTCTTATCTTACTGTACGTACTTTTTATAATAACAGTTATTGCAATTGTGGCAATACATTTCTCTTGTATGAGAAGAAAGACTGTTCAATAAATGTTAACCCTTTATTGATACACGCCCGTCTCTCTATTCTCTACATACTGTGAAAGTAAACTGCACTAGACTGACTGAGTGAAATCTATGTCTATTGTTTCACACGACCCTAGAGATCGACTCTTGATCTGAGGAGCAAAGTTGTCATGTTGCACGGTTGTTGGAAAGCTGAATCCCTTCTTGTCTGTGCCAAGGAAGCTGATCACTTCCTATGCAGAGAAGAAAGTTTCCAGTGACCTCTGAGCTAGTTGGTAACACAACCCAATTAAGTTTAGCATAGTCAGTGGAGGCCTGGAATATAAGCAGTTCCACGTCGATACTACTGTTTATGTTATTCCAATGCGCAGGGCCTAGTGGGAAACTAGGAACTACACTACATGGCGCCCTAACGTTTGGTAAGGCGATAAACTAACGTAAGACTTGTAGAGTAACTCAGTTGTGCATATTTCACACCCCTTTCTCCCTTAAATACTCCAATAGACGTCTGGAGTGGGTGAAAGGTTAAAATCCGCCCGACCTTAGTAGGAAGAGATTCCTATGTAAAGCTCTGGTTTATTCAACGTTGAAGGATACAGTGTTCCAAAATATTGTGCATCTAATCTTTGTCTCCTTGGAGACCTACTCTGCAAAAACTGCATTTATACAATGTCAGTAGAAAACAACGGCACCACTGGGGCCGCAGTAGATGCGACTCAGCAAGGTCCCGAATACACAGACCCGGGTGCTATTATCATCCCGGTCCAGTTAAGAAGATCTATAACTTTAAAACTTATAGAAAACGGACTGCCACCTCAAGGTGGTACAGTAATTTTCGTGATAGAGGCTCACGAGTATCGGCAGACAGAGGTATTCTATTCATGGATAAACTTTCCAGCGGTAAACGCTATAACACAAGAGTTTCACTATTACAAAATAGAGGAACCTCCGGAAGAGTACGCTCCTTTCGAGGAGGTTGAAATTCCACTTAAATTTCAAGAGCACCTGCTCTGGTTTAATGGCGCCCTAAAACACAATGATCACATAACCAGGCTCGGTCCACTAGGTAGACCAGGAGCCACGTGGCCGGTTCTAGCCAGCTACACACCACATCCTGACATTATAAGAATGTCTAGAGAAGAGCTGTTAGTACAGCTAAACACATTAATAAAAATACATAGGCAATTAGTCCAATATGTAATACGGACTGCAACAGTCCAGCCAGCTGTTAATTCACACCAGCTGACCCCTCATCAGGGGAACACAAATAAAATTACACCACAGAACATACAGTCATGTCTTGGTAAAACACCCGTAAAACGGGAACAAATTCCTTTCTGGTTAGCCCAGAAAATCACTCAAATAGAGGCAGTATTTCCTGATACTACCCCTATTGAGAAACACAGAATCTTGACCATCTGCCTTCCTATGGGAATCGCACCACACGTGGAGGACTGCGACACTTGGGGTACAGTCTTTGCTTCCATTTACACAAAAACACACGGTGTTCCGTCTATGGCGGTAATACCAGACGTGCTAAAACAGATTCAAAATGAATTCGGTCCAGAACCAGCTTTAAATCTAGGTATGAAATTACTGAAAGACTTCAAGCAGGTCACGGCTATATTATTAGCCAATGTAAAGGGAGAAGCAGCATCTGTGGCGATTCGCCAGAAGTTGAGGGAAACAGATATAAAAGATCCTGTTGAGCTTGCAAAAATCATAGAAAAATGCTATGAAGAATTAGGTAGAGACAGCTTGGGTGGGAAACCAGTTAAGCCCCAACTGCTCGAAAATCCTGAAAAATTATTTATTAAAAATAATTTAAACACTCCTAAAAAGAGCTGGGATGGAAATAAACAATCCACTCCCAAGGAAAAAGTTTTCGTGTCCAGAGGAAGGTCTCCTCGACGGAGGGAAAGAACTCCGACTCGAGAACGCCAGTCTCCCCAACGGGAGCCCTCTGAGAAAAGATATAACCTTAGAAATAGGGATAATATAAAAAAACCTGATAGATATCAAAGTATTGATACACGTCCCTCTCGATCTTTTCCACAGAATTCGGAAAGAAGAGGACGGTCAGACCCAGGAGAGCACACCAAGTCCAAAGACAAGGAACCTGCTCAAAATAAGAAATCTCAATTTCAGAAAAAGAAGGTAGCCAGTATTAGAGTAATCAACCATGCCGAGAATACTGAGGACACAGTTGAAAAACGGGGAGTGGGCATTGACAATGTTGGACAGTGCAGCAGAGATCAGTATAGCGCGCACGATCTTGATGAGTCATCTGGAGACAGTGGACACGAATGAATACATTCAGGTTGAAACTGCCGACGCCAGGCTTAGCGAGCCCCATAAAATATACGAAATAACATTGCGTATAGAGGGTGATAAGACTAGGAAAATTAAGGGTCTATTTTGGGATAAGCTCTCAAAAGGCTATGATATTCTGTTAGCTGAAAAAGATTGGCCCCCGGAGTTTGTCAGGGAGTGCCCTCGTGGCGAAGAAGTGATTATGCCTGCCTTCTCGAATCACATACCGATTCACAAAAAATACACATATGCAAGGAAATGGGCTGTAGCCCAGGCACCTGCATTGTATAAAAATCATGTAGGATGGGATGAGGATTCTACACCTCACAAAATCCAACTAAAAAGTGAACCAACTGCCCAACGGCAGTATCCCATAAAGCAAGAAGCTAAAAAACAGGTCAGGGAGATCTTAGATCAACTTGAGTACCAGGGGGTGATTGAAACATGCACCTCTCAAATGAACAATCCTTTGTTTCCTGTCTCCAAGCCAGACAATTCATATCGTCTAGTTTTGGACTACAGACACCTTAATACATGTTGCAAAACTTTTGCAGTACAAAACTCGCATAGTGCAGCCCTAATGAATAACATAGTTAGGAAAAAATACAAAACAACATTAGACATTTCTAATGGTTTCTTTTGTCAAAACATTGCACCAGAAAGCAGATACTTGACCGCTTTCTCCGCATTTGGGTCACAGAAAAAATTCTGTCGACTCCCACAGGGGTTCAAGAACAGCCCAGGACTATTCTCAGCTAGGGTAACAGAGTTACTACAAATCTATGATGATGAAGCATTGTCTTACGTAGATGATATTTATCTCACAGACGACGACTTGGATACTCACTTAAAAAGAGTGAACACCATTATACTTGGGTTCGCAGCAGAGGGTTACAAATTCAACTTTAAAAAGTCCCGAATTGCCCATCTGACAGTACTATTTTTAGGGTACGAATTATCAAGTGAAGGGAAAAGCCTAGCGGACAACTTCTTAGAGAAGTGCGCTGTACTCCAAGCTCCAAAAACGCTGAAGAATTTACAATCAATACTAGGTTTTCTGAATTTCGGAAGAACTTACATTCTAAATTACGCAGAAAGGGTTAAACCTCTCTACGAACTAATTAAACCTGATTTAAAACAAATCAATTGGACTCAAAAACACACAGAAATTTTGAGATCACTGCAAACAGACATGTTAGCAAAAACTAAATTAGATACACGTGACAACACGATCGATCTTGTAATCCGAGTCATCCCAGGAAGATGCGGATTCACGTACCTAACCTCTAATGAGGGAGAAAAGGTACCAATTTCAATTAAATCTCACTTGTACACACAAGCAGAAAAAACATTCAGTCGCACAGAAAGAACTGTGAACGCAGTGCAAATCGCATTAGCAAATGAACGAGAACTAGCACACGGCAAACGGATTAATATCCTTACAGCGGAATCCGCCTTCGAGGCGCTATTCAGCCCAGTAAACCTGCCTACAGTGTCACTGGATCCGAAATGGATACAGTGTATAGATTCTCTAGGAGCGGAAGACGTGAAATACTATTTCGCCCCGCAATGCGAAGAACTGAATGATTTAGAATATGAAGAAGAATATCCTCTGCCAATCGAAATCCTGCCTCTCCCACAATACGCATGTATAATCTATACAGATAGCTTTGTACAGCATTTCAACGTAGAGAGAAAATCCTACGATGCAGCATGTGCGATCATTAAAGGTCGTTGGCTGTGCGGTAAATTCAGACCGAAAGTAACAAAAACTGAATCTGTAAGAAACTGTTCGGTTCAAAGAACTGAAATCAGATCTTTAAAGATGGCGCTCGAAAATGCAGAACGCGAATTCCCCACACTTATAGTGTGCGATTCTCATTTTTGCGTCAATTCTTACAACAATAAACTGCAGAGTTGGATCGAAAACGACTACAAAGATGACACAGGTGCCACAATAAAGCATAAAAAGCTCTGGAACGAGGTAGCTCTTTTACACAAAGAACTACAAAAGACTCACGTGATTCACGCACAGAGTCTTCAGCGTGATGGCGTTCACGTTGCAGGGAATTCATTGGCTAATACAGCCACCGCGGAAGCAACTAACCCGGCTTCCGTAGCCACAAAAAAGCGTACAGATAAGTACATAGACGGGGAAACCATGCTGACAGTAAAAACGACCGTAAAAGGCGACTGTGCAGCACTACCCGTAAACTATCCACTCAATTATGCATACATAATCGATGCAAACTCCGTTCCTTTTGCTCGAATCCCTGGAGTGGGGGATAGAGTAATTCCAAACAGGAGCAGGAGGGGCTTCCTCCTACTGGAAGCACACATGGGGTTGGGTCTGAGACACCAAACAATCAAAGCCTCTCTGAAAGAATTGCAATCAGAGTACTGGTGGCCAGGAATGAGTATAGATATTCAATGTTTTGCTCAAAATTGTGAAGACTGCAATAGAGATCGCAGTAATGAACAGGCCAGTGTAGTTTCAGGATCCCTTCTAGACAGCATAAGGCGGTCTATCTGCGCAATCAAAGAAGAGAAGCGCGTCCCAGTGTACACCATTAAGACGAAAAGCACTTAAAACATGAGGCCTCCAGCACTCGGCTGACGCTAGAACGGTTATAAAAGATTTGCGAGTCTTTATCGGCACATACGCAATTACCACGTTCCATTCTGACCAGGGTCCTGCTTTTAGCTCTCGAGCTTATGGGGAGGCCATGGCCAGCATGGGAATTGGGTTGCGGTATTCTTGTCCGTCGCACAAGTGTGATAGAAAGAAAAAACCGGGACATAAAGCAATCTATAACAGCGAAGGTATTAGGTTCAGGCGCTGGGTGGGTCAAACATTTAATAAGTGTCCAGACTAGTCTTAACAACATGCCAAGAAATTCTCTAAAAGGTTTCAGCCCATACGAACTATTGTTCGGAATTAGAATGAACGTTCAGGACCTCGATAGTCAGATGTCAGTGGTACAAGAAGAAACAAAGCAGTTTGAAGTAAAAGACCGTGTGGCTGTTTTACAGGAACTGAATGAAACAAGAAAATCATTAAGCAACATAAAGTTAAAGCAACAGCCAAATACCACTGACGAGGCACCACCCGCAACAGCCCCAGCAAGGCCTGTCTGGATTCCAAAGATTGGGGATCTAGTCAGAGAAAAGATCGCGGTTAAGAAGGAATTTGGGCCTTCTTACAGAAAAGCAGTACCTGTCTTAGCAGTCACCGGAACAAGATCAGTTGTGCTACCGCCCCTTGCTGGTAAAAAGGAGAACAGAGTCGTGTCCATCGATCTGGTAAAACCACAAGCATGTGGCCTATAATCAACAGTAGGCCCAGTGGACTCCCAA
Source organism: Lissotriton vulgaris (assembly GCF_964263255.1). Taxonomy (NCBI): domain Eukaryota; kingdom Metazoa; phylum Chordata; class Amphibia; order Caudata; family Salamandridae; genus Lissotriton; species Lissotriton vulgaris. The sequence continues at coordinate 210,510,078 of NC_141691.1, forward strand.
GAAACAACAGAATACCCAAACTTGCAACAATCCAAGAGGTTCAAACTGAAAGACTAATCACATTCGATCAGCCTGCAGTGCACAATGAAGGACTATGCAATAATGCCATGGAACTCGTGCCTCTTGAAACACAGATTGAAACAGTTCGTCAAGAAACAACACCAGTCTACAATAATGTGGCATCAGAAAGTGCTACCGAGAGACAGATTGAAAGAACAATCCCATCAATTGACAGAACTGCCTCTGGTTATTTCATCAACTTCGACAACTTCTCTGAAGATGAAAATGAGCCCGAAGTGATTAAAGAAAAAGCAACGGAACTCTTTCATCAACTGAAGGAAATCTACCTAATTTCCCCTTGGCTAGAGTTCTGGTTCGGTCTAGGTGTATTTTTCCTCCTGCTTTGGCTCATCATGGTACTGTGTTTGGGAAAATTCATTGAAGGAAAATATATTACAATGGACACAGCAAGTCAGAACATCAACCTAGTCCTGAAACCACACAGATCATCCCACGTGAAGAAAAGAGAACTGTCAACAGTAAATGTCACAGCAATTCCAATACCTGGTGGGGTAGTATGGGAGAAAACAGACTATGAGATCTATGGTCCGGTCGAAATCCTGAAGTATCCTCATCAACTAAAGGTTTCCTTAAGTGACTTTGTTACACCTAGTACATTCTCTGATGATTGGGACTTTAACAGTATTAATGACATGATGTCTGATTTAGTAATGTCAGCTAGATTCACAGATCATGATTATTTACAAGGTTCATCTAGTTATGAGCAGTTATTCTGTTATACCCACTATGGGGATCATTACTTGCATAAATCTGCACAGCCTAGAAATGTTTTTATGTATAATCAATGGGAACATTGTTCTACACCACCTAAAAGCAGTTCTAAAGCATTTTTTGAGAAATTCAAATATTTTTCAGGGTTTAACACCAGTGATGCAGAAACGTTTTATTATAAACTGTTAGATAAAACAGGCATGAAAACAATGCTGACAAATTCTAAATTGATATATTCAGAAGCATTTTATGACAAAATGATGACATTTGGTTTTGATTATTGGAAAAATAATATTGAAACAAAATCAATTTGGGGTACAAAAGATTGGCAGGTGCAAGGCATAGAAGCACTGTTTAGAACCTGCATGATACCAGAACAAATGTTATTTTTAAATGACACTGTACACCAAACATCTTGTCTTGGCCTAGCTAAGAACAAAGAAATGAAAACACCGTCTATACCAAAGCCAATAGCTGAGAATACAACTGCAGATAATGAGTTAGACGTGTCACACATTTTACATTTCAACAGAACACATCCGGATTGGAAAAAGTGGTTAATCTGGCCTACAGACACAAATAGCTGTCAAGATAGATTCCTGAACAAAACACAGGGTTTAAAAATGACCAGATTAGACCCTAGATATTCCCAGAGATAACATCCAGGAATTATAACCACATACAGTGTAGGTAAACTCTGCCTAGAATGGCTAACTTCATCCACACTGGCTGAAATTAAGCAACACTTGTCTTTGTTAAAAGATGGTGCTGATTTGCGCGATTTCATTCTTGGACCACGCAAACAGCGTCAAAAGCGTTTCATAGCGACCAGTATCTATGCTGCTTACAACGAGGCTTGGAAAGTAAAGCAAATTGAAACTGCTGAAAAGATACGAGAAATTGATCGTATTAATTTGGAAAAATCACTTTCTGTGGTAGACAATGGGTTAATGACTCTGTCTTCCAGAATATATTCTTTGGACAATATTGTATCCTCTGCCTTTGATGTGATAGACAGAGATTTGCTAATGTTACAACATGGCCAGTCTCAATTACGCTCTATTATAGAACTAGGCTGGACGCTGCAAAATCTTCGTTCAGGCTATGTGCCTTGGTGTCTGATAAACACAACGTCATTATTTTCCATTTTTAACCTTACTGATAAACAGATCAGTTTGGCACAGAAAGGAGCAGACTATACAATTTTGAGCATCGAGAAACTCGAGAGATTATCATTGACAATGTCAGAGAGCCCTGTCATTGAATGGATAATACACGGAATTATCACAATTCCGATAACAACTTTCCGATTTCATAAATGCCTTGAATACATACCTGCTGGCCAGTATGAACAATTGGGTAAGGGATATGTTAAATCCGAATGGAAATTACCATGCACTCATTCTTGCTATAGTGACAGCGACAAAAATGTATTTCTTAGTGGTGACAACTGTAAACACTCACTAAGCGGTATACTTTTGTGTCAGGGTATTAATTTACACGGAGCATGTGATGGCAATTCAAACAACCTTTCATGCCACCAGCTAGTCACACCTGCAACTCAGATAGAGCCCTTCTTTATGCAACTCGCAAACGGGAGTTACATTCTAAGAACGGATCACAGGTGCTGTGGCCTCGCGCCCGGACTAAGTTATCTAGTAGAAGTAACGTCCATGGTCAAATGTTGCATGCAAGCATTGTTCCCGAGCGGGCCTCCAGACACAGTGACTCCCCTCTGGCCTCGTCTGAATCTCTATTCTATACGAATTGATACATTAAGCAAAATGAAATCTGTGCTTTTACAGACAACAGTGCCTATAACGTCATCTAAAGAGACGTATGATCTTCTAGTCGCAAGGACGGCTACTGAAGTCCATGACCTTTTATCAACAAATTGCCCCGTGCATTTCGTACAAATGCTCGACGAACTCCTTAACATGTCTAGTGCTACAAGCATCCCAGGCATATTTAAGACAGTCTTTACGGGACTGCTAACACCCTTCCAGGCAATTTTGGGAATCTTTCCTAATTTTGTGCACTCCATCTTTGGTGGTATTCCACTATTTTTTGGACTCATCGCAGGGATTCTATTTTTGACCCTTCTGCTACGTTATGGCAAGCCTCGGCTCAGACATAGCTCCCATGGGAATGGAAGAAACAATCCTAGCAATGCGCTACAGGGACAGGATAACTAACGTCCTCGGATTGGCCAGGCTGAGAGATCTAAACATGACCTGGTTCCTTTCATTCAGACCGATATGGCAAAATTGCATTTTACCTGTGCTACGGTGTATGCTTTGCGGCGATGAATGCGTGTTGGACATCTGTCTTTCACTTCCATCAGCAGTACCAATGGACGTCGATACTTTGCTCAGTCCAATAACGGCTCACGCATTGTGTTGTCCCCAGCGGCTATTAATCCTGATGACGGCATTCGTGGAGACTCCTGTACTACAGCCAAGTGGTAACAGTGGAGCGAGTGACAAAAGCAACATCATCCAGGTACAACGTTCTGTGAGCATTGCTGATCCTGCCTTCGATGACAGCAATCATTCTCACACCTGCCAAGTTACAGCGCTATCTAATTTGGTTGAACTATCACCTGATTTTGTAGACCAATTCTTTGAGAGCCTGTCTGATACGATGTTCTCACCCACAGAGAAACAATAACTTTTGAGAAGCTTTCCGACACACAGCGTTCCCATGAACTCTGTATTCGGCCTTCAGTTTTGATCAACATAAAACTGCCAGGAGCTTTGGTAAACTGATTTTTCTTTGAATTGGACAATTTTTTTAAAAAATATTGACCCTCTCTTTTTGGCACGAACAATTCTTTGCTTAACGTAAAAACTATTCTTAAAGAACAGAAGCTTCACACTTCTATTTCTAAAAAACACATCTAGAGACATAATAACATAACACCAGCCTCTAGCACACATATTATTACAATGCATTTTTATGTGATGATTTATCTCGCATTTCTTCTGTCAGAGGTACTTCATGTGTAATTCTTTTGCATAATCGTTCATTGACTTCATATGCAATACTTTTTGAATGATTACTATGCTTTAAAAAAACGTACAGTACCTAAATTCCATGTATTACAAGTACGCCTATTTCGAATGCATTTATGTATTTTGGGGTGGGCTATGTTACACAATGTTACACATACATCTAAATTGCTTAGTTTTAGTAATTTTGATGGACATGAATTCGTGGAGTGGGTGTCATGTGCTTATCTAGGTTCCTGATCGATACTGTGACCTTATGCCCCTATTCGGCTATAAATCCATTTATTCCCTATATTGGCATAACCGTTCAAGTGCGATTTTCTGTAAAGTCATCTCTGGCCTCACACGAGCAGAGCCACAGAGCCACATTCCAGCATGACTCTCTGCTACTTCCTTTGCGACCAATTAGTGCAATGACAGAGCAGCAGTCACTATCTGATATTCCTAGATAACACTCCGAGTTCTTCAACAAGATAAAAACTTAGCAAACCTGGAAATCCCCGCTTGCTATGTTTTGATTAGTAATGGAACTCTAATGAGCAACTGATAGCTGCCACTTCCTAGTGACATCTTTAATTGACGTCTTATGTCCAGCAAACTTGCGTCAAACCCGGCACCTGTCAGGTATAAATATTACCAACGTTGCCTTAAGCAATACGAAGCTGTGAGCTGTGAGAGCGAAGCTAACTGCTGTTGAGCGTTGCCTGTCGCTGCAGCCTGCTATCCTGTGGTGGTGAAGCTACTGATTACCATTATCGCCGCTACAGCGCGACCTATGGTGCAGTACGCTTGAGGAGCCGTGCAGCCGTCCTCTGCGAAGACATCCAGCCCAGCTGCCCGCGGACGCTGTCACCCCTCCTTCCTCCAGACGCGCTGAGAGAAGCCGCTGCCTTTCTCGTGCAGAGAAATCCAGTCCCGGCGCTTCCGGTTTACCCTCGCGGGTGACTGGGATATCGAGAGAGACCCCTGAAGGAGATACCAATCCTCCATCATTCTATTCAGAGGTATGGTGTTGACTAAACCCTTAGACGAGAATTCTTGAAACAAACCTTGGCAAAACCAACTTAACTTAAGCTACTTACTTACTCCCCCTTCTCACGTGTTAGGCTTAGGTCAGGCACACTGGGGTAGGCTTAGTTAGAAGCACCAGTTGAGTATGTTAGCCTAATGTATATATGACTGTATATATGTTTTATTACTTTTAAACCATTGTATGGCTAAGAAACCATATCAATGCTTTTACAGTTCTATTTTGCTATTCTTATCTTACTGTACGTACTTTTTATAATAACAGTTATTGCAATTGTGGCAATACATTTCTCTTGTATGAGAAGAAAGACTGTTCAATAAATGTTAACCCTTTATTGATACACGCCCGTCTCTCTATTCTCTACATACTGTGAAAGTAAACTGCACTAGACTGACTGAGTGAAATCTATGTCTATTGTTTCACACGACCCTAGAGATCGACTCTTGATCTGAGGAGCAAAGTTGTCATGTTGCACGGTTGTTGGAAAGCTGAATCCCTTCTTGTCTGTGCCAAGGAAGCTGATCACTTCCTATGCAGAGAAGAAAGTTTCCAGTGACCTCTGAGCTAGTTGGTAACACAACCCAATTAAGTTTAGCATAGTCAGTGGAGGCCTGGAATATAAGCAGTTCCACGTCGATACTACTGTTTATGTTATTCCAATGCGCAGGGCCTAGTGGGAAACTAGGAACTACACTACAAATTCACGGAAATTAGTGCAAAAAAGTGAAAGTATTATCTTAGAATGGTGAAGTGAAGTCTTCGATCCAAATGAAGAAAAGGGTAGGGAACGGTGAAGTGTGCAAAAAGTGAAGTTTCCCTTCCTTTTTCCCTGAAAAAAACATATGAACACATTTAAAATCCACATAGATTGTACATATTATATATTTTAATCTCTATTTCACTTTTTTGCAGTAATTTCTGTGAATTTCTGGCATGGAACCTAATTATACAAACTGTCATCTGAGGATTATTGATACTTTTAACTTCTTTACGGCAGAATCCATTTAGTGGTTGGCATTCCATATGATGCTAATACTTCTGTACTTAACATTTTTTTTTACTTTTATATAAAATGTATTCTTACCTTTACCCCCCCCCCACCTCCCCTCTCCTTGTACACTGGGAGTCCAAGAGCAGGATCAGGATATTCCCGGGAAGGGGCAAATCGGGCACTAGACCGAGAGGATGTACCATACGGTTTAACATTTGGACCACCGTTATGGCATATATAGGATCCGGTTCCGCCACGGAATCCTCGTGGGGGTAGATGTTGCAGGCTGAGACCGCACACCGTTGGGGTCCCTGACTCCCCTGTGCAGGTCTCACTGGAGCAGGCTGCGGGGCACCTTAGGGATCATCCCAGGGTTGCATTATTTGAAGCAGGACCAATTGGCCTGCTCCACAGACCAACCAAGTTAAGGTTGTATATAAACTCTATATTTCACTGTGTAGTACTAGTCACCATGGTTCTGAAGAATTGCTAGTTTAGCATGAAACATGTCGACCACACCAAAGGGTTGTAGATAGTCCTGCCTAAAACTACCAAAGCGTTCTATCTCCCCTCCCACCATTTTAATCAAGGGGGTCAGCCACGCTAATAAAACTCCTTGTGGACTGACCAACCTTTTTTAGCATCACCACCTCACGAATACACCCTTTTGCCCTCTCACACGCATGCACCATATGGCAGGAACAAAAGATCTCCGCTAAAGAGCCCCTTCGCGGGTGCCCGTCGGACATTGCAGCGCCAGTCCGACAAGGAGCAGGACCCATATGATGAAGCATGACACCTAGCTTGCTGGGTGTGTGAGGGTTCTAGTTCCCAAGAGGGGTTCCCCCACCTTCCTTTCCCCTCTTGGTTTCCCTATACACTTTCACACTCATCCATCTCAGCCTTTCGGGGAACTTTGTGCCTAATTTTGCTTAATTATTGTCCTGGACATGCACACTGGACCCCTACAATACTAAAAATTAACCAACCAAAGTTCCTTTCTTTGACTAAATATATAGGATGCCGGCAACCCAGAGCCTCTGTTTATGAATGGACTTTACTTATAGCGCATATTCGGTCCTATGACCTATTATGAACATCAGTAGATGTAAAATGTTTGTTCATGTCCGTGTAATAAGCATCTGCAAAGTTCCATGTGAAACGAGCATAACTATCGATACATGTTTGTTCGTGGAGATTTACTAGAATGCAAATGTAAAAAGTCTCTATATGCTTGGCATGCCCTAGTGTAGAGCCACAAGTACACTTTCATTGAAACCTTGGAATCTATACCACGCAGGCATGGCGGACAATTCCTGCAAAAGGTAGTTTGTGCAGATAATAGACAGTAGGAACTAACAAGGAACGGAAGCGGGTTTCTTGTTTTTCCAAAAAAACAGGGGGAATGTATATATGGTATGTTTCAATCACGTAATGATATGCCGTAATACTTGAAGTTTAAGTTTATGCATAATTTGACTTCACTTTTGTGTTATTTTACCTATGATTTCACCTCTTAGCAATGGCGGATTACAGCAGGATTGCGATCATGTGACCTGAAAAGTATCCCAGCATGCAATGGATTGTTTTTTTAATTAATATGCCAGTAATGCAGAAACAGATACCGTGTGATCAAGACACTAGGCAGTGTCGAAACGCGCAGCGTGACCTGAAAATAAAATCCTCTGCAAAACCAGCTTCTGAGTGTGCTGTTGCTTAGGAGCGATTGTGAAAATTGGAATGAATTTATCGGCATCAGGGTTCACCGAGATCTGCGACACCTGACTAAGGGAGATGACCCCGGAAGGACACTTCTGGTGAAGAAAAAAAAAATATATATATATATAGTCAGCTATTCATAGCCTGTTTGAAAACACCTCGAAATACATCGATCATTATTTGCAGGACTTTGTGACCACCCTTCCAGCGTACATTAGAGACAGTATGGACTTTCTAAATAATCTGGAACAATGCAAATGGTCTCCAGATTTTCTGCTGATCACTATGGACATTGCCAGTTTATACACTAGCATATCACATGAGGATGGTATGAAAGCTTTGAGATTTTTTCTTGGCAAAAGACCAGTTGAATTACTCAAACATAGTGCTATGTTGTTATCCATGGTTGAAATATGCCTCAATAATAACGTTTTCTTGTTTGATGACAAAATGTATAAACAATTGCGAGGTGTGGCTATGGGGGCATGTTTCTCCCCGACCTATGCGGGGCTCCACATGGGTTGGTGGGAGGAGCATGTCCTCAGGACGCAGTTCTCCACCATTTGGCAGGAAAATGTAGTTAAATATATGAGGTATATTGATGACATATTTATCATCTGGAGAGGGAGCAGAGAGGAGGCAGAAAGTTTTGTCAATGCTATTAATGTCAACAACTCCAATCTTATCTTTAGTGCAGATATTAGCAAGACTGATGTCAGCTTTTTGGATGTTCAAGTGAGCATAGTGAGTGGCTCCATAACAACAAGCCTGTACAGAAAGAGCACAGCAGGCAACACCATTCTGCACGCTCAAAGCTTTCACCCGGGGCACACGATTCGATCTATCCCGTATGGAGAATTCCTTAGGATACACAGAACGTGTAGCTCAGCAGAACAAAGGAATTTCCACCAAATGGAAGCTATGAAGAGGTTGGAAGCTAGGGGTTATAAAAGCAGTGCCCTGAAAATAGCAATGAGCAAAGCTAATAAGATTGATAGGACTAGTCTCCTACAGGCCCCCTCTGACGTAATGCCTTTACTTGACAACCGTGATGATAGCCAACAAGCAATAAGATTGATCACTGGCTTTAGTCGTCAGGCCAGTCAAATTTCAAAGTTAATCAGGAAACAATGGTCAGTTATATTGACTGACCCCATCCTCAAAGAATTGATGCCCAATAAACCATTAGTGACCTACAGGCGAGCATATAGCATGAGAAATGCTCTAGTCTCGAGTTCACCAGAAACAGCTAAGAAAGAAGATTGGTTGTCTCCTCGGAAGGGTTTCTTCCGCTGTATATCGTGTAGAGCGTGCAAGTTTGGCACCAACACCAAATCATATACGACACCATTCAGCGACAAACCAATCAATATAAGGTCTCATTACACCTGTAAGACTGAATTAGCAGTTTATGTTCTCACTTGCTCGTGTAACCTAAGGTACGTTGGTAGTACAAAATTACCTGTACACCAACGTATTCTACAGCATTTGAGAGCTATAGTGAACTGTGACAAAAACTACCCTGTGGCTCGCCACTTCGATCAATTTCACAACAGAAATTTATCCCATCTTAGCTACTATGTTATAGATGCGGTAAGAACTAGCAAGAAGGGTGGGGACTACGAAAGGGAATTAAGACAGATGGAGTCCCTGTATATAGTTCGCCTTAATACCAAGATCCCAGGAGGGTTGAACATGGGAGAAGACCTTAGCACCTTTCTGTGAATATCTCTAGTTCTGTTGATCGGGCATAATGGAATGGGCAATTGTGCAATTGTGCATTGTCAGTCCGGCTACCTTTTCTGTATTGTATTTTTAGTCGCGTTTTGGCTGTCTTTTTGAAATTATTGCTGTATATGCTATTCTATTGTTCAACATATGACTCTGTTTATCCATAGGTAGATCTAGGGCCTGTGGCAGGGACCTTAGAGTACCAACATATGGCATATCCACTCACATCCACCTGCGGAACTAATGGGCAATGTTGAAGTTCTATGCAGTAGCATATTTTAAATGTAACTGAAGCAGCTAAGCACAATGATTTAATGAGTATTTGGATTATTTTTGTGTCACATAAACCTTGATGTTGTCGTGTTTAGTCTAGCAGGACATCTCAGCACTCCCTCACCTTCACATTATTTTTTGCACTTTTTACGGTACATGAACACTTAAACATCAATTGGATTTATTTCTGTCGCGTACATACATAGATCCTCTAAATCTAAATTTTAGGAACCCGAGCAGGGTGATACATTAATAGAGCCTAAAATATGCCAAATATAAAGGTTATTGCATCATATGGAGTCTATGTTTCTGTATATATTTGCGTATTTGCACAAACAAATGTGGTTTTTTATGTATGACAAACTACGAAACGTCGGTACAAAAGAATGAGTATAAAGAATAGATTTTAATGTGTGTATATATATGAAACATTTTCATTTGCCGAGTAATGTATTTGTACAGGTATTATGTTGCGTATTTGCACAGTTATAAATCTTTGCGTATTTGCACATAACAAGATTTGCACTTTGAGAAACGTCTATGCATTTGCACTTTATATTGGACTATTCTTTAATCAAATGTACCATTGTCATAATCACCAAACTCTTGACTCCGGTTTTGACAACGTAAACATCATAGTTATCAAATTGTATAAATATGGCTTGTTTTAACTCAATCACACACCACTCCAAAATGGCGGGACCAATATGTGTGTGTTTTGAAAATGGGTTCCCACTTCAGTCCTATTTTGATTGTACTGAATTGTTTGAGGAGCGTTTTTGGCGCGCACTGGTGTAATTAAGTGATGTATTTAACTTGATGTTGTACCGTTAACCCGCTGACAGTGAGCAAGGGCGTTCACGCCCGAAACGCGTCTGTTTGGCAGTGTGTTGCACCTCTGCACCTTATGAAATAAAGGAGTTATATCCGAAGTAAGTCTGGCTTGGATTTAATCAGCTGTGTCTGCGCACTGGGTTTGGTGCAAAAGGCGTTGCACTAACCTTCCGGTTGGAATTCATATATATATATATATATATATATATATTTATATATTACCTACTGGCGACGTTAGGACCTTGTTTCTATTCAAAAAGCATTTTTTCTTTTCCCAATAACATTGTTGCCATTTGATGAATCTTTGCGAAATTTTCTAAACTAGTGGAGCGCTCGAGTCAGCTCCTATCTTGAAAGTTTCGGGTGATTCAGTAAGGGTGGGCCGAGAAAAAAAGGGGGGTCCCAAAACGTGTTTTCTCCATGTTAATTCTCATAGGAAACTTTGGACACGGCTACAGCCCTAACTGCTGAACTGAATTACACCAAATTTGGCAAAAAGGTAGCCCTTGCTTCAGAAAGAACTCTTTTTGTTAAATGGTGTAAATCCGTTCAGTAGTTCCTGAGAAATTAAAAAAATAAAAATGAAATTTCCCATAGGAAACTTTAGACACAGTTATAGCTGAAACTGCTGAACGGAATTACACCAAATTTGTCAAAACGGTAGTGCTTGCTTCAGAAAGCATCCTTGTTTTTAAATGGTGTAAATCCGTTCAGTATTTGCTGAGAAAATAAAAAATACAAGTTTTGATATTTATAGGCACGGAGGATCCACGCACCCTCTCGACCACTAGCTTTATGCTAATTGGCTGTCAACACTCCAAACCAGGAAGTGTTGGCAGCCATCTTGTGCCTCGGTAGAACCGAGGCACAAGAAAACAGTAAAACAGACACACAAAACAAGAAAAGGGGGCAGGGTAGAAACACCCTCACCTCTAGACCTGCTCAGGGGGTCCCACAAGGACCCCCAGGGCCCAAAAATGCATGTTTTTAAAAGGAATCGGCCGAATTTGCGCTGGGTGTGCGAATCCTGCTGAGAAAATAAAAATAAAATGAAGTGTGGGCTCCCGAGCTTCGTTGTATTAAAGCCCCCAGGTGAGCCAGGTCCCGGGGCTATTAAAAAATGTGAGGGGGCCCCAATCCCCCTGCACTGCCCCAGGGACTGCCATCCTGGGGCTTTTCAAAAATATTCACGGGGGCACATCGCCCCCCCACAGCCCCGGGGACCGCCAACCCCTAGGGCTTGTTTTTTAATCTGTGGGGGGCCAGAGGGACCGCCATCCCGGGGCTTTTAATAATTAATTATCAGGGGGCACACCACCCGCTGCCCCGGGGACCTCCGTCCGCCAGAGCTTTTAAAAAAAATAAAAATTAAAACACCTGTGTGGGGGCGCTCCCCCACATGCCTAGGGACCGCCACCTTCCCGGGGCACTAATATTTAAATGTGTGGGTCCGTTATGGACCACCAGCCCCCGGGGACCACCACCCCCGAGGGCTTTGTGAATGTTGGGAGGGAGGCCGCATGGCCCCCCTCCTGGAGCCAGTGATGGCCCTGGGAGCCACAACCCCCAGGGCCAGCTCCTGCAGGGTCCCGGGTGCCCTCCCCTGAGACACTGCTGTTTGCAATTACAGGGATGGAGCCGCACAGCTCCCGCCATGTCACTGCAAACTGCTTTGCTTCATTGAAGCAAGAGCACGGAAACCTGCTCTCGCTTCAATGAAGCAAAGCAGATTGCTTTTCCACACGGGGAGCTGCATGTTAGCAGCTCCCCATGTGGAAAAGCAATTCAGGAGGCGGGGAGCCAGCAGGGACCGTAAAGGCTTTGGGGCTCCCCCCACGGTCCCCAAAGGAGAGGGTCAGCCCCGGGGCATGGGGTCCCCGGGGCCAATAGAGGCCTTAGGAGGGGGGCCACACAGCCCCCTCCACATAAAAAAAAACAAAATGTGGCCATGCCCCGGGGGATTGGGTCCCCGGGGCCAGATTTGGGCTCGGGAGGGGGGCCCACGGGGCCCACTTCCAGTTCATTTTTTTTTTTAAAGTGGTCAGGCCCTGGGGGATGAGGCCCCCAGGGCCCACAAAAAGGAAAAATATGGGGGTTCACGCAGCCCCTCTTCTAAAAAAAAAATATATATAAAAAAAAAAGGACTGCAACCACCCTCTCATAGCAACACTCTGCAAACGAGCCCTGTGGCACCTTTTAAATTGGGGAATTAATTCACCTTCAATACTGGAGGTCCCTGGTGGCCAAGTAGTCCACCAGGTACCTCTATTAAGTGCCACAGGGCTGCGTTGGAGAGAGGTGGTCCTGGCCACGCCCCTTTTTACACCTCTCTGCAATGCAGCACTGTGGCGCTTACTGGAGGTACCTCGTGGGCTAGTTGGACCCCAGGAACCCTCAGGATTCAAGGGCACTTTATCTCCCAACTTAAAACATGCCATGGGGTGCGTTTGCACAGTGGTGAAGGAAGGGGGCGGGGCCTAAGGTGACATGTGTGCTAAAACGCCCTGTGGTGCATTTTAAGTTGGGAAATTAATTCCCCTTGAATCCTGAGAGCCCCTCGGTGCCATTTAGGCCACCAGGTACCTTCAGTAAGTGCCACAGGCCTGTGTTGCAGAGAGGTGGTCCAGGCCACGACCCTTTTTACACCTCTCTGCAACGCAGCTCTGTGACGCTTAATGGAGGTACCTGGTTGGCTAGTTGAACCCCAGGGATTGTCAGGATTCATGGGGACTTATTCATTCAAATTAAAACGGCCAAAGGGCGTGTTTGCACACATGTCACCTCAGGCCTCCACTCCCTTCACCACTGTGCAAACGCGCCCAGTAGCGCGTTTTAAGAGGTAAGCTTTAATCCCCCTGCCCTATTATGTACTAGAGCCTTACCGAGGAGATCATGCTAATTACAGGGGTACCCCATCGCATAGTGTTCCCTAATGTATGTAGGTGTTTTCACTGTATTCTAAGTGTCTTTTAGCATAGCACTGGCGCTAGGTCTGGTTAGTTACCACCAGTCTGAAAAAGTTGTGGGCACAGGATGATTTTGCAACAAGGCCTCTTTCTGCCCCTCTGTGGGTTCTTCTTGCAGTTTTCTTCATCTTTGTGGACCAGTGTTGCTTCTTTCTGCATTTCTTTTGCTTCTTTCTATGCATTTTGTCTTCTTTCTTCACATGTCCTACCTCTGTAGGCATAGTTAGAAACCTGCCTTTGAAAAAACATTGAAATTCACTGAAAAAAACATAGGTTTCAAGCACGTTATAGTTAGAAATTAGCAAATTATAAAACCTTAGAAATTCACTGGAAAAAACAGAGGTTTTAGGGAAAGGAAAATCTTTGTAATAGTCAAATGTACTTTTTCCACTCCAGTCTTAGCAAAGGTGGGGAAGTGTTGGATATGGGAGCGGTCAGATTTCCTGTTGCCACTCCAACATATGAAGTGTTGGACCTTGGTGCCAGAATTAATAAACTCACTCAATTATACGCAACAGTAGGAAAAGTGTCGGAATTTGTAGGCATCAGATTTACTATTGCCACTGCAACTTAAGCCAAATAAGGGAAAGTGTTGGACTTTAGAGAGGCTAGAAATATTATTCTTATCTCAAAATGAGCAGCAATAGTTAAAGTGATGGATTTTGGAAGCATAAGATTTTGTTTTCCAAATCCAATTTTAGCAACATTAGGGAAAGTGTTGGATTTTGTAAGGGGAAATATTAAAATGAGTGAGAAAATCTTTAAATTCTTTACTTTTGAAAAGCGGGCCATTGTCAGATTTCAAAATCAAAGGAACACCCCATGTTGCAAAAATACTATCTAATCTCTCAATGACCCTGTCATGAGTGCTTGACGGCAGATCATCCACATGTGGAAAACAAGTGCATTCATCAAAAATTACTAGTAGATGATGTCCGTTGTCAAGTGCTCCAAGGAAATCAAATGCAATCTTCTGTAATGCAAGTTTTGGAACAAGCAGTGGCACAAATAACATGACTTAATTCCTTTTCAACTCTTTCATCAAGAGTAATTTGGTCAAGAAGCCCTTGACCAAATTACCCCAACTAAACTAAAACAACAACAAAAATCCCACCCAAATCCTGGTTCAACTCCGACCTTAATAATGAAAGACGTGCCCTCAGGTAGTCAGAACGAGCTTGGAGGAATCAACCTTCCTCTGCTATTTTGGTACTCCTTAGAAATGCCAGGACCAAGTAAAAGGAGCACATATTCAAAGAAAAAGCCTCCTTCCTCTGTTCTCAACTTGACCAGGCTAGACAGAGTCCCAGAGAACGTTTTAACATTGTCAAAAAACAAACCTCTTCTGGCCCGCCAAAACTATTAGCCACTGTTGAGAGGTGCGAAGAAATCGCTAGCTTCTTTTCTAATAAAGTCAACAAGATAGAGCTATCCTTCTCTTTCACTCCCCCACTCAACAAACTCCTCCCTCATTCCAGCCTACCCTCAGCCAACACCTCCTCCCGAGCATTCCTACTGCACTTTTGTCCACCTCTCGCCCTTATCTTGATCCCTCACAACCCCTCCTCGCTCTCCCCCAGTTTGACTCCAACTATATTGACCCCCAGCCAAAAAACAATGGGGCATATTACCAACAACTAGCGATAATTTTTGTCTCTAACTTGTTTAGAGACAAAAATTATCGCCGCACATCGGCGATTTTTATCGCAGATAAACCTTGCTATTAACAAGGTTTATCGCAAATGCGATAAAAAACGGCCGAAATGCATGAATATCGCTGAAAAGTCAGCGATATTCATGCATTATCGAGCAAATGCTCTTAGCCATGTTATCCACCTCCCATTGGATAACATGGCTAAGAACTGCTCAGGGCAGGTGTTAGCTTTTGGAGATATTCCCGCTTAGCGCGAATATCTCCAAAAGTTGGTAATAGGAGATAGCGATGTTAGCGACTGTTTTCAGTCTCTAACATCTTGGCACGCCCACTTTGCATCTCATTAGTGATAAATATCACTGACATGCAAAGTGGGGCCCAAGATGGTCGCTATCTCCTACTAGCTGTCGCTAACTGGTGTTAGCGACAGCTTGGTAATAGGGAGATAATTTTATCTCCGCTTCTTGGCTTTTAAAGCCAAAAAAGCGGGGATAAACCCCCTTGATAATATGCCCCAATGTTTCTTGGCGTGAATTCTGTCCAATATCTGAAACTGCTGTTCTCAACATCATCTCTAAACTCAGACCATCCTCACATACCAAAGATCCTCTTCCTGCTCATTTGGTTCAGGAACTTAACGACATCATTGCCCATATATTTGGACCAACATTATCAACTCCTCCTTTGCCGCTGGTAGTGTTCCTGCCTTCTTTCAACTAGGTCAAATCACCCCCATCCTCAAAAACACCGCTACTGACCCTAATGACCTAAACAATTTGCGCCCTATCTTAAACCTTCCCTTCCTCTCCAAAGCCCTTGAAAAATGTGTCCTGTCTCAACTGGATAACCATATTGACTCATTCAATCTCCTTGACGTTTTCCAATCTGGTTTCAGAAAGGGATGCAGCACCGAAACTGCAATGCTCAATATTACTGATGACATTCATCGCTCTTTAGACAAAGGCGAATCCTCCCTCCTCATCCTCCTTGACCTCTCGGCGGCCTTTGATACTGTTCATCATCTCACCCTACTTAAAACTCTCAAAGACTGCTTCGGTTTTGATGGCAATGTCCTCATATGGTTCACCTTGTATCTCCATAATAGAACCCAACAAATAAAGCTCAGCGGTTGCCTCTCCAAACCTCAACCTGTCTCACTTGGTGTCCCACAAGGTTCTATCCTCTATCCAACTCTTTTCAACCTCTTCATGGAACCCCTCACCCTTAATCTCAAACAAGCTAAAATCAGTTACCACCTCTATGCCGATGACACTCAACTATATTATAAGATCGAATCCGACAACGACATCTTACATCTCGATTCCCTGACCAAAGTCCAAGTCTGGTTTCATATTAACCACCTCAAACTAAATCCTAAAAAAACTGAAATCATCCTTTTCGCTCCCAAAAACAACTCTCTGCCTATCCAACACTGGATAGCAGATATCAAAGCACTTAATTGCTCTCTCTCCACCTTCAACTCTGTCAAATCCCTTGGCATTAGCATCAACAAGAATATTAATCTCATCCCTCACATTAAAAACGCCGCTAAAGGTGCTCTATTCACTCTACACCACCTTAAAAAAATTAAACCCTTTATTCCAGCTGACGATTTTAAAATCGTTGTACAATCTCTTGTCCTTTCAAGAATTGACTATGGCAACCCCACCCTTGCTGGCACCCCCAAAGTCCAACTTGCCCCGATTAAATCTGTTCTCAACCTGGCGGCCAGGCTTATCTCTGACTGTAAAAGAAATGATCACATCTCTCCTGTCCTCAAAAACCTCAACTGGCTCCCAATAGAAGCAAGATCCACCTACAAGATTGCCTGTATCACTTACAAAGCCCTTCACCAAAACACCCCCTCATACCTTTCCGACATACTCCAAAAAGCAGGGTGTACTAGATTTTTGAGGAGCACTAACGCCTCGGATCAAAAGTAAAAAGATTCAATCACGTGCATTCTCAGGCAATGCCCCTTCGAGTTGGAACTCTCTTCCCAAAGATCTTCGTTGCAACCCCTCCTACCCTCTCTTCAAAAAAAGCCTCAAGATGCTTCTTCTCAACAAATATTGGGGTCCTTAATGATAGTGAACACTCTGTCCATTTTTTCATTCCACTCCTCGATTCACCGCCTCCTACTTCCATTTCCTATATTCTCTCTCCTTCTCTATCTTCCCCTCTCTATTTAATTATTCAACTCTCCTCTTCTCCGTTACTTGATCCTGAACTACTTTTTCCTTTTACTCTCGTAAGTTTCAAATGCCTTATCCTATGTTACTAAACTGCCCTTTGTTGACCTGTTTCTTGATGTTTAACCTATCCTGTAAAGCGCTCTGATACTCTTGGGTCCAGTAGCGCTATATAAAACCTTTTCAATAAATAAAAATAAAAATAATATAAATGCATGTTGATGAGTTTTCCCAGCCTGCTCTATTCATACTCTGTTTTACAGGGCCCCTGTTCTTACCAGATTCCTGTCTTACATGGGCTGTGACCCCTTGGGCATTAGCTGTGTAAATTGTGTGACTTCCCAATCGTTTTTTTACTTTACTTAGGGAATCAGAGAGGCTACTGACAGTTACTTTGAGAGCTCTAATTTCCCGCACCAAGTCTGCTATTTGCAGGGTGAGCGGTCTTTGAAAGGATTCCTCGATGGACATTTCGTTAGTATGGTTTGGTTACCTGTCACTACTATTTGTATCTAGGCTACTTGGGTGTAAATCTGATCACACTACTAATTGGACATCTCTTTTATGGCATGTGATAGCCTGTGTGCACTCCCTATGCGTCTGGTTCCCTTGACTAGTGGGGGTGTCAGGTGGTTCTGGTTGGCATGGCCGAGTGATGAAAATCTATTGCTACAGGGAAAAACAGCCAGATCAGCAAGAGTCGCTTGTGCTGTAGTATCCCCGCAAGCAGGTCTCCTAGGTGGTACATTTGAGGATTCTGGTGGCTGATTCCTGCTAGCTGCTCTTTTAAACATAGCTCGTATAGGCCCAATGTGTATAAGGCTTCTGGGTGCCTGTGGGTTAACGTGCTTAGATGAGGTGTTCGTGGGAATGGAATCAAGAAGTCCCTCACATTCAGCTAGTGAGTTATCTATACGATCCAATGCTCCGAACCCAGCAGCCGGGTTTAAAGTCAGAGCTTTCTTTTTCACCTTCATCTTGTGAGCTTCACCTGAACTTCCCTCAGAAACTTTATGCTTCCCCTTTACAATTCAGGTTGACAAGAGGGAAAGGAGAAGAGACTCAACCAGCAGGTAGCCTACACGGGAGACTCTGATAGTGATTGCAGGGAGGCACTTTCTGAACACAGTACCTTTTCCTTATCATGGATGTTGTAGATGTCAAAAAGTAGTCCTCCGAACAAGATGTCAGGGGGGTGGCCAAGCCCAGCTTCTTCTGGGCTATGACGGCGCAGATAGGCCTTGGCTTTGTCCGGGTGCGTCCCACGCAACGAGGCCCTGCGGACACCTGTATGCACCTCCATGAACTGAAAGGTGATGTGGGTGAAGTAGAGGAGGCTGGGGGCTTTGGTTCCTTTCCTCGGCTCGAAGGATTTGCATTCCAATTTTGAAAATGCCACTTTTAGAAAAGAGGAATTTTCCTTTACTAACCTTTTGTGACTTCTGCCAGTGTCCTGGGTCGTGTGTGTGTGAATGACTGTGAATGGCTCTGCTGTTTGGTTTTGTGTATTCCTCACAGACAGTGACAGGATGTCTGGATGAAGAGCTGTGCTTTGCCCCACTTACAATTTAAAAGGGCTTCCCTCAAGCACACACATAGGAGCTTGACACTAGTATCCCAGACTTCTTGGAACCTTGACAGGGGAAGGTTAAAACCTTCCAGATTAAGATCTGGGGTTGTATAGGAAATAACCACAGTTCAAAGGCTGGCACCATGTATAAGGATTGGACCTCAAGAGCCTATTTTTGAGTACAATCCAGGCCTTAGGACATCATTGAAAAAGGACTTGCCCCTCAGAAGACTGCCCTGCTGCTCCCATAGGACTGCCATGCTGCTTGTGGAGTGCCTTGCTTTCTGAGAAGGAAGACTGGAACTGCCCCCTTTATCCCAGACTAGCTTCAGTGACTCCAAGGATCAGTTGGCTGATCTCCTGTCTTAATTACAGAAACACAAAGAGCTTCAGAGGTCTCCCTGCAACTGCCCAGGACCTGTCTGAGCCCTTATGGCCTCTGCTGGAGTCTGTTGATGATCCTTAAAAGGTGCCTGTTAGACCTGACATCATTGGCTTGAGTCTGTCCTCCATTTTTTCTGTTTGCCTGCACTGTTTTACGATGTTTTGCTGGTATATGCTTTGGGCGCTGTGCCACTGCTGATCAGTGCCACAGCGCAAGTGCTCCCTATGTTAAATTGATGTATCTATTGTATCCATGTTTGGCCTATTTTGTTTACTGTCAGTCCCTAGTCTAGTGCACCAGGAGTGCCGGGGCTTGTAAATACAAATGCCGCTCGTGGGCTCGCAGCACGTGTTGTGCCACCCACAGGAGCGGCCTCGTAAAAGAATGTCTACGGGTCGGTCATTGCGAGACCCACGTGCAGCCTAGTGCTGTCACGCAGGCTGCGCTAGTATACCTACTTGCCAGCCCCTCAAACCTTCCCTTGACTCCATGTTAGTCACCCCTATGTTAGGCCCGCGGGCAGGGTGCATTGTAAGTATAAGGTAGGACACGCCTGACCAAGTTGGCATGTCCTAATAGTGAATTACAGCCATCTTCGTTCTTCACTATTGCGAGGTAGCCTGCTCTCCCTTAGTTAGAATGGGCCACCGGGATTATTAATGCTATGATCCTAGCTGGCTCGGGGAGCGTGGTGCAATGTCGAGTTTGGTATCCCTGAACTCGGGGTTTGATTACGCATCCGTTGGTGTGGATGGTTTTTGGACCCTGGGTTTGAAAATAGCACTTTTAGAAAGTGTCTATTTTCTTGTCTAACCATATCTGGTTTCTGCTGGTCTTGCGTGTGTGTGACAGGAGCTGGGTGGCTCCACAGGTCTGGATGAGTCAGCGTGGGATGAGTGGGACATTTGCGTTGAGAGTAAGGGGAGAGTAGTTGCTGATAGCCTGCCCTGCCTGATACAATGCTGGCTCCACCTCCTGCCAAGCGGCTGATGGCTCTGTGCCTGCCATGGACGATCCTAGCCCCACCTCCTACCAGGAGGCCGATAGCTCTGCTCCTGCCAGTGTCAATGCTGGCTCCACCTCCTGCTGGGCGTCTGAGGACCCAGCCCTGCTCAGTGAATAGGCCAGGTGCTTCTGCCTGGCTCCACCCACAACAGACCCAGGATGTTGGGAAATTCCCCTGCATGGACAAAGGGATCAAAGCCGAAAAGGGGTATAAGAGAAGGACCCCTGAACCAAGAAATCAGATCACTTCTGACAAGGAACCCTGTAACCAAGGACAAGAGGCCTGCTGATCTAAGGACTTGCCTACCCCTTCTGCCAGTGTGCTGTTTGCTGGGGGGAATCCTGCAGTGCTTCTTTATTTTTGCCAAGGAACCAGGAGAGAGGAACTGTGTGTGTACTCTCACGCTTGCTAAGAAAATCTCCAAGGACTGGAAGAGTGCCAGTCTCCTGCTGAAGTCACAGGGCTAAAGGACTTCATCTGCTTAAAGTGCTAGTTGCTGGAACCTGTGAATCCAGCACCTCTGAAAGAGCCAGCAACCTCGACGCCGACGGACGTCGCCGAATCCAGCTCGACATCGTGAGTAACGGCTCCAGTGTCCCGCTTCCTCGACGCCGGCCGCCGGGCCCGATCGACGCCAGCAGCAATGCCAGTGAGTAGTGAGTTCGGCTCCAGCTCCAAGGGACCTCGTGTCTGCACCGCTGCTGATCGCATCGCCCTCGTGCCCTCTCGACGCCGTGAGCGCTGCTCACTCTTTGCAACAGCATCATCGACGACGACACCTGCTGAGGCCTGATCGACACCGAGGACGCGAAGCCGGATTGCTCGACGCCGCTGATCATCGTGTGCTTCATTTTTCAAAGGTACTGTGTTGTTGGGGGTCCGTGTGACTCCGGGCTCGACGTAGCGCTCCTCGCGGTCGACGCCGAACCTTTGGATTAACTTTGCCTCGACGTCGTGTAGCCCCCGTGTGGTTACCCCGTTGCTAAGAACTGTGTTTCCAAGAAGAAGATTTACTTTGTTACGAAAGACTTTGTGCTAAAGAAGAAACTACCTTTGAACTATCATTTTTCCCTTCCCAGAGTATTTATTAAGATTGTGTACATTTTTGTCGTTATTTGGTCTTGTGCCTAAGCCTTATATAAAAAGACTTATTTTTATAATACTACAGTGTCGTGTCCATTTGTAGTGTATTCACTTTATTACTGTATGTGGTCATAAATGCTTAACACACAGCCTCTGAGATAAGCCTGTCTGCTCTGCCAAGCTACCAAGGGGGTGAGCAGGGGTTATCGAAGGGTGTGATCCCCTTGCCCTGACTAGAAAAGGTGTGTCCCTACTTGTCAGAAGTGCATACCTCTGCCAACTAGAGACAGCCGGTTCTAACATTGGATGCAGCGGTGAGGATTTGGACCTTGCATTTATGACCCATGTGCAGTGATTAGTGTGCACTACATAGTGAAAGCAGACCATAGCGCAGTCACAGTCTAATTTGGAAGGATCCTATTTTTGGTTCTCCGCTTTTCTGAAACTCGATTTTTTGAACACTGCCAGTTTTGACCATGAGTGACACCGGAGTCACTACCCCTGTTGTTGTCGTGGAGGAATTCGACAGAGCGAAGATAAACGTCTACAAACTGGAGGAACTGAAATCCTTCTGCAAGAAATTTAAAGTTCCTACCAAGGGCCTCAAGATTAAGAAGGAATATCTCAAAGCGTTGCAAGCCTGGTTAGAGGCCAGAGATCCCACTGATCCGGTGGTGGTACCGCCAGTGGAAGGGGATGAGGAGGCGCCAGCGAATGGGCCCGAGTCCTCTCCCGGAAGCAGTGTTTCCTCCAAAGGTCTTTCCCCTGAAGAACGAGAAGAAAGGGCGAAGGAGCGTGCATACAACATGGAAATGGCAAGGCTAAAGATAAATGGGCAGTTGGAGTTAGAAAATGCAAGAGGTAGAAGAGAAGCTGATTTGGAGACCAAAAGGTTAGATTTTGAAAGAGAGAAGTTAGCTTTGGAGCGTGATACCAAGTTGAGGGAGTTGGACATCCAAGCTAAGAAGTTAGAATTGAATCCCTCTGGTGGCAGCATCCCATCTGGGCCTGCAGAAAGTAAGTCGTCAGTGGTAAATGAGCATACCGCTGAATGTGAAGTGATGGCTAAAAGCAACTTTGAAAATAGCACTTTCGCATGCAGGCAGTCCCGACAGTTTCCATTCAGCCGGAAAGCAGGATTTGACTGCCATTGCGATACCACCTCCTCTTGTGGTCCTATTGGAAGTAAAGACGGTATAGTTCTGAGGGAAGGCAAGATTCAATATAGCAGAATCAGAGTTCTGCAGCCAGGTTTCTGTCATTAGAAAGATATTGGGATCATCTTTCTCAATCAGTTCATAAATGAACTGGTGGTGCTTTACCAGAGATCTAACATTTAAGCACCAAATACGAAGATCTCGAGATGCAACACACTTTCGTGTGACAGGAATAGCGTCTTCCAGGGACCGGATCTTAGTGGGGCTCTTAAGTGACCAGCCCTTACAGGCACAGCTATAAGGGCCGACTAATGGGTCCACAGGCGTGCATACACATCCTCTGGACATTTGCCCTATGGCCAACAGCTCTGACCGTGTGTAAAACAACATACCTGCCAGAAACTGCAAAGCTACACCACGACGAGAAACAGAGCCTGCCCCACCTCGCACTGCCTCGACGCGGACGAGCGCAGACAGGCAGGACTCTGGCACGACTCCGGCTAAGCGACGGCGTCCTCACCTGCGCGTCCCGCTGCGCGGGAGAGGGGAGCTTGAAGTAGGGTCACCAATCCTAGCGCGAGCGCGAGGACGCTCCAAGATGGCGCCTGAATCTAAAATCTCAGCCCTACCCAAAATGGCGCCCACAATGAACCACCCCCGGGATCCAGGCCGCCAAAACGGCAGTGAGGGAGCCAATTATATGCAGAATGAGGAAGGGGGCAAGACCCTGCTAAAAACAGGGGAGAAGTGCAGCAAAATAAAATAAAATCAAATCACAAAATCAGGGAAGGTTAAAAGGCGAAAGCGCCAACAGCAGTGCCAGCAACAGCGTGTGCGCGGTGAAATAAGCGTCTGTCAAGGCCGCCTCGACACGGAGGTCCGCCTTAAGTAGGGCCACCAATCCTAGCGCGAGGACGCTCCAAGATGGCGCCCGAATCTAAAATCTCAGCCCTACCCAAAATGGCGCCCACAGTGAACCACCCCCGGGATCCAGGCCCGCCAAAACGGCGGTGAGGGAGCCAATTATATGCAGAATGAGGAATGGGGCAAGACCCTGCTAAAAACATGGGAGAAGTGCAGCAAAATAAAATAAAATAAAATCACAAAATCAGGGAAGGTTAAAAGGCGAAAGCGCCAACTGCAGCGCCAGCAACAGCGTGTGCGCGGTGAAATAAGCGTCTGTCAAGGCCGCCTCGACACGGAGGTCCGCCTTAAGTAGGGCCACCAATCCTAGCGCGAGCGCGAGGACGCTCCAAGATGGCGCCCGAATCTAAAATCTCAGCCCTACCCAAAATGGCGCCCACAGTGAACCACCCCCGGGATCCAGGCCCGCCAAAACGGCGGTGAGGGAGCCAATTATATGCAGAATGAGGAAGGGGGCAAGAACCTGCTAAAAACAGGGGAGAAGTGCAGCAAAATAAAATAAAATCAAATCACCAAATCAGGGAAGGTTAAAAGGCGAAAGCGCCAACAGCAGCGCCAGCAACAACGTGTGCGCGGTGAAATAAGCGTCTGTCAATGCTGATGGTCTGTCCAGATTTTTCCGCCTTAGTGAAGAGGACTCCCTAGGTCAAGGGTAGTTCTCCCCACATTTCAGCTGGAGGGGACACGTGTTAGACCTGACATCATTGGCTTGAGTCTCTCCTCCAATTTTTTCTGTTTGCCTCCACTGTTTTACGATGTTTTGCTGGTATATGCTTTGGGCGCTGTGCCACTGCTGATCAGTCCCACAGCGCAAGGGCTCCCTATGTTAAATTGATGTATCTATTGTATCCATGTTTGGCCTATTTGGTTTACTGTCAGTCCCTAGTCTAGTGCACCAGGAGTGCCGGGGCTTGTAAATACAAATGCCGCTCGTGGGCTCGCAGCACGTGTTGTGCCACCCACAGGAGCGGCCTCGTAAAAGAATGTCTACGGGTCGGTCATTGCAAGACCCACGTGCAGCCTAGTGCTGTCACGCAGGCTGCGCAAGTATACCTACTTGCCAGCCCCTCAAACCTTCCCTTGACTCCATGTTAGTCACCCCTATGGTAGGCCCGCGGGCAGGGTGCATTGTAAATATAAGGTAGGACACGCCTGACCAAGTTGGCATGTCCTAATAGTGAATTACAGCCATCTTCGTTCTTCACTATTGCGAGGTAGCCTGCTCTCCATTAGTTAGAATGGGCCGCCGGGATTATTAATGCTATGATCCTAGCTGGCTCGGGGAGCGTGGTGCAATGTCGAGTTTGGTATCCCTGAACTCGGGGTTTGATTACGCATCCGTTGGTGTGGATGGTTTTTGGACCCTGGGTTTGAAAATACCACTTTTAGAAAGTGTCTATTTTCTTGTCTAACCATATCTGGTTTCTGCTGGTCTTGCATGTGTGTGACAGGAGCTGGGTGGCTCCACAGGTCTGGATGAGTCAGTGTGGGATGAGTGGGACATTTGCGTTGAGAGTAGGGGGAGAGTAGTTGCTGATAGCCTGCCCTGCCTGATACAATGCTGGCTCCACCTCCTGCCAAGCGGCTGATGGCTCTGTGCCTGCCATGGACGATCCTAGCCCCACCTCCTACCAGGAGGCCGATAGCTCTGCTCCTGCCAGTGTCAATGCTGGCTCCACCTCCTGCTGGGCGTCTGAGGACCCAGCCCTGCTCAGTGAATAGGCCAGGTGCTTCTGCCTGGCTCCACCCACAACAGACCCAGGATGTTGGGAAATTCCCCTGCATGGACAAAGGGATCAAAGCCGAAAAGGGTATAAGAGAAGGACCCCTGAACCAAGAAATCAGATCACTTCTGACAAGGAACCCTGTAACCAAGGACAAGAGGCCTGCTGATCTAAGGACTTGCCTAACCCTTCTGCCAGTGTGCTGTTTGCTGGGGGGAATCCTGCATTGCTTCTTTATTTTTGCCAAGGAACCAGGAGAGAGGAACTGTGTGTGTACTCTCACGCTTGCTAAGAAAATCTCCAAGGACTGGAAGAGTGCCAGTCTCCTGCTGAAGTCACAGGGCTAAAGGACTTCATCTGCTTAAAGTGCTAGTTGCTGGAACCTGTGAATCCAGCACCTCTGAAAGAGCCAGCAACCTCGACGCCGATGGACGTCGCCGAATCCAGCTCGACATCGTGGGTAACGGCACCAGTGTCCCGCTTCCTCGACACCGGCCGCCCGGCCCGATCGACGCCAGCAGCAACGCCAGTGAGTAGTGAGTTCGGCTCCAGCTCCAAGGGACCTCGTGTCTGCACCGCTGCTGATCGCATCGCCCTCGTACCTTTGGATTAACTTTGCCTCGACGTCGTGTAGCCCCCGTGTGGGTTACCCCGTTGCTAAGAACTGTGTTTCCAAGAAGAAGATTTATTTTGTTACGAAAGACTTTGTGCTAAAGAAGAAACTACCTTTGAACTATAATTTTTACCTTCCCAGAGTATTTATTAAGATTGTGTACATTTTTGTCGTTATTTGGTCTTGTGCCTAAGCCTTATATAAAAATACTTATTTTTATAATACTACAGTGTCGTGTCCATTTGTAGTGTATTCACTTTATTCCTGTATGTGGTCATAAATGCTTAACACACAGCCTCTGAGATAAGCCTGTCTGCTCTGCCAAGCTACCAAGGGGGTGAGCAGGGGTTATCGAAGGGTGTGATCCCCTTGCCCTGACTAGAAAAGGTGTGTCCTTACTTGTCAGAAGTGCATACCTCTGCCAACTAGAGATAGCCGGTTCTAACAGTGCCCCACTAGGTCATGGACCATTGGCTTGCATTGCTGGAGCTCCTACTCTGAAGAAGGGTAAAATCCTGATGCTTTGGACTCTTCGTGACCATGAAAAGGCCTGTTCCTGCTGAGATTCCATCGCTTATGACAACCACCAAAGCTCCTGTGAATTTGATTCTCCACGCTACAAGGAACCTGTCAACAACTAGATATGTGTAGGAGAAGGTCATTCATAGTCTTTTTAACATCTCAGGTCGCTCTACGCCCAGACCTGATAAAGACTTAGCACGATGTATAGTAGGATCGGAACTTCTATGTCATTATATGCTGCCTGTACTGAAATTTCATTTCATTTTTTGGGCATAAAGGGGCTGATGAATCTGGCCCATTATAATGAGTAACTTTATGCTGAAACAGATTGTAAAGGTTGTTCTCAAAGCATTTACATTTGGTTTTAAAGAATTTACATTTGTTATGTTATGTGTTGACAATTCTGTTTTCTTGTACAAGCACTTTTCACTTTTTCACAATTGGAGCACCGATTTTTGATCCAAATCAATTATTCTCATATGCATTTTTCAAAAACATATCATTTTTATGAACTACTCAGATCTACTTTAGATTATTTCTCTTGGGTGAAATCAATTTACATAGTATACAATTAACCAACATGTCATCTGACATAACCACTTGTGTTTATGTACTCCGAGCTCATTACATAGACAGCAGAAGTAGTGTCACATTTAGGATGTAGAGGAATGTCAACAATCCTAAACATTTGAATTTAGAAATAGAAGATAAAGAGATTTGCATTTGACATAAGTAGTTTTAGCTGTTGAATCCAACAGCATGTTAAATGACTGGAAATCATGCTTCAGAACTGGAAGGGTGACAAACCCTTCAATCTCAGACATCAGGGAACATCTCCTGCCCGCTTTGATGCAGGAAAATTTGAAATTGCCTTCCTACACTATTTGTCAGCATTTTATGACACAGTAGACCAAAATATACTTCTTAATCGATTAGAAATGGCTACTAGTATAAACTGCAGAGAATTACAGATTACTGTTTTGGTATTTATGGCACCTTTGTTGTACTTTTATGTTGTTAATGTGTATGCCTCTGAAGACCAGCATTCAGGTTGACTTACACCTGCTGTGTGATATTCAACATGACCATCACTTCTGACCATCTTCTGGTGCTCCTGAGATTGAGTATGGTTGCTGGGTGCTTCCTGGGTTCATTATCAGCATTCACCTATTGAGCATCAGGTAAGAGAGTATGAGATGGCAACATTTTATGTAACTGGTGTACTTGCACCATTGCTATTACTTACCATCTACCTTTATCTTTATAGTCAGACATGCTGTGTGAGCGGTGTGTGCAATCCCTTTAAACAACCAGGGGGGAGAATGCAAGCCAGACAAGTAAAATATGTTATTGCTCCACTTATGATTATTACTTGGTGGAAAGTGATAGACTATCATTTAAGCTCTCTCCTCCCGCACAGCATTAATCAATTTGTGACACTAGGTCCTTGTGGAATTTGTGGAAGACAGACTTAAGACAAAGTCCTAACTTAAGTCTGTCTTGAGATTGTCTCATGTCTGTCTTAATTCTGTTTTAAGTCTGTCTTAAGTTTGTCTAACTTCTGTGAATACCAAAAGTAGTAAGTTTAGAATTTTGTCTTAAATTACTTCTGTGAATCGGGCCCACACTGTGCAATTTTATGTGGCATTGTGACCCCACTTACACCACAGAGGGGTGGCCACAATGCTGTCACATTGTAAATGTAGGGTTGTTGCCTGTACAGGACTCTGTCCCACCATTCAAATCTGTACAATTATGCTACTTGCACCCCTTTTATATTAAAGAGGTTAATGGAGTGCACCTGAATCCACACCTCCCTCTATAGGGTAAAAGATTAGTAAATCAATTTCTGCTCTAAAGCTGAGGCTGTCACAGCAGCGCTATTCAAAGACCTGTGCCTCTCTGAATTTGCTCTCAGATGCTGCCATCTTGAAAAATGTTAACCAGGGACTTTTCTTCAGGTGGCCATATTTCTAAAGTTTCCCTAAGAAACAAGACCCATATACTTCAGTAGAAATGTTGTTAATGAGACCGGTATGTGCTATCAGTCTTTGATCTGATGTGATTTGAAAACGCAGGTGCTCAGTTCACAGTGGGATAAGAAAATAGGGACAAATAATGCGTCAGGTATTTTCTCTTCCCCTGTTGCAGCAGATAAAAAGCTTCCTTCGGAGGAACTATACGCCACGAGTTATCTATTCTCTGTAACGCACATACAATATCATTAAAAATCAACGAATTCAAATGTGAATGAAGTGCACTGAAATGAGAATTCGTGTCATGCAAAAGCAGACAGGCTTTTGTAATGTCCTGGTGTTTCCCTCGTACATTTGGCTGTTCAGTTACAACCGCATGTGACAGTTAACCAAAAGAAGCCATGTACATTTTGAAATAATGAATAGATTCCGTAAAATGCATATTGAGTATTAAAGTGGTTTAGTTAGGGGCCTGCGGCTAAGCTGAGAGGCCCATACATATTCAATTGAGTGACAGAAAATATCCTCTCAAGAGGGGAATGCATACATTTTTTAATTTTTTTTTATTGAAAGTACGGTCAAATTAGATATGAGCATGTCGGAAAAGCAGTTGCATGCCAGTGAGCCAAACATAGTTTTTTTTTGTGTGAAAATGAATAAAATATTTAGTGAAATTTGATCCCTGCGGGAATTTCTCATAAGGTCATAAGCATTTCCCTTGTACTTTCAGCGCCCTTTTTGCATTCCCCTTCAACTGCCGTTCAATAAGGTACTGTTTCTGCTTTGTGAATACTTTCCCTCAATTGTTGACCTTAATAGACTATCAAAATGCCTGTTAATTAGATTGTTGTCAGTGAGTGATTGGGGCTTATGATATGCATTTATATTTTATTTATGTGTCATTTTTTAATGTAATTGCTATTTACTATTTTTATGGCAGAGAAGATCAGAAAGCAGAAAGCTAAAAGTGATCTGCAAGAAATAATGGAGCATTTGTACAAGGAGATAGCAACGCCGTAGCGTCAAGGTTTTGACGTTACAGCAGCTTTTTTTATCGCTTTATTTACTAGTTGCCGCTAGGCACTTTTCTACTTTTTTCCAGCGTGAACGTGAATTTTCAGGATCGCCACTTCTGTTAGCGGGACTTAAAAAAAAATCAGATGCAAGGTAGGCGTTCCAGTGCAAAATCTGCCACTAACCCCACTTTGCGATATTTACAAGGAATTCCTTGTATGGTGCAAAACCAAACACACTGCATTTAACTCCTCTTAAAGGCAGATTTTTAAGACCAAAAAATATCTGGTCTTAAAAATGGTGCAAACACTTGGGGCCTCATTTGAAGTTTTGGTGCTCGACAGCGCTGTAAGGAATGTTGCTGCGCTGCCCTGCCACAAAACTATAGAGTAGGATTGTGATCCATCAATTAGACGGGGCGCATTCCTGGGCCTCATTCATGTTAAGTGTTGCATCGTTGTGACAAAACAGCGTTGCAACACTTTTCACTACGCCCTTCTTGTAACACAATGGATGCGCTGTATTCACTGTATGGCGCTCCATGTCGCAATTAATGAGTGATACATCTGGAATCCTGATGTGTCTGTAAACGCTAAAGTCACGCATTGCTGCAGTTGTGCCACAAGCATGACACAACTCCAGCAATGCATGGGGCCAGCCTATCCAGGTGGCACTGCGTCACCGTTACCCCTGCCAATTGGCAGGCATAAGGTACTGACGCAGTGGCGTTCTACAATTGTTGCAGTGACATTTGATGGATTTACCTGAGCCACTCCTAAGAGGCGTTGTTGCGTGGAAACGCTCACCCTGAATACATTATACCTGATGCAGGTGTAATGTTGCACAGGGCTTTGCCACAAGGTCACGCATATTCCTAGATGCGTCACTTTGCCAATACAGTGCAACGTGGTGCAAGAATCATGCTGCAAGTACATCAAGAAAATGCCGCACCAGTGGGGTGAAACTATCAGAAGGGGCTCATGACTAAGCACCCTGTCTTTTTCCCCATACGTTGGCATGCAATGGCTGCCTTACGCCAATGCAGGCACCCGTGAGCCAAGGTGCAAGAGTGACTGTGTTGCGGAGTTGATTAATGTTGTGGCTCCATCTCTACTCAAGACATCTGGAGGTTGGACTGGAGTAGTGGATGGCGGGAGTGAACCAGTTGGCCTTGTGGAGTGTTGTTTGCGTGGTCTTTTCTTGAAGGGTGCCAGGGTGAAGGCAATGTTTGAGATCCATTGGTGGATGTTTCGCGCTGCGTTGTTGGCATCTGTAAGCGTTGGCAGAGTGGTGATGCTGAGGGAGTTGACGGGAAGTTCTACGGTGGCCATGATGCAGCTGCGACGCTGGGGCAATGATGGCGATGGTGTACGGTGGGTGTGGTGAAGGCATGATGTAAACAATGATGGTTGGTACAGAAGAGTCCCATGGTGTGGCTGTAGTTGAAGTTCCTGCTGGTGGAGAAGCGTGTGTCAGGCTATGTGGGTTGGTGTGCTGACTAGCTACTTGAGTCCGATGTTGGTGAGGTTCCCCAGGAGAGGGATGGTGGTCTGGTCACTGGGGTTGTCCAGGTGGAATTTGAGGTCTCTGAGTATGATGTAGTCAGTGGAAGGGAGAGCCTCGGGTGCAATGAGGTCAACAATGGCATAGGTGAATGGGGGTTCATGTCCCGGGGGCCTGTAGATGAGGGTGGTGTTGGTCGGGATCTGGGAGTTGAGGTGTTCCATGGTCACCGTCGGGTCATTAGAGTGCGTGGTCAGTCGGATTGTGCTTTTTTAGATAATGGCAATGCCTCTTCCTGGCCACTCTGGTGGTCCGTGTGAGTGAATTTGTAGTTGTCGTGATGGTGATGGCGATGTCCGGTTCTGTAGCAGAGGTTGGTCCAGGTTTCTGTGAAGAAGGCAATGTCAGAAGAGATGGCGTTGAGGAGGTCCCAGATTTCTGTTGCGTGTTTGTGCAGGGACCGCATGTTGAGGAGGATGCAGTTCAGCCGTCAGCTGCGATGTTGGTCGGCTGGGTGGCAGGAGGTTCTGGTGTGCTGATGTGGCAGAAGGTGCATTTGCAGTTTCGACAGGCGCAGGGTGCAAGAGAATTTTACAGTGTTGCTAGATGACAGCCGGTGTGGTGTCCAGGGTTGATGGCGAGGAGGGTGCTTGCGTCGTAGTGGTGGAGTGCCCGATAGGAAGGGTCCTTGGTGGACGCAGTCCAGGGGCGGACAGATGCAGGTGGGCTTGTCTTTGCTGCACCAGTGGTACGCCCACTGTGCATGGCCGCCATTATTTAGTGCTGCGAGGGGGGACTGGACAGCTGGGGGGTGGGAAATACGGGAAAGGACAGTGGAGGGGGCGGATACACGGGGGAATTAGGGGTTGAAATCTTTTTTTTTTTACATTCTTACCTCAAGCCCGGGTCCCGCGTCTTATATGCTCCTGCTCTCCTGCGTCAGCTTCCAGGGACAGAAAACAGGCAGCCTAGCTCCCTACTCTCAGCCAATCACAATGCTGCAATGTGGCATTGTGATTGTTCTTGAGTGCCGTGACAAGGCTTTCAGCCAGGGGCTGGAGTGGTGGGCATGTTCTCCATGCAGGCTGTAATGCAACCTGCATCGCAAACAGGGGTGTGCGCATGACTGCTTTGGGCAGCCTGAGAGGGCCATCCAAGCAGTCATTGTGCATTTGAGTTGCCATACCACTCCGCCCCTGCCTTGCTCCATGAAAAGAGCAGCCCCACCCACCCTCCCGACCGCAAAGGAAACATAGCATGAGTAATTCAGAAAGTTATAATCATGTTATGTTTCCTCTCCGTGCACTGCTTAAAAGCAGTGGGGAGACGGACGCTCTTCCACCATAGCGAGTGAGCTGCCTCTGGGGGTGCGTCACCCACAGATGCTAGGCCTCATCCCAACTTGACCCTCGGGCCTCCTCCCCTACGCATCTGACCTTCTCCCCACCTGAACATTGACACAGTGGCACAATCCGCTGCACTCTCTCAAAATCTGTGACTCGGCCAGCAGGAGGCTCAGCAAGTGGGATTTCACAAGCCTGGCTACAGCAGTTGTCACCAAGACAGCTGGGTAACCTCCCAATTCAGGTGATACAACAGGCCCCCCTTAAGCGTGAAGTTACAGTGCTCCCACCACACAAGTTCGGCCCAGCCTAGGGGCCTCACCCTCCACAGTGTCCAACCAGCACAACATACTCTGGCCTGTGATGCAGAGAGGTGCCGCCCAAAATTGGTAATCTCCTTTGTGCACCCGGTAGTGTTGGAGAGTGGTATGCAATGCAGACCTCCCTATGTTGGTGTGCAGGAGCACCTCTACCATTCACAGCTCCAAGGGGCACCAGGTGGTCTTCTCACACAGGTCAACAATGTGTTTCCATGCAACCTGGCAGATTTCACTACCAGGTAAGGACGATCGCCAACGCCTCAATGTCTACTGTCATGGCCCAGGTATCGGTATACAAGGGAACCCGTAAAATTGGCCGCGGACCACGGGTAGAACTGGTTATTTTTATTTAACAAAGGTCCTAGGTTAAAGTAATGACAAAAGAATTAAATTACACAGGCTCGAGATAAAGGCTGTGTTTTTCCTTCTTCAGAGTCCAGCCGGACCTAGAAGCGTTTATTTTGGAAAACAATTTTGTAAGCATAGATAGAATTTAGGCGAGAACAGGTCGCACATGAATAACTGGGCACAAGCCTGTACCTGGTCAGAAGAAGACAATACAGGGGAAAAGGAAAAATAACTAACAGGCAAACAAGGAGAAAAGGGTGGCTTATAACACAATGCAAACAGTTTTTGAATAAGCACAAACTCACAGTAACTACCGTAAAAATTGCAAATCATAACACGAGCAGTACTGTAAAACAGTCGACGAACGTTTCGATCCCTATCTCCAAAAATATAGTGGGATCATCTTCAGGACTAAAGTGAGCTTTGCCTGATTGGTTGAGTGAGCCTGTAGGGTTTAAACAGGGAGGAAAAGAAAGGGAAATGAAAATTCTAACAACAATAATTTTTAACTAGTCAGTCGCCTCTTTTTTCATGCAAGGTGCAACACATGCACATGCAGTTGGTTAATCCAAAGGGCACGGATGGCTATGTGCTCGTATTTGGAGTGTGGGTGACCGAGTAGGACATACCGCTTTCGTTCATTGAGAAGTGCTCGGGGACGTGATATCCGGCGTTGGTGCTAAACACAGGTGTCCTCTCCATTGAAAAACCAGTAGTTGCTTTCAAAAAAAGTAAAAACCTCAGAGACCATCTAGTGAGGGCTGCTTTGCCCACTTCTTTACCTCCGGCTACACTTGATAATGTATGGGGTCTGTCCCCCATTGTTGGGCATGCTAAATGTGGTGGGTGCAATAATTGTGATAGCACCATAGAAGGAAAAAGTTTCACCTTCAACAATGTTACAATACAATGTCGTTCCTTCTCCAACTGCAACACCTGCAATGTCATCTATTTAATCCTATGCCCATGCCAAAAAGTTTACATTGGACAAACTAGCCAGAAGGTAAAAATCCGTATTGGGCAATACAGAAGTCGCATTCGGTGCGGGACTCTAAATGCACCTCTGGTGGAACATTTTGCAGCCCAAAAACATTCTGACAGCGATTTGAAATGGACTGTCCTGAAAGTACTGAGACTCCCTATCGAGAGGTGGTAACATGGGACAGTTACTGAACAAAGAAGAGCTGAAATCAATCATACAGTTCAACTCTATCCAGGATGGCCTAAACAGAACAGAGGATTGGACCAGTTTAATATAAGTTGTTGTCCTCCTGCATGAGCTTATACAATCGTCTGTAATTCAATTGTAATTTTCTCAAATGTTAGTTGGTTTTAATTAGCGTGTGACCCTGTGACTCAGAGAACCGCACTTTGACAAGAGCCCATATATCTTAGATGCGCTCCCTTCTAACCCCTTAATCACCAGTTGGTTCACTCAACCACTCTAAGATGGCGCCCATTATCAGAATCACTGTCACTCCGGATAAGTCCGCTCTCACTTTCCATCACCACAATCACGGACTATATTAGGCGCGGCAGCATGCAGACACTCAACACCAGGCCATTGAGCCTCCAGACGGGACCCCATTTCGGCCCCACTACGAGCACATTACGGTAAGCCTTGACTTGACACACCTCCCTGACTCGCACGAGGGACGGGTCCAGTCCAATATATCTTATGTGTGCCTTCCATAATCTTCCTTGCAGGCTTGCACGGAAAAGGCCAACGCCATTGAGCGCCCTGCGGAGATAATAATCCGTAACTCACGGTAATTACCTGCCTGCACCTGCCGCCCTCACCTTCACCTGTATGTACTTCCTACCTACAAATCCTAAAACCCCCCCCTTTTTTATTCACAGGTTATATTTTTATCGAAGTTTCCCGCCGAGCCTACGCTAGAGACGCTAGGCTGTAACGTAATATTCTATTCCTCCACTGCACCTATACTTGCCACACCGGCATCACCTCACAGGTCCTAATCTCCGGCCTACCACTCTTTTTCAGGCCTAAATCGAACCGACCAGACTGGGTAAATACTGTTATCCTTCCTGAAACGCCGCGCGCCAAATGCAAGGCGGAAACGGTAACCCCGGTAACCCTACTTCTACCTTAGTGACTCAAACCTGTCATTCGCCAAGTGTATGACTAAATCACTTTTTTATAGGCATTGGTTACTTCGGAACCTGAGTGCCGACTGAAGTGTTTCAAGCCACGTCCAGCCCACTGTGCCTTGCCCGTGGTAACCATGATTTCCTAATTTTAGATTAATTCACAACCCTTGTCGAACTCCTGGCCTACACTCCCCCACTCTGTCATTTTTCGCACCAACGCCGGATATCACGTCCCCGAGCACTTCTCAATGAACGAAAGCGGTATGTCCTACTCGGTCACCCACACTCCAAATACGAGCACATAGCCATCCGTGCCCTTTGGATTAACCAACTGCATGTGCACGTGTTGCACCTTGCATGAAAAAAGAGGCGACTGGCTAGTTAAAAATTATTGTTGTTAGAATTTTCATTTCCCTTTCTTTTCCTCCCTGTTTAAACCCTACAGGCTCACTCAACCAATCAGGCAATGCTCACTTTAGTCCTGAAGATGATCCCACTATATTTTCGGAGATAGGGATCGAAATGTTCGTCGACTGTTTTACAGTACTGCTCGTGTTATGATTTTCGATTTTTATGGTAGTTACTGTGGGTTTGTGCTTATTCAAAAACTGTTTGCATTGTGTTATAAGCCACCCTTTTCTCCTTGTTTGCCTGTTAATTCTTTTTCCTTTTCCCCTGTATTGTCTTCTTCTGACCAGGTACAGGCTTGTGCCCAGTTATTCATGTGCGACCTGTTCTCGCCTAAATTCTATCTATGCTTACAAAATTGTTTTCCAAAATAAACGCTTCTAGGTCCGGCTGGATTCTGAAAAAGGAAAAACACAGCCTTTATCTCGAGCCTGTGTAATTTAATTCTTTTGTCATTACTTTAACCTAGGACCTTTGTTAAATAAAAATATACTTTCATGGCCCAGCAACTCCACAGCACCTCCGCATCCCACTCCGGGTCTCCCAGACGCAGGTCCAGCGGGCCATCAGGCCCAGGGGACTGTCCGCGCTTTCAAGGTTTTGGATGCCATGGTTTTACAAGGAGTGCGCAATGATAAGTGATGCATCACTGGTTTTGCCCAGTGATGTGCCTCTTTTCATGATTGTAGACCTGAATTTCCTCTTCCCCTGGGACTCTGGCTGGGCATCCTGGCTGTTGGTGGGCTTGGGAGGTTGTTGATTTGTGCTGCACTTGGCCCTGGCTGCTCCATTCTGCATTCCATTGGTTGTGTTTCCAATTTTTCATTGGAGGTGGGCTTATAGACTATTGTGGCACTAGAGGCAAAAAAAGTCATGTTGGGTGGACTAACAGGCGTTTTTTTTGCCGCTAATGGATCTTTTGTCAGCTTTTGCCCGCTGACGTCAGAATTTGTATCGCCTTCACGCAAGGGTTAGCAGTAGTTTTCACTGCAGCTACCTGAAACTATCACCATGTAGCGACATCCTGTAAATATATCACTAATAGGGCGATAGTTTTGGGTGATAGGCTGCGGCAAGAAAACTGCAGCTAACTAGCATTAGCGTTAGTTAGCGGCAGTTCTTGCACATATACCCTAATGTTTCTTTTCAAATAAAATAAGAATCTGAAAAACTTAAAGCGAAATAAAGGATCCCAGAAAACAAGAGAGCAAAATCAGGAGCAGCCATTAAGATGTTTGCAGAAAGAGTGATAAGCAGCCGCAGTGCATCCATTGGGGCGTAGGGGCGTAGCCCCACTAAGCCTGGACGCACCGCAAAATTTTGTGAAATTGACATGCACAGCACAATATATAATAAGCGCCGCAGCGCAGCGCTTCAATCCGGGACACACCCGATTGAATCCGGAGAGTGCGCAGGGGCAGGGGGTGGGGCTGGCTGGTCTACTTCAGCTTGAGTGACAGTCTGCAGCAGGCCAGCAGCAGTACTGTGCATGAGGATTTTTGGCTTTTACCTAGCTCGAGCATGCACGCTGGTAACCTGACTTAAAAGGGACCGAAGGGGGTGCTGCTTTAGCCGGGCCGCAGCAACCCCCGGGGTTTCAAAGGCGCCAGGGCGAGTAGTCAGTGTGCCCCCTTAGCCAATCCTGGCACTGCATGCAGCGCCAGGATTTACTGGTCCACCGCGCAGAAGGGCAGGCAATCCATTATTGGATGCCGCGCGTGGGTGGTGGCACACTACCTCAGCCGCACTGCATATGGCCAATCACTGTAACTTCAGCATGTGAAGTCATGCTGAAGTCACAAAGCCATGGCCATTCGGGATGTGTGCGCGCTGTGACGTTTCTTTTCAGTACTAGTAGTTTCTACTAAGTGTAGGGGCTCGAAACGCCAGGTGCGCGCAGGCAGCAGCAGACGTCCGACTTGACATACTTGACGCGGGACCCACCTGAGGAGGTATGTACCCATACAATATATTCTACGGACTAAGGCACAAGTGATCTGTTTCAGTCTAACCGCATAACAACGCCAGTAGCTGTCATCTATTGCAATTGTGCGGAAATGGAGGCAGACGGTACAAAATGATGCAGCACGAAAGGGCAAATTGGGCGGCATAATGCACATTCTGTAGCAGTATTATTCGGCTGTGTTGTTTTCAATTGTGTGGCACTGTAGGCAGGCAAACTTGATTCAATTATGCGGCAAAGAAAACCAAACTGGGCGGCATAATGCACACACTGGCTAAAAGGTTATATTTTTTTCAAGACACATTCATACTCTCTGAGCGCATTTAACCTAACTAAAACCAACGTAACGCTTTAATACAGTAATCAACAACTGAAAGGTGGCCCGTTGACCTTTGAAATGCAATGTCACTGCAACACCGAATGTGTTGTTTTCTAACTTTAATCTGTTTAAATTAAAACATGGCTGACATCTGCAATTATGAAGCAGAGAGTGAATTAATTGGCAAGTGCGTTAAATACATGATTGTGCAGACAAAAAACGCGTTGGCAGCGGAATCGCATCATTCCAGGGGTCCGGATTATAATTCAGGTACACTGAGGAGCACACCATGCTCCCCTTTGCAATGCCTGTCGACCTGGCTACGACTGCTGCAAACTATATCTACATACAGAGAATTCCTTGTGGAGCTAGCAAATGCTTCCAGCTCTCCTTATATCTGCAGTCAACGCCAAGGCATACAGATTGGTGCACCACTCATCCCTGTAAGAATAAATATTAAAATACATAACTAAGTTTACTTCAGATCACATATATATGTGGAGAAGCGTGGCTCAGTGGTTAGAGGCGGCAGACCCAGAAGCTGAGATCGGCCGTGGACCAGGGTACGATTCCCCACCTCGGCGGGTCTCGGGCTCAAAAATTCCTCAGAGTCGACAATTCTCGCTCTGGTGCCTACTCGACTCACGGGGTCACACTCTGCGACTCTGGGCAATAGCTTGCTTAATCTCCACTACGGCCCCTCGCGGCGGGATGCCTGGCTTTCACCTTGTGGATACCCGGCCGGGGTATCTCACAGGGGAATACCAGGACGGGTTCCCTAAGCAAGCGCCTTGAGGCCCCTGGGTTAAAGTGCGCTATATAAATCGAAACACATTTACATTTACATATAGCGTCAGTGGTGCGCTGGGACTAAGACCCAAGAAAGTATGCATAAGTAAGGACGGATGTCTGCTTTTAATTAGTAATGCATAAGAGAATGATAAGTGCCCTAGGTGTGGGATTGGTCAGGCCGAGGTGGCTCATATTTTTTATGGCTATAATAAGCTGTTACCCTTGAAAAATGCTTTAAAGAAATATTAGGAGAATGTACTAGGCAGAAGGGTTTTTCTCACTCCTTCTCTGATTCTACTGGGTTGGTTGGTTGATAGCTTTATTTCGATATGCAGATATCATAAAAGCATTTCAAAAATATATAAAACAGCACATCGTAGAAAAACTGTTACAAGTTAAGAACAGGTGAGATAAAATAGTTCTGTTTGTACAGCAAATAAATTAATTAAAAAGGAATTAAATTGATATAGACAGTCTTTTTAAGCGGATCAACCATGCCCATTTTAAAAATTTCGAAACGCCACAGACTATGGGGGAGGAAGTGTCAGTTAATAAAATCCGTAAAGCCACCATGTACTGGCGAGTTCCTAATTGACTGCAGAGAGGTTTGAGCCAGCGTCTTCTTGGGCGGGTGTAATCGGGGCACTCAAAAAAGAAATGTGCCACAGTTTTGGGCCTAGTTGAACAAAGGGCACATTGAGGTGATAAGTTTTCAATTCGGGGACCCTCCACAGGCGAGCCCATAAAAGGAGGGGCCGGAGGCGAGCCTGGTCCTTAATTGATTTACAACCCGCATCCAAAAGCACCGGGACTGTTGGGGTGCTCAACGGGATAGCCAGAAGGTCCTTCAGAAATGTATTCTCTGCCTTGGATAGAGCCTCCGAGTTACCAAGGCCCCATAACCCAGCCCCGTAAAGAGATGCCGTGACAGCTCTGGCTTTGTAAATGTCATTTACTGGAGCTACACATTGCTTAGATGAGTTACGAACTCCCTTAACAATGCTCCCCCCACCCTTTTGTGGCTAAGGATCATTTTATTGATATGGGGTGACCAGCTCATGACATCGCTCATGCGAATCCCCAAATAATCAAATTCGGAGACTCTCTCAAGGGGAACAGAATTCAGGACTGGTGGACGACCAAGTTTACGTGGAGGGTGCATGATCAGGTACTTCGTTTTGTCCACATTAATGACCAGCCCTCTTTTTGAGCAAAAATCCTGGAAGCGGTTCAGAAGCTTCTGGAGGCCCTGGGGAGTCTTTGAGATGAGGAGGGTGTCGTCGGCAAACAATAGGGTTGGAATCCTCACGCCCCCCCAGGGAGGGTGCGTCTGCTGGTTTGTCAAGCAGGTGCTCTACCACACCATTCACATACAGGGAAAATAGTGTGGGAGCTAATACACATCCCTGTCGGACGCCCCTGTTGACCGGGATCCTATCAGTCTTTTCCCCATTCTTTCCCCATTGCACCTGTGCATAGTTGTCGTTATGTAATTTGATGAGGAGCAACAGAATATAAGGGGGCAGCCCGAGACCCTGCAGGACCCTCCAAAGTTCCTCCCTAGGAACAAGGTCAAAGGCAGTCTTTAAATCTATGAAGGCCAAGTAGAGACTGCCTTTGCCCAGTTCCACCACCTTCCAATGTAGAAGCATCAGTCTGAACACTTGCTCAATAGTTCCTGTACCGGAACGAAAGCCTGCCTGTAAGTCAGACAATATGTGGTTTTCGTCCACCCAATGAAGAATCCTCCCCAGGATCGCCTTTCCTGCCACCTTCTGGGTTGAGTCTATGAGGCTTATTGGCCTGTAGTTCCCCGGTTGGTCCCGACAGCCTTTTTTAAATATTGGAACAACCTCTGCCCCTTTCCAAGACTCAGACACAGGACCTCCCTCTAAGATGGCGTTCAGAAGAGCAGAAACCAGTGTGCCCCATTCACCCGCATAGGCTCGAAGTAGATCCCCTGGAAGCCCATCAGGGCCAGCTGCTTTCAGGGGTACCAAGGATTTAATAATGTTCGTAACCTCCCGTGCGGTGAAGGGGTCGGTGGCTCTATCCAGTGAAAATGGGGGAAGGGAGAATGGCTCGTCAAGTGGCCCTTCTACTGCTGAGTAAAGGGCCTTAAAGTGGTTAAACCACGTCTGGGCTGGGATCGTACAAGTCCTCCGGGTGTCGTCAGGACGGTTCCTACTGCCCACCAAGTTCCAAAATCCCTTAGCATCTCTCCCTCGACTAGCGGCCAGGAGATCCTGCCAAAAGTTATCCTCCCATTCTTTTTTTGCAATTTTCAAGCAATGTGAATATAACTTCCTGGCCTCCCTAGTCCTTGTTTGGGACTTAGATTTCACTGCTTCAATAAGCAGTGTCTTGGATTCCCTACACTTGTGGTTGAACCAACCCTGTCTTTTCACGGGGCGTGTCTTAGCCCCATTGTGTCTAGCTGGGACAATAATCAAGTTGCTTATGGCCAGGGATCGCAGAACTGATCAAACACCTCCACCGGCCCACCCTCAAGAGAATCCAGATTGTCTAGAGCTGTGGCTAGGAGCTGCGTTATGATGGTCACCTTCTCAACCGTGAGCGTGAGCTTAGCCCACTTCAGCCGTCTGCCACAGTTCGAGACAACTGTATCACCGGAAACAGTAGTACGTAAAGGCGGGCCCCCTATGCCCTCTAACCACCAGGGAGACAAGGCAAATGAGAGCAGATTGTGATCACTCTCGACGATTCTACTGGGACAAGATAACAGCAGCCTGCTAGATTCAAGGCAGACTAGGTTTGTTTTTATATCACTTACAGTTGCTAGATTGCTTATCACATCAAGGTGGAAAGATCCTGATCCCCAATGTTCCAAGCATGGCTAGCCCGATTGTGATCTATAATTTAGAAAGAACCTTATATGTTTGTAAATGGCGACAAGCTAGGAATTAGGGCTGGTCCCCAATGTCGAATTGGTTAAATAGGGAACACAATTCGGGAGTCCGATTGTATTCTTTAGCATTCCAGAAATGTCCACCTATTCTTAGAAATAATGGCTATCTGTAATTAATTGATGTAGTCATATATATTCATCTATATCAATGGTATAAGCTTTGCTATCTAAATGTATGACTCCTTAATTTTACTTTATGAATTTGATATTATCTGTATATTGAATCTTGCATATTGTATTTATTCAAAATACTCCTTTTGGTGAAATGAATAAAAAGAAAAAGAGAATGTTGCTGGCCTGAGAACCTACAGGAGTAAAATCATTCTGTTGGGATAGAGGCACCTAAATGCAAACTCCAGACGAAAACCTGCCTGATCTGGGAGTGTGCCAGGGATTGGTCAAGCTTTGATTCCTGGTTCTAATGGTGGCTTGCACCAGTAAGAAACAATATGGATATAACCTGTGTACCTATGTTATGGCTTCTATTAATGTAATAACTGCACTTTCACAATTGCTATATTAACCTTCCTGCTTTCTCAAATTTGCTTGAAAATGCCCAATTTTTCTTCTCTTTTTTCAAAATTTTCATGGGGGAAAACTCCCCAGAACCCCCCTTATGGGGTTCGGGCTCGCTCACTGCGCTCGCTCGCTATGGTGCAGTATGCAAATCAGTTTATGCCTCACCACTTTTAAATGTCACAAGCCGCCCCTGGTGATAAGGAGTTTCAATGGTTTCCTGATCAGCAAGAAAGAAAATATCCTGTACCTACGTAGTTCGGCACTCAAGACTTTCTCAATATTAAGATCAATTGATTCTGGGACTTCTGAATACACCAGATGGGATACAAGAGTACCCAGAGACAGGTGCTTCATCTAAATTAATGCTCAGTAATTGGCACGTGATCCAGTTGTCTTCCCAGTGCCTCGATCAAAGAATTGGTGTCCTGAAGGTCATTGTGGAGAATCCAAATATCTGGTGTTGGGGTATTATTGTGCTCCTTATGATAACAAGTGGAGAAGAAGATGACATTGCAGTGTACAGATATACAGAGATAATATGTACTCACATGCCAAACATTGTGTAAAACTTAAAGGCAGCAAACATCATAT
Source organism: Lissotriton vulgaris (assembly GCF_964263255.1). Lineage (NCBI taxonomy): Eukaryota > Metazoa > Chordata > Amphibia > Caudata > Salamandridae > Lissotriton > Lissotriton vulgaris. Next base: position 210,552,392 of record NC_141691.1, read on the forward strand.
CCCCACTTCCCTAAAAAAGAGACACAAAGATATTGTGGACGGGAAATAAACATCAATGAAGGAGGACAAGATTTTTACTACGAATTTGACATCGTTAGTCACCCAACATTTTGTGAAAATCAGATGGCTTTGCATCAGGAAACTTTGGATTTGGCTTCATACACCTGAACTCCATCCCACTATATAACCTCCTTGCCCAGTATGAATGCCCAATTGTTAGAAAGTCATCCGTTTGGCCTGTTCACACCCATTGTTTGCTGAATTACACTGGTGGTAACTGACTCTGACTGCACAATGGGGTCTGTTAACCAGGCCCATGGCCAGTGCTATGTTTAAAAAGGTACATGTAATAGGGTACACCTACAATTGGCAATGACAGACCCTCAAAGTCCCTGCTGGATAATAGGACCAGGGGGTGTAATTTACCTATATGTCACCAGTGTATAAAGGGCCATGGAGGTTTAGAGGCCCAACAGATTTCCTGAACTTGCAAGTGTGCACTGCTGTGTGCCTGCTGTCCTTTTAAAGGCAGTCCTGCCTTGCAGCCTGTCCTTCAAAGTACATTTTCACAATTGGTATTGACAAACCCTATAAGTTCCTAGTATATAATAGGGCTAGGGGGTTCAAACTACCTAAATGTCCCCAGTAAATATAAGGGCATGGAAGTTTAGAGACCCAGCACATGTCCTGCACTTTCTTGTGTGCACTGCTCAGTGCCTGTTGTTATTTTAAATGCAGCCTGGCTTTGGAGACTGTCTTTAAAAGTAAAATGTGTTCAAATTCAACTTTGGAGGTATGGGTACTTTGAAAGGGATAATCAACCTTATTTATACATAGTTGGCACCCCCATAGGGCCCCACAAGGTGTCCCCGCAAGGTGTACCAAGGGTGGGCGCCATGTAACTCTAAGCAGAGCCCTTATAACATATGTTCTATTTGCCCTAGTGATGGTAAAACTGCCCATTTCATGTTTGCCCATTGTAGATACTCAGCTCCACAGGCTTACATTGCAATATTTTATTTAGGTATATCAATTGCTAGGAAAGGAGTAAATATAACTCAAAGATTAAAAGATTGGTATTGATAAAGGCAACAACTTGTCATTGGTGAATTTAACATAACTAGTACAGAAGAGTACTTATAGAACTTTCTCTTCTGTAAACCAAAATCCGTCATCCAGTAGTCTTAGCCAGGCTGCTTTGATCACGTGATTAGTGGCATGGTCATAGCAGAGGTTACCTATTGGAGAGAACTCTGCGGATGAGGAGGATAGGAGGGGTCTGGACAAATCAATCTGAGCTCAAAGAGAGAGCAGACCAGTAAGAAATGCCAGGCATCCTGTTCCCCAACCAGATGGCAGGCGTAGGACGGGAATTCGCAGAGTTCAGGGAGAGGAGAGCTAATTGAAATGAACCACACTATGGGTTGGTTTAGCCAACTCTTACTCCTCTCGAGAGAAATCATCCATGTTGGATTTTGTAAGTGCAGTGCTTTGTGGGACAAGAAGATGCCACTCTTTGGAGGAAGTTGTCATGCTTTTGGGTGGTACCCTGCATCTCATTGGGCAGAGGTTCCCCCCTGCTTGTTACCCCAGAACACTGAATAAAAATGTGGGAGCTGCATAGTCTCTCTACAAGGAGAAGAAGGACTGGCCTGATGCAGTCTGGATCTGCACCCAAAGTCATGCACTCTGAATGACTGCGCCTGCTGCACAATCTGCAGACTGTATCTTGCTTCAAGAAGGGTTAAGGAGTGGATTCCCTGCAAGCTACAGGTTAACAGGACCCACCTGCATCATCTCCACCAAGAGTTCCCATCCCGGAATGCGTCCAGTGCACTTTTAAGGATTTGGCCAGGTGCATTGTTGGGAGTGCAGTCCAGACATTCTGAGAGACCATCTAGAAGCTTCCAGACATTTGGATTGTTTTTTGGATACTTGGAACCTACAAGGATACCTCAACGAAGCACCTTTTGAAGTTTGGATAACTTTGGAGATCATTGTGAAAAAGCTCCATGAAGTGACCGACCTGACATCGAGAGTCAAGCCGACTATTTCCAACCACGACCTGCTAGGATTTGAGGTCCATCCCACTGAAAGCTTCAGAGCTCCCAACTTCAAGGATTTGACTGGAGCCTTTCAGAAAGTCAAGCCAGTGAACCCTCACTGAATCCAGACTGATGTGGAGGGTTGAGCGATGTCGGAAGAAAAAGCTCCGGAAAAATTTCTAAGTGTGAAGGTAAAACATTTACTGGGGCCTCCAGCTTAGTGTCTCTAACCAGGGCTCCATCGCAGTTGGCCTCAAACTTTGACTTTGTCCGGGTCATATGCAATCAGATGTCCAAGAATGGGGCTATATGTTTTTAAGCACTATAAAGTGGTAGATCTTCAAAAATTCATATCTATGGTTCCCTACATTGGATTTTCGTTGTTTTGGTGGCATTTTGTTCATACAAATATTACCTATTTTATGAATTGGTGTGGGATTTGTATTATGTGTAGTGTCTTAGGTATTTGATGTATTGGTGTTTTTAAATGCTCTACACTCCTGTCTCCTAAGTTAGGCCTGACTGCTCATTGTCAGCTACCAAGGTTTGAGCATGGGACTAATTTACTGAGAACTTTACTGGACCCTATACCATGTTGCTGGCCTTATTACTAGTGGTAGGTGCATACTTACCCCTACCAATAACCCACTTTCCAACACCAATGTGGTTTAATTCAATACCAAAACATTCCACAGCTGTTCTTCTTGCAAATGCAGTGGAACTTGTTTGGAACTGAATGTTATATAATACAAAGGAACATAGCAACTTCCTTTGTAATGTATACATGTTTTTCAGCTTAAAGCTTTCCTTACTTGATTTTCGCTTGCAAGCTGAGCAAACATGTAGGCAGAGGATAGGCCTGACCCACTGCCACATTGTTGTAGATTTTCACACAACTGAAAATTCCTTTTGTGGATGCCTCCATCCCAGACATTTACTGACATTTAAGCAGTTTGGATAAACTTCTGACAAATATAATGACCGCACTAGGTTCTTGCTTACACCCCTCACCTTATTGTGTAATACAAAAAATCAATTGCACTTGTAAAGATTCAGTTGTCTTACCACTAGTATTTTCAGGAATTTAAATACTGCAGGGCGGTATGTGTAAAGTGTGCGCCTTTCTAAACTTGTAAGCTTTCTTGACTTCAAACAACTTTGGCTGAGGAGGAGATTATACTTTTTCTTCCAGTATTATACCGCGCAAACTGACCCGAAGGTATTGGAGTGCTTTTCATGAGCACCAGTTATGTTACACAAGGATACATTCATTTTTTGGTAGCCACAGTTTGATTAAGTCCCTGAATATGATAACGGTCGGATCACACACTGACAGGTCGTCGGTGGTGGACCGACAGCCCTTTGGTCAGACCGCCGAATTGCAAACCATGTGGTCATGGGAAAGACTGCTGCCTCTGACAGGATCATTGATCCCACCAGGGCAGCAGTCGTAATCGTAATCCTGAATGAAGGTGGTGCAGAGGCAGGCGCCACCATCAGGATTGCAATATCCCTTTCTGGCAGCGCTTTCATGTTGGATGGAGTGCCAAACCGACCCCCGTCTGTCAAGGTCCACCATAAAGAGGCCCAGAGGGCACATGTAGTGCCTCCATGCACCTCTATGCACAGTGTGCCATGCACAACATTGTGCATGGCACACGGTGCATGGATGTGCAGGAAGTGCTCCTTTACATGGCAGCTTGTGATGTGGCTCTTTTCCTGGACCGCAGCACAAGCCACCTTGGACATATTAAATAAATACAAGCACTTGGGAGTTTTGCTGGATGATAAGGGGACCAGATGCAGGCAATCTCAAATAACAGTAGAGCTTTATTTAGGGCATTCAAAACCTAATATAAAAGGTTGAAGGGCCCAGCACTGAACCAATTACTGAGGGTAATGGAGCAGGAGGTTGCAGCATTGTGAGAGGTGAGGACACAAGGATGCAAGTGGAGGAGCTGTGCTGAGTGAGTGGGGAGCGAAGAGCAATGTGGTGTGTCTAACTAACACCGTCATAGTCATCATAGCGACCACCACAGCACCTCCACCATCTCTGCAGCCACTGCTCCCTCCATTGCCAATGCCGCCATTGCCGCTACCACCAAGAGTCACCCTTAGGACTTGCCGGTGCTGTGGCTTGCTATCAGAGCGCACGGCGACAGCAGCCTTTACTAATTAGTTATCCATACAATAGTAGACATTGTGGGTGTCTGCGGTGTCGTTTTTTTTGTTTGTTTTTTTAGTGTTATTTGATGTTTTGCCATCTCGCCCAATATATCTGGCAGGCGTTAGGCCCAGCCCCTCCTGTTAGAGCTGGCTCAACTTAGGGGCCCTGGAGCAGGGGAGATTTCTCGAGCGTCAAGTGGAGCATCTAGCAGAGCACTAAGCGAGGCTGTTAAGCGAGGCTGTGGCCCACGCACCACCAAATTTCCTGACCAAGGGGATCAAGCCTGTAAGAAGGTGAGGAGGCCCAGTGTCGAGGGTGTAGTGAACCTCTGGGAAGAGCAAAGCCCATCCCCCTTCAGAGACGGCCAAGCTAGTACTGGGTGTCGTTTGTGGGTTGGTCCAGTGAGCTCCGTTCAGTCTCGGTCTGCTCATCTTGCTCGCTGGTGGGCACACTTGTTTTCCTGTTTACCTGCTTACCGGCTTTTCGGCTTACCTCCTTTTTACTTAGCAGTGGCTCCCCGGCAACCTCTAATGCTCAATAGTGACTCCAGTGTTCTGTCTTCCCTAGGGCCACCACCTTTGAAAAGCCGTTGGCACTAGTGACTCCAGTGCTTCTGTAGAAACGGGCGAACAAGTAACACGGTTACCTATTCCTTGCAAGCCCACAAACCCAAAAAACATTTGCTGGTTATGCCCTCCATGTGCCTGTGCTCAGGGTGTTCAAGACTGTCAGGGCGCTCACTCGCTCCTTCAGGATCTTCCGCAGGGTCACCAGGGTCCGCACCAGGGCTAACTAATTGTACCTCTGATCACACCAGTCCCCTTAAGTTACAAAAAACAATTAGGTGAAAGAAACCCCTGGGTCACCTGTCACACCTGAAATCCCATCCCATTGTGTTCTCGATGTTCCTGACGGAACATCGAGTGGTAAATGACAAGGACCCAGGAGTTGCCTCTGTTGTACTTGATGAGGATGAGGTGGTCGCTTTCTCTGCTCTTTCTGAGCTAACAGTTCCACATTACCCCATGTTTACCTAAAAGAAGACAGGGAGTAACTCATTATATTGTGGGGAGGAGGATCCCTACTTTCAAGGCAAGAGGGCAGGATTCTATAATTGATTATATTTTTATTTCCCTGGTATTACTTCCTCAAGTGATCTATTATGGTTCCCCATGGTCCGTTTACAGTGACCATAATCCTGTTACACTCGAGTTAAGAAGGGTAACTGGCCTTAAAGGGAGTCAGGGACAACTTCCCACTTGTATACGTGTAAAGACCACAGACCAGGGACGTAGGCTAAAGTGGACCAGTGTAATTCCTGAGCTTTTCCTTCAAGATTTAATGCATGAAGGGGAAGACAGTTTTAATATATGTCTTAGTCCTGCAAATGAGGGAGCAGAGGTCTTGGCATTTGAAGAGATTTGTGTGCAGGTGGCATCTGGTTTAACATTGCTAGTAGATGTCATACTAATCTGGGTGTGAAATGGTTTGACAAGGATTGCTCGAAAACTCACCAAAAGCTTATTTCTGCCTTGAAGGAGGTCCCAAGATCTCGTGCTCTTATAGCCCAGTTGAGGCAGTCCTATAAATGTATGATTAATTACCGTAAACAAGAAATCAAAGATGAGGCCCTGAATTACCTGCTTTCGGTCTAGGTTCATTGGGATAGTGCTAGATTTTGGGCTATAGTTTATAAAGTGGCGACGGCTACCACTCAAATGATGACTATCAAGGCCCCCGGCCCTCATTGTGTTCTGGCTGATCTATACAAACAAACTCCGCAGCTCTGGGCAAAAATTATAACCAAACTTTTAAATACGGCTAGTATGTATGGATTTCTGCCATCCTGGTCTCTCTCTACCATTATTCCAGTTTTTGAAAAGGGGCAGAGAGGTGATCCAGGTTGTTATAGACCTATCTCCCTGATTGACTCCATGGTTAAGGTTTTAGGTAGAGTTATTTTAAATAAACTTTCGGAATGGTTGGACGACACTGGACTTTTAATAGACTGTCAATATGGTTTCAGAAAAGATAGAAGCACTATAGATCAGTGTCTAAATTTGCACCTTCTGGCCGAGAAATATACAATGGCGAAACAAGGTACGTTGCAGTTGGCCTTTCTGAACTTATCCTCAGCTTTATATATAGTAAATAGATCAAAGCTATGGACAATTTTGATAGGTATGGGGATGGACCGCTGCTTAGTCAATTTGTTAGCAGATCTTCATAAGGATCTTTATGCCAAGGTTTTGTATTCCGACTAGGAGAGAAGCCCCTTGAAGCGTTGCTCAAAATTTATAGATCTAAAAGTATTGCTATAGCAAGGTATAAGTCTGCGATTTTGAGATACAAAGTAGAACTTCAGCAAGTTGAAAATAAATTTGAGAAATCTCCCGGGGTGCACAGTCAAAATATCGATTCCCTATTATCGACCTACAGTAATATTGAGTTAAAAATATCGAAGGTGAAGAATATCGAGGTCAAAAATATTGTTGGACAGAATATCGACACTAAGGTAAGTAATATCGAATTTTTTTTTATCGATGTAAGTAATATCGAAGTTAGTAATTAAGCATGGGCGGAAAATCCGTTACGCTCACGGATTTTGCAGATTTTCGGTAAATTCGCAATCCGCAAGATTTGCGAATTTCCCGCAAAATCCGCAAATTCGCATGCAGCGGATTTTTTTTTTCTTGGTGATACAATTTTGTGGCGGGCAGCGTTTATCATCGTTTGCCGAGTTGTTTTTCTCGATATTTAGCGAGTGCTGCGCCATTTTGGATCTTGCTGCGGGATCCCGCGGGAATTTGGCAAGCGCGATTACGTAATCGCGTCTTGCCAACTTTTGCAGCGAGCGTTTGTCAACGCGAGTACGCTGAGATCACGTCTCGCGGTACTTCGCAATTGCGAGCTTTGAGATGCGGCGAGCAGCAACAATCTCGCACACGCGAAAATATTAAATTTGCAATTCTGCACAAGAAATCCACCAGCAAGCAGCATAAACCTTTTTGAAATGATGATTTTTATCTGAATAACTCCTTAGGTTGACATTTGCCTGCACTTTTTTTGCGAGGAGTCCATTTTGGGGAGGGGGGGAAGGGGGTGGGAGGAAAGAAGTGCCCCACAGTCTTCAACTTCCTGTTCCTGTCCAGCAGGCTCCTCCCAGTGCTTTGTCCATCTCCTGGTCACTTTTCATTTGGATCTGGAGCTGGAAGGATTACTTTTTGTGGATGCTGCTGGATATTTGGATTTGAGGCCTTTTTGACTTTCTTTGGATCACTTTTGGATTAGAAATTTTACAAGTAAGTTTGTTTGGGGCATTACAGTTGCTGCAACTACAATTTTGGAATTTTCGATTTTTGGGCTGTTTTGGGGCCTTTTACCCAGGGGTACTCAGTGGTGGGTGGACTGAGTCTTTCTGTGGGGTGTCTTGAACTTAAACATCATGGAGGGCATGGATGGATTGGGATTGTGCTGATTTTTCAGTGATTTTCGTTTTTTGGAGCTGTACTTGTGGCCTTTTCACCAGGGGTATCTGAGTCTAGCATGGGCCTAGTCTTTCTGTGGGGTGTCTTGAACTTAAACATCATGGAGGGCATGGATGGAATGGGATTGTGCTGATTTTTCAGTTATTTTCGTTTTTTGGGGCTGTACTTGTGGCCTTTTCACTAGGGGTATTGAGTCTTGCATGGGCCTAGTCTTTTTATGGGGTGTCTTGAACTTAAACATCATGGAGGGCATGGATGGAACGGGATTGTGCTGATTTTTCAGTGTTTTTCGATTTTTGGGGGGTGTTCATGGGGAGGGACAGGCCATGTGGCTGGGGGCCATTTTGAGTGCTGCTACAGGCCCCGGCCATGTGCTGGGAGGCAAGTAGCCATTTTGAATGCAGGCATTGTTGTGAGGCCTGCAACCATTTTGCCTACTTTTCAACCTTTATGCCCAGGGTCGTGAGTCTTGCATGGGCCTAGTCTTTCTGTGGGGTGTCTTGAACTTAAACATCATGGAGGGCATGGATGGAATGGGATTGTGCTGATTTTTCAGTGATTTTCGTTTTTTGGGGCTGTACTTGTGGCCTTTTCACCAGGGGTATTGAGTCTTGCATGGGCCTAGTCTTTCTGTGGGGTGTCTTGAACTTAAACATTATGGAGGGCATGGATGGAATGGGATTGTGCTGATTTTGCAGTGTTTTTCGATTTTTGGGGGTGTTCATGGGGAGGGACAGGCCATGTGGCTGGGGGCCATTTTGAGTGCTGCTACAGGCCCTGGCCATGTGCAGGGAGGCAAGTGGCCATTTTGAATGTAGGCATTGTTGTTAGGCCTGCAACCATTTTGCCTACTTTTCAACCTTTATGCCCAGGGGTAGTGAGTCTTGCATGGGCCCAGTCTTTCTGTGGGTTGTCTTGAATTTAAACATCATGGAGGGCATGGATGGAATGGGATTGTGCTGATTTTTCAGTGATTTTCGTTTTTGGGGGCTGTACTTGTGGCCTTTTCACCAGGGGTATTGAGTCTAGCATGGGCCTAGTCTTTTTGTGGGGTGTCTTGAACTTAAACATCATGGAGGGCATGGATGGAATGGGATTGTGCTGATTTTTCAGTGTTTTTCTATTTTTGGGGGTGTTCATGGGGAGGGACAGGCCATGTGGCTGGGGGCCATTTTGAGTGCAGCTACAGGTCCTGGCCATGTGCTGGGAGGCAAGTGGCCATTTTGAATGCAGGCATTGTTGTTAGGCCTGCAACCATTTTGCCTACTTTTCAACCTTTATGCCCAGGGGTAGTGAGTCTTGCATGGGCCTAGTCTTTCTGTGGGGTGTCTTGAATTTAAACATCATGGAGGGCATGGATGGAATGGGATTGTGCTGATTTTTCAGTGATTTTCGTTTTTGGGGGCTGTACTTGTGGCCTTTTCACCAGGGGTATTTGAGTCTAGCATGGGCCTAGTCTTTCTGTGGGGTGTCTTAAATTTAAACATCATGGAGGGCATGGATGGAATGGGATTGTGCTGATTTTTCAGTGATTTTCGTTTTTGGGGGCTGTACTTGTGGCCTTTTCACCAGGGGTATTTGAGTCTAGCATGGGCCTAGTCTTTCTGTGGGGTGTCTTGAACTTAAACATCATGGAGGGCATGGATGGAATGGGATTGTGCTGATTTTGCAGTGTTTTTCGATTTTTGGGGGTGTTCATGGGGAGGGACAGGCCATGTGGCTGGGGGCCATTTTGAGTGCTGCTACAGGCCCTGGCCATGTGCAGGGAGGCAAGTGGCCATTTTGAATGTAGGCATTGTTGTTAGGCCTGCAGCCATTTTGCCTACTTTTCAACCTTTATGCCCAGGGGTAGTGAGTCTTGCATGGGCCTAGTCTTTCTGTGGGTTGTCTTGAATTTAAACATCATGTAGGGCATGGATGGAATGGGATTGTGCTGATTTTTCAGTGATTTTCGTTTTTGGGGGCTGTACTTGTGGCCTTTTCACCAGGGGTATTAAGTCTAGCATGGGCCTAGTCTTTTTGTGGGGTGTCTTGAAATTAAACATCATGGAGGGCATGGATGGAATGGGATTGTGCTGATTTTTCAGTGTTTTTCGATTTTTGGGGGTGTTCATGGGGAGGGACAGGCCATGTGGCTGGGGGGCCATTTTGAGTGCAGCTACAGGCCCTGGCCATGTGCTTGGAGGCAAGTGGCCATTTTGAATGCAGGCATTGTTGTTAGGCCTGCAACCATTTTGCCTACTTTTCAACCTTTATGCTCAGGGGTAGTGAGTCTTGCATGGGCCTAGTCTTTCTGTGGGGTGTCTTGAATTTAAACATCATGGAGGGCATGGATGGAATGGGATTGTGCTGATTTTTCAGTGATTTTCGTTTTTGGGGGCTGTACTTGTGGCCTTTTCACCAGGGGTATTTGAGTCTAGCATGGGCCTAGTCTTTCTGTGGGGTGTCTTGAACTTAAACATCATGGAGGGCATGGATGGAATGGGATTGTGCTGATTCTTCAGTGATTTTCGTTTTTGGGGGCTGTACTTGTGGCCTTTTCACCAGGGGTATTTGAGTCTAGCATGGGCCTAGTCTTTCTGTGGGGTGTCTTGAATTTAAACATCATGGAGGGCATGGATGGAATGGGATTGTGCTGATTTTTCAGTGATTTTCGTTTTTGGGGGCTGTACTTGTGGCCTTTTCACCAGGGGTATTTGAGTCTAGCATGGGCCTAGTCTTTCTGTGGGGTGTCTTGAACTTACACATCATGGAGGGCATGGATGGAATGGGATTGTGCTGATTTTTCAGTGATTTTCGTTTTTAGGGGCTGTACTTGTGGCCTTTTCACCAGGGGTATTGAGTCTAGCATGGGCCTAGTCTTTTTGTGGGGTGTCTTGAACTTAAACATCATGGAGGGCATGGATGGAATGGGATTGTGCTGATTTTTCAGTGTTTTTCGATTTTTGGGGGTGTTCATGGGGAGGGACAGGCCATGTGGCTGGGGGCCATTTTGAGTGCAGCTACAGGCCCTGGCCATGTGCTGGGAGGCAAGTGGCCATTTTGAATGCAGGCATTGTTGTTAGGCCTGCAACTATTTTGCCTACTTTTCAACCTTCATGCCCAGGGGTAGTGGGTCTTGCATGGGCCTAGTCTTTCTGTGGGGTGTCTTGAATTTAAACATCATGGAGGACATGGATGGAATGGGATTGTGCTGATTTTTCAGTGATTTTCGTTTTTGGGGGCTGTACTTGTGGCCTTTTCACCAGGGGCATTTGAGTCTAGCATGGGCCTAGACGTTCTGTGGGGTGTCTTAAATTTAAACATCATGGAGGGCATGGATGGAATGGGATTGTGCTGATTTTTCAGTGTTTTTCGATTTTTGGGGGTGTTCATGGGGAGGGACAGGCCATGTGGCTGGGGGCCATTTTGAGTGCAGCTACAGGCCCTGGCCATGTGCTTGGAGGCAAGTGGCCATTTTGAATGCAGGCATTGTTGTTAGGCCTGCAACCATTTTGCCTACTTTTCAACCTTTATGCCCAGGGGTAGTGAGTCTTGCATGGGCCTAGTCTTTCTGTGGGGTGTCTTGAATTTAAACATCATGGAGGGCATGGATGGAATGGGATTGTGCTGATTTTTCAGTGATTTTCGTTTTTGGGGGCTGTACTTGTGGCCTTTTCACCAGGGGTATTTGAGTCTAGCATGGGCCTAGTCTTTCTGTGGGGTGTCTTGAACTTAAACATCATGGAGGGCATGGATGGAATGGGATTGTGCTGATTTTTCAGTGATTTTCATTTTTGGGGGCTGTACTTGTGGCCTTTTCACCAGGGGTATTGGAGTCTAGCATGGGCCTAGTCTTTCTGTGGGGTGTCTTGAATTTAAACATCATGGAGGGCATGGATGGAATGGGATTGTGCTGATTTTTCAGTGATTTTCGTTTTTGGGGCTGTACTTGTGGCCTTTTCACCAGGGGTATTTGAGTCTAGCATGGGCCTAGTCTTTCTGTGGGGTGTCTTGAACTTACACATCATGGAGGGCATGGATGGAATGGGATTGTGCTGATTTTTCAGTGATTTTCGTTTTTGGGGGCTGTACTTGTGGCCTTTTCACCAGGGGTATTGGGTCTAGCATGGGCCTAGTCTTTTTGTGGGGTGTCTTGAACTTAAACATCATGGAGGGCATGGATGGAATGGGATTGTGCTGATTTTTCAGTGTTTTTCGATTTTTGGGGGTGTTCATGGGGAGGGACAGGCCATGTGGCTGGGGGCCATTTTGAGTGCAGCTACAGGCCCTAGCCATGTGCTGGGAGGCAAGTGGCCATTTTGAATGCAGGCATTGTTGTTAGGCCTGCAACTATTTTGCCTACTTTTCAACCTTTATGCCCAGGGGTAGTGAGTCTTGCATGGGCCTAGTCTTTCTGTGGGGTGTCTTGAATTTAAACATCATGGAGGGCATGGATGGAATGGGATTGTGCTGATTTTTCAGTGATTTTCGTTTTTGGGGGCTGTACTTGTGGCCTTTTCACCAGGGGTATTTGAGTCTAGCATGGGCCTAGTCTTTCTGTGGGGTGTCTTAAATTTAAACATCATGGAGGGCATGGATGGAATGGGATTGTGCTGATTTTTCAGTGATTTTCGTTTTTGGGGGCTGTACTTGTGGCCTTTTCACCAGGGGTATTTGAGTCTAGCATGGGCCTAGTCTTTCTGTGGGGTGTCTTGAACTTAAACATCATGGAGGGCATGGATGGATTGGGATTGTGCTGATTTTTCAGTGATTTTCGTTTTTTGGGGCTGTACTTGTGGCCTTTTCACCAGGGGTATTTGAGTCTAGCATGGGCCTAGTCTTTCTGTGGGGTGTCTTGAACTTAAACATCATGGAGGGCATGGATGGAATGGGATTGTGCAGATTTTTCAGTTATTTTCGTTTTTTGGGGCTGTACTTGTGGCCTTTACACTAGGGGTATTGAGTCTTGCATGGGCCTAGTCTTTCTGTGGGGTGTCTTGAACTTAAACATCATGGAGGGCATGGATGGAATGGGATTGTGCTGATTTTTCAGTGTTTTTCGATTTTTGGGGGTGTTCATGGGGAGGGACAGGCCATGTGGCTGGGGGCCATTTTGAGTGCTGCTACAAGCCCCGTCCATGTGCTGGGAGGCAAGTGGCCATTTTGAATGCAGGCATTGTTGTGAGGCCTGCAACCATTTTGCCTACTTTTCAACCTTTATGCCCAGGGGTAGTGAGTCTTGCATGGGCCTAGTCTTCCTGTGGGGTGTCTTGAACTTAAACATCATGGAGGGCATGGATGGAATGGGATTGTGCTGATTTTTCAGTGATTTTCGTTTTTTGGGGCTGTACTTGTGGCCTTTTCACCAGGGGTATTGAGTCTTGCATGGGCCTAGTCTTTCTGTGGGGTGTCTTGAATTTAAACATCATGGAGGGCATGGATGGAATGGGATTGTGCTGATTTTTCAGTGATTTTCGTTTTGGGGGGCTGTACTTGTGGCCTTTTCACCAGGGGTATTTGAGTCTAGCATGGGGAGGTTCCGTGACGATTTGAACCCGTGTTTTCAATATTGTCGGAAATACATAATATTGGTATCAGCGAACCGCAAATGATCCATTTAGCATATCCTGGTGTTTTCGCTACGCTACGAGCAAGAGCACTCCTTTTATAAACACATTTCTGATCTACCCACGGCATCCATCTTAGATCGTGGCCACCATTTTGTGTTTCTTGCCCTCACATATGCAATAACCTCTGATCACTTCATTTCGATTAAGGACACGTAGCCTTAGCCGGAGATTCACCTCTTACATGACACGTGCACCTTAAACCAGATCACGCTGTAGCTGCATGACTCGACAAAGACTGCCTCCTCTGCCCGAGGCCAGTCCTGCCAAACTGGTCTTCGTGTCCATTGTTCTGATCACGACTAGGCGGCCGAAGCCGGTAGCCTTGCCCATTTACAACCTACAAACATCTCTTATCCCGCTTTTCTATCTTCCACACCTGGCTCCGTTTCTTTCTTTCCAAATCTTTATTAGGGGGAGGTAACGAAATTTACGATGAGGCGGTCCAGCTCTTGAACACAATATTGACAAGGGATTGTGATGAACTAGTGGGAACCCCTCTTCGTAGATGTTTTGTAACAGATTTTATCAACGGTTCCTATGTACTCCAAATATTTATTGTTTATGACACAAAGGTTTTGGGAATGTACCAACATGTGAAGAATTCGCCTGAAGGCCAAAATTTGGTATATAAGGAGCAACCCTCTTTGTACAAATCGAACAGGCTCCTAGTTACTGCCCATGCGTAGTTTCTGTGACTTCTGTGTCCCTGCAGTAATAAACCTTTGGTCTTTGACGCCACCATCGAGAAGCCCGTGTTTCTGTTCATTTGTGCACCAAGGCAGGTGGAACTCCGGGGTCTTTGGGTGTTGTTCCCTGACACCTCTGGACGGAACCAAAAAGTCCAGAACTCCAATTGGCGCCCAACGTGGGGCTCGACGTCATTCGGTACCGGTCCAAAAGCCTGAAGAGTTCGAGAAGCTTCGTGTGAAGATTCCTGAGGGAGGCGCCCCACTTCATCGATCCCGGCATATCGCAAAAGTGGCCCGACGTTCTCTTCCACGAGGGTTCCCGTTCAGGACGGCTGCAGTGGGCCGTTGCCTTGACCGTCGCCCTGTCTTGGACCCGAGGTGCAGTCCTTAGTACAGCGAAACGTGACGGGTTTCTCCTTGGTGACGTCTTCAGTGCCTCAGTTAAGTATTTAGTGATAGCTAGCTGGTTACTTTGTGAGGGTTGTTAAAATCCTTTTTTTTTGTTCTTGGTTTGGTTTGGTTTCGTAAGATTATCACTGGTTGTTCTGGTTACGATAATCTATTTGGTTTAGTTTGGGTATCGATACATCAGTTCGTTTTGGTAGGCCTAAGTTCTTGGTTCGAGTGCACATATCTGTTTCGTGTTTTGTTTGTTTTTTGTTCCGGACTGAAAATGGTAAGTCGGAAAAACTGTATGTTTTCTTGTTTCGGTTGCAACAGTGACTCACGATTGGAGGACTCATGTCTGGTTCCTCCGATTGGGACTCCCCTATATGACTTGTATTGTAAATATGGTGTGGGTCCTATATCTTATAATGAGGTGTGGGTCCGATACACTGAGAAAGATGGTGTCCTTAGTTGGCCACTACATGGTAGTTTTGAACCCGAAATTCTTGACAATTTAGAAGCAAAATTATTTAAGAAGAAAGCCCGGCCGGCAATGTTTGATTCTTTCCGTTTCTGGCGAAAAGAATCCAAACAGAGAGAAATGAAAAGGTTAAAAAAAGAACAAAAAGAGCAAGAAGAGTTGACTCTAGAACAAGCAACTAAGCAGTTGCAAGTTAACGAGTGTGAGAAAGCTATAGAGGTGGCCATTAGAGAGCACAATTTAGCGATTGACAAGTGCTATCCTGCCTTGCCATCGAAAACGGCTAAGATACTGGAAGATTCTGAAAACGATCCTCTGCTATCTTATTTGTTACGGTCACCTCCACCGTATGCACAAGGTGCTACGGCTCCGCTTGTACCGAATGTTCAATTGCCGGTTGCTGGACAACCTGGTATTCCTGCTCCTGCTCCTCAGAATCAAGCTCCTGTACTGGAGTTCTGGACTTTTTGGTTCCGTCCAGAGGTGTCAGGGGACAACACCCAAAGACCCAGGAGTTCCACCTGCCTTGGTGCACAAATGAACAGAAACACGGGCTTCTCGATGGTGGCGTCAAAGACCAAAGGTTTATTACTGCAGGGACACAGAAGTCACAGATACTACACACGGGCAGAATCTAGGAGCCTGTTCAAATTGTACAAAGAGGGTTGCTCCTTATATACTAAATTTTGGCCTTTAGGCGAATTCTTCACATGTTGGTACATTCCCAAACCTTTGTGTTATAAACAATAAATATTTGGTGTACACAGGAATCGTCGACAATATCTGATGTCAAAACATTACGAACGAGGGGTTCCCACTTTTCCATCATAATCTCATGTCAACTTTTCATTCAAGACCCGGACTGCCTCATCGTAAATTTCGTTACCTCCCCCTAATAAAGGCCCAGAAGGAAAGGAGCAGAGCCAGGTGCAGAAGATAGAAAAGCAGGATAAGGGATGTTTGTGGGTTGTAAATGGGCAAGGCTACCGGCTTCAGCCGCCTAATCGTGATCAGGACAATGGACACGAAGACCAGTTTGGCAGGACTGGCCTCGGGCAGAGGAGGCAGTCTTTGTCGAGTCATGCAGCTACAGCGTGATCTGGTTTAAGGTGCACGTGTCATGTAAGAGGTGAATCTCCGGCTAAGGCTACGTGTCCTTAATTGAAATGAAGTGATCAGAGGTTATTGCGTATGTGAGGGCAAGAAACACAAAATGGCTGTCATGATCTAAGATGGATGCCGTGGGTAGATCAGAAATGTGTTAATAAAAAGAGTGCTCTTGCTTGTAGCGTAGCGAAAACATCAGGGTATGCTAAATGGATCATTTGCGGTTCACTGATACCAATATTGTGTATTTCCGACAAACTTGAAAACACGGGTTCAAATCGTCACGGAACCGTCACGGAACCTCAGACCCTCCTTTTGCCCTTACATAGGCAATTACTCAGTCTATGTCAGAATCTAGTTCTATGCTCATCAGGTCAGTGACATGTTGTTGTATCATCATCCTTTCTCGTGCCTTTTCTCCAAACGCAGGTGGTTTTCTGAGACAAGTTGCAGCACAAAGACTACACAGAGCAGGACCACACTGGATAATCAGGCAGCATGAGAATAGGAATACTAAGATGACACCAATGACCATTAGAACCCTCCATCCCCACGCTGAAATCAGAGTCCAAAACCACTCCATGAAGGACCAGTTTCCCTTATCTACGTGAATAGAGTCGGAAATCTTGTGTAGCTTAGAGATCGCCTCATAGACTGTTGGAGCATTATTAGGAATAAAGACACAGCAGCTCGATTGGATCATTCTGCATACCCCACCTCGATCTGCAAGTATAACGTCTAGAACCATACGATTCTGCAACGTCATGAGTCTATCCGCCTGAAGCTCAGCTGTCAGATTGCTAAGGGCACCAGCAGTTTCGGTAATAGTAGATTCAACTACCCGTGTTAGCTGACGTATATTTCTACTATTGGCCATAGGCCCCCAGAACGGAAGGAAGCCTTTGAAGAAGTCTCCAGCTTCCTGACCAGCGGTATCTTCCTTGCTGAAGACACCTCTCGCTACTCTGGTTCTGTGGTAATCAGATGAAGCAGTGTATGTCGGAGGCAACAATCGAGCAATATAACAAGATCCTGAAAAGTCGGCAGGCAACCATGTATAAGCTCTGTCTCGACAAATGAAGTAGGTACCCCTAGCAGTGAGGAAAGCAGGGGAAGAGTTAGCCGGAAACACATAAGTCTCTACGCACTCACTCCTCCCTAGTTGAGCTCTCGGATTTCTCCCATTACCTTGCAAACAGACCTGACCTCGGTGAGGTACGACCCAGATTGGAGTTGAGCTTTTACGCTTGCTTTCTCCTAAACTAAGGCGATATTCTGAAGTATTCCAACTTAAATATACTCGCAATTCGTCTCTAGGATATGATGGAGTATTATTGACGTCCTTGACCATGTCAATAATTCCCTGGACTAAGGCTTTGTTGGCAGAGTTATATTTAGTGGAACGTGGTGGACGTGGAGGATAGGTCTCAAGGGCATAGGCAAAGATGGTTTGAAGGGCCTGAAATGATCCATTGTAGCTGAAAGGCAAAACCAGATAGGGAATACATTTATCCATAGTGTGGGGTATCAAGCCACACACCCAGCAGTCTGTAGTGTTGACTACCAGTTGGTGTTGGTGCAAGAGCTGTACAAAAGTGTTGTTAATGAATTCTGAGCGTCGGGCTTGCTCATGTTCCGGAAACGAGTGAAAAGAGTGTATAGAAGAAACAGTAGAGATGGCAGGATCAAGGGGAGGTACTGTAGTAACTGGCACAAAAATCAAATTTATACTAAAGACGATTCCACCCACCAATGTTGCTAAAATAATCAAGAATGTAATGGCACATTGCATCAAAAAGCATTTGCTATGAAGAATTCTATGAAGTCTGTTTCTGCGAACATAAATCACATTTTCTCGTTGCAGCGCAGGAAGCTCCATCTTCTACAATCCGCTCGCGACCACTGATGATGTGTACGTAGATGAAAATGCCTCTATCAGCCCTGGGAGTTCCCAGAACTAACAGAAAGATCGACCTTGTGTCAGACCCCTGCAGATTCAACTAGGCACACAGCCACGACCCTACGGCTACCCAGACGGCAAGGCAATTTTAAAAAAAACAATGAAACAATAGCAAACTTCCTGGCTGAAGGCAAAAGTTCAATATATCAAAATCACAATATGCAGTTGCCTGCTTTATTTGTCCATTTTACGGTTTCGTAAATTATATCTTTGCTTCGCAGGTACTGTTTGATCGGCAAATAGTGTATCACTAGCAGCTGTTGCAGTGTTTAAGTTCGCAGATGGCAAAGTTTCTTCTGATGCTGGAGACAAATGTTCAGTGTTCAAAGGAATCTTTTCAGGAGGAGAGTCAGATTTCGGAGTGTCAGTAATCAATTCGGCATCGCTGAAAGGGATGAACTTCGGTGTACTTTCAGATTCGGAGGCACCAATTCCCTTCTTCACCCAGTCGTCGTAAGGAAGCGGCAAAGGGACACGCTTAACATGGGACGCGTGCACCTAGTGCTTGCGGCCAGCTACACGAACTGCTGTCCTTGTTGCAAGCAGGACTTGGAAGGGGCCGACGAATCTCGGCTGAAGGTTCTTCGTCCTCGCGAAGTTCCTGATGACTACTTGGTCTCCTGGTTTCAGCTGATGCCCTGGACTCTCCGGAGGCTTTGGTAAAGCATCGAAAACCTGTTGATGAATAAGACTCAATTTAGCAGTCAAGTCGTACAGGTAGTCTGTCAACATAGGATATTCTAAAGAGCAAAATTCCTTAGGCCTTGGCACACCCCAGATATTTGCCGGGCGGCCAAAGACTATCTCATAAGGGCTAAGCCCTACTCTAGAATGTACAGTTGCTCTCGTTGATAACAAGGCCAAAGGAAGTGCGTCTGGCCAGGCTAATCCTGTGGATGCTTGTATTTTAGCTATTTTCAGCTTGAGGGTGCCATTGTAACCCTCCACTAAACCAGCAGACTGGGGATGGTTCGCACTGTGGAATTTCTGTTTCAGCCCTAGGCCGGCACACACACTCTGCATAACTTTCCCTATAAACTCACTTCCGTTATCTGACCATACAATCCGTGGCATTCCGTATCTAGGGAAATATTCTTTGAGAAGAATTTTGGCAGTTGATAGGGCAGTGTTGTCCTTTAGTGGGTATGCTTCTATCCACCTGGAAAAAGCACAAACCACCACTAGGACATATTTTAAATTATTACAGCGGTCCATGTGAATAAAGTCTAACTGAATCACTTCAAAAGGGCAGGAAGGAGGAGCGAAATGACCAGCTGGAGTTGGAGTTCCCTTGCCAGGATTATGCATCAAGCACACCATGCAATTTTTCACCACTCTCTCTGCACATTTACTGATTCCCTCATTTTTCCAGACCGGAGCCAACATCTTACAGATTCCTTTAGAACTTATATGCGCTACTCCATGCGCCATCGTCACTACTGCAAGCACATACGCATCAGGCAACATCCAACGCTGCTGTTCTGTCAAATCAATCCAACATCCATTCGAGTCCAACTTGCCCGTACTTTCTCTCCATACACGTTTCTCTTCCTCAGTTGCTTCTTTCTGAATCTTTTTCACACTTTCCATAGTATCCTCGCACATCCCAGACTCAGCAATCCATCTTGCAGACGTAGCAACATACATTCTGCTCATCGTGTCTCTAGCTGTCTGTTTAGCAATTTCATCAGCAAAAGCATTCCCACGACCAACATCATCCGTGATTGCTTTATGAGCACTGCACTTTACAATCGCAACTTCAGTCGGCAAGGTTAGAGATTCCAACAAGTCGTTAACTAGCTGACCATGTTGGATCTTGGTCCCATGGGACGTAATGAAACCTCTTTCTCTCCACAACCGGCCAAAACTATGGGCCACGCCAAATGCGTACTGACTGTCTGTAAACACATTCACTCTCTTTCCCTCAGCTAAAACACACGCTCTCGTTAGAGCTATTAATTCTGCAGCTTGGGCAGAATTCTGACTCACTCTTGCAGTCTCCACAATTGTCTTCAAAGTAGTTACTGCGTAAGCAGCAGTCACATCACCATTCTCCAATTTAAAACATGACCCGTCCACATACAGCGTACCATCCGGATCGGATAACGGAGTATCCTTCAAGTCGATACGTCCTTTTGTCTCTTCCTCCGTTTTAAAACAGCAATCATGTGGCTCGGAATCACTCGACTCTTGATCAGCCGGCAACAGTGTTGCTGGATTCAATACATTACATCTTTTGATCTGAATATGACTCGCTAGTAATGTCAGTTCGTAACCAGATAGTCTCGCACTGGTAAGGTGTTGTGTCTTCGTTCGGTTCATGAGTGTATCCACTGCATGAGGAACCATGACCACTAGCATGTTGTTCATCACCAAACCAGCAGATTGTCGAATGGAAGCCGCAGCTGCCGCTGTAGCTCTCAAACAACTAGGCAACGCTCTGGCTACCGGATCTAATGTTGATGAGAAATACGCACAAGGGCGTTGTTTATCACCAAACTTCTGTGTCAGAACACTCAACGCGCAACCGTCTCTCTCGTGAACGTAGAGCGTGAATGGCTTACTGTAATCAGGTGTACCCAATACAGGAGCTGAACACAATGCTTTTCGTAATTCAGTAAAACTCTCTTGACATTCATCAGACCATGGCACCGGACTCGGAACATTTTTCCCAGTCAAGGCTACCAATGGTTTCGCTAAAAGAGAAAAATTTGGGATCCACTGCCTACAGTAAGAGGTAATACCTAGGAAGGCACGTACCTCTCTCTGTGTGCGTGGAGCACTCATCTGTGTAATTGCTTTTATTCTTTCTGGGGTCAACTTCCTTCCCTCCTTTGACAAAAGATGACCTAGGTAGGTCACTTCTTGGCAACAATATTGCATTTTGGAAGGAGACACCTTGTGATTTAGTTTAGACAAATGATGCAATAAGGAAATTGTAGCTGCTTTGCAAGTTTCCTTGTCATCGGCAGCCACTAGAAGATCGTCTACGTACTGTACTAGGGCAGAACCTGGAGGAAGGACAAAAGAATCTAACTGGCTTTTTAATGCTTGACTATAAATAGATGGACTTTCACAATAGCCTTGTGGAGCTCGTTTAAATCTGAAACTTCGACCTCCTAAACAGAAGCCGAAAATATCTCTACTTTCTTCGGCTATCGGAATGCTGAAAAAGGCATTCTTTAAGTCGATAACTGAGAACCATGTGGCTGTAGCAGGAATCAATGTTAGCAAGGCAGTAATGTCCGGAACCACAGGAAACTGCGGAACCACAATTTTATTAACTTCTCTAAGGTCTATGACAAACCTGTACACTGGAGGTTTTGTAGGATCAGTTCGTTTCAAAATCGGTAATACAGGGCTGTTACAGACATTTCCTCTAGTTTCTTCAATCACATCTTTCTTAATCAAATCTTGCACAATCAATAAAAGCGCACGTTCTCCTTCACTAGATATTTTATATTGGGGAATTCTTGGAAATTTTACATTTGTTTTCAAGGTTACCACATACGGTGGAATTTCTAAGAGACCTACATCATTAGGACCAGTCGCCCAAAGAGAATCAGGGAGTGAGCGTAGCTCTGGCGGGAGTGCGTCCATTGACAAGTACATCGGAGAGGTGATATTTTTACCCAACGTGAGTTGTACTCCTTCCGGAGAACAGTACAATGTCGCATATAGTCGTTTTAACAAATCTAAACCAAGCAGATTTTCATTACAACCTGTCGTTAAAATCAGGGGTGCTTTTAATTGGCACGGTCCAACAGAAATAGACAAAGGACCAGATATCGGGTTGTAAACAGGGGCGCCTGAAAAACCTACGGAAACATTTGTTGAGCCGGACAAAGGTGCGCCAGGGAGTTTCGCATGAATGATAGAACTTTTTGCGGCACCAGTATCCAACAGAAACGGTTCGACTACACCTGATGTTGCTACTGCGACATAAGGCCCACTCTGATCCACTGGAACTGATACTACTCCCTCTCTTTGTCCATGGCTGTCCTAGTACCCATTTTGCTGAAAACCCTCATCTATTTCGCAATAGTCCTCAACAAGATATTGTTGAGATCTATTTTGCTGAGTAGATTGTCCATTTCGTTGATCAAAGTGATTGGAGGGACGATCATTCGTTTGTGGAGGCATAGCACCTCGTCCTCGTCCTCTAGAATTCTGCACAAAACCACCACGACCTCTCTGAGCTGCTGCTGCATTATTTTGCGCTAAGATCGGACATTCATTTTTATAGTGACCCTCTTTCTTACAATACGCGCACTGATTCCATTGATATTGAGGCCTTGATGTACTATAATCTGTCCTTTGGTACGAACCTTGCTGTGTATTAGATTGATTCGTGCGAGGCGGATACGCCTGCTGCAAGAGAACTTTAGTTTTTAAATCTTTCGTTTTCTTCTCTGATTTCTCCTTTTCTTCTTTATCCCTATTTTCGTAGTACTGTGCAGTCGCAAGTATTTGCGCAGTTGTGGATACAGCCCACGCACTTTCTGAGTCTTTTAGTTTATTGCATAATTCAGGTAACAAATTATGCACAAATTTATCGACAAACAGTCTTTGTCGTCCTTCTGTGCTCATGTCCTGACCACTATGATCTACAAAAGTTTCTTCAAACCTCGTGAAGAAGTCGGAGACACTTTCGTCTTTCTTCTGCCTGCATGCTGACAACTTGTCCCAATTAACACGTAATGCTGGCATTAGAGTCTTCATTAGATCAATTATTCTACCTGGAAGATTAGCAATTAGGGGTTCGGGTTTTGCACCACCTATTTGCTGACCATCTGCTGCAGTGATAGCTGCCCAATCACCACCTAAGGCAGCTTGATGATCCTCTCTACGAATTTTAGCCCAAATTGGTTGTGGAACTACATTACCAAATAACATATCAATGTCCGCTAAGTTCATTATACAGGCCTCAACTGTCTGTGATAATTCCTTGTAATATCCAGCAGGATTCTTACGTGGATCTGGCAAGGCCTGTTTCACCGCTAGCACTTCAGCTCGCTTCCATGGAATGTGTATCCACACTCTTTGGAACTGTGCTGGAACAGCTGCAATACCAGCATTATTATCAGCTGCCACTGCTTCGCGCCAAATTGGAGGAACCTCCCTCATAGGATATTGGCGACTTAGCTTCGTTTTTCCTCTTTCTAAATCTCTCGGCGAACGAAGAGATGGATCATTCCTAAAACTTAAAATAAGTTCCATCGCTTTTTTTATATTATCACCCACTATCATTCCTGCAGCAAACTCTTTCTGAACTTTAATTAAATCTTCCAAATCTGATTCAACATCATCTTCTTCTATTTCTTCACGTAACAACGAGCACATCTCATCAAAGACATACCGTTGCGTTGGTTCCTTCCACTGCATAAATGTATCTAGCACATCTCTCGTACTATATCTTCTACTCTTCGAAATCCATCTGAGAGCCGTGGAATCTAAAATTCCCCGTTCCTCAGTACTTGGAAGCTGACTACGTCTCTGAACAGAGTCAGGAGTAGGAGTCTTAATTAAAGTTTTATATAAAGGAGACAGCATATTAGTAACAGAATCAGTGATTCTTCGACGAACAGAAAGTGGGGTTAACACACTCGCAGACGTAGAGAACGCAGTAGAGGTAGGAATAGATAATGGAACAGTAGGAGTATCGAGAAAAATAGTTTGTGGAACAGTAGGTGCAAGTGACACAGATATAGGTATAGAAGTTGGCAGTTCAGGAAGAGGAGGAGCTGTAGGAACATTTACATTGATCACAGGAGGTACGGGAACTTGATTCGGAGGGACAGGAGCAAGAACACCAGGTTGTCCAGCAACCGGCAATTGGACATTCGGGACAAGTGGAGCCGTAGCACCTTGTGCATACGGTGGAGGTGACCGTAACAGATAAGACAACAGAGGATCGTTTTCGGAATCCTCCAGTATCTTAGCCATTTTTGATGGCAAGGCAGGATAGCACTTGTCAATCGCTAAATTATGCTCTCTAATGGCCACATCTATGGCTTTCTCACACTCGTTAGCCTGCAACTGCTTAGCCGCTTGCTCTAGAGTCAACTCTTCTTGTTCTTTCTGTTCTTTCTTCAACCTTTTCATTTCTCTCTGTTTGGATTCTTTTCGCCAGTAACGGAAAGAATCAAACATTGCCGGCCGGGCTTTCTTCCTAAACAATTTAGCTTCTAAGTTGTCGAGAATCTCGGGTTCAAAACTACCATGCAGTGGCCAACTAAGGACACCATCCTTCGCAGTGTAACGGACCCATACCTCATTATAAGATATAGGACCCACACCAAATTTACAATACAAATCATATAGGGGAGTCCCAATCGGAGGAACCAGACAGGAGTCCTCCAATCGTGAGTCACGGTTGCAACCAAAGCAAGACAACATTTTCCGACTTACCATTTTTAGTCCGGAACAAAAAACAAACAAAACACGAAACAGATATGTGCACTTAAACCAAGAATTTAGGCCTACCAAAACGAACCGTTGTATCGATACCCAAACTAAACCAAATAGATTATCATAACCAGAACAACCGGTGATAATCCTACTAAGAACCAAACCAAACTAAACCAATCAAGGATTTTAACAATCCTCACAAAGTAACCAGCTAGCTATCACTAAATACTTAACTGAGTCACTGAAGACGTCACCAAGGAGAAACCCGTCACGTTTCGCCGTACTAAGGACTGCACCTCGGGTCCAAGACAGGGCGACGGTCAAGGCAACGGCCCACTGCAGCCGTCTTGAACGGGAACCCTCGTGGAAGAGAACTTCGGGCCACTTTTGCGATATGCCGGGATCGATGAAGTGGGGCGCCTCCCTTGGGAATCTTCACACGAAGCTTCTCGAACTCTTCAGGCTTTTGGACCGGTACCGAATGACGTCGCCCCACGTTGGGCGCCAATTGGAGTTCTGGACTTTTTGGTTCCGTCCAGAGGTGTCAGGGGACAACACCCAAAGACCCCGGAGTTCCACCTGCCTTGGTGCACAAATGAACAGAAACACGGGCTTCTCGATGGTGGCGTCAAAGACCAAAGGTTTATTACTGCAGGGACACAGAAGTCACATATACTACACACGGGCAGAATCTAGGAGCCTGTTCAAATTGTACAAAGAGGGTTGCTCCTTATATACTAAATTTTGGCCTTTAGGCGAATTCTTCACATGTTGGTACATTCCCAAACCTTTGTGTCATAAACAATAAATATTTGGTGTACACAGGAATCGTCGACAATATCTGATGTCAAAACATTACGAACGAGGGGTTCCCACTTTTCCATCATAATCTCATGTCAACTTTTCATTCAAGACCCGGACCGCCTCATCGTAAATTTCGTTACCTCCCCCTAATAAAGGCCCAGAAGGAAAGGAGCAGAGCCAGGTGCAGAAGATAGAAAAGCAGGATAAGGGATGTTTGTGGGTTGTAAATGGGCAAGGCTACCGGCTTCGGCCGCCTAATCGTGATCAGGACAATGGACACGAAGACCAGTTTGGCAGGACTGGCCTCGGGCAGAGGAGGCAGTCTTTGTCGAGTCATGCAGCTACAGCGTGATCTGGTTTAAGGTGCACGTGTCATGTAAGAGGTGAATCTCCGGCTAAGGCTACGTGTCCTTAATTGAAATGAAGTGATCAGAGGTTATTGCGTATGTGAGGGCAAGAAACACAAAATGGCTGTCATGATCTAAGATGGATGCCGTGGGTAGATCAGAAATGTGTTAATAAAAAGAGTGCTCTTGCTTGTAGCGTAGCGAAAACATCAGGGTATGCTAAATGGATCATTTGCGGTTCACTGATACCAATATTGTGTATTTCAGACAAACTTGAAAACACGGGTTCAAATCGTCACGGAACCGTCGCGGAACCTCAGTACCTCCTATGGTCAATGTGAATGTTCCTACGGCTCCTCCTCTTCCTGGATTGCCGACTTCTATACCTGTATCTGTCTCGCTTACACCTACTGTTCCACAAACTATCTTCCTTGATACTCCTACTGTTCCGTTATCTGTTCCTACCTCTACTGTGTTTTCTGCGTCTGCCAGTATGTTGACTCCACTTTCTGTTCGTCGGAGAATCACTGATTCTGTGTCTAACATGCTGTCTCCTTTCTATAAAACTTTAATCAAGACTCCTACTTCCGACTCTGTTCAGAGACGTAGTCAGCTTCCGAGTACTGAGGAACGGGGAATTTTAGATTCCACGGCTCTCAGATGGATTTCGAAGAGTAGGAGATATAGTACGAGAGATGTGCTAGAAACGTTTATGCAGTGGAAAGAACCAACGCAACGGTATGTCTTTGACGAGATGTGCTCGTTGTTACGTGAGGAGATAGAAGAAGATGATGTTGAATCAAATTTAGAAGATTTAATTAAGGTTCAGAAAGAGTTTGCTGCTGGAATGATAGTGGGTGATAATATAGAAGGAGCGATGGAACTGATTTTAAGTTATAGGAATGATCCATCACTTCGTTCACCAAGAGATTTAGAGAAAAGTAAGACGAAGCTCAGTCGCCAATATCCAATGAGGGAGGTTCCTCCAATTTGGCACGAAGCTGTGCAAGCTGATCATAATAATGGTATTGTAGCCGCTCCAGCGCAATTCCAAAGAGTGTGGATACACATTCCGTGGAAGCGAGCTGAAGTGCTAGCAGTGAAGCAGGCCTTGCCAGATCCACGTAAGAATCCTGCTGGATACTATAAGGAATTAACACAGACAGTTGAGGCTTGTATAATGAACTTAGCAGACATCGATATGTTATTTGGCAACGTAGTTCCGCAACCAGTGTGGGCTAAAATTCGTAGAGAGGATCATCAAGTTGCCTTAGGTGGTGATTGGGCAGCTATCACTGCAGCGGATGGTCAGCAAGTAGGTGGTGCAAAACCTGAACCCCTAATTGCTAACCTTCCAGGTAGAATAATTGATCTAATGAAGACTCTGATGCCCGCATTGCGTGTTAATTGGGACAAGTTATCAGCATGCAGGCAGAAGAAAGACGAAAGTGTCTCCGACTTCTTCACGAGGTTCGAAGAGACTTTTGTAGATCATAGTGGTCAGGATATGAGTACCGAAGGAGGACAAAGACTGTTTGTCGATAAATTTGTGCATAATTTGTTACCTGAATTATGCAATAAATTAAAGGATTCAGAGAGTGCGTGGGCTGTATCCACAACTGCGCAAATACTTGCGACTGCACAGTACTACGAAAATAGGGATAAAGAGGAAAAGGAAAAATCAGAAAAGAAAACGAAGGATTTAAAGACTAAAGTTCTTTTGCAACAGGCGTATCCGCCTCGCATGAATCAGACTAATACGCAACAGGGTTCGTATCAAAGGACAGATTATAGTTCAACGAGGCCTCAATATCAGTGGAACCAATGTGCGTACTGTAAGAAAGAGGGTCACTATAAAAATGAATGTCCGATCTTAGTGCAAAATAATGCAGCAGCAGCTCAGAGAGGTCGTGGTGGTTTTGTGCAAAATTCTAGAGGTCGAGGGCGAGGTACTATGCCTCCACAAACGAATGATCGTCCTTCCAATCACTTTGATCAACGAAATGGACAGTCTACTCAGCAAAATAGATCTCAACAATATCTTGTTGAGGACTATTGTGAAGTGGATGAGGGATTTCAGCAAAATGGGTACTAGGACAGCCATGGACAGAGAGAGGGAGTAGTATCAGTTCCAGTGGATCAGAGTGGGCCTTATGTCGCAGTAGCAACATCAGGTGTAGTCGAACCGTTTCTGTTGGATACTGGTGCCGCAAAAAGTTCTATCATTCATGCGAAACTCCCTGGCGCACCTTTGTCCGGCTCAACAAATGTTTCTGTAGGTTTTTCAGGCGCCCCTGTTTACAACCCGATATCTGGTCCTTTGTCTATTTCTGTTGGACCGTGTCACTTGAAAGCACCTCTGATTTTGACGACAGGTTGTAATGAAAATCTGCTTGGTTTAGATTTGTTAAAACGACTATATGCGACATTGTACTGTTCTCCGGAAGGAGTACAGCTTACGTTGGGTAAAAACATCACTTCTCCGATGTACTTATCAATGGATGCACTCCCACCAGAGCTACATTCACTCCCTGATTCTCTTTGGGCGACTGGTCCTAATGATGTAGGCCTTTTAGAAATACCACCATATGTAGTGACTTTAAAAGCAAATGTAAAATTTCCAAGAATTCCTCAATACAAAATATCTAGTGAAGGTGAGCGTGCACTTTTATTGATTGTGCAAGATTTGATTAAAAAAGGTGTGATTGAGGAAACGAGAGGAAATGTCTGTAACAGTCCTGTACTTCCGATTTTGAAACGAACTGATCCTACAAAGCCTCCAGTGTATAGGTTTGTTATCGACCTTAGAGAAGTTAATAAGATTGTAGTTCCGCAGTTTCCTGTAGTGCCAGACATTACTGCCTTGTTAACACTGATTCCTGCTACAGCTACTTGGTTCTCAGTCATTGACTTGAAAAATGCCTTTTTCAGCATTCCAATAGCCGAGGAAAGCAGAGATATTTTTGGCTTCTGTCTAGGAGGTCGAAGTTTCAGATTTAAACACGCTCCACAAGGCTATTGTGAGAGCCCATCTATTTACAGTCAAGCATTAAAAAGCCAGTTAGACTCCTTTGTCCTTCCTCCAGGTTCTGCTCTAGTACAATATGTAGACGATCTTCTAGTGGCTGCCGATGACAAGGAAACTTGCAAAGCAGCTACAATTTCGTTATTGCATCATTTGTCTAATTTGAATCATAAGGTGTCACCTTCGAAAATGCAATACTGCTGCCAAGAAGTGACCTACCTAGGTCATCTCTTGTCAAAGGAGGGAAGGAAGTTGACCCCAGAGAGAATAAAAGCAATTACACAGATGAGTGTTCCACGCACACAGAGAGAAGTGCGTGCCTTTTTAGGCATTACCTCTTACTGTAGGCAGTGGATCCCAAATTTTTCTCTTTTAGCAAAACCGTTGGTAGCTTTGACTGGGAAAAATGTTCTGAGTCCGGTGCCATGGTCTGATGAATGTCAAGAAAGTTTTACTGAATTACGAAAAGCATTGTGTTCAGCTCCTGTATTGGGTACACCTGATTACAGTAAGCCATTCACGCTCTATGTTCATGAGAGAGAAGGTTGCGCGTTGAGTGTTCTGACACAGAAGTTTGGTGACAAACAACGCCCTTGTGCGTATTTTTCATCAACATTAGATCCGGTAGCTAGAGCGTTGCCTAGTTGTTTGAGAGCTACAGCGGCAGCTGCGGCTTCCATTCGACAATCTGCTGGTTTGGTGATGAACAACATGCTAGTGGTCATGGTTCCTCATGCGGTGGATACACTCATGAATCGAACGAAGACACAACACCTTACCAGTGCGAGACTATCTGGTTACGAGCTGACATTACTAGCGAGTCATATTCAGATCAAAAGATGTAATGTATTGAATCCAGCAACGCTGTTGCCGACTGATCAGGAGTCGAGTGATTCCGAACCACATGATTGTTGTTTTAAAACGAAGGAAGAGACAAAAGGACGCATTGACTTAAAGGATACTCCGTTATCCGATCCCGATGGCACGCTGTATGTGGACGGGTCATGTTTTAAGTTGGAGAATGGTGATGTGACTGCTGCTTACGCAGTAACGACTTTGAAGACGATTGTGGAGACTGCAAGAGTGAGTCAGAATTCTGCCCAAGCTGCAGAATTAATAGCTCTAACAAGAGCGTGTGTTTTAGCTAAGGGAAAGAGAGTGAATGTCTTTACAGATAGTCAGTACGCATTTGGCGTGGCCCATAGTTTTGGCCGTTTGTGGAGAGAAAGAGGTTTCATTACGTCCCATGGGACTAAGATTCAACATGGTCAGCTAGTTAACGACTTGTTGGAATCTCTAACCTTGCCGACTGAAGTTGCGATTGTAAAGTGCAGTGCTCATAAAGCAATCACGGATGATGTTGGTCGCGGGAATGCTTTTGCTGATGAAACTGCTAAACAGACAGCTAGAGACACGATGAGCAGAATGTAAGTTGCTACGTCTGCAAGATGGATTGCTGAGTCTGGAATGTGTGAGGATACTATGGAAAGTGTGAAAGAGATTCAGAAAGAAGCAACTGAGGAAGAAAAACGTGTATGGAAGGAAAGTACGGGCAAGTTGGATTCGAATGGGTGTTGGATTGATTTGACAGAACAGCAGCGATGGATGTTGCCTGACGCGTATGTGCTTGCAGTGGTGACAATGGCGCATGGAGTAGCGCATATAAGTTCTAAAGGAATCTGTAAGATGTTGGCTCCGGTCTGGAAGAATGATGGGATCAGTAAGTGTGCAGAGAGAGTGGTGAAAAATTGTATGGTATGCCTGATGCATAATCCTGGCAAGGGAACTCCAACTCCAGCTGGTCACTTCGCTCCTCCTTCCTGCCCCTTTGAAGTGATTCAGTTAGACTTCATTCACATGGAGCGCTGTAATAATTTGAAATATGTTCTGGTGGTAGTTTGTGCTTTCTCCAGGTGGATTGAAGCATACCCACTAAAGGACAATACTGCCCTATCAACTGCCAAGATTCTTCTCAAAGAATATTTCCCTAGGTATGGAATGCCACGGATTGTATGGTCAGATAACGGAAGTGAGTTTATAGGGAAAGTTATGCAGAGTGTGTGTGCCGGCCTAGGTCTGAAACAAAAGTTCCACAGTGCGAACCATCCCCAGTCTGCTGGTTTAGTGGAGGGTTACAATGGTACCCTTAAGCTGAAACTAGCTAAAATACAAGCATCCACAGGTTTGGCCTGGCCAGACGCACTTCCTTTGGCTTTGTTATCAACGAGAGCAACTGTACATTCTAGAGTGGGGCTTAGCCCTTATGAAATAGTTTTTGGCCGCCCGGCAAATATTTGGGGTGTGCCGAGGCCTAAAGAGTTTTGTTCTCTAGAATATCCTATGTTGATAGACTACCTTTACGACTTGACTGCTAAATTGAGTCTTATTCACCAACAGGTTTTCGATGCTTTGCCAAAGCCTCCGGAGAGTCCAGGGCATCAGCTGAAACCAGGAGAGTTTGTGGTTATCAGAAATTTCGCAAGGACGAAGAACCTTCAGCCGAGATTCGTCGGCCCCTTTCAAGTCCTACTTGCAACGAGAACAGCAGTTCGTGTGGCTGGCCGCAAGCATTGGGTGCACGCATCCCATGTAAAGCGTGTACCTTTGCCACTTCCTTACGACGACTGGGTGAAGAAGGGAATTGGTTCCTCCGAATTTGAAAGCACGCCAAAATTCATCCCTTTCAGCGATGCCGAATTGATCACTGACACTCCAAGCTCTGACTCTCCTTCAGACAAGACTCCTTTGAACACTGAACATTTGTCCCCTGCATCAGAAAAAACTCTGTCATCTGCGAACTTGAACACTGCAACAGCTACCAGTGAAACGCTATTTGCCGATCAGACAGTACCTGCGAAACAAAGATATAACTTATGAAACCGTAAAATGGACAAATAAAGCAGGCAACTGCCTATTGTGATATTTTGAAATTTTGAACTTTTGCCTTCAGCCAGTAAGTTTGCTATTATTTTGTTGTTTTAAAATTGCCTTGCCGTCTGGGTAGCCGTAGGGTCGTGGCTGTGTGCCTAGTTGAATTTGCAGGGGTCTGACACAAGGTCGATCTTTCTGTTGGTTCTGGGAACTCCCAGGGCTGATAGAGGCATTTTCATCTACGTACACATCATCAGTGGTCGCGAGCGGATTGTAGAAGATGGAGCTTCCTGCGCTGCAACGAGAAAATGTGATTTATGTTCGCAGAAACAGACTTTATAGAATTCTTCACAGCAAATGCTTTTTGATGCAATGTGCTATTACATTCTTGATTGTTTTGATAACGTTGGTGGGTGGAATCGTTTTCAGTATAAATGTGATTTTTGTGCCAGTTACTACAGTACCTCCTCTTGATCCTGCTACTTCTACTGTTTCTTCTATACACTCTTTTCATTCGTTTCCCGAACATGAGCAAGCCCGACGCTCAGAGTTCATTAACAACACTTTTGTACAGCTCTTGCACCAACACCAACTGGTAGTTAACACTACAGACTGCTGGGTGTGTGGCTTGATACCCCACACTATGGATAAAGGTATTCCTTATCTGGTTTTGCCTTTCAGCTACAAAGGATCATTTCAGGCCCTTCAAACCATCTTTGCTTATGCCCTTGAGACCTATCCTCCACGTCCACCACGTTCCACTAAATATAACTCTGCCAACAAAGCTTTAGTCCAGGGAATTATTGACATGATCAAGGACGTCAATAATACTCCATCATACCCTAGAGACGAATTGCGAGTGTATTTAAGTTGGAATACTTCAGAGTATCGCCTTAGCTTAGGAGAAAGCAAGCGTAAAAGCTCAACTCCAATCTGGGTCGTACCTCACCGAGGTCAGGTCTGTTTGCAAGGGAATGGGAGAAATCCGAGAGCTCAGCTAGGGAGGAGTGAGTGCGTAGAGACTTATGTGTTTCCGGCTAACTTTTCCCCTGCCTTTCTTACTGCTAGGGGTACTTACTTCATCTGTCGAGATAGAGCTTATACATGGTTGCCTGCCGACTTTTCAGGATCATGCTATATTGCTCGATTGTTGCCCCCAACATACACTGCTTCATCTGATTACCACAGAACCAGAGTAGCGAGAGGTGTCTTCAGCAAGGAAGATACTGCTGGTCAGGAAGCTGGAGACTTCTTCAAAGGCTTCCTTCCGTTCTGGGGGCCTATGGCCAATAGTAGAAACATGCGTCAGCTAACACGGGTAGTTGAATCTACTATTACCGAAACTGCTGGTGCCCTTAGCAATTTGACAGCTGAGCTTCAGGCGGATAGACTCATGACGTTGCAGAACCGTATGGTTCTAGACGTTATCCTTGCAGATCGAGGTGGGGTATGCAGAATGATCCAATCGAGCTGCTGTGTCTTTATTCCGTATAATGCTCCAACAGTCTATGAGGCGATCTCTAAGCTACACAAGATTTCCGACTCTATTCACGTAGACAAAGGAAACTGGTCCTTCATGGAGTGGTTTTGGACTCTGATCTCAGCGTGGGGATGGAAGGTTCTCATGGTCATTGGTGTCATCTTAGTATTCCTGTTCTCATGTTGCCTGATTATCCAGTGTGGTCCTGCTCTGTGTAGTCTCTGTGCTGCAACTTGTTTTAGAAAACCACCTGCGTTTGGAGAAAAGGCACGAGAAAGGATGATGATACAACAGCATGTCACTGACCTGATGAGCATAGAATTAGATTCTGACATAGACTGAGTAATTGCCTATGTAAGGGCAAAAGGAGGGGCTGAGGTTCCGTGACGATTTGAACCCGTGTTTTCAATATTGTCGGAAATACATAATATTGGTATCAGCGAACCGCAAATGATCCATTTAGCATATCCTGGTGTTTTCGCTACGCTACGAGCAAGAGCACTCCTTTTATAAACACATTTCTGATCTACCCACGGCATCCATCTTAGATCGTGGCCACCATTTTGTGTTTCTTGCCCTCACATACGCAATAACCTCTGATCACTTCATTTCGATTAAGGACACGTAGCCTTAGCCGGAGATTCACCTCTTACATGACACGTGCACCTTAAACCAGATCACGCTGTAGCTGCATGACTCGACAAAGACTGCCTCCTCTGCCCGAGGCCAGTCCTGCCAAACTGGTCTTCGTGTCCATTGTTCTGATCACGACTAGGCGGCCGAAGCTGGTAGCCTTGCCCATTTACAACCTACAAACATCTCTTATCCCGCTTTTCTATCTTCCACACCTGGCTCCGTTTCTTTCTTTCCAAATCTTTATTAGGGGGAGGTAACGAAATTTACGATGAGGCGGTCCAGCTCTTGAATACAATATTGACAAGGGATTGTGATGAACTAGTGGGAACCCCTCTTCGTAGATGTTTTGTAACAGATTTTATCAACGGTTCCTATGTACTCCAAATATTTATTGTTTATGACACAAAGGTTTTGGGAATGTACCAACATGTGAAGAATTCGCCTGAAGGCCAAAATTTGGTATATAAGGAGCAACCCTCTTTGTACAAATCGAACAGGCTCCTAGTTACTGCCCATGCGTAGTCTCTGTGACTTCTGTGTCCCTGCAGTAATAAACCTTTGGTCTTTGACGCCACCATCGAGAAGCCCGTGTTTCTGTTCATTTGTGCACCAAGGCAGGTGGAACTCCGGGGTCTTTGGGTGTTGTTCCCTGACACCTCTGGACGGATCCAAAAAGTCCAGAACTCCAATGGGCCTAGTCTTTCTGTGGGGTGTCTTGAACTTAAACATCATGGAGGGCATGGATGGAATGGGATTGTGCTGATTTTGCAGTGTTTTTCGATTTTTGGGGGTGTTCATGGGGAGGGACAGGCCATGTGGCTGGGGGCCATTTTGAGTGCTGCTACAGGCCCTGCCCATGTGCAGGGAGGCAAGTGGCCATTTTGAATGTAGGCATTGTTGTTAGGCCTGCAACCATTTTGCCTACTTTTCAACCTTTATGCCCAGGGGTAGTGAGTCTTGCATGGGCCTAGTCTTTATGTGGGTTGTCTTGAATTTAAACATCATGGAGGGCATGGATGGAATGGGATTGTGCTGATTTTTCAGTGATTTTCGTTTTTGGGGGCTGTACTTGTGGCCTTTTCACCAGGGGTATTGAGTCTAGCATGGGCCATTTTTTTTTGGGGTGTCTTGAACTTAAACATCATGGAGGGCATGGATGGAATGGGATTGTGCTGATTTTTCAGTGTTTTTCGATTTTTGGGGGTGTTCATGGGGAGGGACAGGCCATGTGGCCGGGGGCCATTTTGAGTGCAGCTACAGGCTCTGGCCATGTGCTGGGAGGCAAGTGGCCATTTTGAATGCAGGCATTGTTGTTAGGCCTGCAACCATTTTGCCTACTTTTCAACCTTTATGCCCAGGAGTAGTGAGTCTTGCATGGGCCTAGTCTTTCTGTGGGGTGTCTTGAATTTAAACATCATGGAGGGCATGGATGGAATGGGATTGTGCTGATTTTTTCAGTGATTTTCGTTTTTGGGGGCTGTACTTGTGGCCTTTTCACCAGGGGTATTTGAGTCTAGCATGGGCCTAGTCTTTCTGTGGGGTGTCTTGAATTTAAACATCATGGAGGGCATGGATGGAATGGGATTGTGCTGATTTTTCAGTGATTTTCGTTTTTGGGGGCTGTACTTGTGGCCTTTTCACCAGGGGTATTTGAGTCTAGCATGGGCCTAGTCTTTCTGTGGGGTGTCTTGAACTTAAACATCATGGAGGGCATGGATGGAATGGGATTGTGCTGATTTTTCAGTGATTTTCGTTTTTTGGGGCTGTACTTGTGGCCTTTTCACCAGGGGTATTGAGTCTTGCATGGGCCTAGTCTTTCTGTGGGGTGTCTTGAACTTAAACATCATGGAGGGCATGGATGGAATGGGATTGTGCTGATTTTGCAGTGTTTTTCGATTTTTGGGGGTGTTCATGGGGAGGGACAGGCCATGTGGCTGGGGGCCATTTTGAGTGCTGCTACAGGCCCTGGCCATGTGCTGGGAGGCAAGTGGCCATTTTGAATGCAGGCATTGTTGTTAGGCCTGCAACCATTTCGCCTACTTTTCAACCTTTATGCCCAGGGGTAGTGAGTCTTGCATGGGCCTAGTCTTTCTGTGGGGTGTCTTGAATTTAAACATCATGGAGGGCATGGATGGAATGGGATTGTGCTGATTTTTCAGTGATTTTCGTTTTGGGGGCTGTACTTGTGGCCTTTTCACCAGGGGTATTTGAGTCTAGCATGGGCCTAGTCTTTCTGTGGGGTGTCTTGAATTTAAACATCATGGAGGGCATGGATGGAATGGGATTGTGCTGATTTTTCAGTGATTTTCGTTTTTGGGGGCTGTACTTGTGGCCTTTTCACCCGGGGTATTTGAGTCTAGCATACACCTAGTCTTTCTGTGGGGTGTCTTGAACTTAAACATCATGGAGGGCATGGATGGAATGGGATTGTGCTGATTTTTCAGTGATTTTCGTTTTTGGGGGCTGTACTTGTAGCCTTTTCACCAGGGGTATTTGAGTCTAGCATACGCCTAGTCTTTCTGTGGGGTGTCTTGAACTTAAACATCATGGAGGGCATGGATGGAATGGGATTGTGCTGATTTTGCAGTGTTTTTCGATTTTTGGGGGTGTTCATGGGGAGGGACAGGCCATGTGGCTGGGGGCCATTTTGAGTGCTGCTACAGGCCCTGGCCATGTGCTGGGAGGCAAGTGGCCATTTTGAATGTAGGCATTGTTGTTAGGCATGCAACCATTTTGCCTACTTTTCAACCTTTATGCCCAGGGGTAGTGAGTCTTGCATGGGCCTAGTCTTTCTGTGGGGTGTCTTGAACTTAAACATCATGGAGGGCATGGATGGAATGGGATTGTGCTGATTTTTCAGTGATTTTCGTTTTTTGGGGCTGTACTTGTGGCCTTTTCACCAGGGGTATTGAGTCTAGCATGGGCCTAGTCTTTTTGTGGGGTGTCGTGAACTTAAACATCATGGAGGGCATGGATGGAATGGGATTGTGCTGATTTTTCAGTGTTTTTCGATTTTTGGGGGTGTTCATGGGGAGGGACAGGCCATGTGGCTGGGGGCCATTTTGAGTGCAGCTACAGGCCCTGGCCATGTGCTGGGAGGCAAGTGGCCATTTTGAATGCAGGCATTGTTGTTAGGCCTGCAACTATTTTGCCTACTTTTCAACCTTTATGTCCAGGGGTAGTGAGTCTTGCATGGGCCTAGTCTTTCTGTGGGGTGTCTTGAATTTAAACATCATGGAGGGCATGGATGGAATGGGATTGTGCTGATTTTTCAGTGATTTTCGTTTTTGGGGGCTGTACTTGTGGCCTTTTCACCAGGGGTATTTGAGTCTAGCATGGGCCTAGTCTTTCTGTGGGGTGTCTTAAATTTAAACATCATGGAGGGCATGGATGGAATGGGATTGTGCTGATTTTTCAGTGTTTTTCGATTTTTGGGGGTGTTCATGGGGAGGGACAGGCCATGTGGCTGGGGGCCATTTTGAGTGCAGCTACAGGCCCTGGCCATGTGCTTGGAGGCAAGTGGCCATTTTGAATGCAGGCATTGTTGTTAGGCCTGCAACCATTTTGCCTACTTTTCAACCTTTATGCCCAGGGGTAGTGAGTCTTGCATGGGCCTAGTCTTTCTGTGGGGTGTCTTGAATTTAAACATCATGGAGGGCATGGATGGAATGGGATTGTGCTGATTTTTCAGTGATTTTCGTTTTTGGGGGCTGTACTTGTGGCCTTTTCACCAGGGGTATTTGAGTCTAGCATGGGCCTAGTCTTTCTGTGGGGTGTCTTGAACTTAAACATCATGGAGGGCATGGATGGAATGGGATTGTGCTGATTTTTCAGTGATTTTCGTTTTTGGGGGCTGTACTTGTGGCCTTTTCACCAGGGGTATTTGAGTCTAGCATGGGCCTAGTCTTTCTGTGGGGTGTCTTGAATTTAAACATCATGGAGGGCATGGATGGAATGGGATTGTGCTGATTTTTCAGTGATTTTCGTTTTTGGGGGCTGTACTTGTGGCCTTTTCACCAGGGGTATTTGAGTCTAGCATGGGCCTAGTCTTTCTGTGGGGTGTCTTGAACTTACACATCATGGAGGGCATTGTGGAATGGGATTGTGCTGATTTTTCAGTGATTTTCGTTTTTTGGGGCTGTACTTGTGGCCTTTTCACCAGGGGTATTGAGTCTAGCATGGGCCTAGTCTTTTTGTGGGGTGTCTTGAACTTAAACATCATGGAGGGCATGGATGGAATGGGATTGTGCTGATTTTTTAGTGTTTTTCGATTTTTGGGGGTGTTCATGGGGAGGGACAGGCCATGTGGCTGGGGGCCATTTTGAGTGCAGCTACAGGCCCTGGCCATGTGCTGGGAGGCAAGTGGCCATTTTGAATGCAGGCATTGTTGTTAGGCCTGCAACTATTTTGCCTACTTTTCAACCTTTATGCCCAGGGGTAGTGAGTCTTGCATGGGCCTAGTCTTTCTGTGGGGTGTCTTGAATTTAAACATCATGGAGGGCATGGATGGAATGGGATTGTGCTGATTTTTGCGGTGAAGTAGTGTGGCTCACTGGTTAGAGGCGGCAGACCCGAGAGCAGAGGACGGCCCGGGACCAGGGTTCGATTCCCGGCGCGCCAGGTTTCTGGACCAGGGTCAGCGGACTCGATAATTCTCTCGCCTCGGTGCCCACTCTGATCAGCGATCACACTCGGCAACTCTGGGCATTAGCTTGCCTAATCTTCACTAACGGCCCCACCAGATCGCCGGGGATGCCTGGTCTCACCCTGGAGATACCCATTAAGGGACCATCTCTCAGGGAAGCCAGGAAGGGTTTCGCAGTGGTCGAAGCGCCTTGGGACCCTACGGGTAAGTAGTGCGCTATATAAATGCCTATACATTACATTACATTACATTTTTCAGTGATTTTCGTTTTTGGGGGCTGTACTTGTGGCCTTTTCACCAGGGGTATTTGAGTCTAGCATGGGCCTAGTCTTTCTGTGGGGTGTCTTAAATTTAAACATCATGGAGGGCATGGATGGAATGGGATTGTGCTGATTTTTCAGTGATTTTCGTTTTTGGGGGCTGTACTTGTGGCCTTTTCACCAGGGGTATTTGAGTCTAGCATGGGCCTAGTCTTTCTGTGGGGTGTCTTGAACTTAAACATCATGGAGGGCATGGATGGATTGGGATTGTGCTGATTTTTCAGTGATTTTCGTTTTTTGGGGCTGTACTTGTGGCCTTTTCACCAGGGGTATTTGAGTCTAGCATGGGCCTAGTCTTTCTGTGGGGTGTTTTGAACTTAAACATTATGGAGGGCATGGATGGAATGGGATTGTGCAGATTTTTCAGTTATTTTCGTTTTTTGGGGCTGTACTTGTGGCCTTTACACTAGGGGTATTGAGTCTTGCATGGGCCTAGTCTTTCTGTGGGGTGTCTTGAACTTAAACATCATGGAGGGCATGGATGGAATGGGATTGTGCTGATTTTTGAGTGTTTTTCGATTTTTGGGGGTGTTCATGGGGAGGGACAGGCCATGTGGCTGGGGGCCATTTTGAGTGCTGCTACAGGCCCCGGCCATGTGCTGGGAGGCAAGTGGCCATTTTGAATGCAGGCATTGTTGTGAGGCCTGCAACCATTTTGCCTACTTTTCAACCTTTATGCCCAGGGGTAGTGAGTCTTGCATGGGCCTAGTCTTCCTGTGGGGTGTCTTGAACTTAAACATCATGGAGGGCATGGATGGAATGGGATTGTGCTGATTTTTCAGTGATTTTCGTTTTTTGGGGCTGTACTTGTGGCCTTTTCACCAGGGGTATTGAGTCTTGCATGGGCCTAGTCTTTCTGTGGGGTGTCTTGAATTTAAACATCATGGAGGGCATGGATGGAATGGGATTGTGCTGATTTTTCAGTGATTTTCGTTTTGGGGGGCTGTACTTGTGGCCTTTTCACCAGGGGTATTTGAGTCTAGCATGGGCCTAGTCTTTCTGTGGGGTGTCTTGAACTTAAACATCATGGAGGGCATGGATGGAATGGGATTGTGCTGATTTTGCAGTGTTTTTCGATTTTTGGGGGTGTTCATGGGGAGGGACAGGCCATGTGGCTGGGGGCCATTTTGAGTGCTGCTACAGGCCCTGGCCATGTGCAGGGAGAGAAGTGGCCATTTTGAATGTAGGCATTGTTGTTAGGCCTGCAACCATTTTGCCTACTTTTCAACCTTTATGCCCAGGGGTAGTGAGTCTTGCATGGGCCTAGTCTTTCTGTGGGTTGTCTTGAATTTAAACATCATGGAGGGCATGGATGGAATGGGATTGTGCTGATTTTTCAGTGATTTTCGTTTTTGGGGGCTGTACTTGTGGCCTTTTCACCAGGGGTATTGAGTCTAGCATGGGCCATTTTTTTTGGGGTGTCTTGAACTTAAACATCATGGAGGGCATGGATGGAATGGGATTGTGCTGATTTTTCAGTGTTTTTCGATTTTTGGGGGTGTTCATGGGGAGGGACAGGCCATGTGGCCGGGGGCCATTTTGAGTACAGCTACAGGCTCTGGCCATGTGCTGGGAGGCAAGTGGCCATTTGGAATGCAGGCATTGTTGTTAGGCCTGCAACCATTTTGCCTACTTTTCAACCTTTATGCCCAGGGGTAGTGAGTCTTGCATGGGCCTAGTCTTTCTGTGGGGTGTCTTGAATTTAAACATCATGGAGGGCATGGATGGAATGGGATTGTGCTGATTTTTTCAGTGATTTTCGTTTTTGGGGGCTGTACTTGTGGCCTTTTCACCAGGGGTATTTGAGTCTAGCATGGGCCTAGTCTTTCTGTGGGGTGTCTTGAATTTAAACATCATGGAGGGCATGGATGGAATGGGATTGTGCTGATTTTTCAGTGATTTTCGTTTTTGGGGGCTGTACTTGTGGCCTTTTCACCAGGGGTATTTGAGTCTAGCATGGGCCTAGTCTTTCTGTGGGGTGTCTTGAATTTAAACATCATGGAGGGCATGGATGGAATGGGATTGTGCTGATTTTTCAGTGATTTTCGTTTTTGGGGGCTGTACTTGTGGCCTTTTCACCAGGGGTATTTGAGTCTAGCATGGGCCTAGTCTTTCTGTGGGGTGTCTTGAACTTAAACATCATGGAGGGCATGGATGGAATGGGATTGTGCTGATTTTTCAGTGATTTTCGTTTTTTGGGGCTGTACTTGTGGCCTTTTCACCAGGGGTATTGAGTCTTGCATGGGCCTTGTCTTTCTGTGGGGTGTCTTGAACTTAAACATCATGGAGGGCATGGATGGAATGGGATTGTGCTGATTTTGCAGTGTTTTTCGATTTTTGGGGGTGTTCATGGGGAGGGACAGGCCATGTGGCTGGGGGCCATT
This sequence comes from Lissotriton vulgaris, assembly GCF_964263255.1. Lineage (NCBI taxonomy): Eukaryota > Metazoa > Chordata > Amphibia > Caudata > Salamandridae > Lissotriton > Lissotriton vulgaris. Next base: position 210,593,251 of record NC_141691.1, read on the forward strand.
TTGAGTGCTGCTACAGGCCCTGGCCATGTGCTGGGAGGCAAGTGGCCATTTTGAATGCAGGCATTGTTGTTAGGCCTGCAACCATTTCGCCTACTTTTCAACCTTTATGCCCAGGGGTAGTGAGTCTTGCATGGGCCTAGTCTTTCTGTGGGGTGTCTTGAATTTAAACATCATGGAGGGCATGGATGGAATGGGATTGTGCTGATTTTTCAGTGATTTTCATTTTGGGGGCTGTACTTGTGGCCTTTTCAACAGGGGTATTTGAGTCTAGCATGGGCCTAGTCTTTCTGTGGGGTGTCTTGAATTTAAACATCATGGAGGGCATGGATGGAATGGGATTGTGCTGATTTTTCAGTGATTTTCGTTTTTGGGGGCTGTACTTGTGGCCTTTTCACCAGGGGTATTTGAGTCTAGCATACGCCTAGTCTTTCTGTGGGGTGTCTTGAACTTAAACATCATGGAGGGCATGGATGGAATGGGATTGTGCTGATTTTTCAGTGATTTTCGTTTTTGGGGGCTGTACTTGTGGCCTTTTCACCAGGGGTATTTGAGTCTAGCATACGCCTAGTCTTTCTGTGGGGTGTCTTGAACTTAAACATCATGGAGGGCATGGATGGAATGGGATTGTGCTGATTTTGCAGTGTTTTTCGATTTTTGGGGGTGTTCATGGGGAGGGACAGGCCATGTGGCTGGGGACCATTTTGAGTGCTGCTACGGGCCCTGGCCATGTGCTGGGAGGCAAGTGGCCATTTTGAATGTAGGCATTGTTGTTAGGCCTGCAACCATTTTGCCTACTTTTCAACCTTTATGCCCAGGGGTAGTGAGTCTTGCATGGGCCTAGTCTTTCTGTGGGGTGTCTTGAACTTAAACATCATGGAGGGCATGGATGGAATGGGATTGTGCTGATTTTTCAGTGATTTTCGTTTTTTGGGGCTGTACTTGTGGCCTTTTCACCAGGGGTATTGAGTCTAGCATGGGCCTAGTCTTTTGTGGGGTGTCGTGAACTTAAACATCATGGAGGGCAGGGATGGAATGGGATTGTGCTGATTTTTCAGTGTTTTTCGATTTTTGGGGGTGTTCATGGGGAGGGACAGGCCATGTGGCCGGGGGCCATTTTGAGTACAGCTACAGGCTCTGGCCATGTGCTGGGAGGCAAGTGGCCATTTTGAATGCAGGCATTGTTGTTAGGCCTGCAACCATTTTGCCTACTTTTCAACCTTTATGCCCAGGGGTAGTGAGTCTTGCATGGGCCTAGTCTTTCTGTGGGGTGTCTTGAATTTAAACATCATGGAGGGCATGGATGGAATGGGATTGTGCTGATTTTTTCAGTGATTTTCGTTTTTGGGGGCTGTACTTGTGGCCTTTTCACCAGGGGTATTTGAGTCTAGCATGGGCCTAGTCTTTCTGTGGGGTGTCTTGAATTTAAACATCATGGAGGGCATGGATGGAATGGGATTGTGCTGATTTTTCAGTGATTTTCGTTTTTGGGGGCTGTACTTGTGGCCTTTTCACCAGGGGTATTTGAGTCTAGCATGGGCCTAGTCTTTCTGTGGGGTGTCTTGAACTTAAACATCATGGAGGGCATGAATGGAATGGGATTGTGCTGATTTTTCAGTGATTTTCGTTTTTTGGGGCTGTACTTGTGGCCTTTTCACCAGGGGTATTGAGTCTTGCATGGGCCTTGTCTTTCTGTGGGGTGTCTTGAACTTAAACATCATGGAGGGCATGGATGGAATGGGATTGTGCTGATTTTGCAGTGTTTTTCGATTTTTGGGGGTGTTCATGGGGAGGGACAGGCCATGTGGCTGGGGGCCATTTTGAGTGCTGCTACAGGCCCTGGCCATGTGCTGGGAGGCAAGTGGCCATTTTGAATGCAGGCATTGTTGTTAGGCCTGCAACCATTTCGCCTACTTTTCAACCTTTATGCCCAGGGGTAGTGAGTCTTGCATGGGCCTAGTCTTTCTGTGGGGTGTCTTGAATTTAAACATCATGGAGGGCATGGATGGAATGGGATTGTGCTGATTTTTCAGTGATTTTCGTTTTGGGGGCTGTACTTGTGGCCTTTTCACCAGGGGTATTTGAGTCTAGCATGGGCCTAGTCTTTCTGTGGGGTGTCTTGAATTTAAACATCATGGAGGGCATGGATGGAATGGGATTGTGCTGATTTTTCAGTGATTTTCGTTTTTGGGGGCTGTACTTGTGGCCTTTTCACCAGGGGTATTTGAGTCTAGCATGGGCCTAGTCTTTCTGTGGGGTGTCTTGAACTTAAACATCATGGAGGGCATGGATGGAATGGGATTGTGCTGATTTTTCAGTGATTTTCGTTTTTTGGGGCTGTACTTGTGGCCTTTTCACCAGGGGTATTGAGTCTTGCATGGGCCTTGTCTTTCTGTGGGGTGTCTTGAACTTAAACATCATGGAGGGCATGGATGGAATGGGATTGTGCTGATTTTGCAGTGTTTTTCGATTTTTGGGGGTGTTCATGGGGAGGGACAGGCCATGTGGCTGGGGGCCATTTTGAGTGCTGCTACAGGCCCTGGCCATGTGCTGGGAGGCAAGTGGCCATTTTGAATGCAGGCATTGTTGTTAGGCCTGCAACCATTTCGCCTACTTTTCAACCTTTATGCCCAGGGGTAGTGAGTCTTGCATGGGCCTAGTCTTTCTGTGGGGTGTCTTGAATTTAAACATCATGGAGGGCATGGATGGAATGGGATTGTGCTGATTTTTCAGTGATTTTCGTTTTGGGGGCTGTACTTGTGGCCTTTTCACCAGGGGTATTTGAGTCTAGCATGGGCCTAGTCTTTCTGTGGGGTGTCTTGAATTTAAACATCATGGAGGGCATGGATGGAATGGGATTGTGCTGATTTTTCAGTGATTTTCGTTTTTGGGGGCTGTACTTGTGGCCTTTTCACCAGGGGTATTTGAGTCTAGCATACGCCTAGTCTTTCTGTGGGGTGTCTTGAACTTAAACATCATGGAGGGCATGGATGGAATGGGATTGTGCTGATTTTTCAGTGATTTTCGTTTTTGGGGGCTGTACTTGTGGCCTTTTCACCAGGGGTATTTGAGTCTAGCATACGCCTAGTCTTTCTGTGGGGTGTCTTGAACTTAAACATCATGGAGGGCATGGATGGAATGGGATTGTGCTGATTTTGCAGTGTTTTTCGATTTTTGGGGGTGTTCATGGGGAGGGACAGGCCATGTGGCTGGGGACCATTTTGAGTGCTGCTACGGGCCCTGGCCATGTGCTGGGAGGCAAGTGGCCATTTTGAATGTAGGCATTGTTGTTAGGCCTGCAACCATTTTGCCTACTTTTCAACCTTTATGCCCAGGGGTAGTGAGTCTTGCATGGGCCTAGTCTTTCTGTGGGGTGTCTTGAACTTAAACATCATGGAGGGCATGGATGGAATGGGATTGTGCTGATTTTTCAGTGATTTTCGTTTTTTGGGGCTGTACTTGTGGCCTTTTCACCAGGGGTATTGAGTCTAGCATGGGCCTAGTCTTTTGTGGGGTGTCGTGAACTTAAACATCATGGAGGGCAGGGATGGAATGGGATTGTGCTGATTTTTCAGTGTTTTTCGATTTTTGGGGGTGTTCATGGGGAGGGACAGGCCATGTGGCCGGGGGCCATTTTGAGTACAGCTACAGGCTCTGGCCATGTGCTGGGAGGCAAGTGGCCATTTTGAATGCAGGCATTGTTGTTAGGCCTGCAACCATTTTGCCTACTTTTCAACCTTTATGCCCAGGGGTAGTGAGTCTTGCATGGGCCTAGTCTTTCTGTGGGGTGTCTTGAATTTAAACATCATGGAGGGCATGGATGGAATGGGATTGTGCTGATTTTTTCAGTGATTTTCGTTTTTGGGGGCTGTACTTGTGGCCTTTTCACCAGGGGTATTTGAGTCTAGCATGGGCCTAGTCTTTCTGTGGGGTGTCTTGAATTTAAACATCATGGAGGGCATGGATGGAATGGGATTGTGCTGATTTTTCAGTGATTTTCGTTTTTGGGGGCTGTACTTGTGGCCTTTTCACCAGGGGTATTTGAGTCTAGCATGGGCCTAGTCTTTCTGTGGGGTGTCTTGAACTTAAACATCATGGAGGGCATGAATGGAATGGGATTGTGCTGATTTTTCAGTGATTTTCGTTTTTTGGGGCTGTACTTGTGGCCTTTTCACCAGGGGTATTGAGTCTTGCATGGGCCTTGTCTTTCTGTGGGGTGTCTTGAACTTAAACATCATGGAGGGCATGGATGGAATGGGATTGTGCTGATTTTGCAGTGTTTTTCGATTTTTGGGGGTGTTCATGGGGAGGGACAGGCCATGTGGCTGGGGGCCATTTTGAGTGCTGCTACAGGCCCTGGCCATGTGCTGGGAGGCAAGTGGCCATTTTGAATGCAGGCATTGTTGTTAGGCCTGCAACCATTTCGCCTACTTTTCAACCTTTATGCCCAGGGGTAGTGAGTCTTGCATGGGCCTAGTCTTTCTGTGGGGTGTCTTGAATTTAAACATCATGGAGGGCATGGATGGAATGGGATTGTGCTGATTTTTCAGTGATTTTCGTTTTGGGGGCTGTACTTGTGGCCTTTTCACCAGGGGTATTTGAGTCTAGCATGGGCCTAGTCTTTCTGTGGGGTGTCTTGAATTTAAACATCATGGAGGGCATGGATGGAATGGGATTGTGCTGATTTTTCAGTGATTTTCGTTTTTGGGGGCTGTACTTGTGGCCTTTTCACCAGGGGTATTTGAGTCTAGCATACGCCTAGTCTTTCTGTGGGGTGTCTTGAACTTAAACATCATGGAGGGCATGGATGGAATGGGATTGTGCTGATTTTTCAGTGATTTTCGTTTTTGGGGGCTGTACTTGTGGCCTTTTCACCAGGGGTATTTGAGTCTAGCATACGCCTAGTCTTTCTGTGGGGTGTCTTGAACTTAAACATCATGGAGGGCATGGATGGAATGGGATTGTGCTGATTTTGCAGTGTTTTTCGATTTTTGGGGGTGTTCATGGGGAGGGACAGGCCATGTGGCTGGGGACCATTTTGAGTGCTGCTACAGGCCCTGGCCATGTGCTGGGAGGCAAGTGGCCATTTTGAATGTAGGCATTGTTGTTAGGCCTGCAACCATTTTGCCTACTTTTCAACCTTTATGCCCAGGGGTAGTGAGTCTTGCATGGGCCTAGTCTTTCTGTGGGGTGTCTTGAACTTAAACATCATGGAGGGCATGGATGGAATGGGATTGTGCTGATTTTTCAGTGATTTTCGTTTTTTGGGGCTGTACTTGTGGCCTTTTCACCAGGGGTATTGAGTCTTGCATGGGCCTTGTCTTTCTGTGGGGTGTCTTGAACTTAAACATCATGGAGGGCATGGATGGAATGGGATTGTGCTGATTTTGCAGTGTTTTTCGATTTTTGGGGGTGTTCATGGGGAGGGACAGGCCATGTGGCTGGGGGCCATTTTGAGTGCTGTTACAGGCCCTGGCCATGTGCTGGGAGGCAAGTGGCCATTTTGAATGCAGGCATTGTTGTTAGGCCTGCAACCATTTCGCCTACTTTTCAACCTTTATGCCCAGGGGTAGTGAGTCTTGCATGGGCCTAGTCTTTCTGTGGGGTGTCTTGAATTTAAACATCATGGAGGGCATGGATGGAATGGGATTGTGCTGATTTTTCAGTGATTTTCGTTTTGGGGGCTGTACTTGTGGCCTTTTCACCAGGGGTATTTGAGTCTAGCATGGGCCTAGTCTTTCTGTGGGGTGTCTTGAATTTAAACATCATGGAGGGCATGGATGGAATGGGATTGTGCTGATTTTTCAGTGATTTTCGTTTTTGGGGGCTGTACTTGTGGCCTTTTCACCAGGGGTATTTGAGTCTAGCATACGCCTAGTCTTTCTGTGGGGTGTCTTGAACTTAAACATCATGGAGGGCATGGATGGAATGGGATTGTGCTGATTTTTCAGTGATTTTCGTTTTTGGGGGCTGTACTTATGGCCTTTTCACCAGGGGTATTTGAGTCTAGCATACGCCTAGTCTTTCTGTGGGGTGTCTTGAACTTAAACATCATGGAGGGCATGGATGGAATGGGATTGTGCTGATTTTGCAGTGTTTTTCGATTTTTGGGGGTGTTCATGGGGAGGGACAGGCCATGTGGCTGGGGACCATTTTGAGTGCTGCTACAGGCCCTGGCCATGTGCTGGGAGGCAAGTGGCCATTTTGAATGTAGGCATTGTTGTTAGGCCTGCAACCATTTTGCCTACTTTTCAACCTTTATGCCCAGGGGTAGTGAGTCTTGCATGGGCCTAGTCTTTCTGTGCGGTGTCTTGAACTTAAACATCATGGAGGGCATGGATGGAATGGGATTGTGCTGATTTTTCAGTGATTTTCGTTTTTTGGGGCTGTACTTGTGGCCTTTTCACCAGGGGTATTGAGTCTAGCATGGGCCTAGTCTTTTGTGGGGTGTCGTGAACTTAAACATCATGGAGGGCAGGGATGGAATGGGATTGTGCTGATTTTTCAGTGTTTTTCGATTTTTGGGGGTGTTCATGGGGAGGGACAGGCCATGTGGCTGGGGGCCATTTTGAGTGCAGCTACAGGCCCTGGCCATGTGCTGGGAGGCAAGTGGCCATTTTGAATGCAGGCATTGTTGTTAGGCCTGCAACTATTTTGCCTACTTTTCAACCTTTATGCCCAGGGGTAGTGAGTCTTGCATGGGCCTAGTCTTTCTGTGGGGTGTCTTGAATTTAAACATCATGGAGGGCATGGATGGATTGGGATTGTGCTGATTTTTCAGTGATTTTCGTTTTTGGGGGCTGTACTTGTGGCCTTTTCACCAGGGGTATTTGAGTCTAGCATGGGCCTAGTCTTTCTGTGGGGTGTCTTAAATTTAAACATCATGGAGGGCATGGATGGAATGGGATTGTGCTGATTTTTCAGTGATTTTCGTTTTTGGGGGCTGTACTTGTGGCCTTTTCACCAGGGGTATTTGAGTCTAGCGTGGGCCTAGTCTTTCTGTGGGGTGTCTTGAACTTAAACATCATGGAGGGCATGGATGGATTGGGATTGTGCTGATTTTTCAGTGATTTTCGTTTTTTGGGGCTGTACTTGTGGCCTTTTCACCAGGGGTATTTGAGTCTAGCATGGGCCTAGTCTTTCTGTGGGGTGTCTTGAACTTAAACATCATGGAGGGCATGGATGGAATGGGATTGTGCAGATTTTTCAGTTATTTTCGTTTTTTGGGGCTGTACTTGTGGCCTTTACACTAGGGGTATTGAGTCTTGCATGGGCCTAGTCTTTCCGTGGGGTGTCTTGAACTTAAACATCATGGAGGGCATGGATGGAATGGGATTGTGCTGATTTTTCAGTGTTTTTCGATTTTTGGGGGTGTTCATGGGGAGGGACAGGCCATGTGGCTGGGGGCCATTTTGAGTGCTGCTACAAGCCCCGGCCATGTGCTGGGAGGCAAGTGGCCATTTTGAATGCAGGCATTGTTGTGAGGCTTGCAACCATTTTGCCTACTTTTCAACCTTTATGCCCAGGGGTAGTGAGTCTTGCATGGGCCTAGTCTTTCTGTGGGGTGTCTTGAACTTAAACATCATGGAGGGCATGGATGGAATGGGATTGTGCTGATTTTTCAGTGATTTTCGTTTTTTGGGGCTGTACTTGTGGCCTTTTCACCAGGGGTATTGAGTCTTGCATGGGCCTAGTCTTTCTGTGGGGTGTCGTGAATTTAAACATCATGGAGGGCATGGATGGAATGGGATTGTGCTGATTTTTCAGTGATTTTCGTTTTGGGGGGCTGTACTTGTGGCCTTTTCACCAGGGGTATTTGAGTCTAGCATGGGCCTAGTCTTTCTGTGGGGTGTCTTGAACTTAAACATCATGGAGGGCATGGATGGAATGGGATTGTGCTGATTTTGCAGTGTTTTTCGATTTTTGGGGGTGTTCATGGGGAGGGACAGGCCATGTGGCTGGGGGCCATTTTGAGTGCTGCTACAGGCCCTGGCCATGTGCAGGGAGGCAAGTGGCCATTTTGAATGTAGGCATTGTTGTTAGGCCTGCAACCATTTTGCCTACTTTTCAACCTTTATGCCCAGGGGTAGTGAGTCTTGCATGGGCCTAGTCTTTCTGTGGGTTGTCTTGAATTTAAACATCATGGAGGGCATGGATGGAATGGGAATGTGCTGATTTTTCAGTGATTTTCGTTTTTGGGGGCTGTACTTGTGGCCTTTTCACCAGGGGTATTGAGTCTAGCATGGGCCATTTTTTTTTGGGGTGTCTTGAACTTAAACATCATAGAGGGCATGGATGGAATGGGATTGTGCTGATTTTTCAGTGTTTTTCGATTTTTGGGGGTGTTCATGGGGAGGGACAGGCTATGTGGCTGGGGGCCATTTTGAGTGCAGCTACAGGCTCTGGCCATGTGCTGGGAGGCAAGTGGCCATTTTGAATGCAGGCATTGTTGTTAGGCCTGCAACCATTTTGCCTACTTTTCAACCTTTATGCCCAGGGGTAGTGAGTCTTGCATGGGCCTAGTCTTTCTGTGGGGTGTCTTAAATTTAAACATCATGGAGGGCATGGATGGAATGGGATTGTGCTGATTTTTTCAGTGATTTTCGTTTTTGGGGGCTGTACTTGTGTCCTTTTCACCAGGGGTATTTGAGTCTAGCATGGGCCTAGTCTTTCTGTGGGGTGTCTTGAATTTAAACATCATGGAGGGCATGGATGGAATGGGATTGTGCTGATTTTTCAGTGATTTTCGTTTTTGGGGGCTGTACTTGTGGCCTTTTCACCAGGGGTATTTGAGTCTAGCATGGGCCTAGTCTTTCTGTGGGGTGTCTTGAACTTAAACATCATGGAGGGCATGGATCGAATGGGATTGTGCTGATTTTTCAGTGATTTTCGTTTTTTGGGGCTGTACTTGTGGCCTTTTCACCAGGGGTATTGAGTCTTGCATGGGCCTAGTCTTTCTGTGGGGTCTCTTGAACTTAAACATCATGGAGGGCATGGATGGAATGGGATTGTGCTGATTTTGCAGTGTTTTTCGATTTTTGGGGGTGTTCATGGGGAGGGACAGGCCATGTGGCTGGGGGCCATTTTGAGTGCTGCTACAGGCCCTGGCCATGTGCTGGGAGGCAAGTGGCCATTTTGAATGCAGGCATTGTTGTTAGGCCTGCAACCATTTCGCCTACTTTTCAACCTTTATGCCCAGGGGTAGTGAGTCTTGCATGGGCCTAGTCTTTCTGTGGGGTGTCTTGAATTTAAACATCATGGAGGGCATGGATGGAATGGGATTGTGCTGATTTTTCAGTGATTTTCGTTTTGGGGGCTGTACTTGTGGCCTTTTCACCAGGGGTATTTGAGTCTAGCATGGGCCTAGTCTTTCTGTGGGGTGTCTTGAATTTAAACATCATGGAGGGCATGGATGGAATGGGATTGTGCTGATTTTTCAGTGATTTTCGTTTTTGGGGGCTGTACTTGTGGCCTTTTCACCAGGGGTATTTGAGTCTAGCATGGGCCTAGTCTTTCTGTGGGGTGTCTTGAACTTAAACATCATGGAGGGCATGGATGGAATGGGATTGTGCTGATTTTTCAGTGATTTTCGTTTTTTGGGGCTGTACTTGTGGCCTTTTCACCAGGGGTATTGAGTCTTGCATGGGCCTAGTCTTTCTGTGGGGTGTCTTGAACTTAAACATCATGGAGGGCATGGATGGAATGGGATTGTGCTGATTTTGCAGTGTTTTTCGATTTTTGGGGGTGTTCATGGGGAGGGACAGGCCATGTGGCTGGGGGCCATTTTGAGTGCTGCTACAGGCCCTGGCCATGTGCTGGGAGGCAAGTGGCCATTTTGAATGTAGGCATTGTTGTTAGGCCTGCAACCATTTTGCCTACTTTTCAACCTTTATGCCCAGGGGTAGTGAGTCTTGCATGGGCCTAGTCTTTCTGTGGGGTGTCTTGAACTTAAACATCATGGAGGGCATGGATGGAATGGGATTGTGCTGATTTTTCAGTGATTTTCGTTTTTTGGGACTGTACTTGTGGCCTTTTCACCAGGGTATTGAGTCTAGCATGGGCCTAGTCTTTTTGTGGGGTGTCTTGAACTTAAACATCATGGAGGGCATGGATGGAATGGGATTGTGCTGATTTTTCAGTGTTTTTCGATTTTTGGGGGTGTTCATGGGGAGGGGCAGTCCATGTGGCTGGGGGCCATTTTGGTGCTGCTACAGGCCCTGGACATGTGCTGGGAGGCAAGTGACCATTTTGAATGCAGGCATTGTTGTTAGGCCTGCAACCATTTTGCCTACTTTTCAACCTTTATGCCCAGGGGTAGTGAGTCTTGCATGGGCCTAGTCTTTCTGTGGGGTGTCTTGAATTTAAACATCATGGAGGGCATGGATGGAATGGGATTGTGCTGATTTTTCAGTGATTTTCGTTTTTGGGGGCTGTACTTGTGGCCTTTTCACCAGGGGTATTTGAGTCTTGCATGGGCCTAGTCTTTCTGTGGGGTGTCTTGAACTTAAACATCATGGAGGGCACGGATGGAATGGGATTGTGCTGATTTTTCTGGGGTTTTTTCCGATTTTTTTGGGGTGTATAACTGAAATGATGTTCCTCTGTCTTCCATTGTTTTTAGGTGCACAAGACTCAAGAGAACCACCAGTGCCAGGATGAAGTCCTGCAGCGGTGTGTGTGTGCAGCATAACGTCACGCGACGTCACGTCTGGCCTCAGACAACTCTACAATTCGTGCAACTGCGGCCTGCCGTCTGACCTGCTCTGAAGAAGATGGCCCCAAAAAAAGGTCTCCGTAGCTCCTCTAGCAAGAAAGTTGCTAGTAAGGAGCAGAAGAAGCAAGTTACCAAGGAGGCTGGTGTGCCGACCGCCACGGTTTTTTTGGGAGCCAAAAAAAAAGTACGCCTGCAGCAGGATCTGCTGGGGACCAAGCTGGGAGCAGCACCCCCGCTCCATTGGGTTCAGTGCCTCCACCACCACGCCAACTTAAGTCAAAGCCCTTGAGTGCTTCAGAGGCAGTCAGTGTACTTCTCCAATCACCATCGACCAGTGATGTTGGCTCATCGCAAGAAAGTAGCAGCAATGTCCCTGAATCAACACAGGTTGTTGTAACTCATCTGACAAGTGTTGAACAACCACAGCCGCAACAACAACACCATGTGCAAGTACAAGCCCAAGTACATTTGGAAGGAGAGGCAGCGCAAGGAGATGCGCAAGCAGAGGTGCATGGAGGGTCACAAGTGCCCACAATAGTTGTTCCTCCCGAAGTAGGGGCACATCAGGAAATCGACAATCAAGCCGAGGTATCATTGGAAGCCACTCCTCCTGATGATCATTCATTGTCTTCCACATCCCTAGCAAGGAAAAGATCAAGGTAGGTGTCTACATCTTCTTAAGCCCACCTCCTTCTGATGATATGGATCCCACTTGGGAACCAGCACCACTGCCGTCTGAGAGTGAGGCACACCATGATCTGACAAAGGTACCTAAGCGTAAAAGGAAGGTGGTCGAAAAACTCATAGCTATGGAGTGTGATGAGGCTCAACAAGAAGTGACGGATACTGCTGCTGGTGAAGCCTCTCACGATGACGACGATGAGGCAGTCATCATAAAGGTCACTGCAGCCCCAGCGGGCATGCAGCAAAGAGACAATTTGACCCTATCCTGAGAAGCTGCTGACGAGGAGGCAATGGAAGAAACACCACAATCATTGGAGTTAACTAGTACACCAACACCTACCGCTTCCATATTTCTTAGTCGCCAGAAGGGACCTCCATCCACCTCGACCTCAATTAGTGGTGGTGAAAGTGCAAAACGTACTGCAGTTCGGCAATCCACATCCTCCACTTCATCTGGCATTAGCAGCAGGACCACCACCACCAGTATCGCCGCCTCCTCCGGCCCCCAAAGACATTTCAAGTCTGCAGTTTGGGACTTCTTTAGTGTTTGCCCAAAAAATGAAAACGTAGCCATTTGTAGCATGTGTAAGCTTCGAGTTAGTCGTGGTAAGTTTGGTTCCAACTATGGTACCGGAGGCCAGAGAGGTCATCTTGAAAGAAAGCACGCTGTCAAATGGTTTGCGCACCTACAGGCGATCAAGGAAGCCCGAATTGCACGTAATGCTGTTTCATCTGATGATGACGAGGAGAAAGAAGACGTGTCAAACCCTTCACTTACACCCAGTACCCCTGTCAGCAGCACACCCCATGTGAGCCACACTAAGAGTGTGGGAGAGAGTGATACACCAATGCGAAAAAGTTCATCAGCGAGCGTAACTGGGTCGAAGATATCATCATCATCCCGTAAATCTTTGGTCCAGGGCAACATTAAAAAGATGTTGTTCACAGAAGCGCAATATGAACGCAACCACCCACTGAAGCGTCTGTATAACACTAAGCTGGCTAAAATGCTAGCTCTGGACCTTCTCCCTTTTTCTTTTGTAGAAGGGGTTGGTTTTCTAGAATTCGTGGCAGCGCTCTGCCCTAAATGGAAGGTTCCTAGCCGGTTCTATTTTGCCCGAGTTGCGGTTTCAGCACTACATGAAGATGTTCTGGAGGTGATTGGGGCAGCTTTGCAGAAGAGTGCTGTTCACACTATACATCTGACAACAGACATGTGGACCAGTGGCGTAGGCGCTGATTACATGTGCATCACTGCACACTGGGTCTCTTTTTCAGGGGCTAAAGCAAAGCTAAACGCAGGTGTTTACCAGGACATTGTTTTTAAAGCTGCTCGGAAACAGGCAACACTAGCCATGTTTGGTTTGGAGAAACGTCACACAGCAGAAAACATTTTGGATGTCTTTAACACAAAGGTCCTTAACTGGCTGTCCCCAAAAAAACGCCAGGTTGGTTATGTTTCAACGGACAATGGCGCCAATATAGTTAAGGCCATGAAGCTGGGTGAGTATTTCAGAGTGCCGTGTTTGGCGCACTGTATAAACCTGGTTGTCCAAAAATTCTTGGGTAATAAAGACAGTGCAGCGTACAGAGTATTGGACACCTGCCGAAAAATGTGCAACCATTTCAGCCATTCTTTTAAGGCCCGGAAGCAGCTGAGGAGCCTGCTATATCAACGTCAAATGCCAGTGAAAGCACTCATCCAGGAGGTGGTAACACGTTGGAACTCAACCTTCTACATGCTTGAGCGTCTGTATGAGCAGTATACGGTACTCGATCACTATTTCTTAACAGAGGGTACAGCTCAGAAGGAGGACCTGAGGATGGGTGCGGCGCAATGGAACATAGTTAAAAGCCTGACAAGCATGCTTCGTCCTTTTGAGATCTTCACACGTTCAGTCAGCAAGGAGGACTGTAATTTGGGGAAAGCTATCCCATTGTTGTACATGCTGGAGCACCAACTGAAGGAGGTGTGTTCTGTGTTTGAAAAAGATGTAAAAAACCAAGACTCTTTTGTTCTAAATTATTAGAGCACCTACAAGGTGATGAACGTCTTAAAATGATCCACTCAGAACCGCATTACATTTGTGCTACTATTCTGGATCCACGCTACAAAAAGGCGCTGGCAGGCAAAGCATTCTTTCCTTTTGCTGATGAAGATGTTACAAGTTACAAACGGTGGATAGCCTCCTCAGCCAAGAGGTTTGAAAGAGAACGGCAGCACATTGAAGGAGAAGGCAGTACATCAGCATCAGCAGGCCATCCCCAGTCACAACAATCCTCTTCTGCACCTGTGGCTGCGGCACAAGTGACCTCTCAGCAGTTAAAGAGACCGGCAACCGGATCATCTGCACCACCAGACGCAACAGTAACATTGGAGGCTGAAGAGGATTGGCTAGCTCGGCTTGGGTTTGGTTCTCAAAAGGTCACAGCAACAGCTAAGCAAAGAGGAGGAACCTTTGAGGAGAACCTTGATTCGATGGTCAAGGACTATCTGAATGACTCAACAGAGGTCTATGTTAATGCTGACCCATTGGCGTATTGGCATGGGAAAAAAGAATTGTGGCCATAGCTCACCAACCTGGCTTTAAACTACTTGTCTTGCCCACTCGCAAGCGTGTCTTCTGAACGTGTTTTCAGTGCTGCTGGTGGCATTGTAACTTCCAAACGGAGCCGCCTCTCGCCCAATAATGTGGAGAGGTTAACAATGATCAAGATGAATCAGCACCTCATACCACCAGATTTCAGAGTACGAGAAAGCGCGCCGGATGAAGACGAGGTGGACAGCAACATAGATGAGGGAATTTCTACTCTGTCAGGTGAAACTGACTTCACCCTGCCTGAATTCGCAGAGTATGATGACGAAGCCTTATTCTTACTCGCGGACCGTGATACCGAGCCCTGAAAATGAGACAACGAATCACTAACTTTCTTTTTCGTCCATATTCACTTTTATTCCTGTGTGTCTGTCTTTCTTTGTTGTGCACAGTTAATATAATTAAAACTTTAATCAGATAATCACAAAAACAAGCCCATCAGCAGAACTGTCTTCACTTGTTTGCTAATTGATTTGAAGGTGCCACAGTCTGCATTCCTCAGGTTCACAAGTTCAGAAGAACATGCTCCTCTATCGTCCTCCTCCAGACTCCTATTTCCATCAAAGCAGAGGGCTGGTTTACGCCCAATGAAGAAAGACTCAGCACTTGTGAGGGTGTTGTTCTACCTCTTTGCAGGTGAGTTGACGGCTCTGGGGCCATTGCTGGGAAACTCTAAAAGTGGTTTGGACCAAATCCAAGGCGCACATTTTTTTGTGTTTTTGATGACTTGCTTGCCTTTGAGGTGCTTTTAGGGGGGGTTCCGTCTGTTTGTGGGTGAGTTTCGGGGTCTGTCAGCACTGCTGGGACACTCTAATCTTGATTGCATTTGCTTTTCAGTAAATCCGTGGTGGCAACCCCACCTTATGGCCTAGCTACGCAGCGCGTTTGGACCGAAAGCCGAGAAATATTGTAAGTAGGAGATGTTGCTTTTGGCCTGTTTGGGGGTGTTATGCTTTTTGGCGGGTGGGTTGGCGGGTCTTGGGCCATTCCTGGGAAGGTCTAATATCGGGTAGAAGTGGTTGGGACAAAATCCAGGCCGATTTTATTTTTGCTATTTCTGACATTTTGCTCACTGTAGCGTTTTCGGGGGCCGGTTTGGGGGGCTTCCTGGTGTTTGTGGTGGGTTTCGGGGTCTGGGAGCACTGCTGGCTATGGATACTTTACATTGCAAGAGGTTTGAAGCAAATCCATGGTGGCAGAGGGGAGTTAGGGCCTAGCTGCAGAGCGCGCGCGGAGTGATTTGGGAAATTTGGGAAAAAATGACTAAGTCCCCATTTTTGTACTTTTGCTCTTTGGCTGTTTGGGGGTCTTCTACTCGTTTTTTCTTGGGTTGATGGCTCTGGGGCCATTGTTGGGAAGCTCTAATACCGGATAAAAGTGGTTTGGACCAAATCCGAGGCGCAAATATTTTAGTGTTTTTGCTAACTTGCTTGCCTTTGAGGTGCTCTTAGGGGGGGTTCCGTCTGTTTGTGGGTGAGTTTCGGGTTCTGTCAGCACTGCTGGGACACTCTAATCTTGATTGCATTTGCTTTTCAGTAAATCCGTGGTGGCAACCCCAACTTATGGCCTAGCTACGCAGCTCGTTTGGACCAAAGGCCGAGAAATATTGTAAGTAGGAGATGTTGCTTTTGGCCTGTTTGGGGGTGTTATGCTTTTTGGCGGGTGGGTTGGCGGGTCTTGGGCCATTCCTGGGAAGGTCTAATACCGGGTAGAAGTGGTTGGGACAAAATCCAGGCCGATTGTTTTTTTGCTATTTCTGACATTTTGCTCAATGTAGCGTTTTCGGGGGCCGGTTTGGGGGGCTTCCTGGTGTTTGTGGGTGGGTTTCGGGGTCTGGGAGCACTGCTGGCTATGGATACTTTACATTGCAAGAGGTTTGAAGCAAATCCATAGTGGCAGAGGGGAGTTAGGGCCTAGCTGCAGAGCGCGCGCGGAGTGATTTGGGAAATTTGGGAACAAATGACTAAGCCCCCAATTTTTGTACTTTTGCTCTTTGGCTGTTTGGGGGTCTTCTACTCGTTTTCTCTTGGGTTGACGGCTCTGGGGCCATTGTTGGGAAGCTCTAATACCGGATAAAAGTGGTTTGGACCAAATCCGAGGCGCACATTTTTTTGTGTTTTTGCTGACTTGCTTGCCTTTGAGGTGCTCTTAGGGGGGGTTCCGTCTGTTTGTGGGTGAATTTCGGGGTCTGTCAGCACTGCTGGGACACTCTAATCTTGATTGCATTTGCTTTTCAGTAAATCCGTGGTGGCAACCCCGACTTATGGCCTAGCTACACAGCGCGTTTGGACCGAAGGCCGAGAAATATTGTAAGTAGGAGATGTTGCTTTTGGCCTGTTTGGGGGTGTTATGCTTTTTGGCGGGTGGGTTGGCGGGTCTTGGGCCATTCCTTGGAAGGTCTAATACCGGGTGGAAGTGGTTGGGACAAAATCCACGCCGAAAAGCCTTTTGGCACTTTTTGTAACTTAGGGTTCGTTAGCCCTAGCAGCTGGATTGCATGTGTTTCGGGGTGTTCTACATTTTTGCAACTGAGTTCTGGGGTCTTAGAGCACTCGTGAGAATGTGTAATTTTGGTTGCAAGTCATTTGAAGAAAATCCTGGGTGGGAAAGGGGGGATTTGGCATAGTTAAAGAAAGCCTTTGCCACTATTCTTAACTTAGGGTTCGTTAGGGTTAGCAGTATTTCTATTGCATGTGTTTGGGTGGGGGGGTTTTCGAGTCTTGGAGCGATGCTGGCTATGGATACTTTTGCTTGGTTGCTTGCAAGTGGTTTGAATGCAATCCACGGTGGGTAAGGGGGTATTTGGGCCTACTTTTACTTTCAAAGTACGTTTTGTCACCAGTCTTCTGCTAGGCCTCGTTTTTTCTGATTTGATTGGGGGTCTTCTACATTTTTGCGACTGGCTTTAGTAAGGGTCTTGGTGGGAGCACTGCTGGGAAGATCTAATTTTGTTCTAAAACACAGTTCACAGTACACCTAGCTTGAGGGGAAAGATCCGCTACATTAATTTGCCCATACTTATTTATCCTTCAAAAGGTGACTCAGACAGTGTACGCACTTTCAAAAATATTGTACTGTCTACTAGGAAAAGCAAAGTGTGACTTTTTGCACTCCACAGCCTACATACCTTTTATGTATTTATCAGTGGTGTTGTAATATTATATCACTTCCTGTTTTTCGTTGAATAATTACAGGCCGGGTTTCAGTCTGTGCAATGGGGAAAAAAGGATGGAGTCAGGCTTCACATTAGCGAGCCGCAATTCAGCATCCGCCAGGCAGGCAGTGGACAGGGCGTCTTCTGGTCACCAACATTGATGGACGAAGCGTCAGATGGAATGGAGGAGTGCCGCTAATAAGAGGATTTTTTTTCTGCATGCAACTTACTTACCAAATTCAACAGGACAACTACAACAACATACAGATACAGTATCCATTGTGTTTTTCTATGACTGTGACTGCATTTCTTGGATCTCTCTCTGCTTCTAAATTGATCCCTTAAAACATCACTTAGTCCACTCCACTATCACATCTGCACCACACATAGTCATTTGTAAGTGCTCCTACGTAATTCGCAAGTCTCAGCACGCCCCAGCCCGTAGAAGACTGGGATGGCCCCAATGATGAAGCATGTCACCAAGGGGCAACCCTGGTGAGTGAGGGGACACCTAGAAAAAGAGCAATTTCTCCTTTTTCTACTACACCTTCCAGACCAACCCCATTGGGTGTTGTGAATGGATTTATAGTGACCAGCAAGGCTCTCAGGTATCTGGCAACAGAGACCTTATGTTGAATATAGTTATCAATAATTCCACACACGCCCTGTACTGTCGCATTCTTTCTTCCACACTTGTCAAAAGTACTACTGACTTTTCACTGACATGCATGCAGTAGTGCATGCACTTTCAAAGATTGATGGATAGGTTTGTACCCAAAGATTTGTTTATGTTCAATTGTTTGTCCATGCTGTGCTTTTTTTACAGGGTGTCTTCTGGTGGTGACCAACATCGATGGACGAAGCGTCAGCTGCAATGGAGGAGTGCCGCTAATAAGAGGATTTTTTTTCTGCATGCAACTTACTTACCAAATTCAACAGGACAACTACAACAACATACAGATACAGTATCCATTGTGTTTTTCTAGGACTGCGACTGCATTTCTTGGATCTCTCTCTGCTTCTATATTGATCCTTTAACACATCAATTAGTCCACTCCACTATCACATCTGCACCACACATAGTCATTTGTAAGTGCTCCTACGTAATTCGCAAGTCGCAGCACGCCCCAGCCCGTAGAGGACTGGGATGGCCCCAATGATGAAGCATGTCACCAAGGGGCAACCCTGGTGAGTGAGGGGACACCTAGAAAAAGAGAAATTTCTCCTTTTCTATCTACTACGCCTTCCAGACCAACCCCATTGAGTGTTGTGAATGGATTTATAGTGACCAGCAAGGCTCTCAGGTATCTGGCAATAGAGACCTTATGTTGAATATAGTTATCAATATTTCCACACACGCCCTGTACTATAGCATTCTTACTTCCACAGTTGTCGAAAGTACTACTGACTTTTCACTGACATGCATGCAGTAGTGCATGCACTTTCAAAGATTGATGGATAGGTTTGTAAAAAAAGATTTGTTTATGTTCACAATTGTTTGTCCATGCAGTGCTTTTTTTTCTTGTCACACAAAACCTTTCCCAAAAACCCCCGAACCCATCCATTTTTCAAACCCTAACCCTCTTCCCCCGGGCTGTGTGGTTTTGATTGATGTGTGACTAAATTACAGCAATAAATCCACACACTTGCTGGGGAGGATAAGGTGATACCAACAGGCTGGTGAAGAAATCCGAGGATATATTCTTACTCTGCTTGACAAAGACCCATGGCTAATGTCAAAGAACTTCAACCGAATTAGTAGTTATACTTTACCATTTGTTAGGCTACAATGTGGCACTGTTCTAGTGTACTGTCACCTGCTATATTCTCTATTGTACCGTTGTATTGCTCAGGAGGACAAACCAGATTTCATTTTCTTTTTTTTCATAGGCATGCAACTGCCACTGTGTCACACCACTAGTACCACCGCTATGAGGAAATTTTATCCGCCCAGGATTGCCAACCTTATTCGCTGTTTCCTGTGGAGCCAGCCCTGGGCCTAGCCCTACTTGCAAACAGAAATTACAGGTAAGATAGGCGTTTGGTTGGAGGTAGTATAATGGAGTATTAGGAGAGACGAGAGATTGACGGTAGTACTACTAAAGTCACAGGACTATTCAGGAAAACAAACTTACTGTTAAACCCCCACCCACCAGACTCAAAAGCTGTAAAAAACAGGTATGGTCAGATAAAGTTAAAAAAATTATATTTTTATAGCCCTAACAAAATAATCTCCCGCAAGACCCTCCCTAACCCCAACGATTGTCCTTCAAAAGTCCCCAAAAAACCCAACTCCCAATTCCCACCCCCCAACAGTCTCTAAAAAAGGGGCAAGGGACACTATGGCAGGGTGCTGTTGCCTTTAGCAGCCAGGGCATCATGCTCCTTGCGGAGGGTGGCAAGTTCGAAGCGGAGGCCCTCCACCAAGTTCTTATAGTTCAGGACCTCCTGCTCCAGGTAGGACAGTCTGAGGGATAAGCGGCACCGGTGTGCCTTGCAAATCCTGTGGGGGGCAGCTGCTTTCTTTGCTGCTTGGCGTTGGCATTGGGCTTTGGTAGCCCGGCTCCGTACCGCTGGAGCACTGCGCTGCCTGGCAGCCCGCACGGAGGAGGATGCAGCTGTCCCCGTGGACGTTGTTGTTGTACCAGACTGCGTCTCCTCCTCCTCCAGGGCCACCAGCCGCCGATATTCAGCGACAGTGGCATCCAGCCTCCGTTGCCGGGCCATTCGAGCCAGCTCCTTCCTCCTTGATGGTGTCTTGGATTTGGAAGGAGCAACTACATGAAGAAAGAAAGACATAGTTTGTAACCAATGCTCCTTAAGATTAACACAAAATGATTGAGCAGAAAGTTGTCACAGTACTAGTAGCAAATTGAAAGGACAGTACATAACTATTGAGGACAGTATCTATGTAACCTCCGACTTCTTCATCCTTGCTCTAACATTAGTGGGAGTTTAAGGGACAAATTCTACAAGCACTATGGACTTCCATTACAGTCGACTATGACAGTACACCAGTCTTATTCCTCTTCTTCGCTCTTGTTTAGGAAAATTGGTACGTTATCTTATGCAAGCCGGCATAATGCCAGCGCAGTGAACTTGCACCCGAGAAAAACAGACGCACACCATGGTGAGTGAGACAGACTTGCGTTACTGTACCGGTCCAGTACATGCAGGTGGTGAAGCTCTTACTTTTCTATTACGGGTGGCACTGAGAATACTCTGTTAAAAGGGCTACTGCTTAATTAATTTAGCTTTCACCCTACAGTGCAAATGAGTATTAGAAAAGGAAAATAAAGAAGCTAAATAATCTGATTATCTATCACTTCACATGGGATGTATTTGATGACATATGGGATGACTTTCGGTGCTTTGCTTATTATGGAGTGAACAGTGATACCCCCACACATGAATGACGTACTACTACTAAACTAAAGTTATTAAGAGAGGTAAGGAGTGTCCACCATAATAACCGGATATATGCTGTGCTTGCAGTTGCAATACAAACTACTGCTACTATTCATGGTAGTATTTGGACAAAATTACAACTTCTTTTCCTTGCCTTTCCTACACTGGAACGGACGTGCGGGTGCGGTGTTACATGCTCTTCAAAGTAACACTTAGTTCATCCAGTGACCGTCTACTCTCTCTAGATACACATATGCTATCTAAGAGTCAGATAGTACCATGAATGATCCAGGCATCCATCCATTCAAAGTATATGCACACATACAGTTTCTGTTTCACCCACTCAGGCTGTTCTCCTTACACCCATCCTTGCTTCATCATTCACCCAGCCATGCACCATACCATATTCTTTCCTTCCCAGCCACCTGGGGACCAAGCAAACACATATCATTCTTTGCCAGTCATCATTACATTTCTCGTCCTTCCACACTTACTTACACCCTTCTTTCACTTTCCGTTCAGCCCTTCCATCAAGTTCACCTCAGATCTGATTGGGATTCTTCTCGCCAAAAACTTCACAGCTAGGTTGAAGTACATTTAGAGGAGCCTACTACCTGGTTTATTTATATAATACACCCGTGCAGAAAGCACACTCTGAAGTCTTCAACCTCAAATGAGTAAGGAATGTATACCTTACCTCTGCCCGCCACCACCGTGTCATCCCCCACAGATTTGTCCGGCACTTGCACCGCCTCCTCCCCAGAGTTGTCCTCCTCGTCCAATGCCACCACCACCTCGACGCTGGCCCCGCCTCCAGATGTTCCACCTACAAAGTACATTTAATAATGTTAGAATACACCACTCACTACTATATAATATTTGGTCTAGGAGGAAGAAAGAAATGTGAAAAAAACTGTATACAATTTAAAAATTTGTGACTGTCTACTGTAAAGTAAAAATGTCCCTTTTTCCATGGAAGGCTGTTGTCTTGCTGCACTTTTTGGCACAACTGATGAATGCTTGCTTTTTATTTTTAACTCGCACCACTTTTTCTCCTAACAGACAGAAGCTTGACTTCTAAGAACACGAGCAGGATCAAGTTCAAACCAGGTGAGAGCTCGGCTCGACCACAAGAAATGTGTCCAATTAATCGTCAGCACTAAGCACTTTTCCATTTCCAGTTAAACGTTTACTTTCATGACAAACTTGATTTCAATAAATGTGTTTACTTTTAATAAAGCTTTTAAACTCAAATAGACTCTGTGGTTTTTGGTCCTCCAGACTAGAGTGGATGAGCTAAAGGTTTTGGAATTTTTGCAAGCATAAGTCCGTGCCTCTGCCATCGGTGACTTTGGGAGCTAAATGACTCTGCCACACTATCTAGTCAGTAAGGAGATTGGGGGTTCAACTACAAAGTCTGTTATCACTGAGGTATGTGGAAATTCTAACAGCACCTATTATAATTGATAAGCTAAGCAATGCATTTTTTAGTGTCCATAGTTCTGTTTGTGCAGATTTGTCCAGGCAACAGTAGTAGAATGGATTGTCCTCCAATCCAAACCAAAAGTAAAGTAGTATCTTATTCTTTCTTGGTGGTCATTCACCTTTTTATTGTTGGCAATTGTCAAAGCATAAACATTTAGAATACTTGAAAAGACATTATGGACAATCCCAGAGGACTGCACTCAGTGCATAGAGCTATTGCTGACTAGAATGGGAGTCCAATGGAAATGCCAAATGTGCAATCTTAGTTAGCTACACAGACAGACTAATAAGAATAATCTAGTAATACTACACGGAGTCATAGTCGAGGCAGGATAAGAATTTAGATCCTGTCTACAAGAAGATCGAAGACCATTTAGAAAAAATCGAATGAGGAACGCTAGGAAAAAATAAGTACTCTATATTAAAATTAAAACTTACTGGGGCCAGCAAAGGAGCCCTCGCCTGCCCGGTCCTGGCCTGCATCGTCAACAGCACCCTCCTCCTCCTCCTGTGTCCTCCTCTTGCCCCTGGGGGAATCTGATGTACAACATGAAAGAAAGAAAAACAGAAAACATGGATGATATTTGTCAACCAAATGAAACATTTCAAAAGAACTAACAAAATATTTTTGCGAAATAACAAATAGACAACTACTCCACGAGATATATTATTGACCAATCTCATGTGGTCGACTACGTTATTACTTTAGTATTGCTTGACTTGCGGACCGTCGAATTAGAAATTACCCTATGTAACTCACTAAACAAAGTACTAAAAAGGTTTGCCTAGGATTGGCAGGCAGCAGTCCGCAGCACGCGTAGTGACAGCCAAAGTCCATCGTGATTGAAGATCAGCGACAACACTAAAGTTTCCTACTACATTAACCAGTCATTAAAATACTCAAACTATTAATCCACCACCACTATTTCTTCTTATCGCCATGTGTACAAAGGAAGGACTGGACTTGAGTCTGTAGGGGCTGATTTAGAAGCCCCTTGCGGCTCTTTTGCTCCATTGTTGCGTGACTTTTGTGACGCAGCGACAGCACTAAAGAGGCGCAATGGTGCGGCGTATATTAACAACGTGACGCATATGGGAGATGCATCACGTTGTAAAGCCCTGCGCCAATAGGGGGCGTTCCGGCGCAAGGGAGGGCGTTCCTGCGCAGGAACGCTTCCTAAAAGTGGCTGAGGGAAATCTACAAGATTTCAATCAGTCACTTTGAGGACAATGATGCGTGACTCAAACCCTGCGCCTGCTTGAAGCAGACGTACGGCTTGACGCAGCATTGGGGAGATAGGGCACCCCAGAGCATTGATGGAGCTGCACCATCGTTGCGACTCAACTCCAGCAATGCGCCGCCTTTACGGCACAGATGCGTAACGCTTTGGTGACGTTTTGGGCCCATGGTGCGCCGCATTGTAAATACGGCGCACCATGGGTGATGGTGGCGTGACGCACAATTACTGGCGCATCCCTGCTACTTTGCAGGGATGCGCCGGTAATTAAAAATCTGAACCTTAGTGTCTAGCATTACGCAGGTCTTTAAACTACACTCATACATAATTTCACAGGCCAATGAAATGAACACAAAATCTAAAACAAATAAGCATAGTAGCAACACTACTGAGAAGAAGGAGAGCAGTGTACCTGAAATGCACAGAAGATTTTGAAATATAATTTACCTACAATGTAATGAGCAGCATTATTGATCTTGGTAAAAAACAAAAATTTGCAATATAATAACACAGCAGGAGAAAACATAGTAGTAAAGAAATAGCTACTACTACTCACCAAGCCCGGGGATCTCAAGGCCAAGGAGGTCGAGCAGATCTCGCTCACGGGTCAGGACATCCGTCCAGCGGTGGGTGGCCTGGTTGTAGGTGCGCCAGACCCGAGAGTGGTGGTAAATGGCCTGGCACACCTTCTCCCACCGCTTCCGGCGCTCCCGGACCCCGTACCCGGCACTGATCTTGCCGCCTCCCATGATGGTCCTGGGGAGGCGGCGCTGAACATAAAAAATGAGTTGGCCCACCTCCTCCGGGGTAAAGATCTCCCTGGGTACGACCTCCTCCCCCCTCAAACGCCCGCACGGGAGCCGGACACGGGGTGCGGGACCCTTCCCCTTCTCGGGATGCTTCCCGGCTCCCTTCACCATGGTCTGGGCGGAAAGGAATAAAGAAAATAGAATAGGGAAGAGAAGAAAAGAAAAGAGTTTAAAAAGTAGTTTAAAATTAACCAAAAGTAGCAGTAAACACAAAAATATAGGGCTAGAAAAATAGAGGGATAGATAATAAGTAAAATAGATCAAAAAAAACTACAAACAAGCAAAGGATGGCAGAGATTTAGAGAGGATACAAAGACCATGCCCAGAACCATAGCAATGAATGAGAAAGAAGATGGCCGCGCCCGTTCACGACCGCGCGGGTAAGTTCGCGCGAGATTTTCCTTGCGAACACGCGCGAAACTGTACTGGCAAGCCTCAGACTTTGCGAGATTACACTTCGCGCCCGGAAACGGAAATACGTCAGGCAAACAAGATGGCCGCGCCCTTGAACGACCGCGAGGGTAACTTCGAGCCTTGCGCTACGAGCGGCTCGCAAAAACGCACAAAACCTTGCCAACTAACACGCCGCAAAAAACCAAATTGCATATTCGCACGAATTTGCGGCTT
Source organism: Lissotriton vulgaris (assembly GCF_964263255.1). Classification (NCBI taxonomy): domain Eukaryota; kingdom Metazoa; phylum Chordata; class Amphibia; order Caudata; family Salamandridae; genus Lissotriton; species Lissotriton vulgaris. Next base: position 210,617,964 of record NC_141691.1, read on the forward strand.
CCGAATCCGATCTCGCGCGTGTTCGCGCCCCGCGAATCCCGCGAAATTGCAGAAAAACGAGTTTTTCAAAACTGAAAGCACTCGGCAGGGGCAAGAGTTCAAACTCATCATTAGTAACAATTCCCTGTAGTGCTTCCTGACTGGGGCCCCTCCAGAATTCAGTTGCTAGTTGCAACAATTATATGACCCTGCTCTGACCCTCACAGCAGGCTCATAGAATAGCTACAAGTAGGCCACAAAGGTCCTGGGAAAAAGAATGCACTGCAACAGAAAGCAAATTACAGATAAGGAAGCAGGTGCAAACTGGAATTTTAAAACAGTGACACATTAATAAACTAACCCCAAATTAATTCATGTCAGTTGAAGCAGGGCTGGTGTGCTTGCTTTTCCCCCCCATAATCTACAGTGATGATGAACCAGAGGGTGGCATTGACGTAACAGAGGGTTGCAGTGGTGAAACAGAGGGTGCTGGGAACCTGTGATGATGAACCAGATGTAGAAACAACATAATCGCGAAAGTTGCGTGCCGAAATGTAAGTTCGCAATTGCGAACTGGTAGGAAACCCTCGCGAACTGGCAGAAATCCTTGCGAACACAAAAAAAAAATCCGCAAATTCGCTAGAATTCGCGGATTTTGCGGATTGCGAGTTCGCAAATCCGCAAAATTCGCGAACGCGAGATTCGCAAAATTCGCAAAATTCGCCCATGCTTATTAGTAATATCGACATCAAATATATTGATGTTACTAATTTTGATGTTACTAATATCGATATTTGATTGTTGTTATGTATTTTATTATGTATTTTATATGTATGTGATATGTTTTTTGTTAAGTATTTTATTTGTTTTAAATTATATGTGTACTATTTTTTTATATATTCAAAATGTTATTTTTAATTTAATTTTATGTTTTAGTACTAGAGCGGGTTGTGGTTCATAGGGGAATAGGGTGTTAAGTAATTTAATTATCGTAAATTAATTATTAATTTTTAGAAATTGTAAATTAATTTTAATTATTTTTTGCGTTTAAGTTCTGTAGCGGGTTGTGGGTTTATAGTGTAATTGGGAGGGAAGTAATTTAATTATAGTAAATTAATTATTTCTTTTTGATTGGTATTGATAATTATTTTATTCTAATTAATTATGAATTGGTAATTAATTATTTTAATTGGTAATTAATTTTTTAATTGTTAATTAAGGTTTGTAATTGGTAATAAAACATTTTAATTGGCAATTAATTTTATGAATTGGTAATTAAGGTTTGTAATTGGCAATTAATTTTTTTAATTGTTAATTCATTTTTTGAAATTGGTAATTGATATTTTTAATTGTTGATTAATTTGACATTTATTTTAATATGTGGTAATTAATTTTTCATAAAAAAGATATTTTATTTAAAAATACATTTATTGTTTACCATTTTTTATTTGTTAATCAATTTTTAATTATATTTATGTTTTTTGTTTTGAAAAATATTTTAGTGTTCAATATTTATTATTTGGTATTGTATATTTATTAATTAATATTTATTGGTATTTATTGTTAATTTATTGCTTATTAATTATTCAATTGTATTATGCCAATTGTATAGAGTTATTTAAAAATTAAATTTTTTATTATTTTATTAACAACAATTATTTATAAGGATGTTATATTTAAGTTCTACACTATCCAATGCTTTCCCTAATGTTGCATTCTCTGGAGTGGTAACAGTAAGTTTTACCCCTACGCTATCCAACGCTTTCCCTACTATTTCACTCTCTGGAGTGGGAATAGTAATTTTTACCCGTACACTATCCAACGCTTTCCCTACTGTTGTACTCTCTGGAGTGGGAATAGTAATTTTTACCCCTACGCTATCCAACGCTTTTCCTACTGTTGCAATCTCTGGATTGGGAATAGTAATTTTTACCCCTACGCTATCCAACTCTTTCCCTACTGTTGTACTCTCTGGAGTGGGAATAGTAATTTTTACCTCTACGCTATCCAACGCTTTCCCTACTGTTGTACTCTCTGGAGTTGATATAGTAATTTTTACCTTTACGCTATCCAACGTTTTCCTTACTGTTGCACTCTCTGGAGTTGGAATAGTAATTTTTACCCCTACGCTATCCAAAGCTTTCCCTACTGTTGCACTTTTTGGAGTTGGAATAGTAATTTTTACTCCTACGCTATCCAACGTTTTCCCTACTGTTGCACTCTCTGGAGATGGAATAGTAATTTTTACCTCTATGCTATCCAATGGTGTCTCTACTGTTTCGCTCTCTGGATTGGGAATGGTAATTTTAAGTTCTATGCTATCCAACATTTTTATTACGGTGTTTTTTTTTTAAATTATGGATTTTGAATCATAATTTTATTTATTTAGCTATTTAATTTTTTTGTATAGATTTAGATAATGTAGTATATAAAAATAATTTTAAAAATATTAAAAGTATATTCAATTGTTTTAATTTATGCAACATAATTCTTTACTATTTATTTATGTTTTTGTTTCTAAATGTATTTGTAATTTATAATATTTTTTATTATTCATAAATTATTAAAATAATTATTACAACTTATTGTTAAGTATGTATATATTATATATTTTCTGTATATGTTTAATTAATGTATTATTATTTTATATAAATTATTTATTAATTTTAAACATTTTTTGGATATTTGTAACTATGTTTATTTTATTTATTAGTGTTATTTACTTTATTTTTTCCATTTATATTTTTACAGAAAAAAACAATATTTTTAACATCTATATATTTTAAAAAATATTTTTGTACATACCATGTTGTAGATAGTATGTTGATATTCTTGCCTTCAATATTTCTGCATCGATATTCATGTAGGTCGATATTTTCTAGGTCGATATTTTGTCAGTGATCCATCTCCTGGTGGTTCCCCAATCTACCCCTAACTATACTTTTCAGCAATAGTTGGTTAGTGGTTTGGTTGAGGGCCAAATTGGGCTGGGTCCTGTGTTATTTTGGCTAAAGGCATGGATTAAAACGGAACTGGCACTGAATAGAGAAATTATCAGGGACTGAATAGAGCTGGACAATGTAAGGAAAATCCAATGGATACAATATGTCAAGTCAATGCTAGGTAAAATGGTACGACCAGAAATCTTTGCCACCCCAGAAAAGATAGTGAAAGAGGACCTGGCATGGGTTAAAGTACAATTTTTAAATGTGCTATCTGCAGAGGGAGAGGCGTTGGATATTGTGAAACCTACAATGAAAGGCCATTTTCTGTTAAGGACAGTCCCACGGATAGAACCGTACCTGATAATTGTCACAAAACCTTTTCACTGATTTCTTCTAACCAGGTTCCGTTTCAATCTCATCCATTGTCTTTTAGCAGAAGTACAGGGGTGGAGTAGGGTAAATGATTTAGGCCCCTGTACATGTGACAATTTTTCAACACATGATACTTTACATTTTATAGTGTTTTGTGAGCATTTTAGCCTCATGAGGAGAACGTTTTTCAGTCCTATTTTAGCTTTTGTGCAAGTTTGGCCTGCCATACTATATTTCCAGCTGTTAAATAACCCCTGGGAGATTTTTAATGTTCTAATTTTTTTGGTGGCGGCAGTTAGACATAGGAAGAAAGGGTGCTAGAAATTGTGAATTGTTGGTTGATTTTATATATTGATATAATTCTTTTATTGCTTGATTAATGAATTACAAGTCATCTCTTTTTACCGGCATTCTTTTTATTGTTTTTATGTGGTATATTTGATTGAATTGAAAAAAATGTAATTAATATGATCTTATGTACTTTTCGTATGAAAATTGTTGTTCGCGGTGTACTTTGATGGCTTTTGTTAGCTGAATAAAGTGATTAGAACAAACTACACTAATTCAGACCACTGAAGAACGTGCTTTGCTTAGTGGCCAAAGACATGGAGATGGAAACTGACATGGTTATGGAAGATGTCAACGTCCAACCTGAAATAAATGTTGCTGATAAGTTGTTGTCTGTATCTGCGGGGCCGTTGTCCTTGGTCAGTAAAACTGGCCCTTTGAATGCTGCAGAGCAATCACCATGCCCAGATCTCTGTACTAGGTTGAATCATTGACATTGTTCTGCATTCTGTCTGTCAAGAATGATTTGTATATAGCTGGGTTCAAACTGGAATGGCATGGTGAGCAAAACAATGAAGGATTCAGGCCCACAATCTCAGGCAATGGGCAGAACTTGGGGCGTTTGGAGATAAATCCTCCTCATCCCACTACTTTGATAGTTGAGGACTTTTTGTCTTTTGGTGTGCAGCAAAACCTTCAACAAAAGGCCACGCTAGTGAAGGCATTGCCATTTTACTTAGCAGCACTATCATTTGGAATCCCATGGTTTTTCTTCATCCTTTTAAGCTTTACATGAGTTTGAAACTCAGGTTGAATAATGGGTCATGAGGACAGCAGCCATCCCTTCTTTTGGTAAACATATATATTCCACCTGGGAGAGGATCCGATTCTTTGGTTGAATCTATTTTTTCCTTTGTGCAGAAGCCAAGTATCTCAGAGGAGTGCACCTTGATATTGATGGTGGGTGAATTCAATGCTAAAAATTTCAAACTGCTCCTCTATGGCCTTTTCTAAACAAGAATTGGAGAACGTATGATCCATTCCTGAATCACCATGCCTGGCCACATTAGATCTGATAGACTGGCTTGCCTCTCTTGCATAATCTGAGAATAGAATGAATGATTTTGTTATATTGAATGGTAGATTACCAGATGATTCTCCAGCCTATTTTACCTTCCATGCTCCACACGGGCAGTCACTGATTGATTACATAGTGGTATTTTATCAGCTGTTTGGTGCATGTACACAATTTGATGTACTGAGAACACATTTGAGCGAGCACAGTGTTCTGTTGGTGGATGTCAATCTGAAGCCTGAGTTGCTGGAATTTTGGAATAGAAGGGACAATTACATTTTGTATAATAGGACAAATGGGCATACTTTGTGGTCTAATAAACCCCCCAATGTCTTGGGAGGATTGTTGAAAATTTGAGCCTTGGCTCTGGTCAGGAATATCCCATATCCTGGTTTGAAAAGACACTGGCCCTAATTAGATTGAGTTGAAGCAAAAAGCAATTTGGCAGCATTAATCCCTCAAAGGTTAAGTCATGGGAGGTACAAAAGTTTATATTGCAAGATAAATGCCCTAATAAGGGAACTATTTAAGCAATCTTCAATGAGTAGACAAGGAGAAATCAGTAGATTCAAGCAGGTAAGAAAAAGAAAGTTAGCATTGGAGTGAAGAGGGGTGGAAGATGCTAATTGGATGAAATTATGAGAGAGGCTGCACAGTCTGTTGATGCACACAAATATTGGTTTTTAATAGACAAGCACTGTGATGGTAGAGTTAAGGCAACAGCCATTTTAATATCTGAAGTAGAATGGAGCTCATGCATCTCTCAGTTGTACACATTACATTCTTTGGCTGGGTTGAATCCAGATTTTGCCTTTGAGTCTCCTGTGGGGAGCAATTATGCCCCCCTCGTAAAAGGAAACACAGTGGTCTAATAAAGGGGCAATTTTTCAGGCATGATGGGCCCAATAGCGCAGCATGGGCACATTTTCTGTGTCCAGTATTTTCTTACTGCTATGCACATGGGACAAGTCTGTCATCCTGAAAGGGAAGTATTGTGGTCCCATTATATAAAAAGGGTCCGAAAGAATTCTCCTGCTAGCTTTTGGCAGATCGCATTATTGGATGAAACCCGATAATTGTTTGCCACCTCCAGGATTGGGCTTTTGGAAACTGCTTTGTCCCTACAGAGCAAGCCGGGTTCCACAAACATAGAAGTACCCTAGACAATATTACTGCTCTGCAAGCTCTAATAGAAAGATATCCAATGAGTAAGGGTATGGCCTTATATGCAGCTTTTATGGATTTCTCCAAGGCCTTCGATCTGGTTGACCTGGGGAGACTGTGGAGAAACCTGCCCGCAATGGGGATCCCCATGCACCTGCTCAGAATAATTATCGCATTACATTCCTCCACCTGGAGTCAGGTCCTGATGGGAGGTACCCAGGGCCTGTCAAGTAAAGTAGATACTCATAATGGTCTAAAGCAAGGGTGCCTACTGGCTCCTCTCCTCTTTTCTCTTTATATTAATTATTTTCCGAGTAGTGAAATTGAGCTGCCTGCCATATGTGGATGACGCCATTCTGTTAGAATGAACTCCAATTGGATTACAAAGGTAACTCACTGAGTTAGCACGGTACTCAGATGATTATTTTTGAAAATAAATATCTCAAACAACACAATTGCTCTGGTGAAGTTGTATCCATACTTAGGGAGAATATTTACAAGTGCTCCAGTAGTGATCACATTGACCAGTGCAGAAGTAAGGCAATCTCTCTGGCTTCTGCAATTGGTAGATCGTATAAACATTGCTGGAAAAGACTTTTCACACATTTTCTATCAGTTTATAAAATTAAAATCCCTACCGCGTTGAGTTAAGCTTGTGAAACTGCAGTGGGATCATTTCGAGAAAGCAGAGGGGTGTATTTGGTGCCAAATGTGTAATCTGATCCGGACAGCCCCCATAGCGGCAATTTGGCTTGAATTTGAGCTACTTTCCACGTATGTGTTCTCTATGGCTGCTTGCTTAAGATGGAGCAATGCACTATTGAACAGTATTGAGAACCCGTTACGGTAGCAATGTGTGAGGACATTTTTTCCACCCTGAATAGAAAAAGTGTTCTCTTTAGGAATTACAAGAAAGCTGTAAATGTTTCTGATTTTGAGAATAGTGGTATAAGCCCTCTATCCAAACAAGTTTTGAAATCTCGAATTAAAAAAACTATTTACAAATTATCTTGTAAAAGAGATACTGCACTGTGTGCAGTGCATTCCAATAATGACATCATAGTGGGGAGTAGTATTCATAAACAGCCACGGTCTTTCTTGCTTTGAAGGGGGATAGAGGGAGGATCTTTCTGATGACTCTGAGTATGCTGAAACAAATGGCAGATAGTCTTATTGCCTGCTGGTCGAATGACAAGGACCTGTCCAGCCAGATACATCAGCTCTTAATGGTTCTATAGGTGCCGGGGCAGGTCCTAAGCAGGGTGGCCAAAGAGTGTTAATAGAAGATGGAGCGAGACGACCTAAGAGCATGAGCTCAGTCTTGTCTCCGTTGAGTTTGAGACAAGACTTGGTCATCCAGCTCTTAACCATCTCCAGGCAGCCTGCAAGATCCACTCCTGCGACGGGACCACCTTCCTGCACCAGAGAGACCACCAGCTGAGTATCGTCCACGTAGGTAATGATCTTGATACCATATGGACGGACGATCTCAGCCAGTGGCCTCATATAGATGTTAAACAACGTCGGGCTCAGCGATGATCCCTGCGGGACTCCACATCCCAGAGGCTTACTGGTGGAGGTGACATTTCCCTCATATACCTGAAAAGATCTATCATTCAGGTAGGACCTGAACCACTCCAAGGCTTTGTCAATCTGAATTTTGTAAAGGATTTTTGTATTCGTACCATGCTTGAGCACTTGCATTTTCTGTCATCTTTTATGCTGCTACTTACTGTGTACTGTATACCAAAATGTATAATTTTTAAATCTTTTTGTATCTTAATCCTCGTTGAACTAAATGCAATTTATAATTATATTTCTGCATCCGCGTAAATTTACAGCCGAAGTCATATAAGAATTTAATGGTACAACTCATTTGTTGGTTTTGTATTTGAAAGGACTCTGAAATGAATTTTGCGTTTACATCACACTTCTTTGTAATTCCCCTGCAACTATGAATTTTGTACTATTTTATGAAACCTGTAATCTCTGAAGTTTTGTGTTTTTATATCCTGTTTTTAGGTGTCAGTTGATCTGGTACGTTGGAGTTCCAAATCATAATAAATTGACTTGACTTGACTTGACTTGAATTGCCGCAAAGGTCCTGCCAATTTTTACTTACAGGAGTGAGGCTCTTCATGGTTGTGAAGAAGCCTAATGGATAAACTTAAATGAAAGGTATACCAGCAAGTCTTCAACTTAGTGGAAAGCTCCTCCCCTAGCCAGAAACGCTTGGAGTTTGGTCTTTTGAAGCAATCGATAGTATGCAGGGCAAAACTTTGAAGTGCGGGTTTAAGCTCAACCATTCAGAGGCTATCGCAAAATAATATCTGGTGGTCAACTATCTACAACACAGCAGTATTAATAGCAGCAGATTCAAAGGGTATTTAGACCTATCTCTAGCAAATGTACAACTTGGTAATCTATGGAAGCTGCCAGTTACATACGAAAAATCATTTAATACCACGAAAGCCAAGCTCTCTGGATGGTGTTTAACAGCTACTTCAAGCTGAAGCGGGCAAAATACCAAGCTTGCACATACCAGCTACATCTAAAACTATAGACATACACATCTCTGTCCCTACTCACTCTCATGGTCACACTCTTGACCAGGTTTGGTCACTTAATCTTCCAGTTTCCCCTGGCGACGGTCTCCCCCTGTCCTTGGTCCGACCATGCCCTTATTTCCTTCTCCGTCTCTCTCAACCCGATATCCAAAGCCCCCCACGCTAAAAACACCTGGGCGCGGAATTGGAATAGAGTTGACTTTCCCACCCTCACGTCCCACCTTCAGAATTCCACCCGTCTCTCTCTGGTCTCTCGTCCGACTCCCAAGCCAACACAATTAACACCTGGTTGGCTAGAGGCTGTGACTCAGTGGCTCCCCTGCGTCGCATCTCTGTTCGGCGACCAAAGGAGTCTAACAGGTGGTTTAATGACCACCTAAAAGTACTAAAACTGTCCACTCGACAGGCAGAAAGGCACTGGAGGAAAAACTATTGTCCCTCACTCAAATCCCTTTATCTGAAATCACTCGCCGAATACAAGATCGCAATTCTTGCCGCCAAAACCTCCTACTTCTCAACAAAAATTATGTCTGCCGAAAACAAACAAACCTAGGGAGATCTTCGGCATAGTTCAGGACTTGGCTTACTCCGACAGGGCTTCACCTCAAATCCCCCCATCCCAGCCTCTCTGCAATCAATTAAACACTTACTTCCTTGATAAGATCACTACCATTAAAGCCAACATCCCCCCCCCTCATCAGCCTACGTCGACCCTTCTCCTCCTACTGTTCAAAACCTTCTCACCTCCATCCCCCCCTCACGGAAGAGGTATTCCTGGACCTACTTCCCAAAGTAAAGTCAGGTTCGCCGGCAGACATCTGTCCGGCGCGTATTCTCCAACGAATCTACTCCTCTTGTCCTGAACTCCCCATTACCTTTCTCAACAGCTCCCTAGCGCAGGGAGTAGTGACCCCTACGCTTAAATCTGCCACCATAGTGCCCATCCTGAAAAAGCCTGGCGCTGACCCATCCATCTCAGCCAACTACCGCCCCATCTCCCTGCTGCCCTACTTGGGCAAGGTGCTGGAACGCTATGTCACCATGATACTCAGCACCCATGTAGAGGCCAATGGGGGATTGGCTTCCCGCCAGCCTGGCTTTCGACCTAGGCACTCGACTGAATCAGTCGTGGTATCAGTCCTGGACAACCTCAGGAAGGGCATGGATCATAACAAACACCAGGCCCTGGTACTCCTCGATCTCTCGGCCGCATTTGACACGGTAGACCATACCATCTTACTGTCCCGTGTCAAGGCGGCTGGAATTGAGGGAGCAGCCCTGGTGTGGCTTTCCTCCTTCCTGAGGGACCGCACTCAGGCGGTCCGGCTCGGAGATTTTACAACCACCCCACTCCCCGTCACGTGTGGTGTCCCCCAGGGTTCTTCCTTGTCCCCCCTACTATTCAATCTTTACATCTTCCCCCTCATCTTCGCTCTTCAACAGCTGGAGGTCACCATGTTTAACTACGCGGATGACCTCCAGCTCATATTTGACCTATCCTCTGCTCCCCTCTCTGTCTCCAGCTTCCAGCACACCATGACATTCATCAGGGACTGGATGAACCACAACCATCTCAAGCTGAATCCGGACAAAACCGAGCTGGTTCTTACCGGAGGTTCTTCCAGTCCCTGGAACTCTCTCTTCTGGCCGCCCACCCTTGGTCCCGCCCCCACTCCTTCTACCACGGTCAAAACACTGGGGGTTAAAATGAATAATCAGCTTTCCCTCCACTCTCAAATCAGCTCCGTGGTCTCCTCCTGCTTCCTCACCCTCCGAACTATCCGCACTGTCGCTCGTTTCTTCTCCCCTCAGGAACTCAAAATGATCATGGCGCTTTAGTCATATCACGACTGGATTACGCCAACGCCCTCTACAATGGCATACCTGCATACAGTCTAAGGAGGCTACAGGTGGTCCAAAACCAAGCCGCCCGGCTGGTTTTTGGTCTCCCACGTTACCACCACTCCACACCCCTCCTCAGGGAGCTTCATTGGCTCCCGATCAAGGAACGTTCTCTGTTCAAAACCGCCTGCATGATTTTCCAGGCTCGTCAAGGCACCGCGCCCGCCTTCATCTCCTCACTAATAAAAGAATACGTTCCCTATAGACAACTCCGTTCCTCCTCCAAGTCCCTCCTCCAGATCCCACGCAAAAAGTGGGGTGGGTCTAACTTTTCCACCTTGGCCCCCACTTTCTGGAACTCTCTTCCAGACCACCTACGCGCGTCTACCCACTATGTATCCTTTCGTAAGGATCTAAAAACGTATCTTTTTAAACAGGCATTCCCAGTGTAATCCTCATTCCCGGGCTCCACTTTCATCTCTGTAGCCAGTCCCTTTTTACTAGCGCCAAGAAACCGTTCGGTGCACGCTGCGCTTTATAAGTGTTTTAAATTAGAATTAAATTAGCTGCTACAGCACCACCTGAGTTGTCCTAATACCATAGCAGAAAAACTAGCACAGCAGCATACAGGTAATAGAGGCTGTCATGTGTGTAGTTTAAGGAAGAAATACTTTTCTCACCTTTCTCTCCTTCCACGTCCCCAAGAGCTCTGGCCAAAATCCCCCTCATCCACAGAGCCAGAACAGGAGGCAGATCTTTCTCCTACATCTCAGCCAAGACCTGGAACAAACTGCCCCTCAGCATCAGACAAATAGCGAAGCTGCAAACTTTCAGAAAAGACATCAAGACCTGGCTTTTCGGATGACCCCAGAGCAGCTCGAACCCCCTGCCCCCAGCACCTTGAGACCCTTATGAGTGAGTAGCATGCTTTAAATATCCCCTGATTGATTGATAGCTTATATGCATCTCTCCTGAGAGGGCCATAAATAGGAGTTGTTTTCTGTAAAAAATATTAAAAAACAAAGAGCTTTGCACATGCCGGCCAGCCGTTATAGCCTACCTACAACCTGGTAACCCCCTATTGAACTGTTGCTTTGCAAAACACTTAAATAGATTTGAGCAAAAAATAAGTAAGCTAGAAAAAGTGAAAAGCATGGTCCAGTGATAAGTAGAGATCAAAAACTCCATTCCTGCATATTGGGTCAGACTGCTAGCCGAGGAGAGGAGTTTCACATCTCATCCTTGTGCTATCCCAGCTCCATGGGACTTTATAAGAGTGCTCTATAAATTTTGTGTAGACACGCTTATGCCTCTATTAATCCGCACAGCTGCACCTTAAAGCAGCTTTTTAAATTATGTGAAGCCCTGCTTTATTTTTTAACTTGTAATGTCTGTATACTTGCATAATGTACCCTTCCTCCTGGTTTGCTCAGTTTGCATCACTGGTCAATGAAGCAAACAGGTTCTTTAAATTCACCATGATCACCAATGGAATGGAGATCTGTTTTCTGGACCTCATGATAAGAGCCACTGACAACAGCCTCAAGATTGAGGTATATTTTAAGCCCACGGATTGGAACAACATTCTACGACACAGTAGCTGCCACCAAAGAGCTTTACAAGATAACTTCCATGTCCCTTTCTTAGGCTAAGATGAAACTGTTCAGAAAGACAAGATTATTATCAACCACCCAAAAACCTTATGAGAAACCCTTCCGGTCCATTTCCTAGGCTAAGATGAAACTGCTCAAAAGATTATAATTGACATTCACAGATTCTGACTAAGAAACTGCTTGACAAGCAATACCCCAAGGAGGTGATACACAGGGCTTCCTAAAGGACCTTCAATACCCCTAGGGGCGCCCTACTGCAGACTGTCAAAGAATCCCCCTCAGACGCTTTGACTTTGTAACAACTTATGGTTTGCATTCCAATATAGTACAAAAGATTGTCAATAGAAATTGGAATAGTCTAAGATCTGGGGCATACAGTCTGGAAAAACCAATGTTTTTATTCCAACAGGGAAAATCTATAGGAGATGTGTTGGTCCGTAGGTGCACCAAATAAAAAGCACCACCAGACCTATTCATGGAATCTACTACTGTTAACTGGCGTTACGCCATGTGGTCATTGCGATGTGTGCAAGTTCATGAAAAGAGTTAAAAATTGGATTTGGGCCTTGTGACTCGTTGGGTCCTGAGAGTTTTCAACAAACATGGTATGTATTATATTTTTCCGGAGTTTCATATAGCACAAACTGACCTGAAGGTTTCAGGTATCAGAGTGCTTTGCATGAGCACCAGTTGCGTTACACATGGATACATTCATCATTTAATTTTTTTGTGCGGGAGATGAAGGGATTTGCCCAGAATCACAAGAGGTTGAGTGTCCCTCCCTGCCAAGACTCAAACCTTGTTCCCCAGCGTTGAGGTTGACTGCTCTAGCCGTAAGGCCACATCCTCTCCCTTTTTATATATAATAACATGCCCCTGTAGACAGAAGTATGTAGGAATGACTACTCGCAAGTTGAAATATGAACACATGAATCCAGAATCAACATCAGATTTTTAAAGAAAAACTAAAATGATGAGACAGCTCTTTGGGAAGAACCACACTCAAAGTGATTTAGAATGGCCTGTCATAGAACAAGTCACATCACATGTGATGAACATCAATAGCAGGCTGTTTATGCAGAAGAGTGATGGATTCACTGTTTGGAGACATCAAACCGAAGCCTGAATGATGAAGTAGAATGGACACATTCATAAATCAAGGGTGGTCATCGGACTGAAAAACATTCTTACTACCATTTTACTTCCATCCTATATCTTTGCAATCCTGATTTTGGATTTACTCTGGTTTTATTTAGCCTTCTTAAAGTTGAATTAGGAAGGTAAGAATAGGCTTACCGTCTGTAGTCTGTAAGATTGCAGCCCATATCAATCGGCAGGTTTTTTGAAGTATCCCTTCATTTCACCAACTCATGATATTTAGGTGGAGTTGATTCATTAATGCATTTCAAATTTTAAAACAAAACATCAGCAATACTTCTTGTGTGGTTTACCTGTTCTATATGTTGTCCATGCTCAAAGGTTGATATCCAAAGAATCCATTGTATACTTTCACCTCACAATAGCATACTGTGCCATATGCACTTGATTTTCCTGTTCCATTTTCCTGTTCCATATGTTGTACTTGCATAAAGGCATATGTGTAGGGAATTCATTATATGCTTTCACATCACATCTCCTATAAAATCATTTTTACAGTGGTTGATGGAGCCTGCAGGCCCTCCCATATCCTACAAAAATGTTTTAGGGGCCGCCACTGTAGAATTTGAGGCCCGTTCAACCTGTGAAAAAAAGATTTATTCACCCTTCTGAGTTCTCGCACTGAAGAGCGAACGTGAAGTATAAATCCAGTGGATACCACCGTGTTGAAGTCATATGTACAAGTTTGGTGGCTGGACACTATCCACGTGACAGGGTAGAATTCTATACCAACCTGATCACTCTACAGCTGCTCTTCAATTATACAGCAGTAATTGGGCCATCTTAGGCTGAGATAACAGCGTCAGACTCTTGAAGAAGTATGTTTTCTTGTTGTTTTGTACATCTGATATACGATCACCTGAGATTTTTGGATCACTGGGGCTAATTACTGCCATGACGCAGTTACAGTGTGTTTTTTCTATCTTTCCCTCATCAAGCAGCTAATAATCAAGCTAGTTAAAGTTGCTTGCTTCCTGTACTAGTTTGCTTTATTGTTTGTCTTCTATGTGTGTATGTATAGTATTTGAAAACCAGCCCCTAGAGACTTTTCACACAGCAGACCATACTATGTTTTGTTTTATCTTATAAAATATGGGTGCAATTCTGATTATCATGCAGGTTTCCACCATACAGTGGATCTCCCAGTGCCTATATATGTTGTGTTTTGCTTGGGGTACTGTGGTAATCTATGCAGCCAATTAAACACATGGACGATACAAATATCTTTTTATGCATCCAATCATGTATTTGATTTAATTGACATAAAATTATCTCCTAACATGTTTTATTCTTCAACATCTGATCAAGTTTCTGACTCAAATAACTTACCATAGGGTGGGATAGAATGTTCTACATCAATTAATCCGTTGTCACATTGTACCAGGGATGAGCCTGCTCAAGCCCACTGAACAAAGGAAGGGAACCCAGTACTGTGGACCCAACACAAGAGGGGGCTTCCCATTGAAAATCTAGTGAGGAAAGCCCTGACAGTGATGTCAGTGAGGAGCGAGACTGGTATCAACTGGCCATGATAACCAGCCATCTGAACCAGAAATTGACGAGTTGTATGTCCAAATCTGAGCCATTTCATTAAATTGTTCTTCTGTAAAATTAACAATCTGTTGCCTTTCTTGAAACCGTGCAATAGAGCACATTTTGGTGTATTCAAATTTTTAAATGAATTACCTTGCCATTAATATAAAAATAACTCTTTCTTAAATTGCAAAACGTTTTGAAGATTTATTATTTAATTCTATACAGTATTAAAATCATCGAGTAATCCGAAAAGGAAATAATATAATTTTATAAGGGTAAAAAGGTATAATCAAATTTAACATTGTTTTGTTAGGAAAAATATGCTAAATCCTATTTCTATTCACCAAAACAAGTAATAGACAATCATATCACCAGATTAACCGGTACAATATTAAAAACAGGCATTCCCACATCTTATTGCATCAATGAATAGAATTAAAACTGTGTGATGAGATTAAACTTTTTTTATTGTAAGGCAATCCATCCTGTTACTTGCCACCAAGATGTTTATATATTGTATGCAAGAATAGTGCTATTCTCTAACTCATACTGCAACACTTTACTCATAGTATCAGCATTGGCTTATTCTATTTTAGGCTTTTAGGCTCCATTTCACTCCCCTTAATACTCGGTGCGTCGGATCATGACCAGTCGGAACGTATTTCAAGGGTTATTTCAGACTCCAGGACAACGGGGCTATTATATATACTGTTCAAGTTATGACTCTGTTATTTGAACTACAAATTACTTCCGGGAAATAATTACTTCCGGAATCAAATGTCATACAATTATTAGATCTGTTTTTTTACTGCGCCAATTTTATTAATAATCTTGGATTCCACAGTTAATTGTTTATTTTTTTAACTATTCATATGCAAATAAAGGCTATAAATGGAAAATAACTAAGTTTCGAGTATACTTCAGTCCTATCAGATGTTGAGTGTGGGGGCCATCTTGTGTAAGTGGATGGCATTAGTTTTATCATAGCCACACCTGTGTTGTCTTCAAATACAATCAGATCGATTATAAGTATTTCACAAAATACCTTAAATAATAGCTACCTTTAAAAACCTAATTATAATATTGTAATGCCTAAATGAACCATATATTGATTGCAGCGGCAATCACAGACAAATGAAAATTCCTACTATAGCTAACCACACTGGTTCTAATCAAATTTGCATAATTATTCTTTTTTTTTAAGACATTCAAATGCGTTTAGAGACTTTAGATGAAAAAACTTGGTGTTTAGAGTATACATCTATTATTTCTCCAGATGTTTCCCCACATAATCTTTCCCACAGGGGCACATGATTAAGTAAATCACCTTGTTTGTCCTACATTTCAACATGGAATTAAATGTATGTTTAACACAATCTGGAGTGATCTCACTACCCTTAATGACCGAATTGCAGTTACTGCATGTACTGCACTAGAAGTTCCCAATGACCATTTTAGTTCCATCAAGACTACTTTGGTGGAACATTGTAGGTTCTCTATACGTTTGTACCAGCCTATTTTTTATATTTGTATTCCTGTGATAGGAAAAAAAGAGGTTTCTCAAATGGCTCTCCATTCCTTTCCTGCAGTAGGGACCAATTTCTATTAATCAAGTTTTTTATATTGTTGCTGACATTGGAAAAGTTGTTTAGAATATAATTTTGTCTGCTTTAACTTCTTTTTCTTTATCATTATCAGAACGGACTTCCCTGTTTAAGTATTTTGCCCTTTTATATGCCTGCTTGATGATTTTCTTGTGGTAACCCCTGTCCTGTAGCTTAATTTTCATATTACTGGCAAGGATTTCAAAATCACTCAAATTGATACAATTTCTTCTAAGACTAAGAAATTGACCAAAGGTGATGTTGTCTTTCTGGCATCTCAGGTGATCACTTAATGTAAAGTCATATTTCAGTTGGTTTTGTGTATAGATCAACCATCAGGTCATTCTCTCTCATGTTCATTTTAATATCCAAGAAGTCACAGAATTCTTGACTCATGGTTGATGTGAATCTTAGGTTTAAATCTCCACAGTTTAACCAACTGATAAAACTCTCCAGGTCGGTTTTGTCTACTTCCCAAATGAAAAATACGTTGTCTATAAACCGTGACCAGTGAGTCACATTCTCAAAAAAAAGCCTCATTGAAGATATGTTTATCTTCAAAGGCCCCTAAATATATAAGCAGGCCAGACTAGGAGCGCATGTCACTCCGATACTGGACCCCATCATTTGGCAAAAGAGGCTTCCATTAAATAAAAAAATATTATTTTTTAGGATCAGTACTGTAAATTCAATTATTAAAAGAGCACATTCAGATAGATCCCCATTTGTATCTTTCAATATGTCCCTAACTGTATTTACTGGTGCTGTTTAAGGCATGTTGGTGTATAGTGCTTCAATGTCTAATGACACCAACCATTGATTTTGCGGATTAAAACTCAATCCTTCCACCTTTCTGATCATATCCGTAGAGTCTTTGATGTAAGACTTTTGTTGGGACGGTTGCAATAATTTGTCCACATATTTATCTAGGGGTTCAGTGAGTGAATTAATACTAGATATTATAGGTGGCCAAGCCGTTCGACTTGGCGGACGCGCTTTGAGCGGGCTCCTGTAAGCCTTCACTAATCCTGCCAATTATAGGCTCCTACCTGCTTCGCAGCATGGGCTCCCCTGGTTAAGTGGATCTTGCCGATTTTAGCGGAACCAGCCCAGTGGTCCTGGGGCTTCTGATACCTGGTGTCGAGCTGCAGCCTGCATGCAGGCGGAGCCAGATGGGCCTCAGAGCGGAGCTGTGGGGCGAACTTGTGCGCCACATTGTGTATGCGGCGCTTGCTGATCCTGCTGTCCGGAGGTTTGGTGGTGTGCGGAGGGACTGCTGCATTGCCTGAGCACCCCCCTTGGGTTTGGAGTATGGGTTGGCGGGGTGGGAGTAAGGGTGTGGACCCGCGTCTGGCTCACAGGGCTGTGGCGCTGCCTCTTTTCGATGGCTGGGTCGGGCCGTGGCGCTCGCTGCAGTGAGCCGGCTATACCACCTGCCTTGCCTGCATGCGGACTCCTCTGCCCAAGTCTTGGTCTTGGCCATGCCCTGACCTCCGCCGCCTGCCAAGACCTTGGTGCCGCACTGTGATGGCAGAAGAGTGAAGTCCTGGTGGGCTGCGGTGGCCCGGCGCCCCTCCAGTGAGTGGAGTGTGAGCCATGGAAGACCTTCCTGCTTGTGGCCTGTGTTTCAGCCTCCTCTTGACGGCCACTTCCGTTCATGGTTTTCCCTGTGGCAGGCTGGCGACGTCACCTGATGCTCTTGAGACCTGGCGAATATCTTAGTGGGGGGACTCCTGTAGGCAGCGGCAGCGACCTGGCGAGTGCGGAGGCCGAGTTAGAAGACTGGTGCTCGACCTAAGGGTACCTATTTCCGATACTGGAGTGTGGATGCCACTGGGGCACGATACAACACCCGTCCCAGCACCCACATAAACTCCTTTGCTCTTCTCTTGAGGCCTGGTGCCTGCCCGTGCCCCCCCTGGCTATCGCAGACCTTAGTGTTGATACTTCTTGGGGGTGCAGCTGGCTGGCCGTGGATGACTCTGTGGCAATCCTGGGCTGCGCCGCCTTAGCCCCCCTTGGGGATGGTGCAGTGTGCTTGTGGCGCTGTCCTGGTCCATATTGGCAAGATTCACTGATGCGCCCCTGACCCGCACCCAGGTTGACTGGCTGTTTTGGGTGTGCCTGCATGGGCCGTGCATCCAGATATGAGTGGGGGCGGCGGCAGTGAGTGTTGCGGGTCGAGGTTGGAGAGACCCCATACGCCTGGGACTTATTGCCATGTTGGGATGTGATGCAAATCTGAGCACACTGTACTGCTGGAACATTGGCCTCAGTGGCCATCCATACTCCGTGTTCTGTGGTTGTCTGCCTCCACTTCGGCTTGCCAGTTGCTTGGTGGTCGGGTGCAGCCCGCTTCAGTATGCTGCAGTCCACCATGTCTAAGGACAAAATCTCCAGCTCGTCGGGATGACAGAGCACCCTGGACAACTTTGCTGGTGCAGCGGCCCAGGCCCCTGTATAGGGCGATACTCAAATGTCTATGCCAGACAATGCAGCCATCCTGGCAGCTATCACGCAGTCCTGAGATATGCGTTGGAAGCTAAAATTGGGCCGAATCCAGGATATCCACGACAGAAGACTCAGTTACGACCTTGCAGAAGAGGGTCTCGGCCTTGGAGTCCTTAGCCAAGGGGCTGACGACACGAGTGGAGGATGCGGAGGGGCGCTCTTGCTGCAATGATCTCTGCTTTGATGGCTTCCTGGAAGGTTGTGATGGTAATGACATGGTTGACTTCCTGGCCGGGTGGCTAGCGGATTGGCTCCCTCCTGGTCTTCTATCCCCTTGCTAAGTTATCGAACGTGTGCATCGGGCCTTGCAGCAGAGCCCGCCACCGCGTGCAAGGCCCAGGCCGGTGATTGCGTGCTTCTTAAATTTCAAAGACAGGGACACTATCCTGCAACAGGCCCCACTCAAAGAATCCCTGCTATTTGACTCACAAAAGATCATGATATTCCCAGACTATACAAAAATCATGCAACAACGCAGACAATCCTTCACCGAGGCAAAGGCCAGACTGAGAAATCCTAAGATCCAATACTCGTTGCTCCTTCCGGCTATTTTTCGAGTGGCATACAATGAACAGACATACTTTTTTGATTTCCCCGGCAGAGCACTTCGCTTGGACAGATAAACACGTTAAACTTTGCCCGCAAACTCCGTCCAGACAGGACTCTGATTCCTCTGCCGGTGGCACGGGTCGAAAGTGACCCCGGCCTCGGGTGAACAGCGACGATGCAAAACTCTGAACAAACTACCAGCAAACTAGCAAACTACCAGCATGACCCACGCTGATTGATAGGTGAAGTCATTATACTCTTTTGTCCAACATCTGTGCAAAATAGTTTCTGTAATGATGGCATATTCATATGGGCAACACCTCCACTTGCTATTCCTGGAACATTGTCGTGTCTGGGGATTACAATTTTGGGATCCATTGGCTGAGAGGTCCTCTTGATCCCCGTTGGGATCTGGAGTCCTCCCAAGCAGATGCTTCAAATTTTTTGAGGGATTGGGGTGGGGGGCTGGTTGGGGGTTGCTTTATTTTGTTTTCAATGTTTGTATTTCAGTGTCAGAAAATCACGCTAATTTTATAACCCTAGCAAAACTTAGACTTGTCACCATCTGTATCCAATGTCTTCAGTGGTGTCTACCCCAAACTTGGGTATGTCTGGTACAACCGAGGGACGACTCCGAATCCTTAGTTGGAATGTGCGGGGATTTCTGGACAAGGTCAAAAGGGGTGTGGTCTTGCAATATGCCAAACGACATGGTGCAGATATTGTATATCTGCAGGAAACACAACTGCTTGGTACTAAACTTCCCTGCTTGATGCGCTTTGGGTATGTCCAGGTCTTTCAGTCCGGTTTCACTCGGGGATCCTGTGGGTTGGCTATATTAGTTCATCGATATATTGCCTTTGTCCATTAAAGGATGTGGACCAACTCCCAAGGTAGATAGGTGATTTCCATAGGTTTACTATATTGCAAGCGGTTTGTTCTTGGGAGCATCTACACCCCCCCCCCCACCTCTCACATGGAATCTGACAGAATGCTTGCTCCGGCTCTGGGGGGACATACATCTGGGACTCACTCTAGGTGTGGGAGATTGGAATGACACATCTTGTCCCTCTGTAGATAGGTGGGGGGCAGTGGGGAGCCCAGCCAAGAACCGGGAATCTAAACTTAGGACCCTACTGAAGGAGATGGATCGACTGGACACTTGGAGATGATTACACCCTAATGCCTTGGACTACACTTACTTTTCTAGTGTACACGGCTCCTTCTCCCACACAGACCACATGTTTTTTCCGATACACATACATTAAGCCTAGCAACCGCTGAAATACTGCCCCGGGCCTTTCCGACGGCTTTCCGCTATTGGTGGAATTGAGACTGGGTTGTGGGTGCCCCTCTTTCCGCTGGCATCTGTCACCATGGCTATTGTCAGACGATAAGTATCGGTCACTCATATCTTTCAGATTATTTTACACGTAAAACTGGTTCTGTAGATTCCCCAGTAACTGTATGGGAGGCAATTAAACCCACATTGCGGGAGAAAGACATCTCTTACTGCACGACACAACAACGGTTGCGTGAAGAGTGCCTGACACAGCTAGAAGCCCAGCTGACGGCCGCAGAACACACGTACAGGAAGCGAACAGACAGAGCTTGTGTCGACAACTACTATATACCCAAGGGTTATATGCCCGGGAATTGATGGGTGAGGCCCGGGTGGCCTGGTTGGCTACCCGGAGTCGAATCTATCAGTGGGGCGACAAATTGAGTGCCCTGCTCCACCGCCTGTGCCAGTGAGAGCTCCACCCTATCTCTATTCCATGCGTGCACGACACACAAGGCGTGGTGCTTACAGACCCGACCCAGGTAGCCAGGAGCTTTGCGGCATACTAAGCTGAACTGTACGCCTCTCTGGAAATGATCTCACTTCAGTTAGTTCAGCAATTCCTTAATGACTTCCCCCCCCCCCACAATTTCTAACCAGACTATAGACATCCTTGATGCCCCGAATTCAATTAAAAATGTCCAAGAGGAACTAGCGGATTTGTGCTCCTGTAAGGCTCCGGGCCCCAATGGTCTCCCCTGCGAATTTAATAAAAAGTACCAGTCCCTACTTATAGACCCCTATCTTGCCGCACTTCAAGCCTCGCTTGATTGTAGGTGTCTTCCTCCGATTAGAGACATGCGTAGATTGTCGTCTTCCAGAAGCCAGGCAGACCCCCCCGAACTCCATTCCTCTTATCGTCCGATATCACTTCTCAATGTCGAGGCAAAACTGTTCGCTAAGATTATCGGCTACCGCAAAGTTTTGCATATATAAGATTTGGTCCACCTGGACCAGGCTGGCTTTATGCCAGGCTGAGCTACGGGGCATATCATTTGACGGACCAATAGCGCTGTTGCCTTGGTAGATAGATTGGGCGAACCGGCTGCACTTTTGTTAGCGGACATGGACGGGGTGTTTGACTCTTTAAATATTCTGTATACTACAGAATATTAAACTCCTATTCATAGACATTACAGCGTCAGTTTGAGTGGCAGACTCTGTATCAGATCCATTTGCTATTGGACGTGGCACCCATCAGGGTTGCCCTCTCTCCCCATATTTGTTAGTGCTTGCGATGGATTCTCTTGCTTCATGGGTGCCGATAGATGCTCAGTACCGGGGATTTGAGTGGCCTGGAGCTGCGTCGGATCGTATAGCACTGTATGCAGACGACATGTTATTTTTTGTTACGCAGTGGACTCGTTCTGGTCCTCGACTCCTAAGGATCTTGCAGGTGTTTGGTGAGACATCCGGCCTGTACATGAACCCCCGAAAATCCTTTTTATGGCCCCTGCATAGTACAGGGCAGTTTGGTCCCTGGTCCAAAGAGCTCACTGTGGTGACAGATGGCTTTAAGTATCTGGGGGTCTTTTTGGCAGAGTTGCAGTCTGTCCTGGGAGAGAAATCTGGCACTGCAGGGTATACAGCTAAAAAAAACCTTGTGTTTGGTCTCAACTTCCTCTTTTGCTACTTTGTAGATCCACCATCTTTAAGATGGTCTCCTTACCTCGGGTGCTGTACCAGCTTCAAAACCATCCTTACTTGATCTCATCAAGGTGGTTCACACAGCTCAATGCTACCCTTCGCCACTTCCTGTGGGGGAAAGGGACGTCCCGAGTTGCCCTGAAGATCTGGTTCCAGTCAACTTACTGTGGTGGATTGGCAACGCCGGACATCCACGCCCGTTATGCAGCCTCACACTTGGTACAGTTGAGCTCTGGGTTATTGGCACCCAACCACTACTCTCCGTCCTGTATGCGGATGCTGTTCTGAGGACTCTGCCCCCGGCGACTGCCACGGTTTTGGCCTCTGGAGGCGTACCCTTCGGCAACTGGGGTGATTGGGCAGAATAACTAAAGAGGCTCTCCTTAGGTGCAACGGTCTACTGCCACAGCTGGCCGGCCTTCCTGGTTTTCTGGGATGGGATAGGATAGGTATCTCAACCTTCAGGGATGCTCTTCACGGGCAAACGCTGAAATCCCTTCAGGTGTTACAACAAGAATACGTGATGCCTGGATCACAATTCTATAAGTACTTGCAGTTCCACCATGCCTTTGCGCCCTATCTAGCACTACAGGTGTCCGTCCCTGAATTCAGTCCCATTGAGGCTATGGTGCTTATGGGAGATCTGGGGGACCACAAAATAGCCAAAATCTATCGCACAATAGTTACCAACAGCCACACGACACTACCCGATACTAGGGAGGCTTGGCAGACTGATCTGGCCCATTAGTTGATGAGGATTGGACTGAAGCACTGGACTCCCCGCGTGTTGCTGCTTTCACGGCACAACTGCGGTACATACAGTTCAAATATTCACACAGAGCGTACTACACTAGGCATCGGTTGTGGCGGGGAAGACTAATTGCCTCCACGCTCTGTTTGAGGTGCGGGACATTCGACTGCACCTTCCTCCACACAGTCTGGGCCTGTATATCCGTTTCAAACTTTTGGCATGGTGTTCTTTCCTGTTTGTCACAGGTAGTGGGGTGGGATGTCCCGCATACACCCAGATTAACCCTCCTATTTATTATTGACAAAATAGGGAGAAATATATATAAACAACACTTATTGCTGGTGGGCCTAACTCTCATAAAGCTTGACATTGCGAAACATTGGTAGGACACTTTCTCACCTTCTTTAGTAGTTTGGAAAAGGGGCTTAGAACTCTGTATGTGGCTTTAGGTACCTATTTTCATTGCTTGGGGCCGTCCGCGGAATCATTTCAAGATATGGAATAGAGGAGCAGACTATAGGGGGATTTATCTGGAGCCTCCTCCGGATTCACCGGTGGACCAACATACATAGATTGTTATAGTAGGATTTACGAATGTCTGACATAATATCGACAGACAGAATATCGAAATACAAAAATATCGGCACAAAAATATCGACATCAAAAATATCGGAGTCATATCTTCATAAAGGTAAGTACAAAAATATCGAAAAAATAATATCGTAGTACAAAAATATCGAAATTAAAAATATTGTTTTTTTAAATGTATTAATAATAATGTAAAAATAATTTTAAAATACATATAATTTTACAAATATTAAATAAAAATATTAAAACAAAATTAAAACTAATACATATACATTTAAAATAAATAAAACACTTAATAATTTAATGTAATTTTCTTTTTTTTAATTTCATTTAATTGATTTAATGTCAAAAAATTTTATTTTTACCCTGTACGCCTGTACCCCAAAAACCCCAAACTGACCCTGAACCCTAAAAATATCCCTGTACCCCAAAAACCCCAAACTGACCCTGAACCCTAAAAATATCCCTGTACCCCAAAAACCCAAAACTGACCCTGAACCCTAAAAATACCCCTTTACCCAAAAACTGAAAACTGACCCTGAACCCTAAAAATACCCCTTTACCCAAAAACTGAAAACTGACCCTGAACCCTAAAAATACCCCTTTACCCAAGAACTGAAAACTGACCCTGAACCCTAAAAATACCCCTTTACCCAAAAACTGAAAACTGACCCTGAACCCTAAAAATACCCCTTTACCCAAGAACTGAAAACTGACCCTGAACCCTAAAAATACCCCTTTACCCAAGAACTGAAAACTGACCCTGAACCCTAAAAATACCCCTTTACCCAAAAACTGAAAACTGACCCTGAACCCTAAAAATACCCCTTTACCCAAAAACTGAAAACTGACCCTGAACCCTAAAAATACTCCTTTACCCAAAATTAATTAATATTATTTAATTACCAATTAATTATTAATTAACAATAACAATAAAGTAAATATATTAGCATATTAGCTGTAATCAATTTAATTTAATAATTAATATTATTTTTCCCAATTAATTAATTAAGAATAACAAAAAATTATATATAAAAAATTACTCTAATTAATGTAATTAACTAATTAATATTAATTAATTACCAACTAATTAATAATAAAAAATATTTACAAAATTATATTAATTAATTAACTAATTAATATAAATTAATTACCAATTAATTATTAATTAAAATATGTACAAACATATATTAATTAATTAATTATTATTAAATTACTTCCCACCCTATTCCCCTATAAACCCATAACCCGCTACAGAACATATTTATCAATTAATCAATTAATTAAAATTAATTAAAAATTAATTCTCAATTAATTAATAATTCCTACTAATTAATAATTAATTTAACATAATTAAATTACTTCCCACCCTATTCTCCTATAAACCCACAACCCGCTACAGTAGTAAAAGACAATATTTAATTAAATTACATTAAAAATAAATAATAAAACATAATAAATACAATATAATATACACTAAATTTATTTAAAAATTGATATTAGTAACATCGAAGTTATTTATTTTGATATTATTGACATCGATATTTAAAACTTCGATATTACTGATATCATACTAATATCGATATTAAGACTGTCGATATTACTTACCTTCGATATTTTGTCCCATCGATATTTAAACTTCGATATAATTGTATATCGAAATTTAAAACTCGATATTTTGTCTGTGTACCAGGATTTACAGATGACTGGGATGTGAATTCTCTGGTGTTAGATATTCAAGGTTGCCTGCCTGTAAAGAAGAGAACTAAGTTCAAGGCCCTCTGTATTGCCTATAAAGCAATTCATGGTCAAGGTCCAGCGTATTTGAAAGATTCCTTCTGTCCTTACAAACCTGCCAGATCCCTAAGATCCTCAACCGCTGGACTCATGCAGGTTCCCAGGACTAAGAAAGTCTCCTGGGGAGACAGATCCTTCATAGTTACCACTTCTAAACTATGGTACAGTCTTCCACATTACATCAAAGCCTCCACATCTCTTCTCTCTTTCCGCAAGCAGATAAAATCCTGGCTGTTCACGCAATAACTCCTCATGGACCAGTTCTCTCTCTCAGCGCCGAGACACCCACGGGTAATTGAGCGCTTAACAAATCGCCTAAATAAATAAATAAAATAAGGTGGGTGGGTGACACTCTGGTTTCTATTTATCATGACCAGTTGTCATGTACAGAATTTTTCATTATGTATCTTGCTGCAAAATGTCGGCATCGGTATCTGGGATCGATGTCAAACTCTGTTCTTGTGTAACGCCCTGCTGGGCATTTTCTGGCTGTTGACAATGAAATGGTATTCTGAAAAATAAAATACTAGATATTATAGGCTGCATGGGGGGGGCAAGTGAATTCTTTTGGACTTTGGGAAGTCGATACGTTGCTGGTAAAACTCGGTGTGAAGTACAAAAAAAATCATTTTCATCTTAATATAATATATCGTCCTCCTTGGCCAAGTCTAAGCACTGTTGGTCTCTCTCTTGTAGATTTTTCCGCTCATATTGACTTGATTGTCTATAGTGCTCTTCTACAGATGAAAGGGTCATCATTTGTTTATTGTTATCGCATGGGTCCATTAGATCTATGCTTACGCATTTATCCCCAGGTTTAATTGTTAAATTATCACACTTAGCTAAAGTATTTAGGGTAATACGTAAAGCCTGAGATAAGTTATTGTTTTGGTACTTTATATTCTTTTTAAGTAAATTTTCCAAATCCTTCAATACAACTCTTTCAAAAGTATCAACTCCTTTGTCCACCACCAGATGGGTTGGAGTCCACTTAGATGTTGGTCTTAAACCTGAGCCATTCTCCTTACTGACCAATACTTTAATAGCAAAAACAAATTTCAGTCTAATTTTTCTGAATAGACGTTTAATGTCTTTTTCTATTTCATAAGTATTTGGAGGGGCTACAGGGGCAAATCCTAAACCTTTTTCAAGTAGGGGGCCAGTATTTACCTATTCGGTATATTTACCGAATCGGTAAATGTACAGAATCTGTAAAATACCGAATCGGTATTTTTACCGATTCGGTATCTTCCAGATGTAGGTGGGACTCTTCTGAGTCCCACAGGCCTTTCAGATTCGGTATTTTAACACCTAATCCAATTGGGTGTTAAAATACCGAATCCAGGTGTGCATGCACATGTGTGCATGCACACCTATGCCATGTGACAGACAGACATGCCTTTAGGGCATGTCTGTGTGCCACATGGCACACAAGCCAGTATTGGGGGTGCTAGAGGGTGTCAAAGTGACACCCCCTGCACCCTTGCTGGAATCGGTATTTACCGATTCGGTAAATACCGAATCGGTAATGCCCATTGATTCCTATGGGCTTCAAGGCCCATAGGAATCAATGGGGGATACCGAATCGGTATTTACAGAATCGGTAAATACCGAATCTTACAGATTCGGTATTTACCGAATCTGAAATACCTACATCTCGCCCCCTCTAATTTACCACTTCATAAATACCGAATCGGTATGATTCGGTATTTATGAAGTGGTAAATATAGATTTACCTACATCGGGCCCCAAGTATTCTGCTTCATAAATTGATAAAGGGCACATTTTTTATTTTGAGTCCCAAATTTTCGGACTCCTAGTCTTCATGTATTGATTCCTGAAAGGTGCTTGTTTTTAAGAATTCCAACATCCTTTCCCCCTCGGTCCTTGATTTTGTCTTTGTTGTTGTCCTAAAAAAATGCTTTTGGGTTTCTCTATTTTGTACCATATTGGTTTTCTTCCTGTTCCTTTGATCAACATTGCTTTCATCTTCAGACTCAGTAGTCGCATATGAGGTGTCTGAGAAGCTGTCAGATTTCTTCTGACCACGTGGGCGATAAGGATACCAATTTCTATTTGGATTACCTTCCTGACCTGGTTTTTCGTAGTAATGTTTTTGTAGGTAGGGGTATACTTGTTCTAGACTATACCGATTGATATCCTTTCTCAACTTGTTAGTTTTTTTATTCATGAAATACTCCTTATATCCCCCGATGTCTTCCTGAATCTCTTCCAGCTAACGATTTGATTCCTCAAGGGCTGCATTAGCTTTTAATTGGGATTCTAATTTATCAGTTTTTTTCATTTCTCGATTATGATGACTTTCTGGGCTGTTTCAATAATTAGCAGCATTCAACGCCTGCTGCATCTGTTAGCAATCAGGGTCCAATGCTCAATTAATTTCTCATTTTTTATAAATATGCAGGTTCGTTCTTTACCTGTAGCCCAATGGGTATTATGCCTTTTTTGCAATATTCAATAAGAAACTCCACATGGAGTTTTGTGCGTTTCACCTTTTTCTTTAGGTTCCACAAAGTGTTCCACCTTTCAGTATTTTTGTCAAGTATAGTCAAAGTACTAATGCTTTGATGATTACCCCCCAATTATTTTAGAACATTTTTCTTCAATGAAACCATGGGCCAGATGTAGGTAGCCCAATACGGGTCGGTAGCAGCTGAAATTACAGAATTTCGTCTGTTACCGACCGGTATTTAGGGTTTGAGATGCAGGAGGCAGGTTTAAGGATTCAGTAATTTACTGAACGGTAATTTAAATACTGATTTGGTAAATTACCGAATCCTTAATGCAGGGGGCACTCAAGTGAGAGCATTTTACATTTAAGGATTTGTTATTTACCACCAAGTACAAGTTGGTGGTAAATATCGAAAACCTTCAAAAAAGCAATTTTCTGCTTTTTTAGAAGTGCCATGTGGCAGTCATACATGCCCTTAGGGCATGTATGTGTGCCACATGTGCACCCATGCACTATTCAGGGGTGCAAAAGGGTGTCAATGTGACACCATGCCACCCTTGTAAGTCTTCCCCCTATTACCGATTCGGTATTTACCGAATCAGTAATTTCCATTCATGAAAGGGAAATACCGATTTAGTAAATACAGAATCGGTAAATACCGAATATTACCGATTCCGTAACATTTATAGAATCATTACCTACATCACATTTACTGATTCCTAAATACCGAATCGGTAAAATTCGGTATTTAGGAATCGGTAATATGTGATTACCTACATCTGGCCCCAAATGTTTTCAATGTATCTATTATTAAATATAAAGTATAACCTCTACAGCTAAAAAGCTGTACACAGTATTCAAACAAAAAAGAGAGAGACCCTTCAAAAACAACAAAGGAACTGGGTTTAGACAAATAACAATGGCTGTTCCCTTTGTAATTCTAATCTCATTAGATTGTCCTTATTCATATGTACTCATTCACTCCACTGTATCCCAGTACGTAAATAGTAAATTCCTAAATGAATTACCTTACCAGTAATATAAAAATAAATCTTTCTTAAATTGCAAAACGTTTTTGTATTAAAAACACAACACAATTTCATCTAAAAACATGCTATTACATGAATTGAAAGAACACAATTAGCGGACATAGCGGACATGCTGGGCTAGAGCTCCCCCGCCGGTGCAAGCATACTGCCCATCACCCCGCACCTGGGGCTCCACAAATCAGCTCAATCGATGTCGGAGCACGTGGGGACCTGACCTGTGTTCAAGGGAAGCTGATAGCCGGGGCCACGGAAATAATTGCCGACAAGCACCAGCAGCACTGGACTGCAAAATGGTGGCTGCCAGGCTCCGGGACTGACACTCGTCCTGGGCACCAGTGTTGCGGTCGCGGACCCAGCTCTCAATCTACTCACTCTATTCGGACTGCCAGCCTCGGATCGCCAAACATCATCCACTGAACTTGACGGAACGTCACGCACGCTGCAGCCTGGACATGCAGGCCCTCTGTGCAACTCCCCGAATTTGCATGGAAGTCCAGCTGGAGGCGGGAGTAGCCGGGGCGGGTCGCGTCCACCGCCCGTCCACTCCAGAGGCCCGATCGCGGAAATAAGGGGACACCTGCGAGTCTGAATTGAACACCCCCGGTGGCTGTAAAGAACTGGCGCCATCTTGCTACTCGATTGCCCGTCCTCTTGGCTCTCTGTAAACCCTTCCTCATCTTCTGTAAGGCCTGGGATCTTTAACAAGCTGCACAGGGATGTCATTAAGCTTCGGGACTGAATATATTCATTGTTGAGGGACTGAGAGGCGGCAAGGAGCTGTTGGAGCCAGGCGCCTGAATTTAAACTGGCGCTGGTGGAGAGGCTTCATAAAAACGAAGGCAACAACAACCGGCCTGACGGTCCCCAGAGCAATGGTAACCGGCAAAGGCCTATGCAGCATGAAAGTGGACTAGCCTGCAATCTGCTGAGACACAAGGGGAGAAATTATATGCACAAAAAAAAGAACAAAAAGGAGTGACCAGGTGCTGCGGAATGTCTACTCCCTATCCATTCCCCATCCGGCCTACCAATCAGGATACCGAACCTACAAAATTGCCTCTGACTGTGGAGGCCTAGCTTTTTGACCGATGCCCGGTGGAGCTACCTGATAGAGGAGATGGGCTGTGGACTTCCCCCTCAGCGGTCGCCTACCCAGACGGACTTTGGGCAGACTTTCCTTCGTCTCTCCGTCACATTTTCCCTCCCACCCCTTTACCCTACATCCTTCCCACCCTATGCTCCATCTATCTCGTCCCCTATGCTCTTGAAATGTTTTCCTGTTGAGACCTAGCTATTTGAGCGATGACCGGTGGAGCTACCTGATAGCTATAGAGGAGATGGGCTGTGGACATCCCCCTCGGCCGTCACCCACCCAGACAGACTTTGGTCAGACTCCCCTTCATCTCTCCATCCTACTTCCCTCCTACCCCTTTACCCTATACCCCTTCCCTTCTAAGCTACACTTATCTCGTCTTCTACGTTTGTGAAATGTTTTCTAGTAACTTGCAACTTATGTAATTTTGTAACTTTGTGGAACCTTATGTAAAGCGCTCTGATACCTCCGGGTGTAGCCAGCGCTATATAAAACTCAAATAAATAAATTAAATTAAATCAATTGAAACTTGTTGTTTTTGTTTACAAGTAGCAAGCGGTGGCAAAATAACAACTTTTGTACCTTTGATGACAAGGACATGCACCAGTGCATGATAGGACTGGTAAACTCTGTCTGCAATCTTCTCTTGGACTATATCCTGTAGTTTAAGAATCTAAACAAAACCGCTGTTTGCACCTTCACTTTGTCAGTGGCAGATTGTTTAGAACTAGAAATTGAGTGTTCACCTCAGAAGACTTGTAATTCCTATAAAACCGTGGAATGCTGCCACTGCATGTGTACCAATAAAAACTTACAAATCTTTAGTAATAGTTCCAGGGTCCAGCCAATCACTGAAGCCCTATCCATAGCAATCTAAAGCAAGAATCAACAGCCAATGGGATATATTTAGAGGACCATCATGTGGAGTGGTCCATGATGATCTAAAGAGACACATTGTAATCGCCTGTTTGAAACTAAGGGCCTCATGTACATAGCTTGTTTTATCTCACAAATGGCCTGATTCGCAAAGTCAGGCAGTTTTCAACTGGCAAAATGCATTTGTCTATGTACAAAGGCCCATTTTGTGATTCAGTAACCTATTGCAAATTCGCAAAAGGGGTTATCAATTCGGTATTAGTGAAGGGCATGTTATGGGCATCCCTTCCTAATAGCGACTCACAGTAGTATGTAAGAATGTTTTGTGACCGAAATGTGGTTGCAAATCATTTGCATATTACCAATAACTTGAAGTTGGTGGTAACCCAATTGCAAATGGTAATGGTCAGGCCCCTTTACCCTTTGAGAATGAATGTGAAAAAGTTTTTAAGAGCAGGCGGTGGTCACACAGACCATTGCCTACTCTTAAAATATGAAAAGAAAACTTTTATTTTTTATTTTTGAAATTCATCCCATTTTCCTTTGAGGAAAATGGGCTGCATTAAAAAAACATGCTGCTTTATTTAAAAGCAAACACAAACATGGAGGTTTGCTGTCCCCCGCAGACCACCATCCCTCCCCAGCAGCTCCGGCTCACAGTCGCACCGTGCCAGCACTGAGCCCCTCCACAGCAGTGGTCATGCCGGCAGGGCGCCTCAGGAGTTTTCCCTTCTGCCTGCCTTTCCGCTCTTATAGTAATCTCCCATCTCTTTTATTCTTTATATTTACATGGTTCATTGTGCATTGTGTATTCTATTTTCTTTTGCCAAGCACTGTTGTACTGTGTACTCTTTTCCCGCTGCTGCTGCCCCTGCGATCCACCCCCAAAACAGCCCCGCTCCTGCCACCCTACCTCTGTCCCGCCCCCTCCCCTACTTAATGCCGACCCTACTTAATGCCGACGGACTATGAAGGCAAGCCCGTCTGCACCCATCAGCGACCCGACCGCGACCAGCGCCAGGAACCCTGGTTCTCTGAGGCCTCACCGCTACGACTCAACCACCCTCCAAGCACACAACCCAGGAAGAAACGCCGACTGTGCAAGATCTTTGCCAACACCACCCTTGGGCAGTTCTTGTGCAGACCCTGCCACAGATCCTTCACTATCGACAAAGCTCCCATGACCGCTGAAAGCCTGCCTGATGCACGCACCACTGAAACCCTGACTTTCTTCCTTCTGAATGTTCGCTCCCTGTACCGACACTCTGTCGAAATCTGGGACCTGATCGACATCCTCTCGCCTGACGTCGCCTTCTTCACGGAAACCTGGACCAATGCCACCTCCAGCGCGACATTGCCACTGTCATCCCCGACGGCTACAAGATCCAGAGAAAGGACCGCCCTCACCACCCAGGAGGGGGACTTGCCATCGCACAAAAGACCCCCCTCCGACTCTCCACATCCAGCACAAGTGACCCCTTCCCAACACAGAACACCTCCACTTCCAGATCCAGACCAGCCCCAGGACCACGCTATATGGCACCCTCCTCTACAGACCACTCGGACCCCACACCCTCGCTGAGCTCGCCGCACCCTATGCCATCACCTCCACGGACTACATTCTACTCGGGGACCTGAACTTCCACCTCGACAACAACAGCAAACCCAACTCCACCTTTCTCCTTGCCAACTTAGGAATGAAGCAGCTCTTCAACACGCCCACCCAAAGAGCAGGTCACACCCTCGACCCCATCTTCGTGGGAGGAACAAACATCTGCTTCAGCCACACCACCCAGCCCCTCTTGATGGACCACCACTGCGTCCATTTCACCTTTAACACCGCCACCGCACCCAAGCCTGCGTCTGCCACACCGGAGCTGGAGCAAGGTCAGAGAGGACAACTTCAACACCACCCTCCTTCAAAACCCCCCCAACACCACTGCCTACACCAACTCCGCAGCCAGGGAATTTCACTGCTGGGTCTACTGCTGCGTCGACAAGCTTGAACCCCTCCACCACCCCGCCAAACAACGACCTCTGAAGGCCGCTTGGTTCATCAAAGAACTTCAAGAAGCCAGACGCTCCTGGAGATGCATAGAGAACACCTGGTGAAACCAGAAAACCATGGAAGCACGGAACAACCACAGGAGCACCCTGAAGGAATTCTACCAGTGCATAAGAGACACCAAATGGACCTTCATAAGAGACAAAGTCGAGACCAATGTGAACAACAAGGAACTGTTCAACTTCATACAGCAGTTCGCAAAACCCACCTACGAAGCCACGGACGTCACACCTTCCCAGGAACTCTGCGACAAGCTCAACTCCTACTTCCATCTGAAGAGCAAGGTCAGCTACAAGAACTTCAGTGACCCAGTGCCAGACACCACCGCCCTGCCCACCACTGCCGAAAACCCTACCATCATTTCCTGGGATCCCACTACCGTCGAACTCATCACTGCGAGCATGAAGAAAACACACTCAGAAGCCCCAACAGGCCCATGCCCACCGCACATATTCCACAGGGCCTCCACCATCATCGCACCTGAACTAAGATATACCATCAACGCCTCCCTCAGATCCTTCATCTGCCCAGATGACTGGAAACGGGCAGAGGTAAAACCCCTCCAAAAGAAACCAACCGCCGACCCAACGGACCTGAAAAACTACTGGCCCATCTCTTTCCTTCCCTTTGCGGCCAAAGTCACTTAAAGACTCGCAAACGCCCAGCTGACCGCCTTCATCGAAGAGAACTCTATCCTAGACGCCTCCCAGACTGGATTCTGCAGCAACCACAGCCTGAGACCGCCCTCCTCGCTGCCACTGATGACATCCGCATGCTACTAGACCAGGGACGCACTGCAGCCCTCATCCTTCTAAACCTCTCCTCAGCCTTTGACACCGTCTCACATTGCACGCTCGCAGCCAGACTTCATGACGCGGGAATACAAAGTGCTGACCCTCGACTGGATCCAATCCTTCCTCTCCGGCCGAACCCAGAGGAAATCAACTGCGGAGTACCCCAGGGATAATCACTCAGCCCCACACTCTTCAACATCTACATGGCCCCCCTCGCCGCCATTGTCAGACTGCATGGGCTCAGCATTATCTCCTACGCCGATGACACCCAGCTCATCCTCTCGCTCCCAAAGAATCACAAAGACACCAGACTCTGCTTCCAGGAAGGAATGAAGACTGTGGCAGCCTGGATGAAAGACAGCTGCTTGAAGCTCAACTCAGAGAAGACAGAGGACCCTGCACATGGTGGCCCTCTGCCCTCGGAAGCCCACCCACTCCTACAGACCACGCTCAGGACCTCGGCATCATCCTTGACTCCTCCCTCTCCATGAACCACCAGAACAATGCCGTCACCTCCAATAGTTTCAACTGCCTTTGCATCCTCCCTAAGACCTTCAAAAGGATCCCACTGACTACAGAATGACTGTCACCCATGCACTCATAACCAGCAGACTGGATTACGGCAACGCCCTATATGCTGGAATCAACAGAGCTCTACCAGAAAGACTTCAGACCATCCAGAACGCCAGTGCCAGAATTGTCCTCGTGACTCCACGCCACAAACACACAAGATCTCCTCCGGCTCCCCATCGAGAATAGGGTCACCTTCAAACACCTCACCCACACCTACAAATCCCTCAACAACATTGGACCCAAATACCTCAACGAGAAAGTATCCTTCCACGTAGCCAAGAGGAAGCTCCGCTCCTCCGACCTCACCCTGGCAGAGTTCCCCCGCTTCTTCAGAAACAAAACCGGTGGGAGAGCTTTCTCCTATATCGCAGCCAAGACCTGGAACAGGCTCCCTGTGAACATCAGACGCTCCCCGACCCTGCACACGTTCAGCAAGGACTGATCTGGAGCCATTCCCTCCTCCCCCCCAGCGTCCTGAGACCCTCACGAGGAGTAGCGCGCTATATAAACCCATGATTGATTGATTGATCCCTATGTTTTTAGCGATTCCCAATGGCCATAAATTATGATCTACCTCATGAATATTAATGATGTAGGTCAATTGTGACCGTATTAGGAATTGCTAAATGTGTCAAACACACATTAGTACATAGGTATGTGTGATTACCTAATAGCGAATCACAAAAATTCGATATTAGGTAATTGCAAAATGAAACCTACTTATATGTAACCCCAAAAGTGGTGTCTGCAGTGGATGAGCAACAGTGGAACTTTTAATGTATTGACAAATGTCTCAACAAAGTACAAACTTTCTGGTCTACTGGTAAACATCCTGCCAGAAGTATTGTTGCTGCAGCAAATAAACAGTAGCTGCGGTACCTGCAATGGCAAACACCAAACCCTCATGAGCTTCTATTATTAACTCTAACCTGGGTCCCAGTTAGGTATCACTTGAACCCCCACCCCAGGAATGCAGGAAAATTTTGAGGACTCAATAGAAAGGAGTACGTAGCTGAAAAGCCATTAGGTAAGGGTTTGCCACTAGCCAAGGCAGTGACCTCAGTTATAATGTCATCATCTATGCCTCGTATGTGGAACAAGTAATCGCTGCCAAAAATACAGTCTGAACAGCTGCCTTGGTAGCTTCTTCAGCCAATGAATTCCCTGCAATGTGTAGGCCAGCACGATTATGGCTTAATGTATGAATCACATGAGCCCGTGGCAAAGAATCTTTCAGAGCTGCCACTTTCCCCAAAAGAAGTTTATGCTTAATAGCATTTCCTTTAGAATCTCTGAACCTATTGAAGCGCCAAAAAGGACAATTGTTGTTAAAGGCTTGAAAGAAGCAGGAATCACATCCTATAGGTGTGGGGAATTCTGCATCCGTATTCTGCAAATCCAGAACCAAAACTTTGAATTCAACCAGCTGAGTGGTACAGTCACCTTATGTTTCTGTATATGTTTTTTCTGCCTGAAAAACTCCATCCTTCATGACACCCTTAACTGCAGCACATGCAGCTGGTTATTTGTACTTAGTACCAATCACTGGCTGGACTGAACCATCAGTATAGATAATAAAAGCATACTTACTTAGAGGAAATATTTTACTAGAAAGGGGGTATTCCTGTTCATATTGGAGATATTGCTGTGTTCTCAAATTAGAATCAAAAAGTGTAATCTACATCACTAGCTGTCAAGGAAGAGGATAACTGTATCCAAAATCAGGTTGAGGCAGTGTTCCTCATACAGGACCCAAGATAAGTTTAGAATTCTCTTGATGTGTCTTCCACTTGGTATGGCTCCCCCAGTTGAGGAGTATAATACATGGAGTACTGCATTTGCTTCAATTTACACCATTATTAATGTTACTCCTTCATTTGCTGTGTTGCCTGATGTGCTTCAATGCATTCAAACTGAACATGGAGCAGCCCATGCCCTAGATTTGGGAATGCAACTCATTTGGTAATGTTGCCACAGTGCCCTCAATTATTTTATGTAATATTTAGGAAGAGGCAGCTTCTTTGGCGATATGC
Source organism: Lissotriton vulgaris (assembly GCF_964263255.1). NCBI lineage: Eukaryota > Metazoa > Chordata > Amphibia > Caudata > Salamandridae > Lissotriton > Lissotriton vulgaris. The sequence goes on from NC_141691.1 coordinate 210,654,248, forward strand.
CAGTGGCTCAATTTAGTTCCTGCTGTAGATCAGGAGTGCGAGCTGCCGAAAATCATTTCTGAAACCTATACTTCTATAGTTCAGGATAATCTGACAACCAGGCCTAATAAGCCACAAATTGAAGACAAGTCAGAACCCGTAAATACCATGCAGGCACCTGAGACCTCTTAAAACAATCGGATAAATATAAAGAAAACCCTGGAACTAAGACTGTTCTTTCGGAAACTGTAAAGATGTATGAGACCATCATAAAATTAAACAGTCAGATAGATATCAGTATTATGATACACATCCTTCTCGTTCCTTGCAGGACTTTTCAGGCAAACGGTTAGAAAGTGGGGAACGAGGCAATTGCAGACAGGAGGAGTATTTGAAACCAAAGAAGGACACACAATGCTCCTCTGACATCATTATAAAAAAGAAGATACACTTACACAACAAATAGCACCGTTTAAAAAGGAGAAAGTGGCAGGGATTGCCGCAAAAAATGTCACCCATTCTCAGATCTCTTCTTCTGAACAAAACATCGTCAAGAACTCTTCTTGACTGCACAGCAGAGGTCACAATATTTCATCAGACTCTTCAAGACTTTATGGTGGTGAGGCCGACTGATGAGTCTGGGCGGGTTCAAACTTCAAGTCAGCGGCTTAGCCCTCCAGAAAGAATTTGTGAATCATACATCCTAATTGAGGTTGACATACCAAGTATTATTCTGGAAATATTTGACCACTGAACATGCTTAGATTGATTGGCCGCCAGAGTTTGTTAGAAATGTTTCACAAGCTGAGGATATAAACGTTATGTTATGTTCTGTTCTTATGTTAAGTTCTCTCATGTTATCTTATGTTATATGTTTTTTGATAAAACACTAAAAATTAACCCATGAATAAATACATTCACTTATACATGCTTCCTACCCCTCAACCATGAAGGTAACATCTCCACCACCATTGGGGAGCCCATATCTAGTTAAATTATTATTTAATGCTTGTCTACAATTTTGAGCAATAACCACTGCTTGTGCCATATTAAATAATAGAATCCAAAAAGGAAACACTATGGGACTATCCTTTTAAAAGACAAGTTTGATCAATCTGCAGAACTTAATGGGTGCTTCCAATTAAACTGAGGAGGGTAAACTCTTATTACCAAGGACTACTTCATGTAAGGGCAATAAAGGAGCCTTGGGCACACTAAAGAAACTATTCATGAGACCCATTAAACAGGTATCAAATCTAGAAAGCTGGTGGCACCATGGTATGTGGTTCCTACACATTTAGTAGGACTGTGTGTTGTATCACTAAATCTTCATAATACAGAGACCTAGTCTTCTTATATCATCAGTAAATGTTGGTTCGGCTAGTTTCACAGTAACTCCTAAACCTCCAAAGTTGTAGATCCTGGCGGCAACCTTGAACATGACCACCCTCATTCTCAAGGAATTCATGGAATCAGATCAAACCCTTTTGTTTGTTACTTTTGTATGACCAAAGTTTTACGAAGAGAAGAGACAATAATACGAACATTTATTGAAAAGATTTAATCCTTGTAAGTAAAACATGAACTGTGATAATTAGAAAGATGAGACTCATCATTGTTATAAGTATTATTAGAATGGCGAAAAACACAAACAAAATCACCAAGTTCATTGTTCCCTATGTTCCTCCTATATATCATTAATACCCCTATTCTAGCGAGAGCATTGTGGGAGTACCCTTCTGCCAGACCCAGTTGGAATGATATAACCCCACACCTTTGTATAATGTGTCATTAGCCAATGTACTCCATATCAGTGTGCAAACCTGCACACAACTCTGTTCATGCAGCTATCTTCCTTCTTAGGATACATTTCAGGGCTTCCAAAGCTACCTATCATTGACAGCTCTTAGCAGTAATCATACCAGCTTCAGTGGTAAGTGCCTCTCACTGAATTCAGAATAGACGTTGTTTAAATAATAAACTACTGACCGCATCACGTTATTATAGAGATGCAGAATAACATCTTTACTTAGCCTTGGAAAAAGAAGTTGTCTCCTCTGAGCACATAATAAATCACGTTCTAGTATGTGTGTCCTGAAAATAGCAGTGCAAACTACAGAAAATAATGTCTACCAAAAAATAAATGCATGCACTGCATTTCCTCATATTAGTGTAAAACATGTTCAAAACCACCATCTTAAAAAGATGCTAAGTTAAAAATGAAAACTAAAATAGAGACTAAATATAATCCCTGCAAAAACCCTGTTTGGCCTTAGCTCAATCAACACAGCCACCTTCCAGGAAGCATGGAAGCACACAATCGTCAACACCCTCAGCAGACCAAGTCAAGCTTCCAAACTATGACCAAATCTCCCTATTACATACCCAGCCAAAGTCTGAAAACTGCCATCAACATATGCCTTGCTGACTACCTAATCAATCATCAGTGCCTCAACACCACACAGTAAGGACAGAGATGGCATCTGGATGTTCTAGAACAAAGAAGAAACCACAGCCTCATCTTACTCTACCATTCAGCAGCCTTGAACACAGTCTCCCTCCCCATCCTGATAAAACCACTTTACGAGACTGGTATCTAATGACCCACCTTCTAATGGATCTTCATATTCCTCACCTGAAGAACCCTGACAGTCCAAATGATGCCTTACTCTTCAAACCCCAAGATATCATTTGCAACGTTCTTTAGAGCTTCTAGCTCGATCTGACCCTCTTCAACACCTACATGAACCCACTGGCCAAAATCACCTGAGCACATGACATTGACATACTCACTGGCACCGATGACCCACAACAAATCTCAGGCAAAACACCTAGCAAAAGGAACAGCGTCAACAACTGAATGGCCTGGCTCAAGTCCAACTGTGTTCAGCTGAAATTGTTTTTGAGAATATATGCCTCACTGTGGGACTCAGCCTGTTGGCCTTCAGACCTAGGACTCACCCATGCCCCCAGCTCTCAAGCACAGAACCTCAGATTGATCAAAGACAACAAACTGGACATGCACATGCAAGTCAACTCTGTCACCACATCCAGCTTCCACACAGATGATGTTAAGAAAAATCTTCATGTGACTACCAAACAATGCTAGAAACACCATCACCAAAGCCCTCATCATTAGCAAACTAGACTGCAGGAATCATCAAGTAACTCACAAAAAGAGTACATACGACCCAAAATGCAACCTCCCACTCCTGTCCCATATTTCACTTCCCCTAAGTAAACTCCACCGACTCTCTATACACTAGCATGCACAGTTCAGTCTCCTCACTCAGGTATACAAAGCACTGACCAACACAGGGCCAGCTGACCTGAACAGCTGCATAGATTTGCACCATTCCTCTAGGAACCTTTGCTCAGTCAGACTCTTATCGACACATGTCCCACCCATACATAAAGACAAATCGGTTTGTTGAGCCTTCTCGCACATTGCTCTTAAAGCATGAAATGAGCTCTTCCTCTCTCTTTTTGAATTCTACAAGAAGCTGAAAACGTGGCTCTTTGAATAGGTTCCCATATTGCTGACCCCACTCACCTGCGAAGTGCCAGGGTAACACGGGTGATAGTGCGCTATAAAAATGCACATAACATATCTGGACCTAACAGATCATGCATGCGGATTAAAGGCAGTAATTGTTGTCACCCTAAATGATAATCTAGCCACAGTGGTGGTCATGTTGGACCCTTCTGCAATCTTCATTATTGTTAACCATTAAACCCTGTTGGACGACCTGAGGTTCTTGTTATTAAAGGTCTGGCTTGACGCTGGATTTGTGTTTTTGTTTGTGAGACAAGTCCTTCATGGTAAATATGGGAGACTATTAATCATCAAACCAGTCAACGTGTAGTGAAGTTCCACAGTAATTAATATTGCCCTCATTGTTATTCAATGTTTACATGGCCTTTGGTTGGGCTTATCGGATCAAATGGGTTATTTCTGTACATGTATACATTTGATATGGAGATCATTTTAAAAAATCACAAAAGACCTATATGCTACAACACTCCAATTCTTAAACTCTTTGTCTCTGTTGGAAAATTAGATACATTACCATCATTTTTTGTAACAAACAGAGATTCGTTGTCCTGTGAAATGCACTTAATTTTGGAATCTGCCCTTTCGGCCTGCTTTACTTGATCCTAAATTAATCCCAGCTCTCTGCTTTAAGGGGCATATTTATGAAACTATCACACAGTTCAGCAAGTCACATTGCTGTACTGTGTGATAGCAAAAGGGAAGGAGTGAGCCCTAATTAACAATATACTGTCCACTCCTGTCTTTTCCCAGCACTGGGGCACAATGTGCTGCCTAGCACCAATACAGGCACCCTTGCACCATCGGGCTAAGGTGCCTGCGTTGTAAGCAGGACTGTTTTTGTGGATGGAGGTACTCCTTCCTGCACAAAAACAATCCTGAGAGGCATTTTCCTCCTTTGATGTGTGCTGCAGAATCTGTGGGTGGATGCATGAGAACACCCACACTCCAACCATGGAACGCCTTCTCAGGGTAGAGTAATGCAATGCAGCATTACTCTAGCTTCATCAAGCCACGAAAAGCCACACAAAGTCACCTTGCGAGGCTTGATAAATCAAACTTAGGAGTTGCATCAGTCTCGCACCCCATTGCAGGGCGCAAGGGTGAAGCAACACCTACATAACTCTGCCCTCAAGTGCTAGTGGAAAATATCAAATCTGTGGTGAATTCCTGTTTGTTCCAGCTGAGAATGTTATAGAGGTTTCTAGTCCATTTTGCTTTTCCACAGAAGCAATTGATTTGCAATGCTTTCATTGTTGCTAGGTTAGACTTCTGACATTCTATCTATTTTGCTCTACCAGACTGTTTGATTGACACACTGGTGTCAATTCATTAGCTCCAAATTAAGGAACATATTGAGCCTAATTCACAAGCTGCACTACGTAGTATGGTTTGTAGAACTACAAAATGTACTACAAATTGCAATTCACAAACTATGAGTCAAGTTTTATATCTCTTCATTATGTATAGTTATGTGTGCTGGGTTCTCCGCCCTGACGGCTGAGTCTCTGTGCATGTCTGTATAGTTTTTATTAGTAAAAGTAGGAGGGACAAAGATGGAATGGCCTAAAGAAGGGGCAGACTTACTACAAAAGGGGGGTGTAGGGAGGAGTAAAAGAGGTTTAGGAAGGACCAGAGAGTGGTTTTGGGTGGGATGTCACCCACTCACACAAGAGTAAGTCAATCATAATACTTATGAGAAGAAGACATGTAACTTACACGTTTGTAATGTGTAAGTTTACTTTTTCAGTATTAACAACAAATGATTTAATAGTAACTTAACTAGAAAAAGTCACCACATAAAAATTCAGGACAGGCCTATCATCCTGATGTCAGCTGAAGGCATGGAGACTTGGACTAGTTGTGCTGGCATTGGTTCTTGTGAGGAAGTGAACAGTTTAGGGTCATAAGATGATCTTGTTGAGTGAATCAAAAGGAAAGACCACTATTTAATAACTGATCTGCTTGGAATAGTGAGAGATTGTGTTGGTGGAGAAGTTCTAGTTCATCAAAGATATAAACCACCGGAAATAATTTGCCAAAGTGGTCAACTTGGTGCATAGTCATATGGTTTGGAAAAGGGTTCCTAATTGGTACTGCCCACTGATACGTTTTTTAAGGACTTGGCTTTGGTATGGAGGATGTAATCTTTATTTTATTTTTCTTTTATTGTTCTTTGGGTTTGAGAGAGTTGCAGGGACTTTGTAGTGTCTTCAGATTATCTCACATGTTCTTGTTCATCTTTTGATAGTGTTAAACTCATGAAAGTACCAATGGGTGTGTGCTTTAGCTCTAATCAATTTTAGATGTAATGGCGTCAGTTCATTTATGATTTTCTGGGTTGATTTGTTGTATAATCCGTGAGGTGGTCAATGGGGTAAGTACTATGGTATATTGTAATATTATGAATTTTTCAGAAAGTGTATGGGTAAGAAAGTTGTTCAAGGATCTTTTATAAATTTTCATGGGTTTGGTATATCCTTTTAAAGGAACAGCTTAGTAAGTGTACTATTAGAAGGTCTTGTATAGTGATCAAATCATGATTAGCAATGATAAGGGATAGTGTTTTGTCCTTTGAATTAATTGGGGAAGTGATGAACTGACGAAGGTTGTGTCACATACATAGACCTTTTAGTTTTCCAGTTAGAGTGTTTTATTAATGCTCCATGGACAACTGCAGTCTCCTAGGCGGGACATTGGTTGAATAACGTACCTGCATGAACGTAATGAGTTCATCACATTTTTCGATGAAGGCAAGAGTAATATCCTGGTGGCGGATAGATGCTTTGAAAGCACCACATGTGTTAGTAATTTTGTTGGAAATGGAATATCCAAGTTCAAATTAGGGGAAAATTGTACAATGAGCATGATGGAGTTCCATATGTTTCTATGAATGACAGCAACACCATCTATTTGTTTGTTGTCTGTCTTTCTCAAGGACGAAAGGGCATTTGAGGATTAGCAGAAGAAAGGGTGTAAAAGAAGAAGTTGACTATTTCATGTGTATGTGCTTAGGTTGAGTTGGATTTAGAAACAACGTATTCATCATGCCTTCAGCATCTCAGTTATTCAACTGCTGTGACACATAGGGGCTAATTTACAAGCCCCTTGCGCCACTTTTGCGTCATCTTTAACATGGCAAAAGTGACGCAAAAGTGGCGCAAGTGGCTTGTAAATCTGGCCCCTAGTCTTCAGCGAATAATATATTGCTTCTCCTGTAGCGTAGTTCCTATATTCCCAATAGGCTCTGTGTATTGGAATAATATATCCTATAGATTTGACGTAGTTCTTATGTCTACTAGGTCTTTATCGAATATATTAGACTTAATTGTGAGTGCCAGCTTGCTCAGAGGTCACTAGAAACTTTCTCGAATAAACAAGAAGGGATTAGTTTCTGACAACCGCATAAACATGACAACTTTGTTTCCCCTAGATTAAACGTATCTTCAGAGTCGCGGAAACAATAGATAAGTATTTCACTCAGTCAATAATGCATGCTTCGTTTCATCAGAGGTGCAGAGAAAATAGAGAGACAGGCGTTTTCAATAAATGGGTTTTATTGAACAGTCTTCTTTCTCATGCAAGTAAAGTGAACTGCTATAATCATAAGACAGGCTGCAAAGTATAATACATACAGCAAGAAGAGTATTATAAAATAATACTGTAAAAGCACTGTATGGTTTCTAAAACATGGATAAATATACATAATTAACAAAGGCTAAAAGTACTCAACTGGTGCTTCTAAAATACACCTACCCCAATGTACCTAACCTAAGTCTAGTACGAGGGAAGAAGTAAGTGTGGTGTAGCATAGGTTTAGTTTCTTTGCCAAGAATCTATCCAAGGTTTCTCTCAGGGTCTAATCAACTCCGTACCTTGGTTTTAGAATGAAAGAGGTCTGGTATCTCTGTCTCGGGACTCGATTTCCCAACACCCTGCAAGGGGAGCTTGGAAACACTGGAGCTGGATTCTCAGCGAGAGATAGGACTGCTTTTCGATCAGTGCATCAGCTGGAGGGTTAGCTTCCTTTGGCACCTGCTGTAGCGTGCTCCGTCGGGCAAATAGATAGTCGAGCTTCTCCGAACCACTGTGTGTTTGCTAGAGCAAGTGTAGGCATATTTATACCTTGAAGGTGCCTAGTTTGTTGTAAAGTCGGGCATAATAACGTCATCAAAGAACCCCAAGGGAATGGTAGTTCTTTGAAAACTCCATGAGTTCTTGAATAAATCAATATTCAAGCAAGGGGATGTCCCTGACTGCTTAAGCCGATTTTTCCAAGAAATTGTTCTGGCTTTTTGGAACGGGTGGAAGTAGCCATGCCTGTATTTGGACTGCATGGGCTATGTCTAAATATGGTTATGATTTCTATGACTATATAAGGGCAATGTCAATTGTACCTATATAAGGGCATGAATCGGGAAATTTCACTCGGATCCTAAAACGCCATACAACACTTCATCATGTTGTTGAAATTATTAATGAGATGTTATAACTGTTGCCCAATTAATTTTTATTATAAATCGCATTTTGTCAAGAATTGCAACACAATATGCAGTGAAAAATAATTAATTGAGGTGTTCAGTGATAATATACTTTGAGAAAATGGACAGATTCAAATATTTCTTTAACTTATTTGGAAGTTGTGGATTCTTGATGAAGAATTAAAGTGTCATGGGAGATAGGATTAAAATAAAAGTTCCTCTTTTCCTAATTCTGGCAGATGCATTGAAGTAAATTACCTGGCTTAGCAAATTTGCTAAAGCAAGTACTGAGCTGAGGTACTTGCCACTCTGACTAACTGATATCATTTGATAAATATGATTACTGTGTGAGCATCTGTGCAGAAAGTAGTGTTGAACAGAACAACGGTACACAGCTTCACCTTTTTAAACAAGATAGTCAAAGGAGGTAGAAAATATACTTAGGCCCCAAGACCACATTTGTCATTCAACTTAATTCTGCTTAGGCACATAAATAAATTCAATCTAAGTAAAAAATGGCAGAGCCTGAGTTACAGAACCAGAATATGTGGATATTAGTCTTTATTAGAAAGCACAAGGAGATGATGGACAGAGCGCGGAAACATTTCAGACACTCACCCCCAGTCACAGATCTGGGTTGAATCCATAATCATTCTTTAGCTCACTTTGCCGCCACCCCAGTCCAGACCCAGCCATATGCAAATCAGTCTTGACCTTGTTCCCCATTGGAGAAGCCCAGCCCGAACTGCCAAGCCAGGTCTTCCCTGGACCGGAAACAAGAAACCTGGGTCCTGTTTCATGCTAACACCCCTTATCAGCCAGTTTATCTTGAAATCATTAGCAAAGTGAGCAAGGGATCCATGTCTGAGCATACCCTGCCAACATAGGGCAAACAAAGCAAACATAAGGAGATGATGGACGGAGCGCTGAAACTTTTCAGACACTTACCCCTAGTCACATATCTGGGTTGAATCCATCATGGTTCATTAGCTCACTTTGTCACCCCAGTTCAGACCCAGCCATATGCAAATCAGTCTTGACCCAGTTCCTCATGGGTACAGTCCAGCCCGAACTGCCCTTCGTTGACGGCCTGTCCACTCCAGTAAAGGGACTTTACCACTGATATTGTCAATACCGCGTTATAGACCACTGTCAATAGCTATAAACGCCAGCCAAATGCCAGGGTGAAAATGAGAGAGAAAGAGATCCTTTATGATGAGAAAAGCTCTCTGCAGCAGACACTAATTGTACATAATATCATTTGAAAACTGACAGCGTGATTTTCAAAACTTGTTGCATTGACCCAGCACTCAAAACATCAGTCATTTTTTTGTGAACATCATTGAAGTTTGAGCAATTCATGATTCATATATGTTTGTTCATTGTCCCATATTTTAAGCATCAACATGGGTCAAAATGTACACGTGTTCCAAATTGCGAAAAATATCGTTGTCATTATAAGAAGTGTTCACATATTTAATTTATTAAGAAATCATGTAAAGATCACATCCAGCTATACAGACCAAAATAATGAAAGACATGGCATACTCAGGGTATTGATGGAAAGAAAGTAATTCCAAAATCTGTCGAATTTGAACTTAAAATTAATAACTTTTCTTTAAAAATCCCAAATATGAGATTCTAAAATTATTAGGGTTTAACATATCAAATATAAGATTCTACAGAGCATCGGCATAGCGTTAACAGTGATCAATCAAAGCAAGTTATTTCTTAGTTTCTAGTGACTCAAAGTTGTCTATTTAACTGTTTCCTCTACAGCAAACTTCCAAATAATGTCGAGGGCAGGACTTTTTTCAAAATTAACATGGTCAGAAATAACAGGCGAGAGTTTAAAAGCACTGCTCCCCAGGAGCGAGGGCGCGTGCTGATTGTCAATGGCCTCCCCTTGCCTTCACTGTCCTTCAAGAGTTGCCTCGCTGGTAAACCTGCTTCAAGACTATCAGAAATGGCGCGCAAACAGCATGTGCGATGGGACTCTTATTTGAAAAAGAAGGACCGGCGATGCATTAAAAGATAGAGTGTGTCCTGGTTTCCGAAGCTATATTTTAAAAATAGCCTCCTTTTCACACCGAAAAGGAAGTAGATTCTTTTTTTTAATGAAATATGGATGCAATGTTTGCACAGAATGATTGGTATGAAGCAGCATGCTCAAATCCTTGCAGAGTTGATAAGCACTGTATGGAGCATGCAATGTGCTGGTCCACAATCCCTGATAGGCCCTTCCACTCTCGGCAATAATATATTCCTGGTATTGTGGCTTCGGAGTTCCGCTGGAGCTTGTGTGAAAGGAAGTGCTGACACGGACTTCATTGGCGCAATTTCCCTCTGTACTGGGTAAAGGTTGAATTAGACAACTGCTTGCTTTTCCGTTTTTTTTGTATATCGCACACAGTAGGAGGGCATTTTTTGAGGGGGAAACAGTCCAGACTGAAGTGCCAAGCCAGGTCCTCCCTGGACTGGAAACAAGCATCATGGGACCGGTTTAGGGGTACGTCACCCTTCATCAGCCAGGCTAGCTTGAAACCAGTGGCACAGTGAGCAAGGGACCCACGTCTGGGCTTACCCATCCACCTTAGGGCGAAAAATGTAACTGCAACTAATGATAGACGGAATGCTGAATGATTAAACAATTATGCTTTGTATCCAGTGCACGGAGGAACAGGCCTGACAGTTCGGGCTGGACTGTTCCCATTGGGCGGAGGACCTGGCCTGACAGTTCGGGCTCGACTGTTCCCATTGGGCGCAGGTTCAAGACTGATTTTCATGTGGCTGGTTTCAAACTGGAATGGCATGGGGAGCAAAAAAACGATGGGTTTAGGCCCAGATCTCTGTTCTGGGGTGAATGTATTACATTGTTCTGCATTCTATCCATCACCTGTTCATTTTGCACTTATCACCCCGAATGGGACGAGTATGCCCAGATGTGGGTCCCATACTCTCCATGCCACTGGAATCAAGCTATCCAGGCAGATGAGGGGTGAAACCCTGAAACCGGTTCTAGGATGCTATATTTCCAGTCCACGGAGTACCTGATCTGGTAGTTCGAGCTGGACTGTTCCCATTGGGCGCAGGGTCAAGACTGAGTTGCATGTGGCTGGGTTCAAACTCGAAGGGCATGGTGAGCAAAAAAACAATGGATTTAGACCCACATCTCTGTACTGGGCTGAATTTATGACATTGTTCTGCATTCTGTCCATCAATGGTTGTTTTTGTGCTCCTCTTATCGTAGGCAGCCACAAAGTTAACCCCTTAACTGTGGGGGCTTTTTCACTCCAGTTGCCAATACATTTTTTTGTCAATTAGGTGCACATCATAACTTTTTTCCCACATAAGGTATCCATGTCAAATTTGACTCCTTATTTTCCAACATCCTGGGGATTCTGAAGGTACCCAGGATTTGTGGATTTCCCTGGAGGGGGCTGAAAAAATAGGCACAACGTGGCAAAATTTTACATTTTGGGGGAAAAATAGGTAAAAAGTGCCAGACAAAAAAGTGTCTGCTATTTTTCCTAAACATTGTATCAGCAAATGGATTGCTGTGCTAGTCAGTCAGTCAAACAAAACTTTATTTGGTTTGTTACAACCATAAAAGTACAATTTACCTCTTATCCTGATAAGAAAACAAAAAAAAAACGTAACACAGCGGTATCACAACAAGATATCACACCTCAAAATATATATAGTTTAACTTTCTTTTTAAAATCGGAGTATTGTAACATTCAAATTATTAAAATCACTTAATTCATTCGTATACATCAAATCCTTCAACATGCAGCAGGTACTACTGTTATCCCTTGATAGTTCTACCTTAATGTGATGCTAAGGGGGAGCATTTTTAGTGCTTACTCTGTGCACTTGAAGAACACCTTAACTTTATTTATATATTTCCCCAGAGCACAGGCTATATCTCAATTCCCCATTTCCACCAAAAGGTTAACGGCTTGCATCCTGTTCAAAATCTTATAATTTTTAAAAATCTGACATAAAAACTCCTTTTGTATATCTAAAAACCTCATATAATCTAGTAAAATGTGTCAAATATCGCAGGTGGTACCTAATGTACAAGTGCATTTACCATTGCATCCTATTATAAGGTTTCGAACATAACATGGGTTTATCCCAATTCGCATTTTTAAAACTTCCCGCCTTAAACTGCAGCTTGGTAGCCGGTCCACATATGGGAAAGATTGATCAATCTCCCAGGCCAATGTCATATGGGCCACCGAGGTTTTTTGTAAAAGGTACTCCTGATCATATATACGGGACATATCAGACCCTAAAAGCCTTAATTCTTTCTTACCTATTGTCATGTTGTCTTGCGGCGGACATACCTTCAAATCGAGCACCCCATATGCATCGCTTATTGATGCTCTAGTCTCTTTTGCCCAGGGTAGCTCGCTAGTGGCAATTTCCTCTTTGGCCCATTGGAAGATTTTAAGAAGCTCTCCTGCTCCCAATCGCTGCCAAAAACGTACAAGGGCCATGCAAGCAGTTATAGCCCAGGAGGTGATTCCCAGCTCACGTCTTGCTGCCTGTACCATAGATGATGTAGGCAGCAGGAATGAGCTTTTTAGTATATTTCCCTCCTCTTTATCCCAAGAGGTCTTACCACTTAGGTAAAGAACCTCGGCTCCATACAGAAATTGAGGGGGCACCATTGCTTGGTAGGCTTTTATGACCGGCCTATCCGACACCATAGATATTATTAAATCTTTTTAGGCCGTTCACAGAAGCCAATGCCCTCATTTTTAAGGCTTGCAAGTGTGTATACCATTTCAGGGTACCAGTAAACCACATTCCCAGATATCTATAATCTGTTACCCTCTCAAGCAAAACTGTGCCAAGGTACCATAAGAACTTCGTTTTCCTCCTTCCAAAACATACAAATTTTGTCTTCTCCAAGTTTACTACTAATTTTTTACTTGTACAGTATTCTTTAAACTAAGCATGGGTGCTAAATCCGTTCCGCTCGCGGACTTTGCGGATTTTCGGCAAATTTGCAATCCGCGAATTCCCGTGAATTTGCCGAAAATCCGCAAATCCGCGAGTGGAACGGATCCGGGGGGCAAAAGTTCAAACTTAAGCTTGTAACTATTTTAGAATGGTGCCGGCAAGCTGCCAGGGCCATTCTAAAATAGTTACTAAGTTAGCTTCAACAGGAAGCACTAATACATAAAATGAAGCACGTGCTCGAGTTTAACTGAATTTGAGCCTCAACTGGAGCACCTGCTTTATTTTATCTGTTAGTGCTTCCTGATGAAGCTAACTTAGTAACTATTTTAGAATGGCGCTGGCAGCTTGCCGGCGCCATTCTAAAATAAAACAGGAGTGGGGCAGAGGGTAGAAGGGCACAACAACGAGTGTGCAGAGGGCAAAAGGGCACAACAACGAGTGGGGCAGAGGGCAGAAAGGGCACAACAATGAGTGGGGCAGAGGACAGAAGGGCACAACAACGAGTGGGACAGAGGGCAGAATGGCACAAAAATGAGTGGAGCAAGGGGCAAAAGGGCACAACAACGAGTGGGGCAGAGAGCAGAATGGCACAAAAACAAGAGGGGCAGAGGGCAGAAGGGCACAACAATGAGTGGGACAGGGGGCAGAATGGCACAAAAATGAGTGGGGGAAGGGGCAGAAGGGCACAACAACGAGTGGGGCAAAGGGCAGAATGGCATAAAAACGAGTGGGGCAGAGGGCAGAAGGGCACAACAACGAGTGGGACAGAGGGCAGAATGGCACAAAAATGAGTGGGGCAAGGGGCAGAAGGGCACAACAACGAGTGGGGTGGAGGGCAGAATGGCACAAAAATGAGTGGGGCAGAGGGCAGAAAGGGCACAACAATGAGTGGGGCAGAGGGAAGAAGGGAACAAAAATGAGTGGGGCAGAGGGCAGAAAGGGCACAACAGCGAGTGGGGCAGAGGGCAGAAGGGAACAAAAACGAGTGGGACAGAGGGCAGAATGGCACACAAATGATTGGGGCAAGGGGCAGAAGGGCACAACAACGAGTGGAGCAGAGGACAGAATGGCACAACAACGAGTGGGGCAGAGGGCAGAAGGGACCAAAAACGAGTGTGGCAGAAAGGCACACAAAATTAGGGCAGAGGGCAGAACGGGCACAACAACGAGTGGGGCAGAGGGCAGAAGGGCACATACACGAGTGGGGTAGAGGGCAGAAAGGCCCAAAAACGAGTGGTACAGAGGGCAGAAGGGCACAAAAAATGAGAGGGTGGTAGTTATGAACCAGAGGGCGCATTGCGTTCTCGCAAAACCCCTGCTAACACGCAAAGCGCCCAGCGAACACGCAAAGCGCCCCGGGAACACGCAAAAATTAAAAAATCCTCAAATTCGCACAAATTCGCGAATTTCACGGATAGTGAATTCGCAAATCCGTAAATTCGCGGTTCGCGAATCCACAAAATTCGCCCATGCCTACTTTAAACCTATTTAATTTTCTCCGAAGGCCTATCTCCGTCTGATCCATAAACCCTAGTTATCGGCATAAAGAAGGCACAATTTCTGGTTTCCTCCCAGTTTTGGGTTCGCCCCTCTAACCTCTCTTAATTTTTGGGGTAGGTCAGCTAAAAACAGGGAGAATAGGGGGGCGAGTACACACCCCTGCCTTAAACCATTTTCAATTGGGATTCTCTCAGTGAATCCTCCCTCCTCGTCCAAGATTATCTGCGCCCAATTTTCTGTATGCAGTGCTTGGATTAGGGCTAACAGGTCACCCTGTATTTCGTACCCTACCAATGCTGACCACAGCTGCTCCCTGTCCACCATATCGAAAGCTGCACGGAAGTCCACGAAACAGCGGAGTAAATTACCCCTCTGATCGATCGACTTCTGTGCAATGGACCAAAGAGCAAAACCGTGGTCAACCATTGAGTGACCTTCTTTAAACCTCCCTGTTCTGGGGGTATTATCTGTTTGTCATCCACCCACTCCTTTAGTAAACCAAGAATTACTTTGGAGAAAACCTTTTCACCTATGTCCAGGAGGTTTATTAGGCGATAGTTTTTAGGGGAGTTTACATCGCCTTTTTTATGTACTGGTCTAACAATACCCCCTTTCCAACTATCAGGGAAAATGCCAGTATTTAAAATCCCTTGGAACATATTAGAAAAAAACTCCGCCCACCATTCTATGTTTGTTTTTATAATAACAGCTGGTAAATTATCTGGGCCCGCTGCCCGTGTTAAATTTAAACTAGTTATTATACCTCTAATTTGGTCTGGGGAAAAGTGTTCTTTTATTTCTTCCCTTGTTCCAGTCCAGACGTTTGCTATTGCTTCCTTCCTCCTTGGCCATTTACCATATATTTCCTCTAGGTAGGTCACCCACTTGTTCTCTGGCACAGAGCCCTGCTGGTCCCTAGGACTTTCCCCATGCATTCCTGTATTAGTTTCCAAAAGCCTTTCACATTTTTTTCTTCGATTACCTCGAGTAGGTTCCCCCAACATTTGTCCTTAAAGATCCTTTTCTTGTCTATAATAATTGCCTTATATTTTATCTTTAATTTCCTAAGTTCTAATGCCGCTTCATCACTATAGTTACCTCTAAGGCGTCTCTCCTGTTTCCTAATAACGATCTTTACTCTCCGGCATTCATCATCAAAGCAATGTTTGTTATTATTAGGATGTAATTTCGCATTATTTACTGACTTGCATTTACGGTGCTTTATTATGTATCCTGAGGCATTCCACCAGTTGCCTTGTTATATGCTCGTACCAGGCTATGCCCTCTTCTGGTGCTAGGTTATCTAAATTAACGGTTAACTGGTGGGCACTCAGTTTCTTTATATACTCATCAGTAATTCGCGTGGTGAGTCGCTTGGGGTATTGCACCTCTACTGGTAGCACTTTTTGTCTATGCGGGGAGCTATTTACCCGGAGTTCTACCTGCAATGGATAATGATCACTGCCCTCCACCCTGAGTATTTCAAACTGTTTGATTAAATGGAAGTTCCAGGCCTGTATAAATGCATAATCTATAGGGCACATTTGTTGCCCTACTTTAAATGTACGATTCGCTGGCCGGTCCACTTCCTTACTTCCATTCACGCAGACCAGGCCCATGGCCCCCAACAGTTGCCCAAGCTCATTATCTTGAGTTGAGATGTCGCAACTGGGGAATTGTGCAAACTCTATTTTATATACTCCTAGCAGATCCCTCAGCCAGGAGTCCTTTTTTTTGGATTTAGTCTATGATTGAAGTACCCTAGTATCATAAGCACATCTCTTGGATAACAATCACATAAATCCTCCAAGTCTGTTTTTAAGCGTTCCAGGTCAACCTTATACTCATTTATTTTCCCTTTCTGTATATACACATTTATAATACATAGATGTTCGCCCCCTAACATATTGTTTAGGGTTCGCACTCTACTACCCAATGCCCAGTTACACTTGAGTTCGAGGGGTTCAATGTCTTTAGCTATCCTTGTTGAGACTAGCATCATCTAACCACCAGATGGTCTACCTACTATATTCTTTTTTGCTGGTTTTACATGGTGAGTGAAGCCTTCGGTTGCAGGGGTTTCGTCGCACAGCCAAGTTTCCTGGAAACATACAATGTCGTTTTTCCTCAAGATGTTTTTCAAATCTTCCTGTACCAATATTCTATTATATCCGTTTACATTCCAGGACAGAATGGATAGGCTGTGCGACGACCCTACTTCCTAATCAATATTACTCATATAACCATCTTCCTCACCGTTCATGTATGCCAACTCTCTATATCTATTCCCAGCAAGGACATCTTCAACATCCCACCTCTGATCTTTTGGTATTATCGTGATTTCAAGGGCGTCTTTCTTACCTCTACCCAGGTTAATCATTTTTATTTGTCTTTCACCCAATGCCGCATGGTTCCTGAGGAATTATTTCCCTAGTTTGTCCAACAACACTTCCTCCCTTTTTAATATTCTAATTCCTTCCCAAAGCATCTCATTCTCCACCTTTTCTATTGCATCTTTTATTAGGGCTGAGTGGAGTAGGACCTTAGTTATTTCCTCCCCCTTGCTATTAACCGTAAACCCAACTTCTTTTAAATCAGCAGTCCTAACATATCTTAGACTGGGACACTTTACAAATGAGGAGAGGAGCTGGGAACGATTCAAAGGGTTTAGTTTCTTAATTCTTTTTCCCCCCTTTTCCTGTCCTATTGGCTCTACAAATATCCAAGTATCTGCAGACAATTCTAGCTGCCGATGTTGAAGATTTCCATCTGGCATTTCTCCCCTTGTATGCCTGCTTACTTCTTCTCTACCTCTTATTCTGACACCCTTCCCGTGGATTGAGTTATTAGGCCCCGCACCTGGGGACGTATCCATCCCCCATTCTGCTGCTGCGCTCTCCTTTACCCCTGGGTAATTCCTCCTGGTAACCTTTTCACTTTTTCCCATACTATTCCTTGTTTTGCGCCTGGGTTGTTCCTCAGGTCTACTGCTACTTGCTCCTATATCTGCGAAGTTTAGCTTTTTAATTTCTTGCCTTACTACCTTATCCGTTATCTTATGTCCAGGGGTTATCCCCCCATACTCCTGTTGCTTCGTATGATGGCAATTAACTGGGACCTTTTTCCCTTTCCTTCGCCGTGTTGTATTTTGCTTTCTGTACCTCTTTTCCCCATACCTTTTTATAATCATTGGGCAGTAGGATATATATTCTGTTGGTACATCCTCTAAGGGACTACTCACCCTTCCCGCTACTTCCCCCCTGTCCACTTTGTTTTCCTCCTCGGCTTCTACTGGTCTTACTAGTGAGGGCATCAAGTTTTTAATCTGTGCCAACTCCTCGATTATATCTTTAAATTGATCGTCTTGTCTTTTCAAAATGTCAATATTTAGGACTGAAACCTCTAAGATGCCCTACAGGGTTTTCTGGAGCATTAGCATAACCTCAAGCATGGATAGGCTGGAGGAGCCTGTCACCTCCAGACTACGTAGAGGCAGACCTGATACATCAAATCCAACAGCATTTCAATGTTCTAGTCTTTCATGTCCATTAAAGCTGGATTCCCTCCCAACAATGTTTCCTTCACCCAAGGAATTGCTACAGTTTATTCTTACTTCATTCACCACCTCTGCTCCTATGTCCTGGGTGAATATCGACTGAAACATCCTTGGCGAAGAGGACAAGCGAGGTTCCATTGGTATCTCAGCAATATTAAAGTCAGACTGGTTTAAAGCTTCCATGCTTGATGCTGCCGAGTCCTCAATGGTTTGCGGGGTCTCTAGTACACTTATCTCCTTATCTGCTTTCTCTTTCCCTTTAAAATGTTTCCCAATAAAATCCTTAATGGATTTTGATACCGCCGGCCCCCCTTTTGCGCCTGTTGACTTAGAGGTTGTCGGTGCTAGCTGTGGGGTTAAGCTCGGAGGGGGGGGGGTAGCTCCATTACCTGTTGCTCTACTACCGGTAGGTGTTGCCATATCTTTATTTGCGTGGTCCGGGCCTTTCAATAAATCAGTCACATCCACCGTCCCAGATTTATTTCCTGCTTTTTTAAGGTTTTTCAGGACTTTACGTGGTTTAGATTTCCCTAAGGCCATTGCCTTTGCTTTTTCTTTTCTTTGACTTCTTCTTCCCAGCATACGCAAGATTGCAATAGGGTTTTCCTTCACCTTATTGCCTTCCATCACTTAATGGGTACACAACTACCCCCATTACCTATGTACTTCCCCTAATTATTTTATTAAAAAGGGGTAAAATTGTCTCTTTCACTTACCTCTGCTTCTGGATGCCCGCACTCTTTCCTCCACCTTTCCACTTAATTTCCAGGTTGGATACTGAGCCACTTATATACATTCAACTGCTGCAAACTCCAGTGGCTGTATTCTCCCCTTCACAAGTCCATATAATGCTTTATCCTTCTGTTGAATTGTTCCTGCCGCCTACCGCTTATCGATATATTTATATTTAGCTTGGGCTCTACCCAAGGCAATCCGTGTCTGGCTGCCACAGTTTTTTACAACCCACGCGCCCCACGCTCCATACCTCCTGCGGTGCAGTCTTTCCTGTGCTTCTCGCGCTGTGGCTTGTCCGGCTCTCAATCAGCCGCGGGGGGTGCGGGCGCCGCACCCTCTCAAACCCCCACAAACACAGCTCGTCGCGGCTCCTGCACTTGCCGCTCTTGCTCAAAATCCATGCTCCGTCCTTCGTGTGGCGGCCGTCAATGCGGCTGGCAAACGCGATCTTGGTCTTGCACGCCGGAAGTCGGAAGTCGGTGTGAACGCTGGACGTGCTGGGAAGTGGGAGGTTCTGTGGGAGGTTCGGCGAGTGCTCGTGATCGGGCAGAAACAGAGGTCAGGAAACGCTCCGAGCGTTGGAGAAAGTTTGA
The DNA here is from genome assembly GCF_964263255.1 of Lissotriton vulgaris. Classification (NCBI taxonomy): domain Eukaryota; kingdom Metazoa; phylum Chordata; class Amphibia; order Caudata; family Salamandridae; genus Lissotriton; species Lissotriton vulgaris. Next base: position 210,673,619 of record NC_141691.1, read on the forward strand.
GCTGTGCTAACATCACCATCTTCCCAGCTTTCAGGAACATGCAGAGCTGAATAAAACAACTAGGGATGGGCAAAATATTCCATTCTGCCCGCCGATTTGGCGGAAGCAGCCACATTTTGCCAATTGCTGGGTGGTGGAATTATTTTTTATGCTCTGCTCCAGTCCTGTAAGTTGGCAATCTCGAGAGAAAATTGGTGTCCCCTAGCATGAATTACAATTGCTAAGAGGACATCAGGTGAGATCGTTCAAACGGGGGTTGTCGCTGGAAGTCATGACCGTTAACAGTCAGAAGGAAGTCTACGAGAGTGGCAGCAAAGATCAACTTAAGTAGCTGCCCCATCTGGCACACTGTGTGGTGTCATTTGTGCTTATTTTTCAATACAGAACGCATTCCCGGTGCTAAATCACAAAGCGGGCAGCACAATATGCCTATTTCTGCCCATTGGCGGAACTCCTCAGAATCTTGCAGAGTTTTTATGCAACTTCACGGAATTCTGCGGAGCCATATTCCATAAGTGTCGCCCACCCCTTTAAAATACTTATTTATTTTTCCCACATTTTTGGTAGCCCATTTTCCAATTTCTTTCTTTCAACTTTATTCTAGTTTGTGGTGGAAAAGGGTTTCAAACCAATGGGTCATCGAGGAAAGCTATAGATCTCCAAAAAAGTAGTCAAAATTCTGAACTCAACAAAGGGTCATGTGTGTGTGGATTCCTCAAGGTTTTCCCAAAGAAACTCACTGTTGAAATAAAGTATTATATTTTAAATGAATTGTAATAAAAGGCCATTTGTGACAATGTTTTCAGGTGTAACTTTTTGTCATGACTGCCAGTTTACAATAGCAATATGCAGTTACACCCTCTAGACTGTCCTAGGGATATATATGGTTTGTAGGTTGATTAAGAACCCAAGATCCCCAGAACCAACAACTAAGTTGAAGTATATAGTGATTTTTCATTGTGTAACAAGTGGTGAATTATGTAGAATGAGAAATGAGTATCAAGGAAACCTATGTTTTTTTTTTAAAATGTACACCAGTTACGCAGCATAGAAGCATTGGTTATTTGTACATCTCTGAAGTTGTGGTTACACATATCTGTTGTAGAGGGCAATTTAAAAAATGTATTCTTTCTTACACACAAGCTTAAGATTGGAAACCACAAATTCACCAAAATCCAGCTGGTAATAACAAATGTCGTACTATTCTATATACACAGATATCATTCATTAAAAATGATTTCTCACTTGTGTGGGTAGGCCTAGTGACCATGACAGGAGCCATCCCAAAACAGAAAATGGACTCATCACATTCTTGCATTGAAAACTGACCCTTTTTTAGCAATGTTAGTAGCTGTGGATTTTGAACCCTAGTTTAGCCGGAACATAGGGAAACCTAGCGAACCTCTACATTTTTAAAAACTAGACTCTAAGGGAAATCCAGGGTGGGTTACTTATGTGACTCCCACAGGGATTTATTTCCCATAAGCCTTTGCAAACCTCATACTGAGGCTTAAAACTCATATTTCTTTCACATTACGATCTGTAGTGACCCACAAATGTCCAACCACCCAACTATCCCTCAATTCTCCCAATAAAAATGGTTTCCTTACCTGTGTGGGTAGGCCTGGTGCCTGTGACGGGGAACCCCCCAAATCACAACATGGACATACCTAGCAAACCATGCACGTTTTTATAACCTAGACACTAAGGAGCACTCTCACAAGGTGTTCTTAACCAAAAGTCCTTGTCATATTTATGCGAGGAAAACATAAGCAATCTGTGGGCAGCCAAAAATGTCCTACCACCCAGCATTTCCCCATGTCTCCCAATAAAAATGGTACCTCACTTGTGTGGTAGGGTAAGTCCTCATGACAGGAAATGGCCCCAGGGAATTGCAACCAGCCCCTTAGGGAAAACACACATTTCCACCCAATAAATTGGGACAAAATTGCATTTTTTCCTTACACTGGGGGAGCATTTGTACCTCCCAGGGGAAAATACCTATTTTTTTAAAAATGTATGCCCCCCCCCCAAGGTTTCCTACTAATTAAGTAGGACTTGGTCCACATATATTATCAGAAAATGCAGACACAGACAAGCTCACAGTGCTGCATCTGAACCCCTAAACGTACCAGGGTACAAAGTGGTATTGGCAACCTTGAACATGATCATTTTTAATCTTAAGGAAATTGTGTAGACAGATCTACCCTTTCGTTTTTACTCTGTATGCCCATGATAAACACATGAAAGATGCAAAATTGCTTTTTAAACATTTATAGAAACAATCATATTTGTGTATAGACAGCTTGAGCTGCGGTAATTAGGCAAATGAAACAAAGCTTTGTAATCAACATTATGAGAATGGGGAAAAAGATAAACGAGTAAACCATGGTGAAGTTACTATGTTATTGCACTCCTGTTGCTGTGAAATAATCCTCCACAAGGTGAAGAAACACACTTGTTTTCTTATATAACACTCACCCACCAGGGTTGCTCTTGGTGACATTCTTCATCATCATGTCCATCGCATTCTGCTGCAGAATGAGGTGTGCTGTGACCTACGAACTATATCGGAGCACTTATAGATGTTTTAATATGGTGTAGAATGATGATAATAGGAGTGGGGGGTTAATGTGGAAAGAAAACATTAAAAATACCTGACTAGAAGGTAAACACTTTTTTATTCTGTTCACTAGTCGGTATGATTACAAATCGGCAAAGCGAAAGGTAGATAGCTATGTACCTGCCTTACTAAGGGTCGACATATTTCAAGCCATCCACTTGCCTTTTCATCAGGACCAAGGTTCTAATTCCTAGATACCATTCCTGTTGCTTTGATGTAAGTGTGACTATAAACTCACCTTGACCACCGGCGAATCCATGAAGCAAAGCATTTGCCGAAATAATATTGCAAAAAGTGAATACCAAGTAGGTATAATCATGTAGCATGCAGTGCATGTGTGCCCAATTTTGCAAGTAGTGCTGTGGCCATTATCAATTAATCAATCATATAATTTGTAAAGCGCACTATTCACCCGTGAGGGTCTCAAAGCACTGGGGTGGGGAATACTGCTACTGCTCGAAAAGCCAGTTTTTGAGGAGTTTTCTGTAGGTCAGCAGGTCTTGGGTCTGCCATAGGTGGGTGGGGAGGGTGTTCCAGGTCTTGGCGGAGAGGTGGGAGAATGATCTGCTGCTGAAGGTTGCTCTTCGGAAGCGGGTGACTGTGGTGAGGGCGAGGATGGCAGAGTAGAGCTGGCGGGTGGGGGTGTAGAAGCTGAGTCGTCTGTTGAGGTACGTTGGTACGTTGTTGTGGAGTGCCTTGTGTGCGTGGGTAATGAGCTTGAAGGTTATCCTCTTGTTGACCGGGAACCAGTGCAGATCGCTCAGGTGTGGTGTGTTGTGGCTGCGATGAGGGATGTTGAGGATCAGGCGTGCAGAGGCGTTCTGGATGCGTTGGAGCCGTCTCAGGAGTTTGGACGAGGCTCCTGCGTAGACACGTTTCCGTGGTCCAACTTGCTGCTGACAAGGGCCTGGGTGACCTTTCGTCTCGTTTCAGTGGGGATCCACTTATAGATCCTGCGGAGCATGTGGAGGGTGTTGAAGCAGGAGGAGGAGACGGCGTTGACCTGTTTAGTAATGGAGAGGGAGGAATCGAGGATGACCCCTAGGTTGCATGTGTGGTTAGTGGGTGTTTGAGCGGTTCCCAGTGCGGTTGGCCACCAGGTGGAAGGGGTGGATCCGAGGATGAGGACCTTCGTCTTGCCCGAGTTCAACTTCAGTTGACTGTTCCTCATCCATTCAGCAACGGCCTTCATTCCTTCGTGAAGGTTGGTTTTGGCGGTGTGGGGGACCTTGGTGAGGGAGAGGATCAGTTGGGTGTCAATAGCGTAGGAGATGATGTGAGGTTGTGCCGACGGGCGATGTGGGCGAGCGGTGCCATGTAGATGTTAAACAAAGTTGGGCTGAGGGATGAGCCCTGGGGTAGGCCGCAGATGATCTCGGTGGCTTCGGAGCAGAAGGGGGGAAGGCGGACTCTCTGTGTTCTGCCGGAGAGGAAGGAGGGGTCCAGTCCAGGGCCTTCTCTTGGAGGCGTGTTCGTAGGGTGTGGTGGCAGACCGTGTCAAAAGCGGCTGACAGGTCCAGGAGGATGAGGGCCTCCGTTTCTCTGTTGTCCAGCAGGGACTTGATGTCAACGGTGGTGGCGATGAGGGCAGTCTTGGTGCTGTGGTTGCTGCTGAACCAGGACTGGGAAGGGTCCAGGATGTTGTTCTCCTCAAGGTAGCGGGTCAGTTGTTCATTGACGGTCTTCTCGATGACCTTTCCTGGGAACGGGAGCAGGGCGATAGGCCGCAGGTTCTTGAGGTCCTTGGGGTCCGCCTTGAGTTTCTTGAATAAGGCGTTGATCTAGGCGTGCTTCCAGCTTCCTGGAAGGTTGCTGTCTCAAGGACGTGTTGATGACTTTCCTGAGATGGGGTGCGATGGATGTGCTGGCTTTGTTAAAGATGTGGTATGGGCAAGGGTCTGGTGGAGATCCGGAGTGGATGGTGTTCATGATCTTGATGGTGTCGTCGTCGTTGATGTTGGTCCAGGAGAACAGGCGGTTGGTGCGGATAGTGGTCGTGGGGGCAGAGGTCTCAGTGGTTGTCGTGGCGGTCGTGGCATTGAAGCTGTCGTGGATGTCTGCGATTTTGCGCTGGAAGAAGGAGGCCAGCGAGTCACACAGGTCTTGTGAGGGTGGGACGTCGTTGGTGTTGGAGCTGGGATTGGAGTGTTCCTTCTCGATGTTGAAGAGCTCTTTGCTGTTGTGCGCATTGTTGTCTAGGTGGTTTTTGAAGGAGGCCCTTTTGGTGGATCTGATGAGGTGATAGTGTCTGCGGGTGGCATTCTTGTGGGCTGCATAGCTGTCTGGTGTTCGTTCACTGAGCCAGATCTTCTCCAGCTTTCGGCAGGTTGCTTGGAGGCCCGGAGGTCTTCAGTGAACCAGCTTGCTTTCTTGTTGGTGTGACTGTTGGAGGGTTTCTTGATCGAGGGAGGGTGTTGGCGCAGTTGTTGATCCACTGTCTGAGGCTGCAGGCGGTCATGGGGTCGGTGGGGCCGGCGGGTGGGCTCTGGGCGAGGGTGGAGGTTAGATGGTCTTCGGTGACTTTGCTCCAGCATCGGCGATGCATCTGTTGGGTGTGGTACTGCGTCGTGGGTTTCTTGAAGGTGAAGTGGATGCAGCGATGGTGGGTCCAGCGGAGTTCGGTGGTGTGGTTGAAGAAGACGTGGGGGCTTGCGGAGAAGATGGGGTCAAGTGTGTGACCGGCGGAGTGGGTGGGTGGTGTGACGAGTTGTCTGAGTCCATGGTCGGCTAGGTTGTCGATTAGGGTGGTGGAGTTGGTGTCTTTGTTGTTCTCGAGTTGGAAGTTCAGGTCCCCTAGGAGGATGTAGTCCATCGAGGAGAGGGCATGTGTGCTGACGAAGTCGGCGATGGAGTCGCTGAACCGTGGTCGGGTTCAGGGGGGTCTGTAGAAGAGGGTTATAGGTCTTCTCAAAAAGGGTGTTCAATTTACATGTACAAAAGAGTGCCAAGAGGAATTTGAAGATCTAAAAATTGCCCTGTTTTCCACTGAAAAGCTTTGTCCCTGAGTTAACATAGCTTTCACTTCTAGATCATTGACAGGGGAAGAGGCACCATACTCTACCTTTGAAAGGAAAGCTCTTGCAGTGTACTGGGCTATTAGAAAGGTTTGACAGTTTCTTTGGGGTGTGAAATATTCAGTGCGAACAGATCATAATCCTTTGCAGGAGGTCTTTGAAGAGAGGGGTCTTGATTGTATTTCATCAAGAATCTGTAAGTAGCTGGTAGCATTTTAGGATATTTAGTATGTTGTCACTTATCTGCTGGGTATCAGCAACAAGGTTACAGTGAACCGAAGATTGATGGAGAGTGCTGGACTGAAGTCAAGGAGTGTCAGATCACGAGGGGATGTATGATGTAGAGTTAAACGGAGCAGGAGATGGGAAAGGATGAAGTTGTGAAGAGTATGTGTCAGTTTATTTTGTCTGGTGACAATGGCTGGAAAAAGGATGACAAGTTTGCTGGATTTGATAATGTATTCAATACGTTATTGGTAAACAAAGATGTCTTGATGAGAGGCAGCAAACTTGTACCACCTCATAGTGTTAGGGTACCTCTAATACAACTTGCACATAAGGGACATCATGGCATTAGTAAGACCAAGGAGAGACTTAGGTGTGTATATTGGTGGACGGGAATGGACCTCATGATTGAGAGGATTGTGAGGGAATGGGGTGAATGCAAGATGAGTGACAAAAATATAACGGTGAGAACATCTCCCATGAAGTGTTGAGAAATTCCTGTAAAGCTTTGGGAGAAGATTGGTCTTGATATAGTCTGGTGCATCCATGTGGGCAATGTCTGCAGATATTTGTTAGTGGTCATGGACATGCAGTCCTGGTGTGAGAGGGAGAGGTGACTACTGAAATCAATACAGCTGCTGTCATCAGATTTTTGTCTGAGATTTTTGCAAGTTAAGGCAATCCTAGAACTACTCTCACAGACAATGGGATGCAATTGATTTCAAAAGAAATGGAAAAGTTTCTAGGTGATACTGGCATTTCTCATGAAAGAGGTGCCCTATATCATCCCGAAAAAAGCAGAATGGTGGAAAGGTTTATTAGGATACTGAAGGAAACTATCCAGATTGCAATAAATAATGTAGGAGATTGGGTTCAAGCGGTCAAGAAACAGGTGGATGAGTATAGATTCACATTCTACCACAGGGGTGAGCCCTTTTCTTCTACTAATAAAATGTAAGCCATATACTGAGGTGGACTCACCTTGGATGAGAGACCACTGTCAAAATGAGTTGTTTCTTGAGGATGTGGTAGAAAAAAATAAAGCAACAGAAGTGCATCTACAGGGCGAAAGGAAAAGGAAATATGACAGTTGCTAGGCGGTTAAGTGTTTGGTAATAAAATTGGGAGATGTGGTCAAGATAGAGTAAGAGGTACATCAAAGTTCTGTAGGGCATACAATATGACAAGTCAGTCAGTCAAAAAATAACTTTATTTGGTTTATCATAACCATAAAGCATATAAATCACAATCTATTACATGAAAAGATTAAAAGCGAAGCGTATTTTCATTCTGTTAAAATATTTACACTTTCTTTAAAAAGGGTCTTTTCAGTCCCGAAGCCTTTAGTCTTTCCCTGCTTTCGTGAGTACATTTTCTACTAATATCATGAATTTTACAATATTTGATGATGCGCCCATCCAACTTGATACCGCATGTCTGCAAGTGCGAACGTTTAAATCAATAAAGACAGATTTCAACAAGGTCCTTCTTTCTGCTTTTACTGATTTACAGACGCACAGTAGGTGGCTTAAAGTTTCTGTATGGTACCCACATAAACGACATGCCTTTGTTTGCTGTTTATTTTTCCAGGAGGGGACAAAGTCCTTCGAGCAGTGATCGCCAAATCTAAATGCCATGAACCTCCTTTTTAATGATAGTTGGAAGTGGGCTGCTAGGTAGGGTTGTGGTTTTAGGCTTAAATATGAGTTTATTACGACCCATGCATGGATAATGCCTTTGACCTGTTGTTACAGACTTTGTTGAATGCGGACCTTTCCAGCTTGCTATTCCATGCTTCTTCCATCTCTAGTTCCTCCAGGGCAATACGCAGGTGATCACCCCAGGTGTTTGGGTTTCTTTGCTCATATTGTAATTTTATTTCAGTCCAGCATAGGTTGTTCAATGTTCCAATTTCTGCTGCTCTGAGTTTCCAGCATAATTTTACCAAGATTGCTTTCCTTTGGAATTCCAAACGTATTTGCGCTGGCGAGGAACCTTCAAAAAGATTGAATACTGCTTTATAGACATTAATTTGTAGTTTGTTTAGAATGTCAATTTCTTGGCCGTGCCATGTTTCCAATCCGTAGGATACGGTTGGGAGCAATTGTGCTGCCATGATTTTTTGGAGGTGCCCATGTGAAGGGCATTCCAATTTCTTATAAAGCTGTTTGTAGGCGAAGGTTAATGATTGGGCTTTTGCTGTGATCTCCCTTTTCTGGTCCACCAGAGACAGATTTCTTGCCAATTTGATAGCCAAGTATTTATAAGCGCTTATTTCCTCTATTTGGGAATTCTTTGCGTACCATTTGTATTTTCTTGGCCTCGGGTCCGTCAATCTTACCACCTTAGTTTTTGATTTATTTAGTTCTAGGCCTTGTGCATCCAAGTAGTCTATTAGTTTGTTTATGGTCCTTTGCAGCCCTATCGGAGTTTGTCTCACCACCACGAAGTCATCTGCGTTTTGCAGAAATTGGATTGGCTCATTTGCCAATTTTGGTGGATGTCCATTTACTTGTTGCAGGTAGTTATTTAGATCTGCCAAATATAGGTTGAATAAACATAGTGAGAGTACGCAGCCTTGTTTTAGTCCTTTGTTATGTTTATTTTTGACGATACTCTTCTTCCGTCTCTTAACTTTACGGTGGCCCATGTTTCTCTGTATAATGATGTTATTGCGTCTATCAGTGGTTGTGGGAGTCCCCATGCTTTCAGTTTCTTCCACAGGCGGTCGCGTGGCACTCTATAAAAAGCAGATTTCATGTCGATATAACAGCCCAATAATACTCCCTTTGCCCTTTCTGCTTTTTCCATCAAGATCGTCAGTGCTGAAAGGTTTGAGATGGTACCCATGCCTTGTCTAATGCCCGTTTGAAATTTTGGGATGATGTTATTATCCTCTGTCCACTCTTGCAGATGTCTTAGAATACACAAGGCAAAAAGTTTAGCCTCTACATCGATAAGGGCAATTAGCCTTTAGTTCCCGGGTTCTATTCTGCTGCTGATCTTGTAGATTGGGTGAAGAAGATTACCTCTCAAGACGTGGCATCTTGTTGTCACAAAATATTTGATTAAAAAGGGGTGTAAGGTATTTAGCCCAGATGTCAGGATCTAGTTTAAACATGACGTTTGGCAGTCCGTTTGGTCCTGCGGGCACTTCGGCTTTCAATTTTTTTATCAGGGATTTTGTGTATTTTACTGTTGTCAATGATATCTGATCGTTGGCTTCCCAGCTGGTTCAGTCTTTTACTCCCTCCATTTTGGGATCAATTGCCTCTGAGTCTGGTGCATTTCCTTTTACTTTATCTACACTTTCTTCTTCACACTTTTGTGGTCCTGCTTTGGGGTTGTACAATTTATCTATGTGTTCCAGCCACGTTGTTTCACTTATTCCTACGTTGTGTAGACAAAAGTCTTTCGTGGTGAGGCCAAAATGGACTATGGTTGCATCTAGAATTTCAACAGAATAGTTGCAGTTGGTGACAAGTAAAATGTATTGTTCTTTTTTAAGGGAGGAAGGTGTGTGGTAGTGTGTATCTAGTTATTCTTATTTTACCTTGACTGTATTGAATATTTTTATTGGACAACACAGTTTCCATGACAATGCCTCTTTCTCCAGAGGGTTCTGAAGAGAATGTTTACAGTGATGATTAAGACTGTGAATGTCAGTTCTTTTTGATCATCTTACCTGCGTGAGAATCTTCCTTTGTCAATGTACTTCACAAGTAGGTTGAGAAAGGTTTGCAGGTTTGTGTACATAAAATGTGACTATGAATAGCTTGTAATAAACAGGCTCTTGAAAAATGTTACTACCATAGTAAAAAGGTATAAATCAAAGGAACGATGTAGGTTATGCACACTAATACAGGCAACATTAAGCAATTAAGACTATAATTATGAGGCAGGTGGAGCAAAATTACCTCATAGAATTGCCCTCCACCTGATTAAAAGTAGGCTAGTTTTTCCCCTTCAGTTTTTTCCAGATGTCAGGGAACCAACCATGATTGTCTTGTGTGGTAATTCTGCATACAAATGTTGCCCGGAGGCTGCAGCTGCAGCAGAAGCCAAGCCTCATCCCCATGATGTTTTTCTGTCAGGGGGAACGGTAGCCAGAACACACCTTGCTTTCCCGATATCTCTAGTACTATGATGTGCATACAATCACACAGAGTAAAGCCTATATTTATAATAGGAAAAGTAGATCTAGACATCACAGAATGCAAGGCGAAGTTGGAGGACAAAGCCATTGAAAAATTGGATCCTGAGATGGACGTCTTCTGTCCCATTAGGGCTTCCATTAGAGCATTCACTTTTATGTCCAACAAGGTGCACTATATTTTCCTGCTCTATTAATAATAATGAAGTTGGTGCATTGTGCTTTATTGCGTAAATTATTTTTGAACAGGGAAAGTAGCCATTGGCCGACGAAGGCTGAAGTCGCTTAAGGTGTAGCACATAGCTTTGTGCTGCAAGCAGCCTGTTTGAGAAATAAGACCACAGTTTTTAGGTTGAGCATTCAAGACCTCTTGTATATACTTTAGTATATACTAATATATGTATGTATATTGTGGGATCTGGAGATCGATGCTAGAACTTGTCTGCTTCCACTTAGGGACTTTTTTTCTGTTCAACTGCCTCTATTTAACTGTCTTGAAAGAAAACGACCAGCAGAGATCAGTAAAATTCCAGAATTGCTTTCTGCTTGTTCAACTGCCTCTATTTCACTGTCTCGATAGAAAACGACCAGTAGAGGTTAGTAAAGTACCAGAATTGCTTTCTGCTTGTTCAACTGCCTCTATTTCACTGTCTTGATAGAAAATGACCAGTAGAGGTCAGTAAAATACCTGGATTGCTTTCTGCTTAGGGGTTTATTTTTTTAATTTTTCTGGCAACTGCCTCTATTTAACTTTCTTTATAGAAAAAGACCAGCAGAGATCAGTAAAATACCAGAATCACTTTAGCATTCTCTAGATTCCAGTCCATAGATATTGTTTCCGACGAGCACCCGTAATAATATTTTTCAAAATCTTATATTTTCAGTGATATGACCACCAAAGGCCCTGATTTTATAATAAAAACAGAGCTTTGGACTGCACATTTCCTGCTGAAAAGCAATATTTCTCTCCATGTGTTCCCATACTTGGCGTGTCACGCAGTTTGGTGCTTACTTTACCTCCATGTTAAATAACAGTAGATGTTTCAGCACCCAGGCTAGTGTGCTGCATATCTAAATACATATAAGGTCCCAAAGGCGAGACCGATTGCATTGCAAATGCTTATTTAAACGGTTTGGTGGAATACCCATGTATCAACTATAACATCATATTATGTATGGGATAATGTGCACCCTGTACATTCAAAGGTTATTGCAGTTCACTGAGGAGCCTGATGACCAAAGGCTGTTCCTTTATAAGGTCATGGATCTCTGAGGTGACTGGGTAACTTGATTTCCGGCTGCTTTTCGAAGAGCCTCTCTAATGCATGGTGTCGCTCTACCTGATCTATGCATCCTTCTAAATTACCCCAGCTGTCAGTGAGATAAGCAAAGAGCAAAGATTAGATAATCACATAATCTAAAGGCAACAACCATTACTTAGATTGTTCTTGTGTTCTAAAACGATTGATACCTTTTAAGCCGTGGAGAATATATCGAGCAGCCCCATTAGAAGCCTTGTTCCTAAAATTAAGACGGGTATCTGTAGTCTGAAGCAATTATACTATGAAACAAGCATCGAACTCCTGCTGCTACTGCTGGGAATGTGATGTGTGCTCTTTTGATGACCTTTACTAGTTTGAAACAATTGTATAATGCAGTTTGCCTTTAAAAACGGAAGCACACGTCTTTAATTTAGCAGAGCAATTAGCAGGACGCTACTGGCCTGTTTCAAACCCTAGTACACCATAGTACATATACCACCATATCAGAATTCATGCTTGGCCCATTGATTAATTTTTAATGAGCAACCAATGTTTGCAGAAGATGTTCGCTATTTATCACAATTAGTTCCAGAAGAATGCCCTTCAGTCACCAGAAATAAATAAACAGCTACTAGGTAGATACCTTAGCATTTCCACTAATTAAAAAACATATTTTGCATTTAATGCCATTGGAGACGTGTCTATTTAGCTATTCATACAGATAATCATTAGAAAAGCATATAGGGCACTGGGGAGAAGCAACGTGATGAATTGCTGATAGAGAGGACTGGTACCGCTTGGTGCACGCGGGGCAGTGTTTATCAATTTATTAGAACTTTATGAGGGCTAATATTTAAAAAATATTAAATGGCACAGATATGTCAGCAGCAAAGTTATCAAATTAAAATTGAGTTGAGCTTCATTTACAGCTAAAATGCTGCTTATTCATTGATTTGTGTTCTACCTTCTTCATTCATTTTCAAAGCATTAAATGGACTTGCAAATAGAAAGTTCGACATTAACAAAATCAAAGATAAGGTTGATCGAGGGTTCCAGGAGCTGTTGCCTTATGTGGAAGATCCGAGACATATGCTTCTGAAAAAATATATTTGACTCTATGCTCGTGCTACTTTCGCATAATAAAACACGTACACCTACATATCACTATATTGTACTACTACAGAGGGTGTATCAACGCATAAACTACAACATTTTTATTTTAGGACTTATGCACCCCACCTTACTGAATCTTAATATGTATTTGGGAGAATGAGGTTTGGCGAAGAGGGGGGCATATTATCAAGCATGGCGTTATAATTATCGCCGCTTTAGCGGCGATAATGGGCTTGATGATATGCCGTAGAAAATTCCTATAGAAGCCCATGTTCACACCAGAACATGGGCTTCTATGGGAATTCACAAGGCAGTTTTCTGCAGCTAAAGCAGCGATAATTATAACGCCGTTCCTTGATAATATGCCCCAGGGGTCCTTTGAGATTTAAAGTGAGAGGTTTTTCTTTTTCCCCTAATGGACAGAGGGTAGGTTGGGCTGTGTTTGTGCCTGGGGGGGGGGGGGTCATGGCACAAGAAAGAGCCAGCTAACAGGGCCGGACTGGCCGTAGCGGGCTACGGGTAATCCCTCGGCCCTGTAATGAAATTGGCCGAAAACCTTCCCTGGGAAAGAGCTCGTGGCACCTACAACCCCCTTGAGGGGTTTTGGTTCCCAGTCCGGCCCTGACAGCCAATGACAAAAGCCTACTTCTTGGTGGATGTCTAGTTATTCAGTCATAATACACATGAAAAGAAATATGTCCTTTGTAAGTTTTCAAACCCGATTTGTATTACTGGATCCTTTAAAACACATTATCACCTTACCGTTGTTTCCAATTTCAAAGTGCCTCAGCATTTGAGAACCCTCAGATACTTTAATAAGGCTCGAAACAATCATACTGCTTATCTTGTGACCACCTTGCAAGCTGCTAGAATTAGGAAAAGTACAAGACTGTAACCTCTTCTTTAGTTCCTTCTTCAGCTCCTGTACAAAAACACTGTCCAAGTTGTGGACCAGATGGAGAGAGTAAAGGGACAGTGGGACATGGAGACTGTAATCCGTAGAGGAAGTTATGAAGAGACTATCAAACACACATCTTAGTGGCAAACTAGAGGTATAAAAAGAGGGCATTTCTGGACTGGGTGAGACAAAGGACGAGAAATAGAATTTCTCTCCTTTGCAGGATATTTTTCAGAGTTTCACATTTCATTAATTTAATCAAGGGTGGATCATACTTCTCAGGCAATGCCCTTTCCTTGTTGCTGTATGCATCGGTAGAGCTGCTCCACTGCTGCAGTACATCGATGATCTAGACCCTACCATGGTCTTTGGTAGTCTTTGCTAGGCCTGGCATCCTTGCATGGTTCCCCTAACTTTTTAGCCTTCAGACCTGCTATTTTTGCTGGCCTTACTTCTGTGTGCACTTTATCACTCCTAACCAGTGCTAACGTGTTTGTGCTCTCTCCTACTCTCATTTTTATACCTCCCATCGACCAATCCATTGATAAATCCACACCCCCTCGTGCTTTTATCTGCTACGAAACAAGAAAACCCCAACAAAACCCTCCACCCCCCCTCCCTACAGTCCGTCTGTTTACATTTAGAGCTTCCGAATATACATATACATATACATATCATCCATAGTTTGGTATACAATAACACATTTTGAACAGTCCTTCCACGTTTAACCTACACATACAGCTTAAACGTACTTGTGGTACATAATCACACATTTGCAATTACTACTTTCGGGGTGATACAGTGATTTTGCAAATTATTTTTTATTGCAAGACAGGAGGGGTGTTATCAGAATCTATGTTTTGTGCTTTAAGGGCCTCCAACATGACGTCCCACTCCAATGATGTTTACACAGACCCTTGGCCTCTTCCCTCCGTATTTCTGCACTTTCTGCGCTATCCCAGCGGACCAGGACATTGTGCCACGCATGTGCTGAGGGGGGGGGGTTCTTGGATTTCCAACGCATGGTAATTGCCCGTGTTGCCAGGACTAGTGACAGGTTCACACATTTGTATTGTACTTTGTGCTTGATATAGGGTTTGTGGAGGCCCAGGAGACATGCGTCCATCGTATTAGGTATATCCCTGTAAGCGGCTGCCTGTGTGTAACATCTAACTGCGTCCCAAAACCCTCGTAGGTGCAGGCAAGACCACACCATGTGGGCTGGGTCAGCTCCCTCCCATCTTGGGCAATGGTGTTGAGTGGAAACATTTTGTCTAATCTGCGTGGGGTAAGATAGGCCCTGTGTACTATCATGGCTTGAATTAACTTGAATTTAGAATTTCTTGAGGTTTTCCTAGGGTGTTCTATGATTTTCTCCCATTCCTTATCCTCTAAGTCCCGCCCTATGTCATCCGAGCATGCAGTGCAAAGTGGAAGAAGGGCAATCTACGCATGAGCCCGGATCCCAACATATAGCCATCTTATCAGGTGTCTCCCTCGACCCATGTAGTAGAGTGCTTTAACCAATTTGTGTGTAGTGGGTTCTTGCCGATGCAGAGCCCAGTGTGTCTTAACATAGTGGATTAATGCAGCGTGTACCATATACAAGTGTCCCGGTACCCCCATCTCCCTAACAAAGTTGTCATGATCCAGCTGCTGCCCATCGTTAAACAAGTCAGACACCGAGCTAATCCCTTCTTCCAGGCAAGGGGCGATAATACGTTTTGTTATTCTCCCAGCCGCTAGCGGTATTCCAAGTAAGGGGATGTTGCCTGCGTAGGTAGGGTGTGGGCTTGTGTAGTGTAGCGCCGCTCTCCAGCACTGCAGCGCTGTGTGTAATAATGGTGGAAGGTGGTGAGGGAGCCTGCATCTCAGTAATAACAATGTATGTAAGGATCCTCTACCTATGTCCTGCTCAGTAAACCCTATTTCCTACAGATTACGCCCTGCCGTCCAATAAGATAGCCATTGCAACTGACAGGCATAGTAATACACTCTAAGATCTGGCACTCCCAAACCTCCCTTTCTCGTGCCAAGCTGGAGCTTTTTGAGGCTTATCCTTTGCCTTCCAGTTCCCCAGACAAGGTCAATAAGAATGGTGTTTCAAAAGTTTAAAGGTAGCCTCTGGGACCAACAGGGGTAAATTTGTGAAATAGTAAATTAAGCGCGTAGGACCACCATTTTAATTATAGCTACCCTACCCATCACTGACAGTGGTAGTGTGGTCCAAAAGGCAATACTTGACCGCATGGCTCTAATTGCTCTATTAAGGTTACCTTCCAACATATCGGCGGGGGTCCTGTATACATGGATAACCAGGTACTTAAACGTGTGTGGAGCCATCAGTAACATCGTGGACCCAAATGCGATTTCTGTAGGTGAGGTGCGCTCGTGAAATAAAAAAACATGGGATTTTGTCGAGTTAATGGCTAAGCCCGATATATGTTCAAAGGTGTCAAAGATTTCAGCAAGGGGGGCCAAGATAGACTGAAGGTCTTTGATATAAAGAACAATGTCATCCGCATATGAAGAGAAGAGGTGCGTTGTAGACCCTATCTGTATGCCCAGTTCCTATGTGTCCGTACATAGCTTAAGAGCCAGCGGTTCTAGCACCAATATAAACAGTAGTGGTGAGAGTGGGCAGCCCTGCCTTGTCCCTTTAAATATCAGGTATTTAGCCGATATATGACCTCCCGTGCGAACTTGGGCAGCAGGAGAATCATAGAACAATTGAAGCCATTTAATGAAACCATCCGGTAGCCCAAACTTCGTCAGCGCCTGGAACATGTACTCCCATGTACTCCCCATGTAAGAGTAATGCTCTGGGGCGGTCGACATGAGGTGGTATAGTCTTTTAGTGTTCAGAGATGTGCTCGGGGCCGGCAGGAGACCGGTTTGGTCTATATTGATCACCTCATTCAAAAGGGGCAGGAGCCTATCTGCCAATACTTTGCCCAGTATCTTGTATTCCTTTGCCAACAATGGCAACGGGCGATAGCGTGCCATGTCCATGGGGTCCATTACCGGTTTCGGGAGCGAGTCCACCAGTGCCTACGCTGTGGTGAGGGGTAATGCCCCCTCTTTCAGCGCTGTGTTAAATAAGAGCTCAAGGTTGGGCAGGAGTGAATCCATGAAGGTATTATAAAATGCTGCAGGTAACCCGTCCAGACCCGGTGTTTTGTTACTTGGGAGCCCTTTAAGAGCTATCTTAATTTCTGTTGCTTTTATGGGGCCTGACAGTCCTTTCAGGGCTGCTGCGGTCAGTTGGGGATATGGTAGTGCATGTAGAAAGTCGTCTCTGCATGTGCCCCCCCTATCCGTAGGCTTACTGGCCTCATATTGGAATAAACCTGCGTTGATGTAGTTTTGGGTGTGTGCTGTTATGCCTGTCAGAGTAGTTATCCCATTAATCACAATGGTAGGGGGGTAGTCTCGCAATATCTTAGACAATAGTGTTCCGGACTTGTCCGTCTCGGAGTGACACAATTACATGTACCGCTGATAGTCTATGAGTCGAAGGGATTCTAACAGTTCCGTGTGCTGGATACGTACTTCATGAAGCGGCACCTGCTTCTCCCTATCATGTGCTGCTTCCTGTTCCAACTTGTCCATCTTGTGTTGTGTTGCCATGAGGGTCTTATGAACCTCCTGCCTAGCACCCACTGTTGCTCTAATGGCCCTACCGCATATGACCGCCTTAAAGGCGTCCCACTCTATCAGGCTGTTAGAAGCTGTGTTACTGATTTCGATAAAGCAATGAGTGATAGTATCTGCTATTGTGGCACAGAACACTGTGTCTTCCAACAACTTCGGCCAGAGTCTCCAGGTAGGCACTGGAGTAGGTATTCTGCCCCATGTAATTGCTATCTCTAGTGGATTATGGTCCGAAAAGGTCTTCACTAGAAACGTGGCATGTGTGACCTGCATTGCTATCGTGTTTGAACAGAATATCCTATCTATCCTTGTATGTAGCATGTGGACCGGGGAATTAAAAGAGTACTCTCTGTGCGTCTGGTGCCGCACCCTTCATACATTGCATAATGCCCAGCCGTCCGCCCAATCACAGAGTGCGTTCGCCTGCTTAATTACACCCACACCGTTCAGAGCGGGATGGAACCTGTCTAGAGCAATATCCATTATAGTATTATTAGTAGGGGTGGGCGTAGTTCACGAAGTAGCGCTACGTGTAGCTTCGCGAAGTGCACTTCGCACTACGCGAGCTACGTGTAGCACTATGCGAACTGCGTAGTAGCATGTTCGCATTGTGCAGATGTCATTTCCAATGATTGCAGAGTGCGGACAAGCATTCGGGCCTGTGAAATCATAGAAAACGGCATCTTGCACAGTGACAGCTGTACTTTTCTGCAGCTCAATTAGATTTTTACTCGAACTGCAGCTTTCTCAATGCGGACTGGTAGTTTCTCATCAAGAGCGGTCGCGATCATGCGCGACCACTCGCAATGAGAAGCCTGACCTCCCCACGTTGAGAATCTCGCAAGAAGGTTTATTTTCCATGCTCGCGATCGGCAACTTGATGTTGCTGATCGCGAACAAGGAAAAAGTCTTGCGAGAATGTCATTTTGCTTGCTCGCGGTCGCCAACTTGATGTTGAGGACCGCCAGCAAGCAAAAAATGACCGCTATGCATGTTTGTACTGTGCTACGTGTAGTTCATGTAGTGCAAAGTTGCGCAAACTTCGCAAAGTACGTGAGCGTAGCGTAGTGCTTTGCCCAGGGTTAATTATTAGCCCCACCTATAATCCAGTGATGGATCTTCCAGCCCAATAATGCTAGGTTTAGGGTGGTTAGAAATCATTCCTGCTCAAAATTCGGTGCATACGTACTACCCAGTACTACATGCTGACCCTCAAGTGACCTCCGTCTAAAAATACATCATCCCTGCTGGTCGATTCTTTGTTCTAAAGATTTAAACAGCACTCCATGTCTAACCCAGATTGTGACACCTCGTGCATACCCAGAATAGCAAGTGGAGAAAACCTGTTCCCTCCATTTCTTATGTAGTTTCAGTGCCTCCTGTTCTATCGTGTGGGATTCCTGTAGATATACTAAGTGCGCTTTGCATCTCAGCAGTTGAGAATGTGTTCTGTGACGTTTCTGTATGGAGCCCTGAACATTCCAGGGTATTGCGTTATGTGTGTTGGGTAAGTGGATTGCAAAAACAAGGTGATCGTTATTACACGCTGGGTTGTGTATGTGCTGCTAGCCAGCCACCCCAGAGTAAACAAGTAAGTAGGACTGCTTTCCCCCCACATAAATCCCAATACTCGGTCCGGTCAAGAAACTGTACCGGACCATGAAACTAAACATGGCAAACAAAACTATACCCTGTGTAAAAACGGCAATCGCAAATTGGGGGTCATCACCAACACCTTCCATGGGGTGCTGAACGGCACTCCAGCATATTACCTAGCTCCAACATAGCGGAACCCAGCGCTAAGAAGGTACATTTACATACAGCGCCTTAGCATTTTTCAACAAAAGAATATATTATCGTCCGTAGAGGCGGTTCCATCAGCAGCAATGTCCTTTGGCAGTCAGCCAAACAAGCCGTCCGCTGTCTGTGGGGGTCACAGTGGGAAATAGGGCCACGCTGCCTTCAAAGTCAGATTTATTCGCATTTCCAGTCTTCAATGAGCGCAGACTGTCGAAAAGCAGTGGCCGCTATGAGCGTTTTTTTTTCCTGCTGCATCCGTTGTGACGTTGGGTTGGTCTGGCGGGAGATCCTGCGGATCTTTCTGCTGCGAGGGGCACCCGACAATTCCACACGGGTGGTTCTATGTTGCCAGCTCCGGGAGGCAGTGTCCCCAATCACCACGGGATCCGTCACCTCCAGCAATTCCTCAACGTTTCCTGGGCTTTCGAAAAAAAATGTTTTCTGGTCATGGATAATTTCTAGCCGAGCCAGGAAGAGTAGTACATATTTTAAATTCAGGTCCCTCAATTTCTTTTTAACTCCCATAAAGGTGGATCGCTGTCTGCACCAATACTGTATAATCCGGGTAAAGCGATATTCTGCTGTTCTCAAAGTTAATCTGAGTCCGCTCCCTGGCTTTCTGTAAACGCGCCTCCCGGTCTCTATAATTTAGTAGTCTGACAATGAGGGGTCCGGGGGCCCCCGGTTTTGGCCGGCCAATGGGTATCCTATGTGCCTACTCCATGCAGTATTGAGCAAAGACCCTCTAAAGCTGACGTGTTCATGGAACAACTGCTCCATATATCAGACTGGGTCATCCTCTTTGCTTCTTTCCGGCAACCCAATGACTCGCACATTGTTCCTCCTCGCCCTCCCTTCCGCATCTTCGACTCGATCCATCAGGGTGGTGACTTGTTGCTGGAGCTGCTGTATATGGGTCATGTTCTGAGCTTGTTGTGGAGACAGGTCTGCCAATGCCGCTGTGTTGTCCTTCACCTTGTCAGCAAGCTTAGTATGGTCCGCCTTGAGCCGGTCGTGAGGGCGCCAATTTGTTGCTCAATGACCTTCCTTGAGTCTCTAACCTCTTGGAGGATAAGATCCAGTTTATCCATTGGTTCTGCCCCCTGGGTAGGTGGTATGCATCTGGGCGTCTGCGAGGTCTCACCAGAGTATTTCTGCTCTATAGAGGGGTCAGCGCCTGGGCCAGCGTCCTGCTGCTTTCCTTTGTTACGGCCCATTGAATCTGTCTCGGGCCCACTAGCGTAGCGAACAACGACGTGGCCGGGCAATGAGGACACAGCAAGTCCAGTGCGTCTCGATTCCAGGTTATTACTCACTGACCTATCTGAGAGTCCATTCAGGGCTGTCACACGCTGCTATTGTCGGTCATTCTGCGCTTAATTTTGAGAGTGGGCAGCTCTGTGTCCAGCAGCTACTGCGTCTGTGATCTCCACTACCTTTGGCACCCATTGTCCAGAGCACCCCACGGGCTGATGGAAGTTACCAGGGCTATCTCTCCAGTGTCAGTGTTAAGGCGTCCCAGCCCAGCAGCAAACACAGCAGGACAACAAGTCCATCAAAGTGCCCTGCCAGGCATGCAAGAGACTCCCTCACCCAGGTGCACAAGCCTCAGTACCATTCCAGTCGGTACGTTCCCTCACCGAGATTAGCACTAGAGCCCTCAGTTCGCTCCACACTCTGGAGGCCCTTTCCCCTCAGTCGGGCCCGCAGCTATGCAATTATGGCACAGGCCAGCACGGTACTTTAGCACTCGTGCTTCCCTCAGCCCTCCTGCACCATCCCTCATTGCGGCCACAATCCTCTGCACCTCCTTGCTGCTCCTGGCCCGTGGTCTGGTCTCGCTACCTCTCGCAGCGTCCCCCAGAGGAAGCCCCGCAGGCCGCCCAGCAACCACAGACCTCGTGTATGTCCCAGCCCGAAGGCCTGTTACGAGGCGCGGTCGTATTCACCGCCCCAACTCGGGTTGAGCCCCCAGAGTCCCCTCAATTAGATCGGCGCTCCACCGCAAGTGTAGCCGGGCAAGCTAGGACCTCTTCATGCTGGGCCCCGACTCAGGCATGTCTTCCAGGTGGCAGAGCAATCTCACGGGCGCCGGGTCTCCACTCCCCCTCTCCGTCGGCTTGCAGGGCCCAGTCCCTGCAGCCCTTGTTAACACTTCAATGGCAGGCCATGTCCGGTCACCCACACCACTTTACGTCTTCAGGACACGCCAAAATGGACTCTCTCACGCTGTATGTAACGGATAAATCACAGTTTCATTGAGCCCGGGTCCGGAGCTCACCTAAGATGCGGGCCGCCATGTTCGGCAGTTTACCACGCCCCCGATAAGCAGAAGCCTTTTTAAGGATGTGCTGGGTGCAAGGCTTAATGTGACACCATTTTCTCAATCGCAAATAGTCTCACCTAGATCTTTTTGAACATGACTTTAATCTCTATTCCTAAATTTGTCACAAGGAGACCTGTTTCATTTTGCAACTTTTCTTCCTCCATTGGGCCCGTTATTAGTAAGAATTCCGAAATTGACATGAAGAGTTGTTGTTTAGCCTCTTTGCAACAATGCCATGTGAATTAGATGAAGAGGAGCCATGAATGTCTACTTCATTTCTCAATCGCTCTGTTTAAATGCACAGGTTGCTATTTCAGGTTACATGAAAAGTGTCCCCGCGGATGGTGTATAATCCGAAGTCAGTGGGCAGGACCGTGAGAGTTGCTTTTTGAAGGTGTACTTAATAGTGCATATAAATCACAAATTCATAATATTAATTTTCAAACCATGCAATGGTAATAGTCTTTGTAGTGATAAACGGTTATCAGAATGAAAGCAGGAAAGATGAGCCCTAGGTTCCTCATCAAGCACCCTGTAACAAAATGTGTTTCACAGCATTAATTGTTTCCTTATCATATCACTACAGTACAATGTTTTCCCATGGAGACTATATGAGGATGTATTGTATTTTGTATACCATGAGGCAAACAGCAATTAGAGTTGGAACTAGTATGCTTAAAAACAGTTTGTAGAAACCACTAATAGTGAAAAGTGTAGAATTAAAATCGAAATTAAAAACTGAAAATAGAAGGAAAATTTAATTCAACATAGAAGAAATATAAAAAGCATCCAGAAAGAATGATTGGCACCTACACCATGCTGCCAGACTTTTAACTATCTAACTATCTGTACTGTGGGACCATTGCAATGGCAGTGTAGGTGAAGAAATTAAAAAACACAGAACAGCTGAGATGTCTCTTATGGTTCTAAAAAGAAACAAGAGACCAAATATTTCTGTAGCATAGCACACACATATTTTCCCTACTTTTGTCTAGTCTCTGGAGACCTGACCAAGCAGGGAAGCAAGGAAGAATAAGAGCAAAGCAAGAAATGACTGTGCAAAATGTCACTTTCCCATATGCTGATACTACTGTGGCGAAGAAGTTTTGTCACTTCTACAATATAACACAGGTGCATAAATAGGTTTCATATAGGTGTACATTTTAATTATGTAGAAGTTAAACTCAACATAGCCTATGTAAGAAATTGGGGTTGATAGAGTGGGGATTTCGTATTGGAGGTTTGCCCATTTGTAGGGGTGAATCATAATCGTGTGGAGAGCACCCGCATATAATTGTGTCTTGTGTAAATGTGAGTGTTAGAATTGTAAACCATGTTAACATATCGATGTGATATGTTTTAGTTTACTGACAATTAGTATGAACATTTAACGTAGGAAATTAATGTAACTAGCAGAAAACACTAACATGGAGAAGCCATGTTGTGAAGTTTGACACTACTCATGTACTAAATGTAAAAGAAAAAGCAATGGTGGCTATGCCATCCAACCCTGCACATAGATAGTAGCACAGAAAAGTCTTGGCACAATTTTTAGTAGAAAAGAGCAAAACATTTTCTTATTGTGGTGCTCTTTAGGTAATGAACCCCACCCCCCGGAGTACTATAGCCAGAACTCAGGAATGCTGGTTGGCAAATCTATCAAAAACAACCAAAGCACACACATAGAGTCCATATGTGAAGTGTATATTCCAGATATAATAATCTCCTTGTTTCAGAGTTTCAGTATGTGGTTGAGGATGCTTTATTCTCAGCATAGATAAATGATGATTAGTCGAAGTACATTCTTTAAATAGAGATAGGCAGCCAACACGTGGTTTGCTCTAAAACTATCTCAATACTGTATGGTCATTAAGTTGGTTAGCCAAGGAAAAAACATAAAAATCCACAAAATATAGAAGAATATCACTCGGTCCAATGATAGCAATCATGAAATGCATGCGGAACATTTGTAGGGTAACACAGCACCATGACAGTCTTCTGGCCAGACGTAGCCTCCCGAGGTCTGTGCAACAAATGTGTATAAAAATAATACTTTCTGTAATTTGGTAAATGTGCTAGTCTAGATAAAAAAATTGTTATGTAACTCATAATGTTTAAATGATACGTTCCTAGGTAAAGCTGAAGGCTCGAATGCCAATCCCTGTTTCTAGACTGGATAGAGATCTATGAGCTAGATGAATTGTTGTTTATGGCTAAGGATGTCACTTGGAAGGCAAAACAAGAACATGAGAAGTTGTTGGATTAGGCTTACAGGTATGTGGTAGATTGATCTCGAACTAAGGCATTGCAGGGGATCACCAGCTTACCTACAGTGACCAAGAGTTAGAGGAAAAGAGAGTGACTGGATTGAGGGCACTTATGCAGGAACTGATAATAGGGATAAGGACTTGGAACATGCTGGATAAATGGGAAGAGAGGTGGTTGAGGAAGAAGAGTGCAAGAAAGAAGAAAGGAGAGACACCTCGTCCCGAGGGGGAACTCAGGCAATAGACGATTACTCATTGTGAAAAGTGTCCCTTGGAAACGGCATGAGAGAAACCTACTGAGTGGTAAGCTTTGATCGCTTTGCTAAGATCTCGAAAGTGTTGTGGAATGATTTAAACACCTTGTTCGAAATTGTGGTCCCTAGTGATCTATGGTTTGCTTGTAAGATAGCTGTCGAGTGGCCTAGTGCTGAGCCAGAGAGTGACTCAGTAACTCACAGCCCTTCACCTTTGGTCATGAAAAAGTATTATCAGGTGATCATGTGGTTGAAGTTCAAAATAGCCACACAGGACATTTATTTGGTCAAGATAGAGCAAACGACCCAGGAGTCAGAACAAGCCTATTATGAAAGCCTTCAAGTGGTACAGTGGGTTAGATAACATTGACCTAAAAGACATGGAACTATTTTTGTGCAAATTTGTGACTGGACTGCGGCAGGAGATCAGCCTCATGATCCAACAGCATCTGATCTGTTGGCTAAACAAATCCATGAACTAAATCCTATGGTATGCTAGGCACTGCTGTCATGAGATGGGATCAATAAAGGAGAAACTGATGTTAGTCCAAACTCGTGGTCAGGGGAACGCTCCAGGAGTGTACCAGTACAACAAGTTGGGGGGTTCATGTGTCAGGGTAGAGGGATATGCATCCCTATAGATACGAAGGCAGGAATAGACGTTGCCACCCTGAAGAAATCCACTGCATGTCATTTTTGTCACAAGATCAGGCATTGGATCGGGCATTGGAAACAGGAGTGTCGCCAGTGTCGCTTCACTCAAGAGCAGTGAGGAGAACTCGTACAGATGGTAGGTGAGATGAACCAGGTACCGAGAGTGAGCAGGCCAATATCATTTAATGCAGGATGGAATGAGACCAATTAGGGCAAGTGCCTACGTCTCTGAGAATTCCACAGGGAAATTGGACATACCAGCAGATGCCCTTAATGCAATCTCTTGATGGATTTGATTTGGACCCATCCTTATGACGGTGCTTGAGAGGGGAGGAAGACTGTACACTTGACACATTCTTAAAAGTAGACCAGAATGGACCCTACGTAGAAAAGGATGTAGATAATCATCCCATGAAATTTTTTATTGATACTGCTGCTACCCATTCTACTGTGAGACATGCAGTAATCCCAAACCAGCCCCTCTTGGGAAGATCGATCCAAGTTTCTTTCTGCAGGCTCCTTTCCTTCTCCTGTGTGTCCATCCTGCCAGTTGGTGTCTGCCTGAACACTACTGTGCAGCTCCTGGGTGTGTGCTCCTGCTCTCTGCCTCTCCCACAGTCTCAAGCACTCAGAAACAGCATGAGTGTGGCCATTTCCTGTATGTGATGTCATCAGGAAGCACCTGAATAGCAGATTCACTAATTCGCAGAACCGGTATTTGCGATTCGGTATTCAGGATTGTGAGTTTTAGGAATTGCTAATTATATGTGATTCTTTTGCTACAAAGTGGTTTGCAATTTCTTAATAGCGATTCAGTCAAAATCGCTATTAAGAACTCGCTAAACTGATTTTACCTACATCTGGCCCCCAATTTGCACTTAGACACTTTAAATAACTGTGCGACAGCTACGTTAGGAGGTTTAAAAAGTGCAAGATGGGCCATCTTTAAAACCAGTGTTAATAAAGTATAATGTGATGGTTCCTCCAAAAATGCTGCATGTTGCAGAATTTGTGTGCCCGGGAACAAATAGTAATTGGGACACAGCAGAAGGAAGCTGTTGCAAAACTACTCTTAAGGCTCCCTAAACGTGCAATGGTGCAGACTATTCGAATGATGGAAGCCAATCGAAAATCAGGAATTGCATTAGAAACATTGCAAAAATGAAATTTTGGTGTAAACAGCGAGACACTCACAGTTAAAAATTGCAAGCTATTTTATTAGAGAAATGTTGGCCATTCAATTAAGGTGGTCAAGGGCTTTAAGGAATCGACTGTGGTGGGCTGCAAGCTGTCATAAAACTGGAGAACTATGACCCTGAAAACCTTTCATTGCCATCTAGTAATGAATTACATGCTTAAAGTGGGAAAAGTCAAGGATCAATGAATTGGCTTATTTGTCCCTGAAAATATCAACAGCTCATCTGAGACCCTAATGGGAGAGATTAACCACCTTCCTGTAAATGAGGGAGTAACCTAATCCAGCAATGCTTAATATCACATAAAAATTGTGACTAGGGCTGAATCCGCTTTATTCCCCTGAGTTGGGGGGGGGGGAATAGGTATTAAATAAAGATGGAATTTGTAGCTGTAGCCTTTAGGCGCGTGTCTCACCTGTGCACATGTGTGTGATTGTTTACATTTCTTGGCCTTATGGCTTAAGTTATTAACACCGGTTTTAGTGAAATATGGGGTTAACACACAAGCAGAAGCTATGACTCTTTTCTATAAAAAGCCATAAGTCTTTTATTCTTGATTTGAATTTTCAGATGTGATGTGAGGTGGACAGATTTGTAATGGTTGTATCTATACAGAAAGTCTTGTAAATCTTGATTTTAAGTGCTGATGTTTGATATTTATGCGTGTAAACAAACTTTGTGTTTAAGTAATGTATGTTTGAAGTACTAAGGCAAGTGTCTCCAACCAGCCAATCTTGAGCTACCAGTAGCTTTGTTGACACCTTTACAGTAGCTCACAGCCTTAACTTAATTTTTCTTTTAACATTAAGTGATGGCTGTGTTTATTTTATATTATTTACTTTAGGCTGCAAACAGCAGGGCCTGATAATGAGCAGTGCTGGAGTCAGATTTATGATCCAGGTTGTAGCGGTGAAGACCTGAAGCACTGATTTATTTAAATCTTAAATAAGTCCTTGCCAACTCAATATTGGAGTGTGAGAACACAGTGATGTTCCTGAATGTTGTTATATTGTAGAAAATCAAAATGAAACGTTATTCTAATAATTAAGGCATGGTGCCTGCCACATGGTGCATGGATGTTTAAGAGTGCATATTTCCAATTGCAGCTTTAACTGCATCTCACAGCACAAGCTGCAATAGAATAGATACACTTATCCTAACATGGAAAGCAGGGCCACCCACTCCTTGTCAGGTGCTCCCGTTTCTCATGTGATTCCAGTCAGACACTCTGACCGTCATCATAATGGGGTCCAATGTCTTAACGTTTTTCTCCAATTTCAGTTCATCCAATTACATAATAATATTTTATGAAACATGTTTCTTCACTAGAAATTCCTCCCATTTAAAGAAATGGATGTATCTTTCTGCTATAAATATGGCACCTTGTCTACAGGTCATTAGGAACAAGATGCTTGGTGTTTGTAAATGTGACACTTGGAAATGGGATTACATTTAAATGATGAGTTCTACGGAATCCATTTAAGCATATTGTTAACGCTTCAGTTTAATGTTCTCCCATTTCAAAGTCGCACCTTTACACATAGAAGTCATCTTGCTTTCAGTGGCTCGTAGACATGGTGCCATATTTACAACTGAAAATTACAGCTAATATTTTAAGTGGCAGGAATTTAAGCTGCAGAAAAATGTTCCATGTCATGAACATTTTTGCAGGCCATTTATGCACTTTAAATTTCTCTCATTTAAAAAAAGGGTTATGTGTTTGTATTATACAAGTAACTGTGCCACATATGACGAAAGGTAAACAAAGCAAAAGAATGGTAGATAGAAGGTTATACGCTTGCGCTCAATTTTCATAAGTAATTATGGAACTTTATGAGGCTGCTACTTGGGATAGAGATGACGTCTATCAAACCGTCATCATTAGATGTAGAAAACCAAATCCACAAAAGTATACACGTTGTATCCCGAGCAAATTAGAACAATCGTATTATGCAAATTATAAGTCCAGAAGAAACATTACAATCCAGGTAAGTGATAATCTTCTTCTTTAATATTCAAAACAGCATCCTTTTGAGTTCTAGCCAACACATGTTTCATCTAATTAGCAGTATATGCATACAGACTTCATCAGGGCTAGAATACAACAAAGACAATAATTACTAACTGACTTTGTAATGCAGACCACATTTTAAGTAATAAAGAAGAGAGACAAGATATACCTCCATCCAGTGACACCATAAGCAAAAAAGAGAGACAGGAGCACATCATAGAGCCAATGGTTCTTAAATGTGTGCACCAATAAAGTCCAACCACAGTGACCAATAGTGAATAAAGTGCTCATAAAAAATAAAAAATATAATAAATAAATAAAGCCAATTAAAACACCAATGGAGACCAAGATCAGAATAAAAAAGTGACACACATCGACATTTCCAACCAAACATAATCCACAAAAGAACAATAATCCTAAGAAAGCCCCAAGTGATAAGAATAAAGAATAATAATAATAAATAAGACAAGCGCTCACCAACACATGTATTAAGATACTGGCAACACCAATGACTACCAGCTCCATGCGGCGCGTTTAGAAACTAGTAGAGAAGAGTCAATATTCTACAGTCTATCTCATCACAATTATCAGAGTGACGATCTAAAATCACCAGGTTCAACGTAGTGAGTATAATATCAAAAAGAGCTGCTATACTCACAAAAGTGAATGTTTCAAAGTGAAGTCCACAAAAGGCTAACACTTCAAGTAAAAAGGCAGTCGATAACCTCGTCAGGGCATAGTCATGTCATGCAATCTAAAACAAAAGGTCAATATTAGATTCCAAAATATAAATCCTCATAGTAACATATCTACACAAAAAAGAGAAACCAAGGCTGAGGAAGTACCATAACCCGGTTTGATACGACAGTTAATTAAGTGCATGTTAGGGTCCAAAATTCACCTCAACCCGTTATTATACTAAAATCAATTAATAAAACCACAATATGAGAAGATGATCCTAGCGTGTAAAGGAACAAACCACCTTAAATAAATTACAAGAGTCTTAATGTGTATGGGCCAAAATAAAAAAAAGCAACCATGACACGAAAGACGCCAAAAATAAGGCGCGCTCCAAGACTAGTAGTCTAAGATTAGCAGCTCAAACCCCACTCACCGAGTAAATTGCATGTTCAAACGAAAGTGGCAGCACGAATACGGCGTCTAGCACCCGCGCCATCTTTCAGTGTTACTAAATACTAAACGAGAGACACAAAGGAAGGGCTAAGTAATCCCTGATATTTGACCATTTCAAAATGGCACCCACGGAAATGCATTAGTATCATAGGGTAGGACAATAAGCGGCAAAACAGTTAAACAAAGAACACAGATAATGTTGCCCTCAATTGATACCGTATATTACAGAGGCAATACATCATGCTTAAAAGTATTGCAATTCATTATCAAAATTCAAGCCCTTCTCAACGGCACGCAAATTCAAAATCCAGCGAGCCTCCCTCTGTCGGAGTCTAAGCTTCCTATTGCCTCCTCCTGCGTCTGTTAAGACATTCTCAATACCATGAAACGTAAAAGAGGGGTGATTGCCCTGTGAGTTACATTCAGCAGCATGAGCCGCAATAGGGTATCTAATATCTCGATTCTTCAGAGCCCTGAAGTGTTCTGATATTCGATCCCTCAGTCTTCTAATAGTGCTCCCAATGTAAATTAATTTACATTGGCAAATGACGGCATAAACTACATACATGACAAAAGGTATTACAGTTACACAAGTACAAACGACATAGGCTCTCTGTCTCCTATACACATTTGTTCCATTCATACGTACACATGATCATACATCCCCAGAGACAACACTCGCACTGACACACATTGCAGTCCTGTCATAGTACCACTAGTCAAAATATTTTGTTCAAACCACAGTATCTGGTTCTATGGACATTAGACTTTAAGTCGATGGAGCTGGGCGTGAGGGTGTCTGGTAACAATGCGTGAGCTGCTTAGCCTTCAGTACCTCACGATGATTTTTACTGATCAGAAAGAGCTCTCCCTGTAGAAAAGGATGGAGCCCCACTGGTCTACAGCATTAGTGTTTAATACATATGCTAACCCCAATACCCATATTCTGTTGATAACTTGGGTCTGTTTTGTGTAGGCTACCTGTTTGAAGAAGTCCAGTTGCACCCTCATGATATGCCGGACTGAGTGCAGACAGTGTTTCAACAGTCTGGGTATTCTTTATGACAAGTGTTTTCTGTCCTACATCTATGGCACTGATTATGTGCCTTAACTCCTCTACCGCTTGTTAACTAACTGCGTGCAGTTGGCAGAACACTGGGCCCCATTTATGGAAAGTGACGCATCGCTGCATGAAAGCAGCGATGCGTCACTTTTCATCGCGCCCTCCTTGCGACACCAATGATGCATCATATTTACAGTATGACACATCATGTCGCAAGGAGTTACAGATACGTCAGTATTTCTGACGTATCTGTAGGCGCAAAAGTGACGCATTGCTGGAGTGTGTCACAAAAGTGACCGAACTCCAGCAATGTGTCCTTTCACATGGGGCAAGCCCCATGTGCAAGGGCTTGCATCAGGCTTACGCCTGCTGTGAGGCAGGCGTAGGATTTTGACGCATTTGTGTCGTAGAAGTGGCACAGTGAAATCTTATAGATTTCACTGCGTCACTTCTATGACCCTGTCTTGCGTCAGAACTCCCCCCTTGCATACATTATACCTGGTGCAGGTATAATGTGGTGCAGGGGTTTACAATTTGACACATCTACCTTGTAAATATGCAAGGCACATTTTTTACTCCACTGGTGCGTCACTAAAAGTGACACACCGGCGGCGTAAAAGTGACGAACAGCCTCATAAATGAGGCTCAGTCTGTTTTGATAGGCCAGCTATTTCTTCTTTGATGTGGGTAAAGTGGGCTCCAGTTATCCATGTGGGTTGGAAAGTCAAAGCGCTCCATGATGTCACCTTTCTCAAACTCCATCTCTAAGGTGATGATGTCATCATGTGACAGTTACGATAGCACATAGTCACTGAACTTTGTCTCTAAAGAAGGACTGACGTGGTGCTGGGTGGAAGCTATAGGTTCAATGCCCATGGCTGTGGAAGCTGCAGCAAGTTTTACTGTGTGGGTGGCATGAGGCTTGGTTGTGGGGAAAGAAACAGGCTTGACTCTGGATGTGATAGCTGCCTTAGCTACAGATGTGACAGCATTGCTGGTCGCAAAACATTGTGCAAGCTCTGCTAAGTGCCTTTATGCCAGCACATTGTCTGTAAAACTTGTGCAGCTGTGCTCGATGCTGGAATGCATTGGGTTGAGGGGCCATCATCTGAGTCTGGTTTTTAATGGGGGTCACCTGCTATTAGATATGCATATCTATGCAGATGTACATACATTACATTTTTATACACTTGCTTTTTACATGTTACATGGAGTATACCCAATGGGTGAGCTCTTTTGGAACATGGAAATGGAGATACCTACATGTAAGATGTCTAGCTATGCAGGTGGATTAAAAGGACTTAAAAGGACTTGCTGATGTAGTGTGGAACGGTACCCTCATGTTAATCTATCTTGAGAATGCTAGTCCCTCTTCAGATACTTATCAATTATACATACGAGCCCTGCTTGCTACATAGCAAGCAAGTCACTTATTTTCCTACAGTTTGCTTTGCTTTTGTCACTTCATGCCCACATGCCTGGACTGCCCTTTGTAGGTCTCGCATAGGCACCGCATGCGCTGTCTCTCCGAGGCATCAAGTAATCAGTATTAGTAGTGAAACTCCACCCATTGCGTTTCTCTTTGTTTTGTCGCTTGCCATTGGTAAAATCTGGCATTGCTCATCTTATCTCGCTCATTGTTAGCTAGTGTTCAGATACGTCACTTCAGTTTTCTTCTGTTATTGGAGGTAGCAGCATCGACCAACTACAGTTAACTTATGCTGCAGGATGGTAACTTTTAATGTAGGGACTACTTTGTTGTTTTTTTGCCATGCCACTTTCCTTGGTGTTGTCACCCCCCACCACCACCCATCCCTCGCTCTTTGTTTTAAAAAGTAGCATTCTGGCCATTGCTGCTCCCACCCTCCGACACAAACACAGCCATTTCTTTAAGCAGACAGTGAATTGGCACATACTGTGCGCCTAGCCTCTCATCTTACAATGTGGCATTTATGTAAGTGGAGCTTCATATTGTTTATTTAGCAGTTTTTTAATGCACACTCAACTTGTATGAGAGGGCTTTACATGGGCACCCATTAAATTACAGACACATATTAATTTTACAGGCACAGGGTGATTATGGGATTTGCCTAGGATCACTGCAAGCCGTTAGGCTGGATGCGAACAACAGTAAGGGAGGAAGAAGGAGCCGTGAACGTCCCAGGGAGTGAGTGAATTAAGTAGTCATCTAAATAATCAATCTAGACAGGGAAAGCACGAACCGAGGAGGTCATCCATGCTTATTGTCGCCCACTCCAGGTCTACCCCACATCCATATCACCTCCTCACGGAGAGAGGCCTATGCTGTGCAGTGAGGTCACTGTGTGTCGAGCAGAGAAAGCCTCAGGTTCTTGTTATTGTCAGCATTCCACTTTTGCTGTACTTGTTCTTCTTACAGTAAACCTTGCTCCATTAGCAGTGATTGATTTTGAGTGCAAATCGTCCCAGAGTCCTAATTTAGAGGGCCAACATTGGCTTTTGGAGATTAACTGCAGAGTCTGTACATATTAATGAACCAGGGAGATATAGTAACGTTATGGCAACTTAGGGGCCCGATGTAGGTAAATCTCATTTACCGACTCTAGAATACCGAATTTTACCGATTCGTTATTCTACATTCGATAAATGAGATGTAGGAAATATTTTGGTACTTTGTACCGAATCGGTATGATTCGTAATTACAGAATCGGTATTTACCAATTCGGTAATTGTCATTGATTCCTATGGGCCTTGAGGCTCATAGGAATCAATGTCAATTACCGAATCGGAAAAATACTGATTCGGTAAAATTACAGAATTGTCAAGGGGGACAGGGTGTCACTTTGACACCCTGTTGCACCCCTGATTCTGGCTTGTGTGCCATGTGACACACATACAAGCCCATGTGAAACACATACATGCCCTTAGGGCATGTATGTGTGCCACATGGCACAGGTGTACATGCACGGATGTGCATGTACACAGGAATTCGTTATTTACCACCAAATATTATTTCGTGGTAAATACGAATTCTTAAGGGCCTGTGACACTGTTTTCAGTGCCACCTACATCTAGATTTGCCGATTCTGTAACTTAACCGATTCAGTATTTTACCGAATCGGTAAATTTACTGAATCTGTAAATTTACCGATTCTGTAAATTTTAGGCCCCCTACATATCAAAAACCAAATACCGGTCGGTAACGGCCGAAATCAGCCGATACCGACC
The DNA here is from genome assembly GCF_964263255.1 of Lissotriton vulgaris. Taxonomy (NCBI): domain Eukaryota; kingdom Metazoa; phylum Chordata; class Amphibia; order Caudata; family Salamandridae; genus Lissotriton; species Lissotriton vulgaris. Next base: position 210,706,473 of record NC_141691.1, read on the forward strand.
GGTATTTGGTGTCCTACATCTGGCCCTTAATTATGTGTGTCTGAAAAAGTCTTTGCTATTTTCTGTTAGACCCCCACGGCTTCCCAGGCATTATTTACCCTGCTCCTGGGGTCCGTATCTGCTTTCGCGCCAATCTGCAAGATTCAATTGACACCTCTTTTTGTCGGTGGTTAATTAATTCACCATCTGTAGGGATATGGTCGGCCTCCCTGCTGTCCGTATCCGCTTTTGCGCCAATCTTGCAGATTGGCGCAAAAGCGGATACGGACCCGAGGAGCAGGGTGGCCGACCATAAACCTACAGATGGTGAATTAATTAACCCCCAACAAAAAGAGGTGTCCATTGAATTAAATGTGGAACATACAACCACGAGTGGATCGCCGTCTAAAAACGATTAGCTTGTTATAGAATTTTAATTAACAATATCGGTGGCTCCTCGGGACTTAAAGAAAAGGAGACATGGCAATATAAAGTTCCATACTATCCAATGCGAAGAAAATACATGTGACTGGGAATTCCAAAACAAGAAAAAAGGAAAATAACAGGAACTGAGTCACACAGGTGGAATTGCTTTTAAACAACAGGACTCGGAAAACCACTAGTTCTATTTAGCCTTAAAAGTATTCCAGGCTGACCAGAAAAGAAAGCCCAAAATTAAAGGAAAGGCACACAATCTAAATGAGAGAACTGTCCTGAAGAAGGTGTTATTGCAACAAACCGAAACGCTGCATCAACATTTTGTTTCTTTCAAGTGAATTTATGTTTTAAAACTGTCACTGTGTCCTCACACTGCTTTTAATGTTTTATTGTAATGGCAGGTATATGCATAAAATGTGTTTTTTTATAAACTAATAAATGAAAATGTTTTATATACAATCACTTCATCTGAATTTTTTTTATTATAATTGTGTAATATAACGATAAATTTGTAGTAAACGGTACTAGTGGGCTCTTGAATCAGCTGCCAGTCCTTTATCCTATCAAGGGTTCTAGGGACCTTTCTTATTTTTGATCTTGTAGGAGTTCAACATCTACATTGTGCCTTGTTAAATAATGTATATTCTGACGTATTTTCCAGTTGTCGTTCAGGCCACTCACATTGCATGTGAGTAGAGTGATACAAAAGGGGGTGGTGATGGACGGAGCATCTGAATCAATCAAACACTCACACCCAGCCAAAAGATCTGGGTTTGATCCATCACCGTTCTTTAGCCCACTCTGCCACCCCAGTTCAGACATGGCTATATGCAAATCAGTCTGACCCTGTTCCTCATGGGAAGTCCAGCCCGAACTGCCAAGCCATGTCTTCCCTGGACTGGAAACAAGCTTCCGAGGACCGGTTGCTGGCATTCCAGCCATCTTCAGCCCGGCTTGCTTGAATCCAGTGGCAAAGTGAGCAAGGGACTCGCGTCTGAGCATACCCTGCCACACTTATGGCGGCCAAAAGCGGTACAAAAGGGGGTGGTGATGGACGGAGCATCTGAATCAATCAAACACTCACACCCAGTCAAAAGATCTGGGTTTTATCCAACACCGTGAGCAGAGTGAGGCACAATGGACCCTCAATGTTACCATACCTGGTCATCAGGGTGCTGTGACGATCTCATTGGTGTATTTTGGTGACTATAAATAGCAGTGAACGATCTATAGCGCTGTGAACAAGCCCGAAAACATTGATTCAGAAACAAACCAACCCATCCCCATCCCACCACCCAGCCAAACCCCAATCGGGGAAGAGCCAACCCCAGAATGAAAGTGAATGTGGATTACACCATTATTTTACACACAAAGAACATACCCCAATAATAGTACCCCAAAGTGAACCGAACCTTTCCAAAGGATATACCATGGAGGGCAGTAATGCCCCTGCTGGCCTCCAGTTATTGTGCTGTCATTACAAAATTATGTGACTTGTTCCTGCAACGTAAAGCATAAAAGAAAGTCAAAGAAATGCACCAATCATCCTGTGCCAGCACTCAAAAATAGTTCTGCGCTTGCATCTGAGTCTCTGTGTGGTGGTGAAGACCTGGAGATGGCCCCATTTGTGGGATTGTTCCTTTGTTTGTACATCTTGCAGAATTCCTGTGCCTCCGAAGGATTATCAAAGACTCGACCCCGCCCTCCACATCAACCTTCAGTCGAGCAGGATACACCATACCATAGCGCAAGCCCTGGATTCTCAGGGCAGCCTTGACACAGTTGATTTTTTGCCTGGCATCCTGTACCATGGCGGTGAAGTCCGGATAGAAAGATACTTTGGAGCCCTGCCATTCCACCTCCCCCTTCTCTCTTGCCAAGTGGAGTATCATATCCCGGTCTCTAAAGTTCATGACGTGTGCCTCGATAAGCCTGGGAGGAAGCCCAGGATTGGGATGAGGGTCTAGTGATTTATGTGCTCATTGGATCACGGAGCCGGGGGTGAAAGACTCCATGACGAACTGTCCCAGCAGTAAAGTCTCGATAAACAGATCCATGCAGCGCGTTGGGATGGACTCAGGGACCCCAAGAATTTGTACATTATTTCAGTGACTACGCTCTTCCAAATCTTCTTTTTTGATGGCCACTTCCTTTTAAATGCGCTCCACCCAATCCAGATGTTTGACTCCTCGACATCAAAAAAGGAAAACCTTTAAAATGCAAGTTTAATGCTCTTGACCATACATCCGTTTGCTCATACTTATTAAAAAAACAAAATGACTTTTAAGGCGTACTTGAGCGTTCAAGTGTGAGTGGATAACAAATCTGGTTTAAAATGCAACTGATTATCAGAAAATGCAGAGCACATGTTTTTTTTTGCTATTTATATTAAACACCTTGTATTGGTTGGTGCAGCCACGGTAGTGCATTGTCTCAAATAATAAAATATGTTTTTCTCTTTCCTTCACAAGACCTACTTTATAAGTGAATTTGTGTGCGGCTTATATTTAGGGGAAATTGACTGAGCTATTTTTGAGTTCACTTCCAAACTGCATATACATCATCTGAGGGTAGCAATGAAAATTATCCCTCTAAAAATGGCTAAAATAAAGTATAGAATTGCGTCAGCTGTTTGGCGTCACCGATCTGAACTCATCATCTGATTGGCTGAAGTCTGTTGATCGTTTTTGCAGCAGCTGCCATTTTGGATCTGCGCATATTACTATGCTCAGTGGGGACTATGTAACGATGCAATGCATCGTTACATAGACAGGGCAGGGTGAAAGTTCGAAATCAGGAAGCATTTTGTCTCTGGGGTGCTGTCTTACAGCGCAGACTGGCTCCACACCACTAGAGTCAAGCTATCTTGGCTGAAGACGGCTGATAGCCGGAAACCGGTCCTAGGATGCTTGATTCCGGTCCAGGAAAGACATGGCTTGACAGTTCGGGCTGGACTGTTCCCATGAGGCACAGGGTCAGACTGATTTGCATATGGCCATGACTGAACTGGGGTGGTGTGGAGTGCAAAAAAACGATGGATTTAGGCCCAGATCTCTGTACTGGGGTGAATGTATGACATTGTTCTGCATTCTGTCCATCAATTGTTGTTTTTGCATTCGTCACCCCGAGTGGGATGGGTATGCTCAGACGTGAGTCCCATGCTCTCCACACCACTGGAGTCAAGCTATTTTGGCTGAAGATGGCTGATAGCCAGAAACCGGTCCTTGGAAGCTTGTTTCCGGTCCAGGGAAGGCATGGCTTGGCAGTTCGGGCTGGACTGTTCCCATGAGGCACAGGGTCAGACTGATTTGCATATGGCCATGTCTGAACTGGGGTGGTGTGGAGTGCAAAAAAAAGATGGATTTAGGCCCAGATCTCTGTACCGGGGTGAATGTATGACATTGTTCTGCATTCGGTCCATCATCTGTGGTTTTTGCTCCCTGCACCTTCATTCATCATTAACTTTTTGGTGAAGCATTATCCATGTGCCAATCTCAGGGGTGTTCACAATGTCCTATTTTAGACTCTTGTCCCGATGTGTTAAGGAAGCCACAAAAAATGCTTCATTGATCACACACAGACACTATTTGCAATTGGTGATGTGCAGTATCATAGCTCTTCTGTCCCACATGCTGTCCTTTGAATATTTTTAATTTTGGGTTTGTTTTAATGTAGAGTCCCCTGAGGAAGGACCCATTTCTCCCAAAACGCATAGGGCAGGCCAGGCAACCATGTGGGATACACAGATGAAGATAAATCAAATATCAAATATAATTCGATGTCGTTATTTCATGTTATTTTTAAGGAAAAAAAGATGCGACAAATGTGAATATGTTTGTTTGAACTTGGATTATGTGACACAAATATGTAACACATGAAAAATATAGTTTATCTTTGAAAAAATTGTGACAATATTGTGAGCATCGTTTATGCACACACAGAGATAATTGTATGTTAAACACATTTCAGGTAATTTTTTTTACTTGAAATACTCCTTGCTGCTGAGCTGTCACACTCCACTCTTTTTCTGATACCCTCAGGTCTCCGAGGGACGAGAAGGGTGACCACCGTCTCCTGTAAGGCTTAAACCACCTTAATTAGTAACACGCAGTGATGTAGTGCACATTCATTCTGGGATTGTTAAATACATTTTAGACATATCCAAAGTCACAGGAGCATATTGTCGCATATATGTGTCGGCTGTGATCAGTAGCTACAGCTGACTCTATCTCGTTTGTGGTGTTTTACCATGTGATTACCCAACAGCAATTCGTAGTGGGCTGCCACCTCCTGTGCTAAGAATTAAAGCTCTGATGTATTTAATTTAAATGTGCGCTGTGTGCTGGCATCCATTTCAATGCAAACTAGATGGATTTTGCACGACTGAGGAGCATGGCTCAGAAGAATGGCACTGGATATAACTGCAATGTGCTTTGGGCAAGACAGCTGTCTCGGTGCCCGTTGCGGATGCTGGTACCCCAGGGGCTATGTAGATGTTGAATATTGCTGAATTATCATCGAATTGGCTCCCCTTCAAATATGTTACCTCTCGTCGGGCACATATGAACCCAAAACCTAGCTTTCAGCATCACGTGGGTGGGCCTTACATAGAGTGCTAGGCAAAAATCCCAGGAAATGAAATTGCATACCATAAATTTAGGTTTTTTCATCACATGTAATTTTTATTGCATGAAGTCCTTTTAAAACATGGGTGAAATATCAGTTCTGTGAAGGAAAAAAATGTATAATTGTGCTTATTTTCTCCTTGCAGAATCAGGTACTTGTTTATGAGAGGGTTGTATCATGTTTGCACCACTCAAACGCAAACCTCTAACAGCCTGATTCATGAACGGGCCGTTTTGCGAGGCTCAAATAGCGAATCATAAGGAATCGCTATTTGAGACTCGCAAAACGGTATTCATGTAGGAATCGCAATATTAATTGCGATTCCCACTGATTCCTTATTTGCGATTAGCTAATTGCTAATCGCAAATAAGGAATAACTCCCCATGCATTCCTATGGGCCAAAAGGCCCATAGGAATGCATGGGGAGTCATTCCTCATTTGCGATTAGCAATTAGCTAATCGCAAATGAGATTGCGAGTACAAGGGTGCCAGGGGTGTCCAAAGGACACCCTGTAGCACCCCTACAATGGAAATTAACACAGGTGTTGCACACACACATGTCCAAAGGACATGTGTGTGTGTAACATGCAACTCAGAAAAATGCATTTAAATGCATTTTTCTGAGTTTTCGCAATTTACCACGAGGTTTGTACTCGCGGTAAATTGCGGGCCGAAATTGCGATTTCGCAATTGGAAAATGGATGATGAATTACATTTAAGGAATCTCAAATTGAGATTCCTTAAATGTAATTCTTCGCAAATATGCGAATTAGCAAATAGCGATTTTTGCATTTGGGATGTTGAATCCCAAATGCAAAAAACGCACGTGCAAAGGGCCAGATTCTCAGAATCTGGCCCTTTGCGAGCTGATTTAGGCTTCATGAATTAGGCTGTAAGTTTTTGAAACAACACAAAGCCACTTTGTGTGGCTCTGTGTGCATTAAAAAAATGGACTAACGTAACGCAGCAGAAAATTACTGTGTTGCTTTACTCTGGCCAGGGTAGGACTTCCATGGGTGTTGTGTGGGTGTACCTACGCATCTAACATGGATTGTGCTGCATCCACAGGTTATCAAGAACTTGGAAATCTGTGGATGCACCAAAAGCATACATCTTGCCAGGGAAGGTGTAACGAGGAGAAATAGCTCTATTTCTCCTAGTTTACTTCTCTTTCTATGTGTGCTACTGCATTCTGCAGCACACAGAAAGAGAAGTATGCCTCCCAGGATTCGTTTTGGTCAGGAAGGTGCCCCTTCCTATGCAAAAGAAATCCTGCGTGCAGCACAGGCACCCTTGCACTATGTGCCTGCTTTTGCAATAGGCTGTAAAAAGGGTTCCAGCACAAGGGAAAGGATATAAATGTGCCTCATTGCCTTAAATGCTATGCATTCCTGCTCATTCCCTGTCACGCAGTGCAGGCAGAAATGGGACTTGCTGCACTGCGTAACTTCCTCATAAATGAGGCCCCAGTATTTGCCAATTGAGGGACTGGGTGGAGTATCCTGCATCCAACCTTAATTGTGGCCATAGTATAAAGATAATGTACAATGAACCACACCTACCTGGCGGAGCGGGGAATTCTGCACCCAACCCGTGATTGTGGTCATATTATAAAGAAATAGGCACTTCAAACCGGACCCACATGACTTTCTCACAGGCCATTATGCTTCCGACCCTCAATATGCCTTCAAAGATCTAACAACAGCATATATTGTCCCTTAAAGGAAAGTCACTAAAGAAATCATATCCTAATGGCAAGCTGCACGGATTTAAGTTCAGAAATAGTTAGTGGCCGTAATTACAAATTCTGATCTCTGAACCTAAATCTACCCAGCCCAAAATAATCCCCATGGATTATGCGTATCCGTTTCTTATGCGTAAACTTCTGCACAGTATTCCCCTTCTCCCAAAAATTTGTAATTTGGGGCAATTGTTCAGTAAAGAGCACGATTTGGGGAGAAGAGTGTCAAAGGGCAAGTGATGCTCTTTTGATGTGGGAGAAATGTTTTGTTCGCCTCATACTATAGAATAGGGTCAGTCAGAAGCCAGTGTACAATATCGAGCACCAAAATATCGATTGGCCACATCACCAAAAGAATATTGTTGAAAAATATAAAAAATATTGCAGTTAAAAACATCTAAAATATCATAACATCGAACACAACAATAAAGTATAACAGAATATTGTTAAAATTGTAAATATATACAAAATTAATCAATATTGAAAACAACAGCAATTGCAATAATAGTGTGTTTAAATACATTACCCCCAGGTCCCTCCGTCCTCGACACCTTCATAATAAACAAGTGGAGATGACCATCTCCCAACAGAAAAAAACAACAAGAGGCATGCTGGGACACTAATACTGCCCCTCCCCCCGGGAGTACATAAGCAGTACTTACCCAGCAGACCTCCTGTTCTTTTTTTCTGTCTGTCGACAGATTGGTTGGTGTGCTGGTGCTGGTGCTGCTCCTGCTGGGCTTGAGTGGCTTCTCTTCTTCCCCCCCCGTCCTGCTGCCTGGCTGTTTGGGCGCGAGGTTCCCTGGACTGCCTCCTGGCCTGCCGGGCTTGCTGGGAGTCAGTCTGTCTTGGAGCCGGTGTTCTGCTGTGTACTTCGTGCACCTACCGGTCCTTTGCGGCTGGGGCTGGAGTTCCCGGGAAGTTGCTTCCGGGTCGCGGGCTCGGCTCCCCGAGCCTGGCCAGGGAGGCGTGCCTCGCTGGATGTGCTCCTGCCGGTTTCCTGGATTGCTTGCTGTTGGATTGGGGGCCTTGTTCCTGGGGTTGGCCCCCACTCGGGGTGAGTCCCGCTTGCGGAGTTTTATGTTTCTTTTTCTCTTGCGCTGCTTATTGGCGCCCTGTTTCCATGTTGCTGGTGCTGCCCGGGAACGGTGGCTCTGGCCGCTTTTGCACTCCGTGCTCGAAGTATGGCGGGAACTGGCCACGGATTGCTTGCTGGTTCCCCACTGCCTGTTGGGGTTTGGGACTTGCACAGGCCACGTGCGCCGCCCGGGTCCGGGCGTCTGCCGCGCTCCCGGTTCTGGTTTACTTGCCGGTATAGTGTGTGCTTTGTTTGGCCTCGCTTTTGCCTGCTGTGTCCATGTTTTCTCTCCTTTGCAGGTTCCTTGCTCCCCTGGCTGCGGAGCGGCGGCACCACGGCTCTTCCAGGCGGTTCGAGGGGCTGCTGCAGGACAGAGTTCAGCTGTTGGTGTACCTCTGTCGTCTTGTTGCCGATTGCTGGTCATTCACGATGACGCGCCAGGATTGTAGGGAGGGGAGTGCCCGATATTCTTTGGGTTTGTGACATGGGGCCACATGGGATGATTTCTGTGTACCTTTGTGTTGGGTATCAATGTGTATCTGTTATTTCTGCGCCCTGATGCCCCGCTGCAGGTGTGGCCATACGGTAGCCGCTTGCTATTGTTTTTTGCCCTTGCACTGCTGTGGTCTCGTGCGCTGGGGTACCGTTTTTCTTCCCTGCTTTGTCACGGGTGGACGGTGGTGTTTGTGCAGTTTTTTTCCACAGGGTTGCGGTGGGGGCCTTGTTGAGCTGATTGGCCCCCGCTCTGGCTGTTTTCTTCCCCTTTTATTCTGCTAGGGGATCCTGTTGCCCTGCTGGTGTCTGGCCTGCTGTGGTGGCGGGCGGCCCTTCTTCCCTTCTTCCTTTGGGATATCTGCTGCTGCCTTTGGGTGCCCCGCGCTGCTTCCTTCCTGTGGGGGCTTGGTGGGGGGTGCTTCTGTGTGCCTTTGGTCGCTCTGCTGTCCTGGTGCTCTCGGTGTTCGGACTGCCCTTGCGGGTGTGTCTTTGCTTTGTTCTGTATTTGGCCTGGATTGCTCAGTCTGTAGAGCCTCAGCCTTTTCATCTGGGGTCCTGGGTTCAGGTCCCTGTTCAGGCGCCGCGTGTCCGACCCTCCATGTGCCTATTGTCTGCTGCTCATGTTGTGCCGTCTTGTCCGGGCGGGCCCCCTGCTCCTTCCTGAGACATGCATGGTTGTGCTGTTGGTGGATGCTACTGGGTTTGTTCTGCTGGTCGCAATCCCTATCGCACGTGTCTGGAGCCCTCTCTGTCTCTTTTCGTCCCTTTTGGCCCTGGCCTTTCCACGCTCGGCCTGTTGGGTTTCGGGGGTTGGCGTCCCTGGGCTGCCGTTCTTTTTTGGTGGGCTGCAGGTGGGTTTTGTGGCTGTTGGTCTCGGGCACTGGGGTGCCGTGTTCCTTTCCCTGTCCCTCGCCTGTCTGTGGGTGTTCTGGGTTGGCTTTGGCTGCTCGTGCGCCTGCGCCCTTCCCTGGTCTGTGCTGCTTTTTCCATGTGCCTGTGCGGGCCTTGTTTTGCTGTTGGTCCCCGCTCTGGCTGTTTCACCCCATTTTCTCTTCGTGGGCTGGTCCTGGTTGTGGGAGCTGGCTGCCCTGGCTTTGCCGTGTTCCGGCTTCTTGTTCGCCTGGGGGTGCCGTGGTTTGTGCGGGGACCTCCTCCTTGGGGTGCATGCGTTCGGCGCTATGCTTCGTCCCCTCTTCTTTTTTGGCTGGTCTTCCTGCTGCTTCCAGTGCCCACGCTGCTTGCTTCCTGTGGGTGCTCAGTGGGAGTTGTTCTGTGTACTCTGTTGCCACCCCGCGCAGTGGTCTGGTGGGTGCTGATTGGCCTTGCCCTCTGCTGCTCGTCTGTTTGGGGGTGGCTTCTTCGGCGTCCTTCTCTGTAGGTGGTCTTCTCTCCTCGGAGGGTTGGCTGTGATGGCCTTGCTCCTGTGGTGTGCCCTGGCTCTTCACCTCCGCTTCCTGGCTTCTTTCAGCTTGGTCGGCTGCGCCTGGTTCCTGTCCTTGGTTGCTTGCCGGTGTCGTGCCAAGGGGGTCTCTCGGGTGCTTTGTCCCCTCTGCCTGTGCTTGGGTGGCTTGTGCTGCCTTGGGTGCGGCTGTTCTGTTTCAGCCCTGCCTGCTCCTGTTAGCGTCTGTTCCCTGATTGGTGCCTGTTTGGGGCGGCTGCCTGGGGCTTCCTGTTGGTGTGGGCTTCCCTTGCTCCCACTTGGGGCTTCTGGTGTAGTCCGGGGGCTTTTCTATGTGCCTGGCTTGGCTGCTTCGGCGTTGGCTCCCCCGGGGCTGGCCTTTGGCTGTCTGCCCCTCTGTTTTCTGTCGGGGTGCCTGCCTGGTTTGTTCCTGGCTGGGGCCTCCGGGCTGCTGCGGGTTCCTGTCTTGCCTCCTGTTCACCGGGTTGGTGTGCTGTCCCCGTGCTCCGCTGTCTGCTCTGTGTTGGGCTTGGTCGGGCCGGGTTGGTCCCTGCCTGGCCTTCTGGGGCTGCTGGGGGCTGTTGTCTTCCGGGTCCGTCTCCTGTTTGGGGGTGTTTGCTCCCTGGGTTGTTCTGGTCTCGTCTGGTTCCCTTGGTGGGTGCCTGGCTGTGGTTTCTGCTGCTGCTACCCGCTCCTGCTTGTGGTGCTCCTTTTTGGGCTCTGCTTCCCTGCTGGTGTCCCTTTGGGCCCTGGCGGGGTGTTCTGAGTTGGGGCCGCTTCCTGGTGGTTCCTTCTGGGCCTTCTCCTGCTGTTGGTTCTCTTCCCGGGCTTGTTTACCGGTGTTGTGGGCCTGTGTGGGGTTCTGTGGCTTCGGTTCTGCCGGCTTCTTGCTGGCTGTGTGTGTGGCTTTGGGCTGTGCCTTCTGGGTTTTCGGGCTGTGCTGTCCCTTTTTGGCCTGCTCTGGGGGTTGTTGTCGGCCTTTTCCGGGTTCTTCCTGGTTCTGTGGTCCTGGCTCGCTCCTTCCTCCCTTGCTGTACCGGGCTTTGTTCCCTGTGTGGGTCTGTTTGGCTGCCCCTCCCTCTCTAGTTGGGGTGCTGTTCTGTGGTGCTCGTGCCTCTGCGGGTTCCTCCCTCCGGGCTGCGGGTTGTCTGTGGTTTCCTGCTGCTTGGTCCTCTGCTCTCCTTCGGGGTTTGCTTGGCCTGCTGTTTCTCCTGCGAGGTCGGGTTGCTTGGCTCTGGTCCTGGCTTCCCGGTTCTGTTGGGGTTTGTTGGCCTCTTTTTTGCGGTTTGCTTGGCTCCTCTCCGGCATTGCTGGGTTTGGGCCTTTTGTTTGTGGTCTGGGTGCTGTGCTCCCTGGGCTTTCTTTTCCCGCTGCTCCTGTCCTTGCTGCTTGCCTAGCCTGGGTGTGGGGTTCCTGTGTCTTTTGGGCGCCTTCTTTGTGCTGCCCTCTGTGCCTCGTTGGCCGGCTGCTGGGGTTTCCCGGTTGCTCTGTGCTCCCCTCCTGCCTTGGGGTTGGGGTTTTCTGGGCTTGTGGTCGGTTTCTCTGTTCCCGACCTGGTTGTGTTTTCTTTGTTGCTGGTTTCCGGTCTTGTTGGCCTCTCCTTGATTGGTGGGCTTTCGGCTGGGTTCTGGGGTTCCTTCCTGTCCCTGTCTTTTGGGTCAGGTTCTCGGTCCTGTTCAGCTCCTGGGTGCTTGTTGCCTCCTGGGCCTCCTCGGTGGGGTTTCCTCCTCGGTTCTCTTGGGCTCGAGTCCTTTCTTTTGCGAGTTTGGCCGTGTTTCTGGCCTGTGCTTCTCCTTCCTTTTTGGGCTGGGTGCTTGTGCCTGCGCTCTGTTGGCCGTTCCTTCTTTGGCTTCTTCCGGGTTGTCTCGTCTTCCTGGTGGGTCTGCCTGGCCCTGTGTGACTTCCTGCTTGTTCTGGCCTGGGCGGTCTTCTCCGGTGGGTTGTTTTGGCTGGTATTGGTGTCCTGGTCCTGGTCCCGGTCCCGGTTGCCTGTTTCTCGGGTTGGCGGCCTTTTTTCTTTGGAGCCCTGGCCTTTTTTCTTTCTCCCCGGTCCTTTTCCATGCTGTTGTGTTCAGAGTTGCGGGCCGGTTGTTGCCTGCGGTCTTCCTTTCCTCCTTCTCGGTGCTCCCTTGGGTGACTGCTTTTTTGTAGTTTCCTGGGTGTGCTTATGCGTGCGGAAGGCCGGGTTTCTGCTTTGGTATTCTCCACTTGTTTATTATGAAGGTGTCGAGGACGGAGGGACCTGGGGGTAATGTCCTATTACATAGGGTAATCTTCATTACTCCGGGTCCCGTAGTCCTCAACACCTTCATACGCCCCTCCCTCCCTCCCGGGCGGCCGGCCTTCCTGTCTGGGCTTGTTAGTACAGGAGGTCTGCTGGGTAAGTACTGCTTATGTACTCCCGGGGGGGAGGGGCAGTATTAGTGTCCCAGCATGCCTCTTGTTGTTTTTTTCTGTCGTGAGATGGTCATCTCCACTTGTTTATTATGAAGGTGTCGAGGACTACGGGACCCGGAGTAATGAAGATTACCCTATGTAATAGGACATTAATACTGTTAAAAACACAAAAATGAATCAAACTCAAAGAAGGGTTGCTAAAATATCACACAAAAGGAATAAGCATAAGAAATAATAAAAATGTTATACCGAATGCCATATTTACAGGGCAATTAACTTAACTTATATGCTTCTAAGTATTTAAACACATAAAATTAATATAAAATTAATAAAGTAACACATATTCAAATATTATATTAATTTATATACACATAAATAACCTTAGTATATATAAATATATGTTACAAATAAACATAATTCTTAATTAGCATTCCCTAAATAAGAAACACACAGCCAGGAAAACTGAAATTCAAACAAAACACGAAGTAACCAATAAAATTCAATGTAAAACAAAAAAGCAATGTGACTCTTAAAGTAATTAAAAAAATACTCGCTATACCTCTCAGCAAAAATGCTACGCCAAGCAGAACTCTGCCCAATTCTCCTCCGAAACTACAGGAGCTACACTGTATAAACCCAGCCTTCTAAATTGAACCGTAAGTATGTTAAACCTGCTAACTAAAATTTAAACTACGATTTTGCCTAACCACTAAAATAAATCATAATTCTTTTTATATCCAAACTAGTAGCTGTTATTACAAAATCACTAACAAGAGAGCCATCCTGCTTGCCAAAAACACCAACTTCCAAATTGAGAAAGACGACAAACAGACTGAAAATGTAAGTGCATTTAAATACATTTTGAATAACTCAAAATCCCTAAACATTTAAAACAAACTAACAACTGAGAAAGACCTAAAATAAATACTCTGTATCCAACAGACAAAAAAGCACTACCTGACCCAAATCTCAACTAAACATAATAAAAAGCAGCAGAAAAAAAGGGACGCATACATTTCAGTATAAAGCGTGAAAATCCATTTAAAAGTGTTAACTTTAAATTACAAACATTATAAAGATAAAGTAATAAATATATACTTCTAGCATTTGCAGATACAATGTCAGTAATACCCAGGTCTGACTGCGGTGTGAAGTGTAGCGGTGCGGCGTGCAGTGCCCTCAGGTAGCAGTGGAAGCTCGGTGATGGTCATCTAGTGGCGTCAGTGAGACCAGCGCTGTGGTGTGCAGTGGTGCGGTGCTCGTTGCAGTGCTGGCAGGTCACGGTGCAGGCAGCGGTGTCGTTGTTGCTGAAGCTCTGTCGTCAGCTGACGAACTGGAGTCGATGGCGCTGGTGGGCCAAGGCTGCAGTGCTGGATGAGGATGGTGCACCGCTTAACTTACTAGTGGTGCACTTGAACCACGGTGCAAGCAGCGGCGTCGATGTTGGCGTGGATTTCTATTGCAGCACAAAACACACAGTCTCCAGTGCTGATAACAGATGAACATGAAGCTTTTGCTGTTCCTGAGACTTCTTGAACAAGGGGCAACATCTACCTCAAGCCCTTGGAGAAACTCACAAAAAGGAAGTTGCAGAATGTTCAGTCCAATCCTTACACTGCCCAAGAAAGAAGCAGCCACTGCAGGCCAACACAGCAAAGCACACAGCAAAGTGGTAGCCTCTCATCACAGTGGGGAATATTATCAAGAAACAGCGTTAACATTATCGCCGCTTTAGCAGCAGAAAACTGCTTCTAAAGCGGTGATAATAGGCTTGATAATACGCCCTTGTGAATTCCCATAGAAGCTCATGTTCTGGTGTGAACAAGGGCTTCTATGGGAATTCTCCACAGTGTATTATCAAGCCATTATCGCCACTTTTGCTGCAGTTTTCTGCCGCTAAAGTGGCGATAATGTTAACGCCGGGCTTCTTGGTTCCAAAAGAGTGCTAAAGTTCTGGGGCCTGGGTGCCAATATTTATACCACAAATTCCTAGGTCCTCTCAGGCAGAGAGGGTCTTTGCTTAGTTCTGTCCTCTCTGGGCCAGCTTCCTGGCAGGGGGTGGAGACCATATAGTGGAAGGAGCCCAGTCCCATTCAGGTGCAAGAAAAATCTCCTCTTACTACTCTAAATGCAGCCCACGTCTATTCTGTCCAGCCCTGACCCATCAGATTCTCTGCAGCCACTGCACATCCCTAGCCCCTGTCACTCCAAACCCAGCCAGTCAATCCACATCTTAGCAGAGGCACAGAGGATGGCTAAGCAAGAAAATACCTACTTTCTAAAAGTGGTATTTTCAAACAAAGAATGTAAAAATCACCTTTACTAAAATATGCATCTTTAGATTCCGAGTTCAGGCATACTAAACTTTATTTTCCTATCTGGTCTCAATAGGAAGTTATATCTAACTCCCATGATTTTCTATGGACCAGATTGCTTTTCAATAGTGACAAATTAAATTGGCAGTATTTAACTATCAGAACATGCCACACACATCAGGGCATGTCCTACCTTTCACATACACCTTACCCTGCCCATAGGGGTACCTTTGGCCTACCTTAGGGGTAACTCACATGTAAGAAAAGGGAAGATTAGGGCCTGGTAAGTGGGTGCACTTGACAAGTTGACATGGCAGTACTAGACTGCACACAGACACCGCAGTGGCAGGTCGGAGTTACCTTTGTAGGGGTGCTTGTGTGGGTGGCACAACCAGTGCTGTAGGCCCTCTAGCAGCATTTGATTTACAGGCCCTGGCACACTCAGTGCACTTAACTAGTGGGTTACCAGTAAATCAAATATGCCAATCATGGAAACACCAATCCATAATACAAAAATACACAGATACCATATGCACTTTAGCACTGAAGAGCAGTCGTAAAGAGTCCAAAAACCAACAAAGACAGGTCAAGAAAAATAGGAGGAAGAAGCTAAAAGTTTTGGGATAACCCTGCAAAAAGGGCCATTTCTAAAAATACTGAAATAACAATGATTCAAAATAAAATACATATATAAATAAATACATTCTATATAAGACAATAACACATATTTTTAAAAATCCAGATATTTAATATAATGGAACATTTGAATGATGAAAAAATGTAAAAAAAACTAGAAAATATTTCCCACCTAAAATTAAAAATTACAATCAACTTACGGTTCTGTAACTGATGTCCATGACACCTGACACCTTTCCAGTCCACCAAAAACAAATTATCAAAAATAGAAAAAAAGTAAACCAAAAAATGTAAAAACGAAATAACCAACAAGGTAATGCACAAAAGTATTTCAGTGCCCCTAGAAAACCATAAGAAACAACAAAATTACTGTAAAAGATGCTCCTGGAAAACTGAAAAATAAAAGGAAATTAAAAAACATTTGTGGCTAAAGTATAACAAAAACTATTCCTTTAAAAAAAAAACACATCCCAATAAAAGGAAAGACTGCAATGCCGACAGAAACACTAGAAAAACACAACCTACCCAACCTCGCATAATACACACCCCAAAACATAACAAACAATATAAAACATTTAACCCCACAGCACCGCTATGCTCATGACGAGGTCAGCTTGTCATGAGCCACGGTGGTCGTGTGCTCATGACGAGCTGAGCTCGTCATGACCACACCCGTTTCTTTAGAACGTTCGCACAGCAGGGGAATTAGCCCAGCGTGCAAGCGTTCTAAAGGTCATGAAGAGCTGAGCTCGTCATGAGCACACGAGCACCGTGGCTCTTCGAAGGTGTTAAAAACTAAATTTGCATCATAAAAATAAGTAAAATAAATTAACAACATTGCACATACTATACTAATTGCTACTTCACTTGGGTAGGTAAGTACAAAACACAACCTAACATAAAACTATAGAATTACCACAAACCAGTACTCTGGACTAATAACCCCTACCCACTTCTCCTCAGACCCAAAACCCCAATTAGAACAAAAACTGAAATTGCCTAACAATAAAAATATAGGTAGCAGTAAAAAAATGTGTAAATGTAAATTAATTAAACTATGTTATAATAGAAATTAATGGAAGCTTTAAAAAGTACTACACATATAATATGTATTGTAAAATTGTTTAGAAATGTTTAAAGAAAACTAAACCTATTACATTATTTGTACACAATATAATAAATAGTAATATAAAAATAGTATAATTAAGTAATAATACAAATTAATATTTATTAAAAAGTATATTTTTATAAAAAACGTTCATTTTTTCAAATTAAATGTAGGTGTAAAAATATATAAATATATATGAAATAACATGGAACAATGTGAACTATATATGTATGTATTACATTACAAATAGATTAGAATATTTATTAACATGAAAATTATAAATATAAAAAGTATTTGAAACAATGTTATTTTCCTAATATTTGTTTATGATCCTGGAGATCAAAATAAAGCTTTTCTAACAAACAAACAAGTAAAGTTCTATATAAGAAATAAGAATACATATATAAATGTGTGTTAAATAATTAAAAATGTATAACTAACCTGTAGATTACATTTTAATTAAACTCTACAAGCCTCTTATCAAAATGGCAAAACACATACTACAAACCAACCAAGGTTAAAAAACAAGCAATACATCTATTTATAGAATCATTTTGTAGAGGACATTATCCATGAATTTGCATCTCAAATTATTAAAATATAACACACCCAGTAAAACCAAAATATTTTTGAGAACATGTGTACATTTTAAAATTTAAAAACATAATACAGAAAATTCTCACACCTACCTTACGTACACTAAGCAAACTGATAAACATTAAAGTGATGGGATGTCATCGAATCCAAACCATTTAGGGAAACATTGTGGACATTGAAGGGGTCAATGTTGTTATTTGTATGCCAAGCTCAACCTTTTTAGGTGAACTTGTTGGACTCTAAGGGATCCTATATACTTTCTACTCTAATCCAAACCATTTTGACAGAGGTGTTGGACACGGAAGGGGCCATACTTACTATTTCCATTCCAATCTTAGCCATTATGGGAAAAGGGTTGGACACTGAGGTGATGAGATTTACTGATCCCTCTCCAATCTAAATAACTTTGAGAAATGTGTTGGACACTTACAGGATGACAAGTATTATTCCAACTGCAATTTAACCATTTTGGGGACGATATTTGACACTGAAGGGTCAGATGTGCTATTCTGACTATTGGAACAGTTCCGATGTTGGACAGACCGGAGTCCGCCCGACATCGGACAGGAACTGGTACCGAACAACCTATTGTCGTTGGTTCCAGATCTGCAAGTAGGATGCGACCGAACCCTGTTCAGTCTCAATCCTATACAGAGTGGAATGCATGCTCTCATTGTTAATTGCAGAGGTGCAGTTCATCCCTGCAAAACAGTGCTGCCTCCTAGTTTGCGATTCAGTGGCCTTGCACCCATGGGGGCACTCGTGGGGGCCACCAAAGACAGTTTCCCCCACTGCCTTTCTGTGCCAGAAAGACTGGCACAAAAAGGCAGTGGTAAACTGCCATCATACTCCCTTGGCCGGAAAGAGGCGGCTGGGGGAGTACTGAATGGTTTCTGGATGGCGCACGGGCTCTACTAGACCGTCACGCTTCACCAGGAAAAAACAAGTCAGATTCCTTTCTGACCGAGCCCATCAGAATGGCTTGGTTGGGAAGGAATGCGAACAGCACATTCTTAGGTGGACTGGAGGGCTTTAACCAACGGTCGGAGCCCTACCTGCCTGCATGGGACTCGGCCCCTAAGAAATGTGTAACATTTCTCTAAATATTGTACTTAACAATAAATACACAGCAAAACGAATTAAAATACAAACAAAATATAAATGTCGAAAGAGACATGTATATAACTTATTTTCTGATACAAGACAAAATCCCCCAAAATACAATGAAAAGATACATTTCTAGAATACATTATTTTGGAAAATTTGAAAATCCTACCTGAGTGCAATAGCGTCCTTTTCAAGGATTGTTGCTTTTGTGGAATATCTATAAATATATATATATATATATATATATATATATAAAGCTCTAAACACCAGCCGGTCTGCCCATTCAGGGCGTATATGTGGAAGAAGGACTATTTGACTACTGGTGCCCATCACGGGCGGGATAACTCGTGCATTCCCCAAGTAATTTATTGTGGGACTTGCGTATTTGTTTACTGATTGTACATACATTTGTATATGTTTAACCACACAATGTTGCACTTTGGTTATTCACCACTCCATCCAAAGATGGCCGATCCATTAGTCATTTTGTATTAGTCCTTTTTTGCTTTCTAACTTAATTGCGGAAGTAAGATATTTGATTTAAATGAGTTGAGCACCTCCGCTCTTTGCATATCTTGACGAAGCCCTCTGGCGAAACGCGTCGTATGCTGTGAAGTTCCCGAATATAATCTACGTGGAACTACCCCCTATGTGTGCTGCTTTCTTTACGAACAGACGGTTCGTGGATGTTTGAAGCTGTGATAAATACAACTGGTACACCCCCGTTTGGCCTGCACCCGCTCACGTGTGCAACCGGCTGGTGTTTAGAGCTTTAGATTTGGATTACCGGCTGCACCGAGTTTGTCTGTTATTTGCACCGCATTGCCCAGACCCCGAAGATACTGCCGTGAGAGAGGATTGTACTCGCATCATCCAGGCGTTTCTGTATCACTCGGGTAAGGCGCGGTGAGCGCTAATCTGACTCTTCCATCATTGTTGGGCGCTAGCATTTAACTCCGAGCGAAGGGGGAAACAGCTTGTTCTATATTGGTAGTCGCGGCTGCACTACCTTTTACAATGTTCAGCGAGGCAGAGAGAAGAGAGGCAGAACTTGGGATGTTTAAAAATAAGAAAAAACCAGATGGGACACAAAAGGCAGGCACTAGTCAAGCTGGAGGAGGCTGCACTACTCTGAACTCGAAATTGGCCACTTTGGAACGGCTCTATGAAAGAGAGATCAGAAAGTGGTGGGAGGCAACATCATTGCAAAACTACATCGATGTTGACCGCGTCCCTCGTGGATTGAGAATATATACCATCCCAGCATATGAGAACCCGGACCCCAAATTACTGGATGCCTGGGCAGAACATACAGCGGCATCCTGCAAAGGTAGTCTGGAAATACTAGTTCGCTTTGCCTGGAGTGATCGAGATAAAGCTCTGGCACAGATCAAGGAGCTGGAGGATGAGTTACTAAAGGAAGAGGACCAGACTGGCTTGGGAGAAAAACGTGAACTAATCAAAAAACGTCTGAAAAAATATGAACAAAAAATCAAACAACGCAAAGAAGAGAAATTTGATAGAGATGAAAATGATTATAAAATGGGAAGAGTGTTAACCTTTGCCAAGAAATATGATCACACTAGGAAACAACTGAAGAAAAAGGCAAGCGGTCCAAACACTGTGGTTCGCCACCAGTAACACGCAGCATGAAGAACTATCTAAAGAAAAAGAACTAAGTTTGAACCCAGAACACACCATAAAATCTGATAATCTGACCATCATCAATTTAACAGACAAAGTACTTACCACCGAAGAAAATTCCATACTTCAATTGGGCTTATCCTTCTGCCCACAAAGGAACTTTGAATTTGCGCAGACTCGGATTGATATTTTTAAGTTCACGAGAAAATTGAAACTCCACAAATTTTTCAAATTAAAACCGCACATTGAGAGCGCTGGGTCTGGGAGCGAAAGTGCCACTGGAAGCCTTAGATGCCGTGATCTAGGGGGTCTTCGAGCTATGGAGAGCCTCGATCAAGAGATCAACCTTGGCCAGGTAGGCGAAGTTACCAACACTCAGATACTGGCCACTTCCAACGTCCAACAAAAAGGAGGTTGTAGTAAATTTAAACCGGCATCTATGTTCATGCCCATTATGAGCACTGACGCTATTGACATCTTCTCGGACGCCATCCTGAGAGATCTTACCAGACTACGCAAAGTGAAACATTATACTTCGTCCAACGACAATTTCACCAAGCAACAGCAAATTGCTCTAAAAACGTTGCGCACAGATTCAGGCTTGGTCTGCAAACCCTCTGACAAAGGGGGTAATATTGTGCTCCTCACTACTGCGCAATATGAAAATGAGGCCATACGACTGTTGGGAGACACGGAAACCTACACTATTGTGAGTGAAAAAGACTACAATCGAAGCGTGGGTGAGTACCACGATATGATATCCAAATGGTACAATACGAACATGCTCAGTACAGATGAATACTTATTTCTGCGCTGTCTTAGTCCAGTGATTCCCACTTTCTATCACCTTCCCAAGGTGCACAAAGACATACTCAATCCACCGGGAAGGCCAATAGTTGCTTCCAATGGTAGCCTCACCGAAAATCTCTCCATTTATGTGGACTCGTTCCTCTCTCCATTGGTCATGTCATTGCCCTCATATCTTAGAGACACTAAGCATTTTTTGACACTTATGGACAATGGGGCCGATTCACAGAACTAACTTAAGACAAAATCCTAAACTTACTACTTTTGGTATTCACAGAAGTTAGGATTTTGTCTTAAGTTTGTCTTAAGACAAACTTAAGACAGAATCCTAACTTAAGTCTGTCTGAGGTCTGTCTTAAGTCTGTCTTAAGTTTGTCTTAAGACAAACTTAAGACAAAATCCTAACTTCTGTGAATACCAAAAGTAGTAAGGTTAGGATTTTGTCTTAAGTTAGTTCTGTGAATCGGGCCCAATATTGTTTGGAAAGATACTTACTGCATGATGGTACTAGACATCGCCAGTCTATACACGTGTATAGCACATGACGATGGTTTGAGATCGATGGCCAGCTTTCTGGATCGACGTCCTATACGTTACTATGAACACAATAAGCTGTTGTTCGATTTCATGAATTTTAGTCTGAAAAATAAAATTTTTCTTTTCAGCAAACAGCTATACAGGCAGATCTCTGGGGTTGCCATGGGAGCTTGCTCTGCTCCAAGTTTCGCCAACCTCTTTGTAGGTTGGTGGGAGGAGCAGGCTCCATGGAAAATCACCAATCCAGAGTGGAACAACAGCATTATAGGATGGCATCGTTATATAGACGATCTTTTTATCATCCTTGACAGTCCTATAGAAACTGCTAGTGTGTTCATAGACGTACTCAATAACAATGACATGAATTTAAAATTCTCAGGTCATATAAGTAGGACTTCAGTCAACTACCTCGATCTCACTGTATACATAGATGACAAAGGAATGATGCAAACCAAATTATTCAGGAAAGAGACGGCAGGGAATTCCACCCTCTTTGCCACAAGTAGCCATCCACGCCAACTAGTTGAAAGTATCCCTTATGGAGAACTTTTGAGGCTCAGGCGTAACAATTCCAACGATGATGATTTCAAGAAGGCAGCGGAGGCTAGTCTTCAAAGATTCAGGATAAGGGGCTATAGTGAGAAGGTACTAGCTAGTGCTTATGACAGAGCTAACAAGATACAGAGAAAAGCTTTGTTAGAACCTAAGAAAACTGTCAAATCCAACAATGGGGCATTCCGCCTCATCACTACCTTTTCACGTAATGCAGGGCAAGTCAAAAAGATACTTAAAAAGAACTGGAATATTTTAATGTCCGACAACGTCATTAAAGTAGACTTGCCAAGTAATCCTTTGGTGACCTTAAGGAAGGCCAGATCGCTTAGAGACCAGTTGGTCTCCAGTCACTATATTGCTCCTGAAAATACCCCCAAATTTCCTGCACTGAATGGTTTCTATCCTTGTGGCCGGTGCAAGGCCTGTAAACACAGCAAGCGGACGCTTGCCTTTAAAGTTCCAGGTCTTTCCACACCGAAAAAAGATTACTAAATTCCTGACGTGCTCCACAGCATATGTCATTTACTGTCTCACTTGCCCTTGTGGCTCTAACTATATCGGCAGTACCACCAATGCCGTTAAATTGAGAATATTAGAGCACATGCGTGCCATTGCCAAAAAAGATGTCACCTACCCCGTAGCGAGGCACTTCGAAAAGATACACAATAGTAACAGGGATCTGTTATCATATTTTTGTCTCGATAGTGTACCAGCTAACACTAGGGGTGGCGACCGCCTTCTTAAGCTCAGAAGGCTAGAGTCCAGATAAATAATTGACCTGCAGAGAAAACACCCGAATGGCCTCAATATGCATGAAGAACTTTCAGTTCATTTGGGTTAAGTCTCTTGCATTCCCATTTATGATGGACGTTCATGTTGGCATAGCACTGTATTTTTGATTGGTATCTTTCTGTATATGTATTTAGAACTTCTGGTTTTAGGAAATGTCAATCGTATTTTGTATTTATAACTAGGTCTTACATCCCAGTCATTCTGTATACCATCGTACAGGTGGAGTACTTTGCCCACCCAGGGCTTTATTCATGTATTTTTATCTGGTGCGTTTATACACTATAGCAGGAGCTAAGATTCTGAAAGCCTATGAATTAGGAGTATCATTACTCGGGTTTTCGTATGCCATGACATTGTATCCATATGTTTTCACATGGTTTTATATTACTTAGCATTTGTTTTCATCTTGCCAGCACCTTTACATTAAGTTAACTTCACCTGTTCGACGGTCTGCCCATTCAGGGCGTATATGTGAAAGAAGGACTATTGGACTACTGGTGCCCATCACGGGCGGGATAACTCGTGCATTCCCCAAGTAATTTATTGTGGGACTTGCGTATTTGTTTAATGATTGTACATACATTTGTATATGTTTAACCACACAATGTTGCACTTTGGTTATTCACCACTCCATCCAAAGATGGGCGATCCATTAGTCATTTTGTATTAGTCCTTTTTTGCTTTCTAACTTAATTGCGGAAGTAAGATATTTGATTTAAATGAGTTGAGCGCCTCCGCTCTTTGCATATCTTGACGAAGCCCTCTGGCGAAACGCGTCGTATGCTGTGAAGTTCCCGAATATAATCTACGTGGAACTACCCCCTGTGTGTGCTGCTTTCTTTACGAACAGACGGTTCGTGGATGTTTGAAGCTGTGATATATATATATATATATATATATGCAAATCCAACTTGTCGGAAAACTGCTTCGCCGCATCGACCGGTACGTAGACTTCAAAAATTAGCCAGTCAGACTTAGAGTTGTAGTCTTAAATATTTATTCGATTGTGGTGCAAGTCATCAGACGCGTTTCGGACTTCACGTCCTTGCTCACTGATGGGGAGTGATAAGAGTAGCTGCTATTTAACAGTAATTGCAACACATGAAAGCGCGCCAAATTGATACATGCTAGTAAACATCAACAAAGGACCATATTAACTCATATGATCTTAAATTAGACTTTTTCAATGGTCGCCATTTTAACACTATACATACTCTATACATTATGTAGGTTATTTGTCATCTATCTTATGTGGCACGAGATAAGTGGAGCATAACATTGCAATATATCAACAAATTGTCACATATAAATGCATTGTGTTTTATAATCAATGTGATACATACATAATATTAATTTGGGACCCAAAAGAAAATACTCTTTGTTATCTGTGCAAATACTCGGGGTCCTTAACTGTTGCAATTTCATTTTTCACATATTGCTTTTTTACTATTACTGCTCAATGCAATTTTTAACACAGTTTACATGTTAGGGCTCAAACGAAAAACGTTCGTTAGTGTCTGTACAAATACTCAGAATCCCTGTTCCATGCAATGTTCTCTTTGGTTGTGTATAGTGCCACCGTCGATGTTTAGATATGTGTTGCATGTTGCTTCAGTAGCAGTACTCTAAAGTGCATAGATGTTAAGATAGGAACCCACAAAACAATGTGTGAGTCTCCTAAAAGTTTAGTGTGCAGTCTATGGGTTACATAGACGTGATGTGCAAAATAAAAAATGAAAAATAATAATAATAAAAGTATGACGTTAATATCGTGAACCGTTATACCTTTAATCTGCCTTTGAAAGTATTCTATACTTGTCATGGGGGTGAGGAGACTGTAATAGCATAAATAGATCTACTATATTACTTACTGGCTGTTGCCAGTAGGTAGTTATAGTTAGGACCTAGGGGTTCATTTTGATGGCGGAAGGACCGTCACCGCCGGGCCAACATTGGCGGTCCTTCCGCCATCACATGGTGATTTACCCACTGCCAAATTAGGATGGCGGTTAGTACCACGGCGGACGAAAAGTCAGTCCTCCGCTTTTCTGCTGGAAGCAATCGCACCGATTGCCTGGCAGACGGAGCAGGGACACTAATATGGTCATCTTCCATATTAGGATGTGGGTTTTAGGAGGCCTTTTCATGGTGGCGATGCTGCCATGGAAAGGCTGGTAGAGATTGGGCTTGGGGCCCGTTGCAGGCCTGCTGTGTGGGGGAAGTCGCTGCATTGTGGGGTACCCATGGTACCCCCTGCATTTCCATGCACCAAGTGGCAGGCATTCTCGTGGTGCAGGGAAACGCAGTGCATGCACCTTTATCATTGCGGACAATGCTGCCCAGGAAGCACCTCTCAGTGTGGCGGGGGCATTCTAATAGCAGTGGTGGGACCGCCGCATGTCTGGTAAGCCATCCCAAACACCGCTATTGTGGCGGCCGGACCAGGTTCGCCCGCCATCATAATGAGCCCCTAGTTTCTATAGGAAATTAATTTTTTGATCTGCCAATATCTTCGGCGCCGTTTGACGAATCTTTGTGAAATTTCAAAACTAATGGGGCACTCCAGTCAGCTACTGTCTTGAAAGTTTTGGGGTGATACGTCAAGCAGGGACCGAGAAAAATGGGGTCCCCAAATGTGCTTTCTCCATTTTTCTGGAAGAGGCTACAGCCCTAACTGCTGAACGGAATTACACCAAATTTGGCAAAAAGGTAGCTCTTGGTTCAGAAAGCACTCTTTTTATTAAATGGTGTAATCCGTTCAGTAGTTTATGAGAAATATAAAAATATAAATATATTGATATCTGCTGACTGAGGTTGATCCGCAACCCTCCCGATCACTAGCTGACTTCTGATTGGCTGGCAACACTTTAAATAAGGAAGTGTTGGCAGATAAGGGGGCAGGGAAGAAACACCCTGACCCACTCGGCCTGCTCAGGGGGGTCCCACAGGGACCACCAGGGCCAAAAAAAGCATTTAAAATTATTAAAAAAGAATCAGCGGGATTCACAAACGGTGCCCGAATCCCTCTTAAAAAAAATAAAAAAAATAAGCAGAGTCTCCTGTGCTTCATTGTTTTTAAGCCCCGAGTGAGCAGGTCCCATGGGCAATGTATGATTGTTATGCAGGGAGCCCCTCACCCCCAGGGACTGCTACCTCCCTAGGGCTTTTCTTAAAAAATGCTTTCCCACTCTGTCCCGTGGACCGCCATCACCCTGGGGCATTGCATAATTATGAGCCGGGGCCTCACGGCCCCCCAAGCCCTGGGGATTACCATGTTTCCGGGGCTTAAATATCATTGAAGAAAGTGTGGGGGGCTCCTGCTCCTCCCCACAGTGCCTTAGGGGCCACCACCTGCCCAGGGCAAACTTTAATTAAGGTTGGTCCCGGGGACCACCACCTCCCTTGGGCTTTATGATGGGAGGGGGGCCGCCTAGCCCCACTCCTGGAGCCCCATATGGCCTGGGGACTGCCACCCCCCCAGGGCCGGCTCCAGCAATCTCCTGGGGTACCCATCCCCGGGACATTGCATTTTGCTATGGCAGGGCGGGAGCATGGCTCCGGCCCTGCCATAACAAACACTGTTTTACTTCGTGAAAGCAAGAGCAGAAAACCTACTGTTGCATCCACAAGGTAATGCCCCAGGGGATGGGGCCCCTGGGGCCAATAATGGAATCTGGAGGGGGGCGACATGGCCCACCTCCTTTAAATCATTTTTTTCCAAAACATACAAATATGTGGCATTGTCCTGGGAGATGGGGTCCCCAGGGCCAAAATCGGCCTCGGGACAGGGGCCGCACAGCCCCCTTCCAGTTTTAAAACAATATGTCACAGGCCCTGGGGATGGGGGCCCTAGGACCCACACAATATCGAGAAAAGGGGAACCACACAGCCCTCTTTTATCAAACAAAATAAAAAAAAGAGCTGGTATCTTGCCGGAGACCCCTTCCCCTCTCTGCACCACTCTGCAAATGCACCTTCTGGTGCGTTCTGGTGTGGGGGATAAGTCCCCTAGAATCTTAAGGGTCCTTGGGGTCAATAAACCCACCAGGTACCTCCAGTAAGCCCCACACTGTTGGATTGCTGAGAGGTGGTCCGAGGCCATGCCCCTTTTTACACTACTCCGCAAACGCGTCTCTTGTCTCACTGCTGGTGGGGCGATGAAGTTCTCTTGTGTCCTGAGGACCTCAGGACTAAATTGGACTTCATCCTCCGTGAGGCAGTGTGCCAGGAGGTGCATCTGCAAAATGTTGTAAAAATGGGGCGTGACCTCAGAACACTCAGCAATGCAGCTGTGTGGGGCTTACTAGAGATAACAGGAGGGCTAGTTGTCCACCAAGCATCCTCAGGAAGCAAGGAGACATCATCCACGACCAAGAACACGCCAGGAGCATGTTTGCAGAGTGGTGCAGGAAGGTGGTGTGGCCTGTGTCCACCTCTCAGCAATCCTACTATCTGGGGCTTTCTGGAGGGTCAGGTAGGCCCAGCTGGCCCCTAAGGTCCTCCAGCATCGAAGGGGATTTTAATACCCATCCAAGAGCATGCCAGGGAGCGCATTTGCAATTGGTGAGCAAAGGGGGCATCGCCTGCTATGAGAACATACCAATGCTGATGTGTGGGACTTACTGGAGGTAATAGGAGGGGTATATGGCTCCAAGAACATCCTTGGGGCCAACTACCCCTCCTGTTGCCTCCAGTAAGTCACACACAGTAGTATTGGTAGGAGGTCTTTGGAGGCCATGACCCCTTTTTCTCCACCATTATGCAAATGCACCTCCTGGCTCACTACGGGTTGGGAGATGAAGTCCACTTTACTCCTGAGGGACTCTGCCGACCAAGACGCCCCCTGGTACTTCGTGTAAGGCCTATGCAGCAGAATTCTTGAGAGCTGGTCGGAGGCCCAGCCTCCTTTCTGCACCACTCTGCAATGCCACTACTACATTATAGTTATAAATTAGCATTTAAAAATCCTTCAACATTCACAGAAAAAACCATAGGTTTCAGGGACGTTATAGTTAGTAATTAGCATTTACAAAACCTTTGAAATTCAAATGAAAAATACATAGTTTTTAGGCACATTATAGTTTGTAATTATCATTCAAAAAACCCTTGAAATTCAGTGACAAACCATAGGTTTCAGAGATGTTATAGTTAGTAATTGGCATTTAAAAAACCTTTAAAATTCAAAGAAAAAATCAGTGGTTTCGGGGATATTATAGTTAGTTGGACATTTCACTCACAAAAAAACAGAGAAATTCAGAATTTATAGTTAGTTGACCTAACCAGAACTCCCCCCCAATGCACTGCTGATGACATCACGTATTACATCATTCATGACATGGTCAGTGACATCACTCATGACATCACTTATGACATCTTAAATGATATCACTGATGACATCATCCTCTTAATATATGATGCACCTCCTCACACCCTAATATAACCTCTCATACACCTACTTTAAAATACATACTACCATTCTCAAAACCATAAACACACCAATCCAGTTGGCACATACCCATTCACTGATTCATAGATCTACACACACATCCACTCACCCATACAGTCACTCACACATGCAGTCACTCATCAATACTGCCACTGATATATGCACTCATACACTTATACAGATACTCACACATCGCCACTCACCCATAGAGTTACTCACACCTAGTCAGTCACTCAAAGGATCAATCACAGTGCCATTTACTCGCCTATACAGTTATATACACACCACCTCACTTATTCAAACAGATACTAACACATACTTACTCTCCTATACAATCACTGACACAAGTACACACTCATCCATACAGCCTCTATCACAATCACTCATTCTCATATATAGTCACTTATATACTCCAACATTCACATATACTACCTTCCACATATGTAGTTACTCACACATACACCACTGAGACATCCATTCACTCATCAACACAGCCATTTGCACACTTACACACCCATACATCCCCTTGCAGATGCACTCATGAACCATACACCCACTGAATCACCCACTCACACATCCATGCAGGGAGCCACACACACCCCCACCCACCCACACAGACACTCAGGCACCCTTACAGGTAATCAGACAACCAATCATTAACCCATATAGACACTCATGTAGCTGCTCACCAACCCATGCATCCACTTACACACCAACTGACAGAAAGAAAAAGACATTCACAGATTAATCATTCACCCATGCATTCACTAAGACACGTTTAATCACTCACTTAAACAGTCAGTCACACACTCACTAAATCATCCATTCAGAGACTCATACACCCACTGTTTCTCCAATAAACCTTGGCATATATATACAGATATATATTACCTACTGGCGGTCACCAGTATGTAGTTATAGTAAGGATCTAGTTACCATAGGAAAATCGCAAAATTCTATTCCCAATAACTTTGGTGCCGATTGCCAAAAATGTCAAAACTTATGGCCCGCTCGTGTCCGCGCCTATCTTGAAAGTTTTGGGGTTATTCGGCAAGAGGGGGCTGAAAAAAAGGGGGTCCCAAGATGTGTTTTTCCCATGCAATTTCCCATAGGAAACCTTAGCCGCAGCTACAACCTGAACTGCTGAACGGAGTTACACCAGATTTGGCAAAAAGGTAGCCCTTAGTTCAGAAAGAACTCTTTTTGTTAAATGGTGTAAATCCGTTCAGTAGTTCCTGAGAAATTTGAAAAAGAAAAAATGTTGATATCTGGGCGGAGCCCAACCACACATGTAATCGGGAGATCTGATTGGCTGTCAGCACTTAATCCTGGAATTGCTGGCAGGCATCTTGGGACCAATCTACATGATAGCCCCCCATTGAATTTAGTTACATTGGAATTCATTTGTTGATGGTACCATACTAGTTTCAGGAATTGTGTTGTGTTCCAAGGTGATTTTGCCCTGTGAAAAACCTGCTGAGATATCATGAATCATGTTTGAGAGAAAACTATTTTCACATGCTGTCCCATAGAGCTTTGGAAGGTGCTCCAGAAGCTAAAGTGAGAGCATATTTTCTGTAAATTCACGTTATCTTTCTCAGTCATGTAAGAATGAAGTCTGACATTCTCAGTAAAGCATGACTGTCAGTTGATTCCTTTGTGTTCTACAGCAGCTTTCCAGAGTGTTCTAAAGAACAACTAGAGCGGTAACAGCCTTACTTATGACAAAAGTATGGTGCACCTGAAGTCACCTTGATTGGAATAAACTGGTAACACCTAAAACATTTCATTTAAAAAGGAGCACAATGATGGGCTTCATTTTGTCATAGTAATTAGGGTTAGTGCTGTAGAAATAAATATTAAGACATGTTTCAAGTGTGATCGCAGATATTTTCCTGTTATACTTCAACAGGAGCAGTCTGTCAGTTGATGCCTTTGTGTGCTACTGCAGTTTCCCAGAGTGTTCGAAAGAACAACTAGAGTGCTAACAGTCTAACTTATGACAAAATTATGAAACACCTGAAGCCACCTTGATTGGGATAAACTGGTAACTCTGAAAACATTTAAGTTAAAAAGGAACACAATGAGGGGGTTCATTTAGTCATAAAAATTATGGTTCGTACTGTAGAAAGAAAAACTAGGACATGTTTTAGGTGAGATCTCAAATATCTTCCTGTTATATTTCAACAGGAGCAGCCTGTCAGTTGATGCCTTTGTGTTCTACTGCAGCTTCCCAGAGTGTTCTAAAGAACAACTAGAGAGCTAACAATCTTAATTATGACAAAATTATGGCACACCTGAAGCCATCTTGATTGGAATAAACTGATAACATTTAAAAGATTTAATTTAAAAAGGAACAACATGAGGGGTTTCATTTTGCCATAGAAATTATGGTTAGTGCTGCAGAAAGATATAGGGCATGTTTTAAGTGAGATCTCAAATCCTCTTCTATTTCATTAGAATATTCTGACATGCAGACTAAAAAATCACTTTCAATACCAGCAGTAGACTTCCAGTTAACTCCCTGGTGAACAGTAGCTTTACCACAGTGATCTAATGAACAACTAGAGTGCTAACTTTCTGAATTTATGGCAAGTGTGTGACACATATGAATGCCTTCTTGATGGAATCAAATTTAAAAACTGAAAGCTTTTCCTACTGATGAGACTGCAGTAAATGAGGAAATGATGGCCACTAGAGAAAAAAGAGCCCAAATGTAGACCAAATATCACCCAGATGTAGCCCACACATAGCCCAATGACAGAAGTGTACAACACACTTTTTATTTTTAGTTTTTCTGCAGTTTTATATAGTGCGGACTGGTCAGGTATTGGAGCGTTACATCTTACTTGGACCCCTTATTTAGTAGTTTTCACAAAGTACATGAGATTGATCATGTGAAACATTGAATTTACGATTCTGTTAACCTGAAGTTGCTCAGAAACGGGCTATGTAACACCCGTTTTTACCTACTGCTTTTAAATAATTCTCACTGTATTGTATTAGGGGAGAGGATTTACTGTTTTTATGTACACTTTTATGATCTGTGTTTCTAAATCAGATTGAATAAAGTTTAATGAATTCTATGATAGAACGGAGGCGAGAATTATGGATATATTTACTCACTTTATTTCCAGAGCAGTTCAAAGAAAATGTAAGACAACAATCATTAAACAAAAGACTACACAACCGATGAACCAATAGGGGGGTGGTCTCCAAGGCAACTATAGTCCAATCATATCACAGTCCATCGTATATAATATCGTGACGTCCCTTCCGCTTCCTCTTTCTTCACTGCTTGTCAGTTAAGTGCATTCCTTACATTCTTGGCTTAATCTGGTGTTGTTGCTGTTTGTATAGCCGTTTCCTGCGCACATTATTAGCATTATTGACTTTGTATCATTTTATTTTCCCGGCGCAGCAGGCTTTTGCCCGAGCTCGTTCTTTCCCTTGCAGTTTCTCCCGCAGTGCACTCTGCGTGCGGTGAGATCCTGTCAGGCATGTCTTGTCCGAGCGAGGCAGCTCCGTCAAGCGCTCCCGCTGGTCTTTACATGCATTTGGGAATCTGGTCACTCCTTTTAGCGTCCGCTTTGTTCCCGACCAACCCTCATCCATTTTAACACCGCTACGCAGTGATTTCCTGACACCGCCACGTTAGTGACCAGCGACACCTGGTGTGGTAATTGGTATTGTGCCTCAGTCTATTCTTATAACAGATTTGGGGGAAGCCCAGCTGTTGGAGCATCGGTAAGGATTTTAGGAGCATTTGTTCTGTGCTCACAGCGTCTGCTATCATATCTTCTACAGAAGACCATTTTTACTCCTCCTACCAGGTAGTGGAGGAGGAATGCCCCCCCAACTTCTCCCTCAAGCAGTGGATCAAGCCCTCTCTCTGGCTATTTCTAGGGTGCTGGCTCCTCTTAGAGATCAGGTTGTTAAGCTGGCGAAAAGCATCCCTGGAGTGTTCAGTGACCCAGATTTGGTGGTGGCGGGTCCCAGTAGCTCCCAGATGGAGAATAAAAGGGCTGTTAAGCATAGCGCAGAGCACTTGGAAGGATTTGATAAACTTTCAGAGACCTTTCTCAAGAATGCGCAAATGCTAAAACATGCACCCTGCCGTGAGGAGAAGGAGCATGGAGAAAATTGCAACGCTGTCACCACTATTGTGGACTCCAACGACTGGATTTCCTTAGAGGGAGAGGGTGTATTGGAAGACGATTTCTCCTCCAATGAGGATAAGAACTCGGGACGTCCCTGGCGTCCAGAGTTCCACTCCTCTCAGTCACCGGCTCGGAACGGCACCCACTCGGACAAGTTAGAGCCTACCCAAATTTACCATCATAGGTCGGCGGAGTGGACCCCTGACACCAAAGTGGCAGAGTATGTGGTGGGGAAAATCCATCAACCCCTTGAAAGGGAGGTCAGGAATAGGATGAGGGGAGAATGCCCCAGGCCCTCACTGAAGTGGAAGGTGGCACACACGCCTGAAATTGATGAGAAACGATGTACCTTTTTCTCCAAGTATTTGAGGGATGCCAAGAAAGGAATTGATAGGTTTTGGATGTGGTAGGGCCATTGGCCCAAATCTTTCAATTGGCAGAGCATTCAAAAGAGTCAGGATCCCCTTTGTCCACAGATATTGTGGCTGGTTGGGCGCACAACCCTAAACACAAAAACACTACCCCCTCTGCTACCCAAACTCCACTGCACTACCCTAAACACTACCACCAGCACAACACCCTACACTACCCAAAACATAACTGCACTACCCTAAACCCTAAAACACTACCACCAGCATGACTCCCTGCACTACCGAAAAACAACTGCACTACCCTAAACCCTAAATCTACCCCAGCACAATCCCCTACACTACACAAACACCACTGCACTACCCTAAACCCAAAAACACTACCCCTAGCACAACACCTTCACTACACAAACACCACTCCACTGCCTTAAACCCTAAAACACTACCCCCAGCACGGCCCCCTACACTACACAAATACCACTGCACTACCCTAAATCCTAAATCTCCCCCAGCATGACCCCCTACACTACACAAACACCACTGCACTACCATAAACCCTAAAACACAACCCAGCACGACTCCCTTTCTCTACCAAATAATTTGGGTCAAGGGCCCTACCACGTCCAAGACCTATAAATTCCTTTCTTTAGATCCTTCATATACTTGGAGAAAAAGGTACATAGTTTCTCATCAATTTCAGACGTGTGTGCCACCTTTCCCTTCAGTGAGGGCCTGGGGCATTCTCCACTCATCCTATTCCCGACCTTCCTTTCAAGGGGTTGATGGATTTTCCGCACCACATACTCTGCCACTTTGGCATCAGGTGTCCACTCCGCCGACCTAGGATGGTAAATTTTGGGTAGGCTCGAACATGTCCGAGTGGACACCGAGAGGAGTGGGACTGTGGACGCCAGGGACGCCCCCAGTCCTTATTCTCGTTGAAGGAGAAATCTTCCTCCGATACACACTCTCCCTCTAAGGGAAACCCAGAGAGAGGGCTTGGTACACTGCTGGTGGGAGAAGTTGGGGGACCATTCCGCCTCCACTTCCTGGTAGGAGAAGTAAAAATGGTCTTCTGGAGAAAACATGATAACAGAAGGTGTGAGCACAGAACAAATGCCCTTAAAATCCTTAAGCGGTACAAAAGGGGGTGGTGATGGACGGAGCATCTGAATCAATCAAACACTCACACCCAGTCAAAAGATCTGGGTTTAATCCATTACCGTTCTTTAGCCCACTCTGCCACCCCAGTTCCGACATGGTTATATGCAAATCAGTCTGACCCTGTGCCTCATGGGAACAGTCCAGCCCGAACTGCCAAGCCATGTCTTCCCTGGACCGGAAACAAGCTTCCGAGGGCCGATTTCTGGTATTCCAGCCGTCTTCAGCCCGGCTTGCTTAAATCCAGTGGCAAAGTGAGCAAGGGACTCACTTCTGAGCATACCCTGCCACACTTATGGCGGCCAAAAGCGGTACAAAAGGGAGTGGTGATGGACGGAGCATCTGAATCAATCAAACACTCACACCCAGTCAAAAGATCTGGGTTTAATCCATCACCGTTCTTTAGCCCACTCTGCCACCCCAGTTCCGACATGGCTATATGCAAATCAGTCTGACCCTGTGCCTCATGGGAACAGTCCAGCCCGAACTGCCAAGCCATGTCTTCCCTGGACCGGAAACAAGCTTCCGAGGGCCGATTTCTGGTATTCCAGCCGTCTTCAGCCCGGCTTGCTTAAATCCAGTGGCAAAGTGAGCAAGGGACTCACTTCTGAGCATACCCTGCCACACTTATGGCGGCCAAAAGCGGTACAAAAGGGAGTGGTGATGGACGGAGCATCTGAATCAATCAAACACTCACACCCAGTCAAAAGATCTGGGTTTAATCCATCACCGTTCTTTAGCCCACTCTGCCACCCCAGTTCCGACATGGCTATATGCAAATCAGTCTGACCCTGTGCCTCATGGGAACAGTCCAGCCCGAACTGCCAAGCCATGTCTTCCCTGGACCGGAAACAAGCTTCCGAGGGCCGATTTCTGGTATTCCAGCCGTCTTCAGCCCGGCTTGCTTAAATCCAGTGGCAAAGTGAGCAAGGGACTCACTTCTGAGCATACCCTGCCACACTTATGGCGGCCAAAAGCGGTACAAAAGGGAGTGGTGATGGATGGAGCATCTGAATCAATCAAACACTCACACCCAGTCAAAAGATCTGGGTTTAATCCATCACCGTTCTTTAGCCCACTCTGCCACCCCAGTTCCGACATGGCTATATGCAAATCAGTCTGACCCTGTGCCTCATTGGAACAGTCCAGCCCAAACTGCCAAGCCATGTCTTCCCTGGACCGGAAACAAGCTTCCGAGGACCGGTTTCTGGCATTCCAGCCGTCTTCAGCCCGGCTTGCTTGAATCCAGTGGCAAAGTGAGCAAGGGACTCACGTCTAAGCATACCCTGCCACACTTATGGCGGCCAAAAGTGGTACAAAAGGGGGTGGTGATGGACGGAGCATCTGAATCAATCAAACACTCACACCCAGTAAAAGGATCTGGGTTTAATCCATCACCGTTCTTTAGCCCACTCTGCCACCCCAGTTCCGACATGGCTATATGCACATCAGTCTGACCCTGTGCCTCATGGGAACAGTCCAGCCCGAACTGCCAAGCCATGTCTTCCCTGGACCGGAAACAAGCTTCCGAGGACCGGTTTCTGGCATTCCAGCCATCTTCAGCCGGCTAGCTTGAATCCAGTGGCAAAGTAAGCAAGGGACTCACGTCTGCGCATACCCTGCCACACTTATGGCCGCCAAAAGCGGTACAAAAGGGGGTGGTGATGGACAGAGCATCAGAATCAATCAAACACTCACAACCAGTCAAAAGACCTGGGTTTAATCCATCACCGTTCATTAGCCCACTCTGCCACCCCAGTTCCGACATGGCTATATGCAAATCAGTCTGACCCTGTGCCTCATGGAAACAGTCCAGCCCGAACTGCCAAGCCATGTCTTCCCTGGACCGGAAACAAGCTTCCGAGGACCGGTTTCTGGCATTCCAGCCGTCTTCAGTCCGGCTTGCTTGAATCCAGTGGCAAAGTGAGCAAGGGACTCACGTCTGAGCATACCCTGCCACACTTATGGTGGCTAAAAGCGGTACAAAAGGGGGTGGTGATGGACGCACCATCAGAATCAATCAAACACTCACACCCAGTCAAAAGATCTGGGTTTAATCCATCACCGTTCTTTAGCCCACTCCGCCACCCCAGTTCCGACATGGCTATATGCAAATCAGTCTGACCCTGTGCCTCATGGGAACAGTCCAGCCCGAACTGCCAAGCCATGTCTTCCCTGGACCGGAAACAAGCTTCCGAGGACCGGTTTCTGGCATTCCAGCAGTCTTCAGCCTGGCTTGCTTGAATCCAGTGGCAAAGTGAGCAAGGGACTCACGTCTGAGCATACCCTGCCACACTTATGGCGGCCAAAAGCGGTACAAAAGGAGGTGGTGATGGATTGTTCTGCATTCTGTCCAAAGACTGTGTTTTTTGCAATTTTCACCCCGAGTGGGCAGGGTATGCTCAGACGTGAGTCCCAGGCTCTCCACATCACTGGAGTCAAGCTATCCAGGCTGAAGAAGGCTGATAGCCAGAAAGCGGTCCTTGGATGCTTGATTCCGGTCTAGGAAAGACATGGTTTGGAAGTTCGGGCTGGACTGTTCCCATGAGGCACAGGGTCAAGGCTGATTTGCATATAGCCAGTGTCTGACCTAGGGTGGCGTGGAGTGCGAAAAAACGATGGATTTAGGCCCAGATCTTTGTACTGGGGTGAATGTAAGACATTGTTCTGCATTCTGTCCATCAACTGTGCTTTTTGCAATTTTCACCCCGAGTTGGCTGGGTATGCTCAGACGTGAGTCCCAGGCTCTTAACATCACTGGAGTCAAGCTATCCAGGCTGAAGAAGGCTGATAGCCAGAAACCGGTCCTTGGATGCTTGATTCCAGTCTAGGAAAGACATGGCTTGGTAGTTCAGGCTGGACTGTTCCCAAGAGGCACAGGGTCAAGGCTGATTTGCATATATGTGTTCATCAAGGTAGGAGGGATGAGGAAAAGTTAGTGTCCGTTTCTTTCCCCTGGGTATTTAGACAAGGTTAATAAAAAGTAAAAATGGACACTTGTTACACCTTCTAACCTTCGGTTTGAAGGATGAAGAGTACCCTCAAAAACTCAATGCAATAGGAGGTGCGGTATATTTGGTTCATCCGCCCCGCATTGTAGTTGTGGCAGTTATCATCGGGTTATCTTCTGTGTGTAAACTGCCAGCCTCAGCCCGAGGCACCTCTGGGTTATTTGGTGCAGTGTCCAGAGATATGAGGGTTTCCCCACTGTACACAGTGCAAAGAAAAAAGTGAAAAAGTGATGTGCAAAAAATTGATTTTAAAAAAGGGGAAATGGCCCCGTGGTTTTATTGAGGGGTATATTTCCACTATAGTTAAAAAGGAGATGTACTCTGTATAGACCGAGTTACTGGGTCTATAAGTATTTGTAAAAAAACGTCGACATGTTTCAGCTCCTTATGCCCTAGGGTCTATGGAGCTTTCGTCAGGACTTGTACAAACAAAAAACAATGAACATAGAGGTTATACTCACACTATTTGTGCGGTATTAGATTCGCATTTTTCAATTTCTGCAAAAATAGTTACATGTTAGTATACATATTTGTGGTCACAGTACAGTTACTTTGCATGGGGGAACCGGTGGATGAGCATTGTCCTATTGTGGAACCAGTTAATCATGCACTACTTTCAGGGCAGGGTAACAATGGGGAGGGTTTCAGTTTTTACAAATGATAGAGAGATTTCGAATTTCTAGGCAGGTATTTCTGAGTTGTGAATCATTAGGGGTAGATATTATCCTTTAGGTGTACAGAATTTCATTTCACAGTATAGTACAGTTTTATAGTTTGTATGGTATGATGTGTATATTAACCATTACAAAGTATGGCTTGGTAACATGCCATAGTTAATGGATATAATAAATAGAAGCAGCATAGTATGTGTTGAAAAGAGCAATGCGTTTAAGTTTTATCCCTCGTTGTGCCAAGCTGTTTGAATAAATACTGCTGGGTAATCTTTAAAACTGCTCGGTAAAGCGCTGTGCAGAGCGTAGCATAATAAAGCGTTTGAGGACAAATAATTCTGCCTTAGTAAATTACACGTTTGCCACTGCGGAGAAGTTTCGCTATTAAGACCAGCACAAGGCTGTTTGATTAATTTAAGGCTTGTTCAGTAAGGCGCTAGGCGCTGGACATTAGCGTGCAAAGTAATGTGTTTCAGGATCATGCGTCCTACCTTAATGAATTGAGCGCTTTGCTGCCTCGGGGGAATTCGCTTTTTTGTAGAAAGCACAGAGCTGTTTAAAGGAAGGCGAGAGGAGTTTTTAAAAGAGCGCGGCTTAAGAAATAAATCTTACCGATATTGCAGTTCTCCTTCAGTCGCCATTACCCGCGTGTGGGAGGTGTCCCGACTTGTGCTGACTCTGCCCCCGGATACCAATGGTGTTCCGGCAGCTCAGTTTTAAAGGGGCATGTTGCAGAATTGCAGTCTGTTTAAAGGGGACACATTACTCACGCATTGTAGGTTTTCAAAAATACACATATATTGCTGATAGGTTATCAAAGGTGCACATATATTGCTGTACTCGTTTTTGGCTGAATTGGTAATCAGTTTTAAGATCAGAACAGAAGGATACAGGGATATGTTTCTTATTTTGGGTGAGTAGTTTAGACAGGATGCCATTTCGCTAAATGTTAATATTTATCGAGCAAAATGATGCCAAGTGATGTCATCATTTAAACCATATTCACAAGTACGTAATCGGTCAACCCACCGCTGTTCTTTTTCATACAGCACCCTTTCTGCATTATTTGTTTTGTCGGTCAACATCTCAATTACTGTCCAATGTATATCGTCACAGGAATGATTCATTTCTATAAAATGTGAACACATTTTGGTGGTATTTTTCTTCAGCCTGATGTTACTTTTGTGTTCGCTGATTCTTGTTTTAATTTTGCGACATGTCATCCCTATGTACTGTTTTTTGCATATAGCCAGTGTCTGACCTAGGGTGGTGTGGAGTGCAAAAAAACGATGGATTTAGGCCCAGATCTTTGTACTGGGGTGAATGTAAGACATTGTTCTGCATTCTGTCCATCAACTGTGTTTTTTGCTATTTTCACCCCGAGTGGGCTGGGTATGCTCAGACGTGAGTCCCAGGCTCTCCACATCACTGGAGTCAAGCTATCCAGGCTGAAGAAGGCTGATAGCCAGAAACCGGTCCTTGGATGATTGATTCTGGTCTAGGAAAGACATGGCTTGGTAGGTCGGGCTGGACTGTTCCCATGAGGCACCGGGTCAAGGCTGATTTGCATATAGCCAGTATCTGACCAAGGGTGGTGTGGAGTGCAAACAAACAATGGATTTAGGCACAGATCTTTGTACTGGGGTGAATGTAGGACATTGTTCTGCATTCTGTCTATCAACTGTGTTTTGTGCTTAAAATCCTTAAGGCAGTCCCCTCGCTGGTGCTCCAACAGCTGGGCTTTCCCCGAAGCTGTAATAAGAATAGACTGAGGCACAATACCAATTATCACCACCAGGTGGCGCTGGTCACTAATGTGGCCATGTGGGGAAATCACAGCGTAGCAGTGTCAAAATTAGGCGAGGGTTGGTCGGGAATCAAGCGGACATTAAAGGAGTGACAGGATTCCCAAACACGTGCAAAGACCAGTGGGAGCGCTCAGCTGAGCTGCCTCGCTCTGAACAGACACGCCTGACAGGATCTCACCACTCACAGAAACTGCGAGGGGAAGAACACGCTCGGTCAAGTGCCTGCTGCGCAGGGAATAAAGCACAAGAAACCGCTTTACAAACAGCAACAACGTCAGATTAAGCCATGAATGTAAGGAATGCACTTAACTGACAAGCAGTGAAGAAAGAGGAAGCGGAAGGGACGTCACAACATTATATACGATGGACTGTGATATGACTGGACTATAGTTGCTTTGGAGACTAACCCCTAATGGTTCATGGGTTGTGTAGTGTTTTGTTTAATGATTGTTGTGTTACGTTTTCTTTAAACTGCATACAAATAAAATGAGGAAAGATATGCACAATCCTCGCCTCTGTCCTGCCATAGAATTCATTAAACTTTATTCGATCTGATTTAGAAACATAGATCATAAAAGTGTGCAGAAAAACAGTAGATCCTCTTTTCTAACACAGTACAGTGAGAATTCATTTAAACCAGTCGGTAGAAATGGGTGTTACAAAGCCCGGATCAGAGCAACTTCAGGTTAATAGAATCGTAAAGTGCAATGTTTCACAAGATCAATCCCATGTACTTCGTGCAAAATACGCAATAATGGGTCCAAGTAAGATGTAACACTCCAATACCTGACCAGTCTGCACTCTATGAAACTGCAGAAAAACTAACATTAAAAGGTATTTTGCATACTTCTGTCATTGAGCTATATGTGGGCTACATCTGGGTGATATGTGTGATACATTTGAGCTCTTTTTTCTCTGGTGGCCATCTGGGGAGACTTATTTGTTATGAAGTTTCCTAATTTCATCATTTACTGCAGTCTCCTCAGTAGGAAATGCTTTCAGTTTTTTACTTTGATTCCATCAAGAAGGCATTCAGATGTGTTACACATTTGCCATGAATTCAGAATGTTGTTCATTAGATCACTGTAGTAAAGCTACTGCTCACCAGGGAGTTAACTGGAAGTCTACTGTTGGTATTGAAAGTGATTGTTTCAGTCTGCATGTCACAATTTTCTAATGAAATAGAAGAGGGTTTGAGATCTCACTTAAAACATGTTCTACATTTTTTCCTGCAGCACTAACCATAATTTCTATGGCAAAATTAACCTCCACATTTTGTTCCTTTTTAAATTAAATGTTTTAAGAGTTACCCATTTATTCCAATCAAGATGTCTTCAGCTGTGCCATTATTTTGTCATAAGTAACACTTAGCTCTCTAGTTGTTCTTTAGAACACTCTGCGAAGCTGTAGTGGAACACAAAGGCATCAACTGACAGGCTGCTCCTGTTGAAAAGTAACAGGACAATATTTGAGATCTCACTTAAAACATGTCCTAATTTTTCTTTCTACAGCACTAACCATAATTTCTATGACAACATTGTAGTGTGACAACACGACAGGAAAAGATGTGTTGTCAAATAAGGATTTATTATAGGTACAAGGGCCCGCAGAGAGCGGGAATAAAAGTAATCACAACGGGAGTCAGCTGTCATCTGTCACACAGATGACAGTGACGTCACATAAATAACATCTGAACATTCCAAGTGACGCTACCTAATGGAAATAGAAAACATACTGAGACACATGTCTAACAATCCCCCAGGACAAGATATAACGAGTACAACATCTCCTTTTCCTCCATGAAAACAACAAAGATTACTCCATAACATAGTCCTTAAACCTTGTCGGCAAACTGATAACTCTGCCCACCCTGGAAGACAATCCCCCAGTGTGATTGATTTCTGTGTCTTTCGCTCCTGTAACAGTGGAACCAAACACCTCAGCATTGTTTTCTAGCACAGAGTCCTCTTGAGCCAGAACGGTATCCCCACTGCCAACAGAACAACTTCTTGGACTGTCTCTCAATGCAAATGAACTCTCATGACTGACGCTGGATTGCAACAGTTCTGTGCCTCTCGACATGTCGTCCCATTCCAGCACACTTTCATTAAGACTAGTATCTCCTTCTTCCCTATTCTTCATTATGATTTCTTCTTGCCCATGTTTGAGTCTTACTACATCATCTTTACTACGCCACCCTTCTCCTTCAATGTAAACAGCACCTCCTGACGCTCTGCCAATTTTCATGGGTTTGCTAAGCCTAGATTCTCCTTTACTCACCAACCCAGGCTTCTTTACTAGCACCCAGTCTCCAGGTGCTATGCCCTTGTCTTTTGCTCTATTCACCATATCAGAATACACTTTGTTCTTCACTTGTTTATTCTCTATGTTCTCCTTCACTTTAAGTTCTGTATCACACACCTTTCTCACTTCCATAGTTGTTCCTTTCCACCCATTCAATTTTGGCGTCAAGATATTATTACATGCTCTTCCTCTCATCAAGAAAAATGGTGTATAGCCTGTGGCTTCCTTTGGTGTGTTATTATATGCATTAATCTTTACTTTAATGAATTCTTTTACATCCATATTATTTGCAATGGCCATTTGAATTCCTTCTTTGAAGAATCTGTTTATTCTCTCTACTTGACCTTTGCTCTTTGAACTGTATAGGGGTGTTTTTTCTTGTATGATTCCTCTCTTCTCCAAAAACTCAACCATTACTCGTGATATCAGTTGTGATCCATTATCTGACACCATGATCTTGGGCTGTCCCTCACTCTCAAATACCTTTTCGAGGAATTTTATGACTACTTCTGTTGTCACCCCACTCACAAACTTGTAGCACACCCACTTGGTATAGTAGTCCAACTCTCCAATGCTTCTCAGATTTTAAGCATTTTTCGCATTTGTCCACATAACTCCTGATTTCGCTGTCCACACCCGGCCACCAGTAATGCATCCTCAG
This sequence comes from Lissotriton vulgaris, assembly GCF_964263255.1. Taxonomy (NCBI): domain Eukaryota; kingdom Metazoa; phylum Chordata; class Amphibia; order Caudata; family Salamandridae; genus Lissotriton; species Lissotriton vulgaris. The sequence continues at coordinate 210,748,314 of NC_141691.1, forward strand.
TATTTTTATAGTGGCCGTGGTGCCAGGATGCCCTCTGTGAGCCATCTTGATGATTTTTTGTCTGAGTTCAAATGGTGGAACAAAAACTTCACCCCTTTTCAAGTAGCCATTCTCTAGTGTAAGTTCATCATTTACCTGTTGGTAAGATCTCAGTTCATTCGGAAGATTCCTGATATGTGGCCATACAGTTTGCACATACATTTTTACTTGGGACATGACATTATCCTTTTCCATACTTTCCTCCCATTCCTTTTCAGTTATGGATCCTTCGCACATAAATGTGGCATCAATATGTGCAACCACACACTCATTGTCGTCTTGTTCTTCGCCTTTTTGCTCCTTTACTGGTCGTCTGGACAAACAGTCTGCTCGACTGCTTTTCCCTCCTTTAATGTGCTCAATCTTGAAATTATATTCCTGGAGTTTTGACATTAGTCTAATCAATCTAGAGCTTGCGTTCCCGTTGCCTCGACCTTTGCCATCCATCATATAAACTAATGGTTTATGATCTGTTATTAAGTTGAAACTTTTCCCCCATAGATAGTCCTTGAGTTTGTGCACAGCCCACACACAAGCCAACGTTTCGCGCTCGATGGTGCTGTAATGGACCTCTGTTTCATTTAGCTTCCTGGAAATGAACGCTATTGTGTTCTCTTCACTTCCCTTTTTCTGACAAAATACAGCACCGATACCCTCATTACTTGCATCCACAGTCACTACATTGTCCAGTTGTGGATCATAGGGTTTCAGTGCAGGTGCCTTTGCTATTTCCTCCTTGACTGATTTGAATGCTTCAACTTGTTCATCCTTCCAGTTATACGCCACATTCTTTTTCAATAGTCTCCTGAGTGGTTCCACTTTTTCTGCATATTTATCAATGAACTTAGCATAATATTCACTGAGACCAACGAACGACTTGAGTGTTTCCTTGTTTCTTGGTTCCGGGGCCTCCTTTATAGCTCGTACTAGATCCTCTTTTGGCAATATACCTTCAGCTGTCAAGACATGCCCTAAGTACTCAATCTCCTTAGACATAAATTTGCATTTGTCTTTCGAGACTGTCATGCCTTTCTTCTCCAGTATGTCTAGAACGATCTCAATTAATTTTATGTGCTCTCGTTCAGTTTTAGAATGCAAAAGAATGTCATCTTGAAAGGCTTCCACCCCTTTCATCTTTCCAAACAGAATATCCATGAGTTTTTGGAAAACCCCTGAAGATGATGCTTGGCCAAATGGGAGCCTTATATACCTGAATGCACCAAAAGGCGTGATGAAAGTTGTCAGTTTCTTGGACCTTTCTGACAGGCATACTTGATGATACGCGGCCCTTAAGTCAATCAGTGAAAAATATTTTGAGCCTGACGTTGACTGAAGGATGTCCTGGATTTTGGGTAGGGGATGGCAGTTTACAATAATGTTTTTATTGAGCGACCTCAAGTCTACACATAACCTGATGTCCCCTGTCTTCTTCTTCTTCGATACTACAATAGCAGAAACCCATTCAGACTCTTCTGCTTCTTCTTTTACACCTTCCCCCTTCAACTTCTCAAGTACTTCCCTCAATTCATTTCTTATGGACAATGGTATTGACCTCACTTTGTGCTTACATGGCATGGCATTCTCCTTTAGTTTGATGTCATGGCTGAACCCCATTACACAACCTATTTCATTTTTAAACACTTCCTTATGTTTTTCAAAAACAGATTCTAAGTCATCTTCACATTTCTCTATACATATGCTGTTCATCCATTCTTCTCTTAGTATCACTGGGTCTTTTGCCCCCGGCACCAATACCACCCCTAGTTGGGCTAAGTCTCTCCATCCTACCAATATCCTCCCTTTCTCTGCTACATAAATCTTTGTTTCAATCACTCTTCCCTTGAAACTCACTGTGTCAAAGAAATACCCAAGCATATTTATTTCCTTCTCCCCGAATGCTTTCGGGTTAACATCTGATTCTATTAGTTGTACACCTTTCCATTTTTCTTCAAAAAGGGTATCAGATATGGTTGTTATGGGTGCACCAGAATCTGCTGTAAATTTTAGTTCAACCTTACCAATTTTCACGTCACTTACAGGACCCTTTATCTTTCCTTCCTCCATTTCTACATATAGAACTATATTCTCACACATTTCTTCATCAAAATTTCCTACTGCGCTTATACTCATGTTATTACTCACTCTTTTAGTTTTACACAAGGTGGTATAATGACCATATCTTTTACATTTTATGCACTTTTTGCCTATTGCAGGACAATTTTTAAAATCAGCTAAGTGCTCATTTGATCCGCACCTGAAACAGCACAACTGCTTACCTCCCACCTTTCTTTCACTTACACTTTTTTCACTTGCTTTACCATCAACTTTCCGTTTGTCCTGTAAATAAAATACATTAGTGTTACTTGTTGTTGAAGACAATTCTTTAGTGGAAATCAGAGATCTTTCGATACCCCTAGCAATGTCTATGACTTCTTGTAATGTTGGTCTTTTGCACGCTAACAGTCTTTCCTGCACCTTTTTGGTATAGCAGTAGAAAACTATTTGGTCCCTTATGTACACATCTGTCATCTCCTCATATTCACATTCTACTGCCAAAACTCTTAGGCATGCAACATAGTCTTCCACGCTTTCTCCTTCTTGTTGTTTCCTTTGGGCAAATTTATGTCTAGCCACCATAATATTGTTCTCCTCATCGAATTGCTTTTCTAACCTTTTCAACGCTTCCTGATATTCATTTAAAGGCACAAATGTTCCAGGTGGACTCTCTTACTCAGGCAGGCTGTCAAAAATATCCTGACCTGCTTTTCCTAATAGCCCAAACAACAAAGAACATTTTCTTTCAGCATCAAATGCCTTTCCATCTATTGATACGATGTAATTCTCAAAAGCCCTCACCCACTTTTTCCATTTCATTGTGGGCTTACCAGGTTCGTCTAAAAAACGAGGAGGGGCACATATGTTGTTACATTCAGCCATACTTTGCTTATTTAGAACTTCTCTTTTTATTTCACAGCACTCTATCTCTTTACTTTGCTTATTTGTTTATTTCTTATCCGTTTGCTGCGTTGCAATAGTGCTTACTTGCGTTTTGTTGCCTGATTGATGTTCTTTTTTAACTTCAAATGCGCGATGTTTACTTCACAAGCGCTGACTCCTCTGCGCTCGTTTTACTCAGTCAGATTTTTTTTTCAAAATGGCCGCACGCTATGCACGCTCAGTGACGTGCGCCGCTATCGACCAATCCGTTTACACACCCGGCATGCTTCACGCGGCTCAGCTGAGGTAATTGACTGACGCCTCAGCTGTTGCCCTGTCAGCGAAGCGCCGAAGCCTCACACGATAGTTTATTCAGGCAAAGCAGCGTTATCATTAACTCCAACAGCAAATTCCTCAAACGTACTGCACAGTCTCGTTTTTAATTCTTTTTCTCCGCTTCATTTAATGTAATTTGAGTCTGTCATTCCGTTACGCGCTGCTGGTATTTAACTTGCTTTCCAATTATTATCGTTCTCAACTCAAGCAGCGCTCGCCGTATCCCGCTGAGTACTCACATTTAAGAAAGTGCTCTTGTTCTGGTCGCAAGTTTCTTCAATCAAGCTTGCGTCCTCCAATTAATTCCGCAGGCCCTTGATGCACCGGTCCTCGTCGCCAATTGTAGTGTGACAACACGACAGGAAAAGATGTGTTGTCAAATAAGGATTTATTATAGGTACAAGGGCCCGCAGAGAGCGGGAATAAAAGTAATCACAACGGGAGTCAGCTGTCATCTGTCACACAGATGACAGTGACGTCACATAAATAACATCTGAACATTCCAAGTGACGCTACCTAATGGAAATAGAAAACATACTGAGACACATGTCTAACAATCCCCCAGGACAAGATATAACGAGTAAAACAAACATAAACCCCCTAATTTTGTTCCTTTTTAAATTAAACTTTTTTAGAGTTACCAGTTTATTCCAATCAAGATTCCTTAAGGTGTGCCATAATTTTGTCATAAGAAAGCCTGTTAGCTCTCTAGTTGTTCTTTAGAACACTCTGGGAAGCTGCAGTAGAACACAAAGGCATCAACTGACAGTCTGCTCTTATTGAAATATAACACGAAGATATTTGAGATCACACTTGAAACATGCCCTAATTTTTCTTTCTACAGCACTAACCATAATTTCTATCACAAAATGAACTCCATAATTGTGTTCCTATTTAAATTAAATGTTTTAGGTGTTACCAGTTTATTCCAATCAAGATGGCTTCAGGTGTGCCATACTTCTGTCATAAGTAAGGCTGTTAGTACTCTAGTTGTTCTTTAGAACACTCTGGGAAGCTGCAGTAGGGCACAAAGGAATCAACCGACAGTCTCAACCCTTGTTGGATGTACATGTTTTACTGAGAATGTCAGACTTCATTCTCACATGACTGAGAAAGATAATGTGAATTTACAGAACATATGCTCTCATTTTAGCTTCTGGAGCATCTTCTAAAACTCTATGGGACAAGCATGTGAAAATAGTTTTCTCCCAAACATGATATCCCAGCAGAAGCTTTTTCACAGGGCAAAATCCCCTTAGAACACACCACAATTCCTGAAATGAGTATGGTACCATCAACAAATGAATTCTAATGTAACTAAAGTCTGTTATCACCCATTATAGTTCTCCTTTTGGTAACCCTCAAAATCTTCTACTCACTACAATGCATTTCAATGGGGTGCTATCATGTATATTTGTCCCAAGATGGCTGCCAGCAATTCCAGGATCAAGTGCTGACAGCCAATCAGATCTCACGATGACATGTGTGGTTGGGCTCCGCCCAGATATTAATATTGTTTCTTTTTCAAATTTCTCAGGAACTACTAAACGGATTTACACCATTTAACAAAAAAAGTTTTTCCCAAATTTGGAGTAATTCCGTTCGGCAGTTCGGGCTGTAGCAGTGGCTAAAGTGAAATCTGGAAAATTGCATGGGAGTGGACCGCCTTTTTTCTCGGCCCCCACTTGCTGAATCACCCCGAAACTATTAAGATAGGAGCGGACCAGAGCAGGCCATACCTTTTGAAAATTTTGTGAAGATACGTCAATTAGCGCCAAAGTTTGTGGGACTAGAATGTTGCAATTTTCCTATGGTAACTAGGTCCTAACTATAACTACCTTTTAAAAAAATGCTCATTCACTGGATGATGTAATCAGTGATGTCATTTGAGATGTCATCAGTGATGTCAGGAGTAATGTCACTGACCATGTCATGTGTGATGTAATATGTGACGTTATCAGAAATGCATTGCAGGGGCGCGAGTTATAGGTAGCACAACTAAATATAACAGCTGAATTTCTTTGGTTTTGTATGAGTGAAATGTCCAACTAACTATAATGTCCCTGAAACCTGTGTTTTTTTCAATGAATATATATATCTATATATATATGGTTTGTGTCCTACTTTATAGACCCGCTCAAAGGATGCCCCTGTTCCCTCATTCCTTAGGCGAACAGGTTGCGCACCTAGTCACCACCCACGGGAAGGTCATGCTGATTGGCGACTTTAACTATTGGGCCACTGAATCATCGGGTGGTCCCCAATCGGCCGCAGTTAGTGAGTTACTCTCTGGACTACAACAAGTTACCACGGCCACTGATATCAAAGGACACACCCTTGATCAGATTTGGACTGTTAATATAGCTATGTTCCCCGTATTGTTATGATCCAGCGGGTCAGAAGAAATTCAGTCTCATATGTACAACTCTACACCACAATACTCACCATTATTTATAAAATTAACACTAGGCCCATTTTTGACTGAGACATGAATTATGACCGACTGAATCTTATGACCTAATTAATCTGGCATAACAAATCACCTTAATTAAGTCACATATATATAGGCAATGGATTAAATAATGGTAACTCAAGGAAACAAACTAGACCAGCTTGTCATTTCAAAATCTATTTATTAACTTATTTTTAAAGCAAATGCATTTTAGTAAACTCTTTTATTAGCAATTTTATTTAGCAGATTAATTCATTATAGGCACAACAAAGTTCGAACCAAAATCAGCATGAGTAATGCTCAAACACATTGATTATTTCTCCGTAGCCTATTTCCCTAACTTAGCTGAAGAAAACCTGTAAGGAAAAGTAAAGTCTCTAAAGATCTTACGTGAAAGGAAAATCTGGCAGCGTCTCTGGAGCACAGGAACGAACGAACAGTGCTCTTAGCAAGGGGGCAATTCTTATAGTATTTTCCTATCTATAACTAACTAAAAGAATACAAATACTCGAGCAGAGCAGAACACGATTGGTCAAAAGATGTCTCCTGATGCGGTCATCGACTCTCGCATAGCCAGTGTCACGTTCTTTCAAGAGCGGCATTGTTCATTATTTAATGTCACTAGCAGCTTCCGAAGGTGGTTACATTTGACAAAAGTCAATATCGTTTCCTTCGTCCGCTCAAGCTTTTCCGCCGCTGAACGACAAGTGCGGCCTTGACCATGAAGAAATCTGAACTAAATGTCCTAAGCTTCCACACAGCCTTGTTTGCAAGCCATTCTCCAAAAATTAATGTAGAAAAACCTTTCCACATTCCAACGTAGCTGTGCTAGGCCCACTTTTGGTAAAGCTTTTTCGGATATCCATTTTGGAAAAAGGCCACTGGCCTTTTAGCCTGAGTCTAGCATGCAAGGAAACACAAGACAATAATTAATTCAAGAAATTATGATTATTCTGTTACCCACCCCCGTCACTAAAATTAACCCATTAACTATCTTACCTAGTTTTGCATACAAACAAATAAACAAACACTGACACATGAGACGGCAAAACATAAACAGAAGCACATTTCAAAGAATGCACATGCTAATATTTTAAAACAGCCACAGTTAATATATGACAAAACAAAAGACAAAGTAAATATATTATTCAAAGCAAAATGACAATCTAGACAAGAGCACAAATGATTAAACCCGCATGTTGGTGTTGGTGCATACTATTCTTGGTTGAGTCAGTAAACGTGCAAATCATGCAACACACATTAGTAAAAATAAATATCATGAGAGTTTCATTTGTCACGAACAATCATTCAGAAATAATTATGAAAGTCCGCTCCATCAACTCCCTCATCTGGTGATTTAAAAATCACCAAACAAAACCCAAAAATGTATACTAAATTTAAATTTTACTTTTAGAAATGACATATAATGATCTCTCTCAGAATTAGTAAATCTAAACTCCTGTTTCATCAATCTGTCTCTGTCTGGACCTTTCATGTTGAGCCCTACGAAACTCATCCATTTCTATCTCCTTCTCCTGGGCTTTTCTTAGTTCATAAATCCTCTTCTTTTCCCTCACATGATTCTTTCTTTTGTGAATCATGCAACTGATTTTAACAAGAGTGTCACTATAACAATAACTATAACAGGGTAAAGCACTTTGCCAATGATTGAACTGCCAATGTCAGCAAACCACTCCTTGATTGCCCCAAATCTTTTTGCCAAATGTTCAGAAAAACTGTCATCTTCCATGGGTTCTATTTCGGAATGAAATTCTGTAATATTCTTAATTAACAATTCAATATTCTGACTTTTATCTGGGATATATGTACAGCAATGCTGAACATGCAAAATCCCACAGACTCCTACCTCTTTTGCTAAAAGAATGTCTAAAGCAAGCCGGTTTTGCATAACCATGCTTCTGGTAGCAATGAGCTCTGTATTGACCAACTGGAAACCACCTGCAGTATCAGTGGACAATCTGTCTACAATTGTGGAAACTTTTCTGATTTTAATTGCATTCAGGGTAATTCCCACCATAGGAATTATTGCGCCAAAAATATCTCCCATGATTTCTGAAAAACTTTCTCTTTTGAACCTATTCAGGTGTTTGCCAATTTCAATGATACTTCTCCATTTCTGTCAACATGGAAAATTTCAGGAAAGACAAGACCAAGATAACATGTGCCATACCAATGGTCAGGAAGACTGAAATATGCTTTATTTCCACAAACAAAATAAATCCCTGGGAAAATTGGGTCCTTGCCACCTTTAAATCCCCAACCCCCTATAATTCGATAAGTGTCCTCACATTGGCTAGCACCAACAAAATAATTGTCCTAAAGCATATTATCTCTTCTAATGCAAGTTTTCCACTAACTGGTTCATCTATATGAATAGCAGCAAATCTGTTTTCACCATTAAGTTTCTCCTCCTCAATCTGCCAAAACTTAGATTTAGTTTCAGCATTTCATTCCTCTTATAAATTGCTCTTCTCTCCTCAACCTGATCAAGGAAAGATCTCTCTTCATCCCTCATTTTGCAAGTTAAATTATTCTTGTACGCATACTCGTATGTTAGTTCATTTGTTACCAGGAAAAATTCCCTCATCTGCTTGGCAGGCTTAACTTTGTTAAGACTATTCACAACTTTCAAATTAGCAAAGATCTCATCGAAATCAGAATAGTAGTATTCCAGGCGACCAGTTTGATGAAATAAGCTTGATATAACACTGCATGTAATTCCATAAGTAAGGGGAAGCATATTATACTTGACCCCTTCAGAAACTGAAGTAGGAAGCTTAACACATACATAACAATCCTTAACATCCATAACTCTAACATACTCTGAAAGGAGTCTGAAAAAAGAATTAGTAGAAAAATCTCCAACTGATCTGTCCTGATGGACATCTGGTTTATGCTCAATTATTCTATTAGTTTTGTCTGCAACATCATGATCAGCTTGTTTTAAATCAGCTTTGCTTGTCATATTTATTTTATAATGCTCCTTATCTATACCAAAAGGGAAAATAACTGCTAAAACTAACCAAACTAAAATAATTAAAATAAAACAAATAGAAGACATTTTGCAACATCTTTTAAGAATTGCACATCTAGAATTATCAGTGTTAGGCATTTTTGCTCAACCTAAACAAACGAAAATTTTAAACTTGAAATTTTACTAAATTAATATTTACTAAATTAATATAAACACACACCCTCTTCTTTAAAAAAAATTGTTTTAGTAACCTTCTAACAGCTTTTCTTCGACCTTGCGTCCATAAAAGTATTCAGCTAACATAATTTCTTTGACCTTGTGTCACCTAACACAATTTCTTCAGCCTTATGCCAAAAAGGAAACCAACCCTAACTGCAACTAAACCTCAATCATTGTCACTATTTTCTTCCAAATCTTCTTGGCTACTGCTGCTCACTTCAACTATTGGTGGGATTAGGCAAGGCACCAGGACCGGATGGGGTCCCAGTGGACTTTTTTAAAAACAACTTAGACCTCTGGGCACCCATCCTAACTAGAGTCTGCACAGCGGCAGCGAACGAGGGAATCCTTACCTCCTGGACCAAATCAATAATGGTCCCCATCTTTAAAAAGGGGGACCGTCAAGACGCAAAATGCTACCGGCCCATATCACTGCTGGACTCGCTCGGGAAAGTAGTAGGGAGAGTTATCCTAGAGCGTCTCCAGCAGTGGAGTGAGGACCGGGGCATAATTTCCGACATCCAATTTGGCTTCCGTAAGGGCTTTGGTACCTTAGAGCAGGCCCTTAATCTTTCCTTAATAATGGGCAAATATACCCAGGCCACCCCTACTAAGATATATATGGTCTTTGTCGACCTATCCGCAGCTTTTGACTGCGTCTCGCACGCAAAGCTGTGGAAGGTCCTAGCTCAGTTGGGAGTAGACCAACCCCTTTTAGACCTATTAAGAGAGCTCTATACCGGGGCAACAGCTAGAGTTCGCTTTGGGGTAAACGGAGAGCTGACGTCGCCGTTTAGCGTAGGGCGTGGGGTCAGGCAGGGATGCGTCCTGGCCCCCTTCCTCTTCTCACTCTATACCAATGGTTTGGAGGGAGAGATGTTGAGGGGGGCTCAGGACCTCCCACGCATAAACCGCCGCCTGATCCCAACCCTGCTCTACGCGGATGACGCTGTTATCCTTGCGCGAACACCCCGAGAACTTCAGAAAGCAGTAATCAAGTACACTTCATTCATGGGCAATCTCGATTTAAAGGTGAACGTGAAAAAAACGTTCGTAATGACAGTTGGTAGAGGCCAAAAAAGAACAAACCCCATACTCCTCAACAACCAAAAGCTTGAAGCTACCCCTCAGTACCCCTATCTAGGGGTTATGATAGATGACCAACTTAGCTGGAAGCCAGCAGTGAACACTAGGGCACATTTATTTAAGAGGGCAATTGCTGCCCTAACAACTTTTTCCCAGAGATTAGGCAAAAGACCTCCAGTAGAGCTCCTCAAGATTTATAACGCCAAATGCCAGGCAATCGCAACATATGGCGCGGGAGTCTGGGGCTACACAGATACTAGTCTCATCCAGAAAGCTGAAAACGCCTTTTTAAGATTTTTGCTAGCCACACCTAAAGGCTCCTCTACCTATGCAATTCATCTAGAATTAGCTATACCCTATATAGAGGACCTAATCAAGATAGAACCGTTGATGCTGTGGCGACGCATTTGGAAGTCAGACAAAAATGCCCTGACACAAGCCATCATTTTAGATACAATGAATTTGGACAATTCCACAAAAATAAAATGGCTTTTTTATGTTAGAAACTTTTTTAACGATTTAGGCGTTGAGAACTATTATTTGGACCCGGTGTCAATAACAGACATCTCGAAAAAAGATCTTAAACAGAAAGCACTAAGACACCTGGAAACTCTAAGACTTGCATCCATCTCCTCAAAAACGGCAGTCATTCATGCAAATATGATCCAAATAACCTCTGACATCCACCCGTACTTGGCACTCCAAATAACAACACACGAGAGAATGCTAATCACAAGATTCAGGCTCAATACCTTCTTCAGAATGGTTACTTTTCCAACACAAAACTGTTGGAGTGACACTCTTCCCCCCTGCCCATGTGATGGTTTGTCCACGCAGTCTAACTTGCATGTGATCCTGCTCTGTAAATACCATCAAGCCCACAGAAAGATCTGGCTTTTACCGATATTAAGAGCATGGGGGCTGAGACAGTGCAGACCCGCCCTTTTAAGACTGCAAATGTTGGAAACGGAAAATGTCTGTTATTTTGTTAGTAGCTTTCTAAAATGTATCATGAGACATAGAAAGAACCTGTAAAATCCTCGTTAGTTTTAATTTCGAGCGGCCCCTCGTATTCCCTGATTAATTCTTATACCGTGAAATGAATTTTATATGAAATTTTATGTAACATATGTATTTGCATTGTATGATATTTTCTGCTCTTTTATGGGTTTTTTTCCACTGTGAAACAAGCCGAATAAAGAATTTATATATATATTGGTGGGATTATCAAATAGGCCCACTCTGGAGATTTATTCTTTTGATTAGGCTTCGGTGGTCTTTTACTTTTTCTGTTTATAACTTCAATTTTCTCTCCGACTTGTCCCTTTTTGTCTGCTTCACCTTTCTGACTAGTTATCTCATTGATCTGTTCTTTTGATTTATTGACCAATTTGAATTTCAAATCTTCTTTAGGCCAGACATCGCCCTTTCTTAACAGTTTCTTTTTAGGCTCAATTTCATTACATTCAGCTTTCCAAGCTCTTTTTCTGAATTTTCCTATTTCCGACTCTTCGTCACTTTCATCTGAGTCAGTTCCAGAGATTTCAATTCTGTATCTAGGAACTTCTTTACTCGGCAGCTTCACTCCATTAAGAACAACGTCTCTGTAGCTGGTACTTGGCAATTTGTCTTCTTCTTCTGGAATTACTTCTAACTTCCCAGTTTCAGATCTCCCGTTCCTGCTTTCAGAGTTTTCAATCTGCTTTTCAATACACTCCTGATCTTGAATCTCTTCTGACACAGTTTCTTTTTCAGTTCTTTTTTCTAGAACATCTTCATCATTTTCTGAATCAACAACAACAATGTCTAATTCTTTTTCATTTGATGCTTGATTTGCTTTCTGTTTTACCAGATGTCGACTTCTCTGTCGATCTTCAGAATCTGGATTTTCAGGATCTTCTTCTTCCTCAGAATCTGAATCTGTTGTAGTTTCGTCACTATCTTGGTCAGCGTTATCTGGTGCAGGTACACAAAGGGTATGACTTGCCTGCACCCACCTTTTCAAGCCCCTACACTTGACAGCATTAGTTGTGACTAAAATCACTTGCCTTGCTTTCTGCCACCTGGGTACCAAACAGTTCCTTCTCCGATGAACCTTTGTTCTGACCCAGTCTCCTGGCAAAAGATCATGAGCCTGCTCCTTTTCCTTTGAAATCACATCTGTTCCCACCTGATGGACTACAGCGGTTACTACATCAGAGAGTTGCTTACAGTAGTCTAAAATTGCACTGTCATTTATTGCTAGCAACTTTACAACTGGAATATGAGCCTGTCTCATTACTCTTCCCATAAGAATGTCATGAGGACTAAGACCTGTTTTCTTGTCTGGAGTACTTCTCAAAGACATTAAAACAAGTGGAAGAGCATCTGTCCACTTTATTCCTGTAGCTAGACACATTTTTGAAATTCTGTTTTTGATTGTCCCATTTATCTGTTCTACAACGCCTGACGCTTCTGGTCTGTATGCAAAGAGCAGTCTGTTTGATTCCAAATGCTTCACAAATTAGTTCAATCAGTCTGTTTTCAAAATGTCTGCCGCGATCACTTTCAATAGTCACTGGAAAACCATATCTAGGTATGATCTCCCTTAAAAGCAATTTTGCCACAGTGATTGAATCATTGTGACGAGTTGGGAAAGCTTCGACCCATCTTGAAAACAAACAGACAATTACAAGAACATATCTGAGCTTATTGTGTTGTGGCATGTCAATGAAATCCATTTGCAATCTGGTAAAAGGACCACCCACCCGACCTATGGTTCCCATGCTTACCACTGTTTTTCTGTTTGGATTGATTTGCTGACAGATCAAACAACGTTGGCAAAGTAACTCTGCAATAACCCTAAATTTTGGATTATACCAAGTCTCCCTAAACTGTCTGATCATTGTGTCTCTTCCTAAATGACCTGGTCCATGGTACATCCGCGCCATGTCAGCAATCATGCAATTAGGCATAACAGGTCTTCCATCTTTGTAAACCCAAATTCCATCTTCCTCTCGCTGTCTACAATCCTCCTTGAGCCATGTATTTTTCTCCTCATCCTCAGCCTCTTGTTGTAAGTCTTTTACTCCCTGCCATGTTTCTACCACAGATATTAGCATGAGAGAGTTCATTACATGTTCATTGTCCCTCTCCCGATTAAGTGAAAGATTGTTCTTTGCACAGTAACGTGCAGTCTCGTCTGCAAAAGCATTTCCTTTAGTAATGTAATCTTGACCCTTTTTGTGTGCACCACATTTAACTACTGCTATTTTTTCTGGTAATTGAATGCCATCAATCAGTCTTTTGATCAATTTCGCATTTCTGATTGGAGTCCCTGCAGAGGTTAAATAACCTCTTTGAGACCAGAGCTGCCCATAATCATGGACCACTCCATATCCATACTCACTGTCAGTCACTATGGTAACTTTTTTCCCTGCAGCTCTCTCACAGGCACAAATTAAAGCAACCAAATCTGCTATTTGTGCTGAACAAATTCCTTCAAGAGTTGAACCTTCAACTATTTCAGAAACTGTGCAGATTGCATATGCTCTCAAAATGCCCTCATCTGTTCTTAAACAAGAGCCATCAACAAAGTAAACAATATCTGACTCTGGTAAAGGTACATCTTTAATGTCCTTCCTGGGTTTGGTGCAGTATTCTAAAACATCCAGACACTCATGTTCCACATCATCATCATCATCAGGAGTCACATTATCTGGCAAAAGTGTAGCCGGATTAAGATTCAGACATCTTGCAATAGATACATTATCTGATCCAAGAATAACTTTCTCATATTTCGTCAATCTATTGCTAGACAAATTTTGTGTCTTACTTCTGGTAAGAAGTGTTTCAACTGAATGAGGTACATATACCTTTACAGGAAACCCATTATGATTCCTTCACTTTGCTCAAGACTCACACTTGTTGCAGCCACTGCTTTTAAGCAACCTGGCAATGCTTTTGCAACAGGATCAAGGATAGCTGAAAAGTAAGCTATAGGTTTTCTCATGTTTCCATGTTTCTGAATTAGAACTGACAAAGTAAATCCTTCTCTTTCACTGCAATACAGTTCAAATTCCTTATCATAATCTGGCATACCCAATGCTGGTGCTTCACAGAGGCTTCTCTTTAGCTTTTCAAAATCCTCTAATTCTGTTTTTGTCAAAACAATTGGATCTTTAATGTCTGCTTTTGTTAATCTTTGTAAAGGTTTAGCAATAACTGAAAACCCACAAATCCATTGGCGACAATAACTAACCATTCTTAGAAACATCCTGATCTGTCTCTGAGTTGTTGGTGGCTGTATTGCTCGAATCATTTTTATTCTGTCAACTGTCACTTGTCTGATTCCTTTTGCAATTTTGTGACTAAGGTATTTAACCTCTTATTTGCAAAACTGTAGTTTTGCAGGCGACACTTTATGCCCTTCATCTGCCAAGCGATTCAAAATTGTAATAGTGTCAGTCACACAATTTTCTCTTGTTTTTCCTGCAATCAGGAGGTCATCAATATACTGGACTAATGTTGACTCTCCAGGCAACTTTAGATCTTCCAGGGACTTTTTCAACAACTGATTTAAAATAGATGGACTCTCAGTATACCCTTGAGGGATACGACACCATGCTAATATGCGATCCTGGAACCGAAATGCCAAAATTTGCTGACTATCTGGATGTAATGGAACTGTAAAGAAAGAGTTACACAGGTCAATGACCGTGTACCATTCTGCATCATGTGGACTCTGATATAAAATTACTGCTGGATTTGGTACTACTGGACAACAAGGAACAGCTATCTTATTATTCCTTCTCAGGTCCTGAACTATTCTGTACGTTCTGTTTGGCTTTTTAATACCCATAATCGGTGAATTACATGGGCTGCTCTCAATTTCTTTCAAAACTCCTTGCTTAATACATTTTTCAATAACAGGAATTACACCTTCAATTGTTTCAGGTTTCATTTTGTACTGAGGAACATTTGGAAAATCTATTCCCTGCCTTACAGAAATTTTTACAGGGTCTACATGTTTCATTAAACCCATTTCATCACCTGTCAAATCCCATATTTTTGGATTCACTGTTTCTTTCAGTTCTTCTGGTAAATTGCTTTTATCAAATGCAGGAAACATTTTGTTTTCTTCATAAACCATCAACAATGTCAATTTGTACAACCCATCCTCTTCTAAGGTTTGAAGCTCAATACCTTCAGGTGAACAGTAAATTTTACAGTTCATCTTACACAACAGATCCCGACCTAATAGGTTAACAGGACTGCTGTTACAGAAACCAAATCTATGTTTGTCTTTGCAATTTCCTATTTCTACATCTACAGGTTTTGTCAGATTTGTTTTAATATGCTGATTAGCTACACCAACAACCTGGATTGAATCACCCGAGAGAGGAAGATTTTCAATTTCCACTGACCTAACAGTAGAACAGGTAGCACCAGTGTCCACAAGAAAAGTGATATCTTTGTCATTTACCTTACCGTGTACAAATGGACCGGACTGATCTACCTCAAGAGTGGCTCCAAGTAAACACTCTTCCTCCCCCCTCAGGCACCGTCATGAGTAATCCTCTGAATCACTGCTCTCGTTTTCCTTTAACCAAAATTGTTGAGAGACATTTGACACATTTACTCTTTGCGATCTTTTTACCTGCTCAGCTCTGCAGAAACCCGTCTCCGGATTATACCTTTGTGTATTCATGCAATTTGGCAAAGGTGGCTGTGGAATTTGGTTTTGCTGATTCAATTCGTTCTGCTGATTCGCTAACTGTCGCTGTAGCTGTTGCTGCTGACTTATTTCATTTAACCGTCGCTGAGACTGTTGCTGTTGCTGTTGATTTATCTCACTCTGCATCTGTGGATTTAATGATGAATTCTTTAAATTTCTAGGCGGATTTTTACACTTGTGCTTCCAGTGTCCAATTTCCCCGCAATTAAAACAGGGTAGCTTTTGTTTTAACTCTTCAATGTTTATATTAAATGTTGGCTTATTTGTAAAATTCCCTTTAAACTTGCCTGGATTCTGGTTCTGCTGAAAATTTTTATTTTCTAATGCTGCTATCTGCTGCTCAGCTACCTTCACTTGTGCCCACATTGCCTTTTACTTGAGTTTCTTTTGTTTTGCATCTAGCTCATCACTGCAATATTTTGCCTTTCTCAGGATGTCATCAACTGAAAGTGCTTGCCAACCTACAATTCCAGTCCTAATCATGTCCCCTATTTCAGGTCTCAGGCCATAAACAAACCTGTAAATGAAGTGGCTCATGTCACTCTCACTTAATTTTTCATAGCCACTGTATTGTTTAAAAACCAGGAGCAATCTTTCATAATAAGAATGAACTGATTCTTTTGGTTCTTGATTAGTTCTGTCAATTTTAACCCAATCCACTACTTTTGCAGGAATTTTGTCTTTCAACCAGACAATTACTTTGTCATAGAAATCCATGACAGTGTCTGAAGGAGCACCTGTTACTCTTTGCCGTTATGGTTCCTCCTTTGGCCAACCCACAGAAATTTTGCATTCTGTCCAAAGATCTGACAGGACAACAATGTCAAAGAAACCATCAAGATCAATCCACAGAACCTTAGAAACTTTGATAAATCTGTCTACCTGGCGATACAATTCCACTGGCTTTTCTCTGAGTCGTGGAAAATCATTCGTAAACAGTAATATATCTTGTCTTGTCCAGGGAACATGAACATAAACCCCACCAGCTATTTCTCTCATCGGAAATTCACCAAACACTTCTCCCCTGTCTCTTTTTTCTTCTTCTCTCTTTTTTGTCCATTTAACTCTCCATTTGCTTAAATCACCTAATCTTTTCAAGAACACAATTAATTCTTTTATGTGAGTTATTCTGCCTGTAGTATTAAGAATTTCTATGTCTTTTTCAGAAAAATCCACTCTGTAATGCTTTTGTAATTGTTTCTGGCGAGTTAAATCTTTTTCCAATTCAGCAGCCACCTCTTCAAACTGTTCATATTTATTCTTGGTTTTCCACTGAATACTCTTGCAAATAAAAAGCAGTTCATCATCCTGATAATGTTTCAAACAATCAGTACCAATTGTGCCAATAATCAATTCCTCTAAATCTGCTTTTAATTTAACAACATCAAGCTGTTTCAATTCAGGAATTTGTGTTAACTCTGTTCTATTTACAGAGCCAGAATCTGATTCTGCAACTGATGGTGTGACATTCGACAATCCTTGATTTAAAGTTACATTTGGCATTGTTTTATCTTTATGAATCTCTGTTAATTCAGAATAAAATTTCTCAGCCACTTTCTGAAATTCTGCATTCAAAGGATTTGCTGTCATTGACTGCCTGTTCTCACTTTGATCGAAAACTGGTACAACAGGACCAATTGTAACTGGAACTGTCACTGCTTCCATGCCTTTTGTCAATTGTTGAATTAATTCTCCCTTCGCTTTAAAATAATCTGTTATATTCAGAATATCAGGCAGTGTCTTTTTATCGTTTTTTGGGAAATTATTTCTAGAATTAGAATTTTCTCTTGGGTATTTTGTTTTACTTCTTGACCTCTCTCTATCAGGTAATCTCATAAACCTGGGTGAATCCTCAACTTCCCTAGGTGCAGAAGGAGAAACACATGAAAAACGTCTTGGGGTAGAATGTGAACAACCTGGTTGATACGGCGGAGGACTGTTTAACATATCCTCTAAAACTGCATCAAATTCTTGATCTAATTCACCTTTCTCCTGAGAATTCTTTTGATCTGTTTCTACAACCATTTCTAATACTGGATATAATCCTTCCTGCATGTCACCTTTCCTCCAACGACGTACTTTATCCTGATGAGTTTCTTTATATAAACTTCTTGGTGTTCCCCAATTTTCTCGCTCAAGCTCCATCATTTCAATTTCCCATTCAACTAAAGCTTCAAATTGAGTGGGTCTGGGTCTTGGTGAAAGAGCCATCATTTTATCTCTTAAGTTTCTTAAAATTTTAACATTAAATGACTCATCCTCTGGCCAGGCTAAAACACCATCTCCCCTAGTGTATTGCATCCAATTTTTAAACCAGAGAACAGTATGATATCCGTATTCTCCTTCCATATATGCTGCGGGTGTTTCCACCACGCGCTTTAATTTTCTTGTCAGGATTAAATACATGCCATGAAGGCTTATTCTCTTCTTTATACCAATAACTCATGTTTTTAAATCAAATCGTAAAACTTAGAAAAGATCATAAATATTTTTCTTTTGTTCCGCTGCTCTGACCAATCCGTGCGCGAAACTCACCAACAAGCCAATCAGGTTAAGCTACGTCACCACCTTACTCAACCAATGAGAAACCAGTTTTCAGAAATGACCAATCAGCTAACAGCTCGATTTGATCACGTGAGCCAATCAGCACACTTGCTGTGACGTATGTTAACCAATCACAGCGCGAACCCTGTGACGTATACTGCTGCTGCAGCAAAGCTGCGCTTGTCAGTGTCACTCCGTAAGCTCACCCCTCCTTCATAAAATATTTTCATAGCGCCATTTTAAACAATTCTTTTTAAAGAAGCTCAGTTAATAACTACATAAAAACAAACCATTTGTCCGTTTCGCTAAACAAAGTAATAGTTTTATCAAACATTCAAGAATTTCACTCGCATGAAATAGACAACGCTATTTTCATAAAAACAATTTTTCAGCTTTCATACAAAGAGAAACCTATCCATACATACAGGAATTCTTCAGTAGGACTTTAACCAACCAATAGAATTCCTGTTACGCTAGTAAGAATGGACAAAAGCTATCTCACCCTTCACATAAGTTCGGAAAAAATCCTATTACTTTTTTCACAGCGAGTTTTAAAACGGGCTCCTAGACCCTATACTCGAAGTTACGATTTCATAGTTAATCCTCACTATTCATGCAAACTGTCATACCTAAATCCCTAAACTTGTGTTGTACGACCACAACACTTAGCGATATTTCTGTACCACTAATTTGAAACAGAACAAATGAACTGTGAAACTTCACCTGTCACACTACTCTGCCGGCACATAGGCTTTTCACACTGCTGGAAAAAAACCTTTCAACAACAAATAACAACTAAACAAAATGTAACATGTGTTAAACATAAATCCTATGTAATTACCATGTAACATGTATGTTACCATAGTAACCATCCTCTGCTACCAGGAATTTGATCCAGCGGGTCAGAAGAAATTCAGTCTCATATGTACAACTCTACACCACAATACTCACCATTATTTATAAAATTAACACTAGGCCCATTTTTGACTGAGACATGAATTATGACCTACTGAATCTTATGACCTAATCAATCTGGCATAACAAATCACCTTAATTAAGTCACATATATATAGGCAATGGATTAACTAATGGTAACTCAAGGAAACAAACAAGACCAGCTTGTCATTTCAAAATCTATTTATTAACTTATTTTTAAAGCAAATGCATTTTAGTAAACTCTTTTATTAGCAATTTTATTTAGCAGATTAATTCATTATAGGCACAACAATTTTAGCAAGTTCGAACCAAAATCAGCATGAGTAATGCTCAAACACATTGATTATTTCTCTATAGCCTATTTCCCTATTTCCCTAACTTAGCTAAAGAAAACCTGTAAGGAAAAGTAAAGTCTCTAAAGATCTTACGTGAAAGGAAAATCTTGCAGCGTCTCTGGAGCACAGGAACGAACGAACAGTGCTCTTAGCAAGGGGGCAATTCTTATAGTATTTTCCTATCTAAAACTAACTAAAAGAATACAAATATTTGAGCAGAGCAGAACACGATTGGTCAAAAGATGTCTCCTGATGCGGTCATCCGACTCTCGCATAGCCAGTGTCACGTTCTTTCAAGAGCGGCATTGTTCATTATTTAATGTCACTAGCAGCTTCTGAAGGTGGTTACATTTGATAAAAGTCAATATCGTTTCCTTCGTCCGCTCAAGCTTTTCCGCCGCTGAACGACAAGTGCGCCTTGACCATGAAGAAATCTGAACCAAATGTCCTAAGCTTCCACACAGCCTTGTTTGCAAGCCATTCTCCAAGAATTAATGTAGAAAAACATTTCCACATTCCAACGTAGCTGTGCTAGGCCCACTTTTGGTAAAGTTTTTTCGGACATCCATTTTAGAAGTAGGCCACGGGCCTTTTAGCGTGAGTCTAGTATGCAAGGAAACACAAGACAATAATAAATTCAAGAAGTGATGATTATTCTGAACCCACCCCCTTTACTAAAATTAACCCATTAACTATATTACCTAGTTTTGCATACAAACAAATAAACAAACACTGACACATGAGACGACAAAACATAAACAGAAGCACATTTCAAAGAATGCACATGCTATTATTTTAAAACAGCCGCAGTTAATATATGACAAAACAAAAGACAAAGTAAATATATTATTCAAAGCAAAATGACAAACTAGACAAGAGCACAAATGATTAAATCCGCATGTTGGTGTTGGTGCATACTATTCTAGGTTGAGTCAGTAAACGTGCAAATCATGCAACACACATTAGTAAAAATAAAAATCATGAGAGTTTCATTTGTCACGAACAATCATTCAGAAATAATTCTGAAAGTCCGCTCCATCAGTTATCACCATGCATCTGGTCTGACTACCATATATTCTTGACAATTTCCCTATTAAATCACCTTGTCAAGGTGGAGGCACTCGCAGAAACTGGAATATAGGTGAGAAAACATTATCCCTTGATTCACTTACTAATTCTCTCCCCCCTATCAACTCCTCCATCAACCAGGTTGACGAACAGCTCACAAGCTGGTTTTTGGCCGCCAGTAATAAATACGCTCCGCAAGAAAGCACACGGCAACTGGAAAGAACTTGGAGACGCAACTATCTTCCCGAAGACAAATGTCTCTATATACATTCTATGAAAATTTATAAAAAATCCATCTTGACCGCTAAAGCAACATATTTCTCTGCTAAAATTCTGTCCACTTCCAACCGTACACAAGAGATTTTCTCCATAGTAAACGAGCTATCTAACCCTGACAGAATCTCTATCAAACCCGTCACTTCGCAACATTTGTGTCATTCTTGGAACTCCTTTTTTATTGATAAAATTGCAATATTAAAGGCTAGCATTCCAGTCTGTAATAATCTGCCGCTCAACCCTGCTGTCGCCCAAAACCACAGCACCTTTACACACTTCCCAAGAATCAACGAGCCTGCTTTTGTGGATTTGCTGTCTAAGGTCAAGACAGGCTCTCCCACCGACTGCTGTCCCCCCAGCATCTTGAAAGAAAATTTCACTACCCTTCCCAGTCCTGCTCTTCACCTTCTGAATCAGTAATTATACCAGGGCACTATCCCCGCTACCTTCAAGGAGGCCATGGTCATTCACCTCTTGAAGAAGCTGGGGGCTGATCCTCAATTGCTAACAAATTATCGCCCCATCTCTCTTCTTCCCTACCTTGCTAAGGTTCTGGAAACCTATGTCACAAGATGCCTCACTGAGTTCTTAGAAGAATCTGAATTCCTTGATTCCAACCAGGCAGGGTTCCGCCCGGCTCACTCAACCGAGGCAGTGATTCTCACAGTTTTAGACACTCTTCGTGACCATAATTTACTGGTCGATCGTGTCAAAGACGCGGGAATCACAGGACCCACCATTGGCTGGATAATCTCCTTTTTGGAGAATCGATACAATGCAGTTAGGACAGCGCCATTCATCGCTCCCAGAGTAAGCATCTCCTGCGGAGTCCCCCAAGGCTCCTCGCTCTCCTCCCTATTATTCAATCTGTACCTCCTCCCTCTTTTCTGAGCCTTAAAAGAACGCAAAGTCTGCACTTTCAATTATCCAGAAGACTTTCGACTCATCTTTCCTATTAGTAAAGTCGGTCCACACTTTTCAATCTACCATGCTGTTCATTAGCCAGTGGATGAACAGCAATCATCTCAAGTTTAATCCTGACAAGACGGAGTTAGTTCTCACTGGTGGCATTACTAAGAACCCCTAGGGCTCTCATTTCTGGCCCAGGGAACTTGGCCAACCTCCCTCGCCATCAACTTCGGCTAAAAGCCTGGGGGTCATCATCAGCCAAACCCTCACAATGAAGGCTCAGATAGGATCAGTGATCTCCACCTGTTTTTTCCAACTTAGGAAAATAAAAAAGATCTGCAGGTTCCTTACCTATGAAGCTCGAATTCAGGTGATTCTTGCTATAGTCATATCTCATGTTGACTACGACAATTCACTTTACCATGGCATTTCCCTCTATCTTTCCAAACGTTTACAATTGCTTCAAAACCAGGCCCCTTGTGTTTGCTTGTTCATCATCCCAGAAACCTTAATATTACCCCCCTCTTGAAGCAGCTCCATTGGCTCCCAGTAATCCAGCGCTGCACTTTCAAGGTTGGGTGCCTAATTTTTAAGTCCCTTAATGGGAAAAGTCCTACATTTGTGAACAATTTGATTCACAAGTACGTTCCCATGCCTAATCTTCACCCCTTCCTACAGATTAAAGCGCACTGGTGGGGCCAGGTTTTCTCTCCTGCCCCCATGTTTTGGAACTCCCCCCCAAAATACGCCTCTGTACCACTCTCCCTAGTTTTAGAAGTTGTCTTAAAACGTGGTTATTTTGTCAGGCTTTGTAATTGCGCACTTTGACTCGGGTTCTAAAACATTGCAGCGCCAAGAAACCTCCTCGGTGTATGTACGCTTTACAAATTTATTTTAACATAACATAACATATATATATATACAGAAAAAAAGTCATGTGAATAAGTTGATAAACAATCTAACAATACAAGTAAAAACATTTCAGTTAAAAAAAATATACAGGTTTAGCAATAAATACTGATACCTTTAATAAGAAATATTCTAAGAATGTAAAACTTCAATACATTTATAATTGTAAAAATCTCCCCATCTTTTTCCTCTGTGAACCCTACATTCTGCTGCTAACAAATACAAATAAAAATATAAAATTCCATAGATATTTTCAAAATATTCAACAAAAAAACAAACATTAGAAAAATATAACAAAATATGTTACTTACATTGATAATACAAATACCACTAAAAATCAATATTCCTATCTGCAATATTCTTGTGATGTACATCTGGTACAAAGATATAAAAAACTCGATATTTTGGCCAAGCATAGCACCTGCAGCTTAAGGGTAAAAGTATTTACCAGGTGGATTTCCCACCCTGCAAAAGAAGGTCTGGTTTATCTGGGACCGAGAAACCTTAGTGTTGGAACACTGTGCAAGTTACAATTGGCCATAGCGGTATACCGTCATAGGTGACTGCCCTACTCAAGTTGTGGGTATTATTATGTGTTATCACAATGGCAAGCCCAGCCTTCTATAACCATGACAAAATTCCTCAGTATTATATGTGAATGCATGGATCAAAAAATATTACCCTGTGGTGGTTTTCCCTTCAGGCCTCCAGGGCAACACCCCCTAGTTAAGCAAAGTGGGAATAATGATCTTTTATTCACTCTTGATACAATAAAGAGAATGCCGTCCAGCAGAAGTCTGAAACATCTAGGGAGAATGTCTACTGCCTGCACGAGACATCATAGATTACCCATGGCTAGTGAAAGGCACAGCCCAGGCCTCGGGCCCTGACACATCTCAGTGCCTCCCAATATGTGTCATGGTGAAGCTTCAAAGCTAAAGTTAGCAATGCGCTGCATCCTTAAGTCATGCAGTGCTTGTGGGTACACGCAATTGAAGACATAACCCCACCTGACCCTTTCCCAACTCGTCATAGATTTGGAAAACAGTGGAGTAAATGAGCTCAGACTAAAACCTTAAATCTGGGACTGTGCAGGTTTAGGCCTCAGTTTAAATTGCTGGAGCCAGAAAGAAGCAGCAGGGCCAGCACAGTGAGCAAGGTAAATAAAATATGCTGTTAAATGCTGCATGAGTATGCATGACAGTGTGCGCTCATGAGAGAGTGAGTGTAAGCGTGAGAATGTCTGTGTGTTTATTTGGGTATGTTTGAGTGTAAGTGAGAGTATCAGTGAAGGAGTGAGTCAAAATGAATGTCAATGAGTAGATCCAGTACAAGTAAGAATGAATGAGTTTAGGAGAATGACAGCAAGCGTACCGGAGTGTTACTATGTGTGAGATTGAGCGAGTCAAGTCTGAGTGAGTCTGTGTGAGAATGAGTGAAACTGAATGAGTCAGACTAAGTGGGAATGAATGAGACTTGGTGAAAAGTCTGTGATTGTGTGTCAGAATGAGTGTGAATGAGGGAGTCTGAGCGATTATAAGTGAGTCAGAGTCATATTGAGTGACTCAGAAAGAGCATGATTGAGCAAATCTGTGAGAATGAAGGAGATTGAGTCAGAATGAGCAGACTTAGTCAATCAGGGAAAATGAGTGAATCATGGTGGGACTCAGGGAAATTAGGTGAGAATGTGTGAGACTAAGAGGAATACGTGAGTCAGGGCAAGACTAGGGTGAAACTGAGCATGACTAAGTGTGATTTAGAGAATCAGAGGGAAATAAGAGTGAGA
Source organism: Lissotriton vulgaris (assembly GCF_964263255.1). NCBI lineage: Eukaryota > Metazoa > Chordata > Amphibia > Caudata > Salamandridae > Lissotriton > Lissotriton vulgaris. The sequence continues at coordinate 210,772,857 of NC_141691.1, forward strand.
CAGTGGGACTGAGAGAGAATGAGGTGGGCTAATTGAGTATGAATGAGTCACAATGGGATTGAGGGAATCACAATGAGTGGGACAGATTGAATCAGGAAGAACAAGCGAGCAATGGGAAGACTGAGTGAAAATAGGCGAGAATGAGTGAGACTGAGCAGGAAGGAATGAGTCAGATTGATACTCAGTGAAATTGAGTGATACTAATTAAGACTGAGTAAGTCAGAGTGACTGGGTGAGTTAGAAAAAGTGAAAGTGAGTGCAAGTGCAACTGAGAATAAGGGAATGAGACATAGTGAGAATGAGTGAGAGATTAAGACTGAGTGCAAGCATGTGTGAGCAAACCTCCTGAATCCTCCAAGTAAGAGAGTCAGGCTTGCTCACTGAATGGATTACGCCTCACCAATTTTAATGGTCACCAGCGGCCACTGATTTTACCATTGAAGTTCAATAGTGAATTTGGCTAGTTTCTTTAGAAAGGTCACTATTTTTCTTTACTTCATTTTACCATAAATTATGCTACATTTTATTGTATTACTTTTTGTTGAACTAATTATGATTCTGATCCTAGGAAACAATTATGTCTTCATTGTTTACAAAAGAACAGATCCTGAAGTAATAGATGACGTGGAGAGCAATTCCAATTATGGAATTTAAGCAGAGCATATGGCACCACCACGCATCAATATTTTTTACAGCTCAGAAATTTTAAAGATTCAAAGCAAAACCAAAGGGGATGATGGGCGGAGTGTTGAACATTTCAAGCATTCACCCCCAATCAACTGATCTGGGTTTACTTCATCATCATTCTTTAGCTCACTCCGCCACCCCAGTTTAGACATGGCCATCTGCAAATCAGTCTGACCCTGTGCCTCATTGGAACAGTCTTCCCTGGACTTCAAACAAGCATCCTGGGAGCAGTGTCTGGCTAAATATTCAACAGCCTACCATTGTGAATGCTTCAGAATGCATCGCTGAAATTGGAGTTGTAGGAATCGTGATTGATTCATAAGACATTGAGGGGCAGCTTTACACATTTAACACACAAATCAGGGCAGCTGGGAACTTTGCTGCATTGGCTGAAAGGGAAACAATAGAATGACAACATATCAAATAAGATATTGAACATTTCTGCTGCTTCTTACAACTGGAGCAAGGGTGCCTGCATTAGAGGCAGGATTGTTTTTGTGTGGGAAAGGACACTTTAATGGTGGTTTCCTCTGTCTCTGTGCACTGCAAAATTCAGCAGAGGTGGAAAGAGAAAATAATGAGAAAAAATAATGAAAGTTCTCCTCTTTTTTGCATCACTGAGAAAGGCATAGCATTTCGATGCTTTCTCGGGTTAACAACATAACTATAAACATGTCATGATCAATTATGTCAAATGTAGCAATGATGTCCAATATAATGACTGTGGATGTACATCTTTAATCCATTGCACCCAAAATTATTTCAATTAAAGACAAAAGAAGAGATCTGTTTTGCCATAAATATCTGCTTTGTTGATGGTTTCCATTTCCCACGCTGGCAGGCTTTTGGGAAGATATGCACAATGTGATCATTTTAAAGGGCGAATAGAGATTAGTCTTGTCCTACAGGATCTAGACCCAGGGGCATAACAAAGGCCCCGCGCAGCCCCTGCGGTGCGGGGGCCCCCAGGCTTCCCTACACTTGAAGGGGCCCCCTCTGAGCCACACTGAAGTGAGTGCTGAAGCAGAGGCCCAAGCAATGCACATCATTTCTGTTTGGCTCCAACCTTTCTTCCAGCAGGTAGCATTGCACACAAAAAAGAAGGAGTTACAATGTAATATCTTTTGTTTCGTGACAGCTAGAGAGGCCTGAAAGGAAAGAACCGCCATGCTGGAGTGCAGAAAGAAACATTCAAGAGAGCTGCAACCAGGGGAGGTCAAAGGGCAGTTCAATGAAAGAAGCAATGCAGAACTGGAGAGAGGGATGGTAGAACTCTGTGTGAATGGGCGGGAGGGAGTGCACACAGAGGGACTTAACCTCCCCCCAGCCTTGGTGCAGGAAGCCCCAAGGACCCCTCAGCCTTGCAGCTTGCTTGTCACATATCATGCAGAAGGCCCCAACATGCTCTGCTCTTTGTGCAGAGACAGTGCCATAAATCAATCAATCAATCAGAACAATTTGTAAAGCGTGCTATTCACCCGGAAGGGTCTCAAGGCGCGGGGGGGGATCCGTTACTGCTCAAAAAGCCAGGTATTGAGTTGCTTCTTGAACGAGAGATGTTCCTGGGTCAGCCGTAGGTGGATGGGGAGGGAGTTCCATGCCTTGGCTGCCAGGTAGGAGAAGGATCTTCCTCCGGCGGTGGCTCTGCGGATGCGTGGTACGGTGGCGAGGGCGAGGCTGGTCGATCGCAGCTGGTAGGTAGGCGTGTAGAAAGTGAGACGGTTGTTGAGGAATTTGGTGCCCAGGTCGTGGAGAGCTTTGTGTGCGTGGGTGAGGAGTCTGAACGTGATCCTCTTGCTGACGGGGAGCCAGTGCAGGTCTCTAAGTTGGGCGGAGATGTAGTTGTGGCGGAGGATGTCCAGGACGAGTCGTGCGGAGGCGTTCTGTATGCGTTGAAGTCTTTTCTGTAGTTTGGCAGTGGTTCCCGCGTAGAAGGTGTCCCCGTAGTCCATTCGGCTGGTGACGAGTGCCTGGGTGACCGTCTTCCTGGTTCCGGTGGGGATCAAGTGCTGACAGCCAATCAGATCTCAAGATGACATGTGTGGTTAGGCTCCGCCCAGATATCAATATTTTTTCTTTTTCAAATTTCTCAGGAACTACTAAACGGATTTACACCATTTAACAAAAAAAGTTTTTTCCCCAATCTGGAGTAATTCCGTTCGGCAGTTCGGGCTGTAGCAGTGGCTAAAGTTTAATCTGGAAAATTGCTTGGGGATGGACCTCCTTTTTTCTCGTCGCCCACTTGACGAATCACCCCGAAACTTGTAGGATAGGAGCGGACCGGAGCAGGCCATACCTTTTGAAAATTTCGTGAAGATACGTCAATCAGCGCCAAAGTTAGTGGGACTAGAATGTTGCAATTTTCCTATGGTAACTAGGTCCTAACTATAAATACCTTTTAAAAAAATGCTCATTCACTGGATGATGTAATCAGTGATGTCATTTGAGATGTCATCAGTGATGTCAGGAGTAATGTCACTGACCATGTCATGTGTGATGTAAAATGTGACGTCATCAGAAATGCATTGCAGGGGCGCGAGTTATAGGTAGCTCAACTAAATATACCAGCTGAATTTCTTTGGTTTTGTATGAGTGAAATGTCCAACTAACTATAATATCCCTGAAACCTGTGTTTTTTTCAGTGAATATATATATTTATATATATATGGTTTGTGTCCTACTTTATAGGCCCGCTCAAAGGATGCCCCTGTTCCCTCATTCCTTAGGTGAACAGGTTGCGCACCTAGTCACCACCCACGGGAAGGTCATGCTGATTGGCGACTTTAACTATTGGGCCAATGAATCATCGGGTGGTCCCAAATTGGCCACAGTTAGTGAGTTACTTCCTGGACTACAACAAGTTACCACGGCAACTGATATCAAAGGACACACCCTTGATCAGATTTGGACTGTTAATATAGCTATGTCCCCTGTATTGTTATCACCATGCATCCGGTCTGACCACCATATATTCTTGACAATTTCCCTATTAAATCATCTTCTCAAGGTGGAGGCACTCGCATAAACTGGAATATAGGTGAGAAAACATTATCCCTTGATTCACTTACTAATTCTCTCCCCCCTATCAACTCCTCCATCAACCAGGCTGATGAACAGCTCACAAGCTGGTTTTTGTCCGCCAGTAATAAATGTGCGCTCCGCAAGAAAGCACATGGCCCCCGCCGTCATGACGCTCATAAGTGGTTTTCTGACGAGCTAAAAAAATTGAAATTAGTCTTACGGCAACTGGAAAGAACTTGGAGACGCAACTATCTTCCCGAAGACAAATGTCTCTATATAAATTCTATGAAAATTTATAAAAAATCCATCCTGACCGCTAAAGCAACATATTTCTCTGCTAAAATTCTGTCCACTTCCAACCTTACAAAAGAGATTTTCTCCATAGTAAACGAGCTATCTAATCCTGACAGAATCTCTATCAAACCCGTCACTTCGCAACATTTTTGTCATTCTTTGAACTCCTTTTTTATTGATAAAATTGCAATAATAAAGGCTAGCATTCCAGTCTGTAATAATCTGCCGCTCAACCCTGCTGTCGCCCAAAACCACAGCACCTTTACGCACTTCCCAAGAATCAACGAGCCTGCTTTTGTGGATTTGCTGTCTAAGGTCAAGACAGGCTCTCCCACCGACTGCTGTCCCCCCAGCATCTTAAAAGAATATTTCACTACCCTTCCCAGTCCTGCTCTTCACCTTCTGAATCAGTAATTATACCAGGGCACTATCCCCGCTACCTTCAAGGAGGCCATGGTCATTCACCTCTTGAAGAAGCTGGGGGCTGATCCTCAATTGCTAACAAATTATCGCCCCATCTCTCTTCTTCCCTACCTTGCTAAGGTTCTGGAAACCTATGTCACAAGATGCCTCACTGAGTTCTTAGAAGAATCTGAATTCCTTGATTCCAACCAGGCAGGATTCCACCCGGCTCACTCCACCGAGGCAGTGATTCTCACAGTTTTAGACACTCTTCGTGACCATAATTTACTGGTCGATCGTGTCAAAGACGTGGGAATCACGGAACCCACCATTGGCTGGATAATCTCCTTTTTGGAGAATCGATCACAGGCAGTTAGTACAGCGCCATTCACCGCTCCCAGAGTAAGCATCTCCTGCGGAGTTCCCCAAGGCTGATCGCTCTCCTCCCTATTATTCAATCTGTACCTCCTCCCTCTTTTCTGAGCCTTAAAAGAACGCAAAGTCTGCACTTTCAATTATCCAGACGACTTTCAACTCATCTTTCCTATTAGTAACTCCTCGGAGTCGGTCCATATTTTTCAATCTACCATGCTGTTCATTAGCCAGTGGATGAACAGCAATCATCTCAAGTTCAATCCTGACAAGACGGAGTTAGTTCTCACTGGTTGCATTACTAAGAACCCCTGGGGCTCTCATTTCTTGCCCAGGGAACTTGGCCAACCTCTCTCGCCATCGACTTCGGCCAAAAGCCTGGGGGTCATCATCAGACAAGGCCTCACAATGAAGGCTCAGATAGGATCAGTGATCTCCACCTGTTTTTTCCAACGTAGGAAAATAAAAAAGATCTGCAGGATCCTTACCTATGTAGCTCGAATTCCGGTGATTCTTGCTATGGTCTTGTCTCATGTTGACCACGACAATTCACTTTACCATGGCATATCCCTCTATCTTTCCAAACGTTTACAATTGCTTAAAAACCAGGCGCCTTGTTTGCTTGTTCATCATCCCACACACCTTCATATTACCCCCCTCTTGAAGCAGCTCCATTGGCTTCCAGTAATCCAGTGCTGCGCTTTCAAGGTTGGGTGCCTAATTTTTAAGTCCCTTAATGGGAAAAGTCCTACATTTGTGAACAGTTTGATTCACAAGTATGTTCCCATGCCTAATCTTCGTTCAGCACACAAATTACTTCTGTCCACCCCTTCCTACAGATTAAAGCGCACTGGTGGGGCCAGGTTTGCTGTCCTGGCCCCCATGTTTTGGAACTCTCCCCCCCAAAATACGCCTCTGTACCACTCTTCCCAGTTTTAGAAGTTGTCCTAAAACGTGGTTATTTTGTCAGGCTTTCTAATTGCGCAGTTCGACTCGGGTTCTAAAACATTGCAGCGCCAAGAAACCTCCTCGGTGTATGTGCGCTTTACAAATTTATTTTAACATAACATAACATAACATAACATAACATATATATATACAGAAAAAAAGTAATGTGAATAAGTTGATAAACAATCTAACAATACAAGTGAAAACATTTCAGTTAAAAAAATGTACAGGTTTAGCAATAAATACTGATACCTTTAATAAGAAATTTTCTAAGAATGTAAAACTTCAATACATTTATAGTTGTAAAAATCTCCCCATCTTTTTCCTCGGTGAACCCTACATTCTGCTGCTAACAAATACAAATAAAAATATAAAATTCCATAGATATTTTCAAAATGTTTCTACAAAAAACAAACATTAGAAAAATATTACAAAATATGTTACTTACATTGATAATACAAATACCACTAAAAATCAATATTCCTATCTGCAATATTTTCGTGATGTACATCTGGCACAAAGATATAAAAACTTGATATTTTGGCCAAGCATAGCACCTGCAGCTTAAGGGTAAAAGTATTTACCAGATGGATTTCCCACCCTGCAAAAGAAGGTCTGGTTTATCTGGGACCGAGAAACCTTAGTGTTGGAACAGTGTGCAAGTTACAATTGGCCATTGCGGTATACCGTCATAGGTGACGGCCCTACTCAAGTTGTGGGTATTATTATGTGTTATCACAATGGCAAACCCAGCCTTCTATAACCATGACAAAATTCCTCAGTATTATATGTGAATGCATGGATCAAAAAATATTACCCTGTGTTGGTTTTCCCTTCAGGCCTCCAGGGCAACACCCCCTAGTTAAGCAAAGTGGGAATAATGATCTTTTATTCACTCTTGGTACAATAAAGAGAATGCCGTCCAGCAGAAGTCTGAAACATCTAGGAAGAATGTCTACTGCCTGCACGAGGCATCATAGATTACCCATGGCTAGTGAAAGGCACAGCCCAGGCCTCGGGCCCTGACACATCTCAGTGCCTCCAAAACAAAAGAGGAAGCGTAGAGGTAATGATAGAATCACCCTCCTAACAAAATTATATAAACAAAAAGATTTTATCAATGTGTGATGGTGATATTTTAATTTTGATTTTAATATGTACAGTGAAAAAAGCTCTCTCTTATGCAGTGGAAAGATGAGAGCATATGTGTGCTTTTTAAAATACCCCTCACACACTAAAAAAATCCATTAGTGTCATGCTTCATCATAGGGGTCTTCCCGTCCCTCTACGGGGCGGGGTGTGCTGCGACCTACGGACTACGCGGGAGCACTAGATATTTGTGACAAAGGCTATGTGATGGTGCAGTGTATCAGTGAAGTGTAGGGACCTAACTAGTGAGTGTGATAAAAAGGAAAAATTAAAAATTCCCTGGCTAGTAGAAAAAATACTATCTATTCACTTCTCTGGCTGGGAACATTAAGAAGGGGGTTTTGTGGTAGAGCAATTAGCTTGCTACCTGGTCAACATGTTTTGTAGGCAGTCCCCTACTGCCTACTCATCAGGACCTTCTAATGGTCCCTACTGGGAAGTGCTCGGTTTGTAAAGTGGTAAGCCGACTGTCCTACAAACTGGCAGCAAAAATCGGCTGCTAGTTTGGACTACAGGGCATGAGCTGGCCCCATTGAAAACGTAATAGTTTCTCAATTGATAGTCAAAAATATTGATATATTGCGGTCTCTGTAAGGAAAAATTGAAAAAAGAGACAAAGCACAATGAATAAGCAAGTTTTGGATACTCAGGCACATATCAGTTTCAATATCCAGAATCCCACTGGTCGTGGGCAATCTCACATTGTTGAAGCACACACTACAGGCTTCATATGTGAGAGGGCGAGTTAGATGTAACTCCCCTAGCTGTTCGGTTCGTTTACCTCATTGTTATGAGGGCTGACTCATCTCAAAATACACACACACGTAACTCAATGCATACAACAGCATCTTTGAAAAGGGAAGATTCCTAGGAGAATTGACTGAACCACAGAAAAGAGTATTGGAAAAAGGCTTAGGATACGTCCCCACTGCCAATATGGATAAATTCCATCTCTGTAAAGAGGTTCAAGAATTCATAAGACGATTAAAACTCCAGGTCTTCTTCAAAGACAAGAAGGATAACACTGAGCAAGGTGACACTGGACTAAAACCAAAATCTACCTTCACTCCGATGGACAATACTCTTCCCATCGAACTTTTGACCTTCGAGAAAGCGGTTATGAAGGACCTTGACGAACTCGACCCACTACAAAAACGAGTCTTCCAAAATATCTCCAACGAAGAACGACAAGCATTGCGGGAATTGAGGAACAACAAAAATGTTGTAATAAAACCAGGGGACAAGGGGGGCGCAATTGTTATACAAAGTAAGGAACAGTATGACAAGGAATGTACGAGACTATTACAAGACCAGCTAAACTACGAGGTCCTTTGTACTGACCCCACCGAGAAGATAACTACCAAGATCAAAACAATGGTGGAGGAGGCATTGACCCATAATTGGATCACCAAAAAAGAAGGAGACTTCCTGTGTCAGAAAAAACCAAAAACCCCATACCTTTACACCCTACCCAAGATCCACAAAGACCTGCAGAACCCCCCGGGGCGACCAATCGTCTCAGGGATTGGGTCGGTTCTAGAACCGGTATCTAGGTTTGCAGACGCTTTCCTCAGACCAATGGTCCAGAGGACATCAACCTATCTAAAAGATACGAAAGATGTGTTGAACCTACTCAAAGAACTGAGATTTGATCCCAACACCCAGCTTTTAATCAGCTGTGACGTGGAGAGTCTTTATACCAGTTTGCCTTACAATGAGACTCTTGCGATAATCGAAGATGTAGTATTCGAGGATGACTGGGATTACCAAATCCCACGGAATGTGGTTACAGAATGCTTTTCTCTGGCATTGAAAGAGAACTTCTTTGAATACAATGGCACCCTCTACCTCCAGAAGCACGGGACCAGCATGGGGAGCACATTTGCTCCTAGCATAGCTGGTCTCTATGTGCACCAACTGGAGGTGACGAAGATACTAAATCCCAGAAATCCCTTCAGATCCAACATAAGGACTTGGAAAAGATACATCGATGATATCCTTATCATCTGGGATGGAGATGAGAGGACTTCTAAACAGTTCCTAACCTGGTTGAACTTACAAGACGAGTTCCTCAAATTCACCAGTGTTACCTCTAACAGCAACCTTGTATTTCTGGATCTAAACATCTTCCCGAAAAATGGCAGATTGATGACGACAACCCATTTCAAGAGTACTTCCAAGAACTGTTTGCTCATGTATCAGAGTTTCCACCCAAAACACTTACGGGACAATTTACCCTATGGCCAGTTCCTACGTCTTCGTAGGAACTGTACAGAAATTGGTAATTTTAAGCAACAGTCCAAAGATCTGCGAAAGAAATTGGAAACCCGGAGGTACCCCACTAGAATCATTGATCAAGCATATAAAAGGGTGAGAAACAGCTGCAGAGAAAGCCTTCTTGAAGACAAGATACCGAAGGAGGAGGAACAGAGACCCATCTGTGTTACCACTTATAACACAAGCTCAGATCAAGTGACCAAAATTATCACCAAAAATTGGAAAATTCTGAACAGTGGCGGTTTAGAGATACCTAAACCAATCTTTTCCCACAAAAAAGCACAAAGTGTAAAAGACATCTTGGTGCATACTAGACCAAAAGCAGATAAAACCAATCCACCAAGAAATCCCAACTTTGTACAAGGACACTATCCATGTGGAGGGTGCAAGGTATGTTGCTTAACCAAGAAGAGTAAGACACTCACTTTCAATAATGGGACAAAATGGGAACAGAGAGGCTTTAGTAACTGCAACAGTCTCAATGTTGTATACCTTATCACCTGCCCGTGCAAGCTTGAATATGTCGGCATGACAAGCAGGGCTGTGAAGATCAAAATAGGGGAACACAAAAGTACCATAAAATGCAAGAAAACCAGTACAAAACTGACCAGCCGCTTCATAGAAAGGGGTCACAACCTGAAGACATCTCTTGGACTGTCATAGAACAGGTTGACAACGAGAACCACCTTCTGGAAAAAGAACAACGGTGGGTTTTCCGAATCAAATCCAACAAAAAAGGCTTGATCGATGAAATACCTTGGGGTCAACTGTAAAGGACCGCAACCGCCCTCCTTGACTCTGATGTAAAATTCCTAAGTGACTTCTTAAATGCCGGTCCATTAAAGACCTCCTTGTGCCAAACACTTGTGCAACATCCACTGCCTAAATTGAACTATGACCGCAACCGCCCTCCTTAACTCTGATGTGAAAGCAAATCTGATGTGATAGTGATTTCTTAAGGCCGGTCCGACAAAGACCGCCACGTGCTGAACACTTGTGCAACAACTAGTGCTGGAATCGAACTATCGTCCTGCATCATCCCACCATCTGCGTTAGCCACTCTCCTTTCTATTTCAACCAACCATTATTTTTTGAGTATATATGAGTGCAATGCACGCTTCTGGCATGAGCTGAAAACTTTCCTTTACGAATGCCAATTATTTCACAAAGAGACTCTGCATTGACATATGTTCATATAAAAATCCCCGTTTTTCTAAATAGAAGAAACGAGGTGACAAACAAAACATTCACTTGGTTTCTGCAATAATAATTTATTTTTCAGGTAACCGCATTAGAAGAAAGACTGCCGGAAATCCTTTCTCTCGACCCGATGTCCCGCGGAAGGCGGCCATCTTGGGTTAGCAGACTAGCGTTTCATCGGCACGAGATAGACGGGATGACAATGCAACCAAGTTGCTTTTAAACCGCTAGGAGCGGGACGCCAGTAGTCCACGGAGCGGCACAAGGGTAGGAACGAGGCATTGAACTCATGCGGTAAATGTAAGTAATAGACTCTGACCACGAGTCTCTAACAATTTTGGTCCAGGAGGCATTAATCCATTTACGGAGGAATCCGTGATTCACGTAAGGGTGCGGTTTTCTCTTGCAGTCTACCAAGAGGAACACCCTTCGTCTGCCGGCTCATGGGGCATGCAACTTTTGTCGAACTAGTATGGATTAACATTCTTACTTTGATCTAGCGACATTGTGCACACCAAAGCTAAGACGTACATTATCTTTAACAAGAGTTTTTCGGTCTCCTAGGAATCTTCCCTTTTAAAAGATGCTGTTGTATGCATTGAGTTACGTGTGTGTGTATTTTGAGATGAGTCAGCCCTCATAACAATGAGGTAAACAAACCGAACAGCTAGGGGAGTTACATCTAACTCGCCCTCTCACATATGAAGCATGTAGTGCGTGCTTCAACAATGTGAGATTGCCCACGACCAGTGGGATTCTGGATATTGAAACTGATATGTGCCTGAGTATCCAAAACTTGCTTATTCATTGTGCTTTGTCTCTTTTTTCCATTTTCCCTTACAGAAACCGCAATAGGTCAATATTTTTGACTATCAATTGAGAAACTATTACGTTTTCAATGGGGCCAGCTCATGCCCTGTAGTCCAAACTAGCAGCCGATTTTGGCTGCCAGTTTGTAGGACAGTAGGCTTACCACTTTACAAACCGAGCACTTCCCAGTAGGGACCATTAGAAGGTCCTGATGAGTAGGCAGTAGGGGACTGCCTACAAAACATGTTGACCAGGTAGCAAGCTAATTGCTCTACCACAAAACCCCCTTCTTAATGTTCCCAGCCAGAGAAGTGAATACATTGTATTTTTTCTACTAGCCAGGGAATTTTTAATTTTTCCTTTTTATCACACTCACTAGTTAGGTCCCTACACTTCACTGATACACTGCACCATCACATAGCCTTTGTCACAAATATCTAGTGCTCCCGCGTAGTCCGTAGGTCACAGCACGCCCCGCCCCGTAGAGGGACGGGAAGACCCCTATGATGAAGCATGACACTAATGGATTTTTTTAGTGTGTGAGGGGTATTTTAAAAAGCACACAAATAGTCTCATCTTTCCACTGCATAAGAGAGAGCTTTTTTCACTGTACATATTAAAATAAAAATAAAAATATCACCATCACACATTGATAGAATCTTTTTGTTTATATAATTACATCTCAGTGCCTCCCAATATGTGGCATGGTGAAGCTTCACAAGCTAAAGTTAGCGATGCGCTGCATCCTTAAGTCCTGCAGTGCCTGTGGGTACACGCAAATGAGGACATAACCCCACCCTTTCCCAACTTGTCATAGATTTGGAAAACAGTGGAGTAAATGAGCTGAGACTAACACCTTAAATCTGGGACTGTGCAGGTTTGAGGCCTCAGTTTTAATTGCTGGAGCCAGAAAGAAGCAGCAGGGCCAGCACAGTGAGCAAGGTAAATAAAATATGCTTTTAAATGCTGCATGAGTATGCATGATAGTGTGTGCTCATGAGAGAGTGAGTGTAAGCGTGAGAATGTCTGTGTGTTTATTTGGGTATGTTAGAGTGTAAGTGAGAGTATCAGTGAAGGAGTGAGTCAAAATGAATGTCAATGAGTAGATCCAGTACAAGTAAGAATGAATGAGTTTAGGAGAATGACAGTGAGCGTACCGGAGTGTTACTATGTGTGAGATTGAGTGAGTCAAGTCTGAGTGAGTCTGTGTGAGAATAAGTGAAACTGAATGAGTCAGACTAAGTGGAAACGAATGAGACTCTGTGAAAAGTCTGTGATTGTGTTAGAATAAGGTTGTGTCAGAATGAGTGTGAATGAGGGAGTCTGAGCGATTATAAGTGAGTCAGAGTCATATTGAGTGACTCAGAAAGAGCATGATTGAGCAGATCAGTGAGAACGAAGGAGATTGAGTCAGAATGAGCAGACTGAGTGAATCAGGGAGAATGAGTGAATCATGGTGGGACTCAGGGAAATTAGGTGAGAATGTGTGAGACTAAGAGGAATACGTGAGTCAGAGCAAGACTAGGGTGAAACTGAGCATGACTGAGTGTAATTTAGTGAATCAGAGGGAGATTGAGTGAGACAGTGGGACTGAGAGAGAATGAGGTGGGCTAATTGAGTATGAATGAGTCACAATGGGATTGAGGGAATCACAATGAGTGGGACAGATTGAATCAGGAAGATCAAGCGAGCAATGGGAAGACTGAGTGAAAATAGGCGAGAATGAGTGAGACTGAGCAGGAAGGAATGAGTCAGATTGATACTCAGTGAAATTGAGTGATACTAATTAAGACTGACTAAGTCAGAGTGACTGGGTGAGTTAAAATAATTGAAAGTGAGTGCAAGTGCAACTGAGAGTAAGGGAATGAGACAGAGTGAGAATGAGTGAGAGATTAAGACTGAGTGCAAGCATGTGTGAGCAAACCTCCTGAATCCTCCAAGTAAGAGAGTCAGGTTTGCTCACTGAATGGATTACGCCTCACCAATTTTAATGGTCACCAGCGGCCACTGATTTTACCATTGAAGTTCAATAGTGAATTTGGCTAATTTCTTTAGAAAGGTCCCTATTTTTCTTTACTTCGTTTTACCATAAATTATGCTACATTTTATTGTATTACTTTTTGTTGAACTAATTAGGATTCTGAGCCTAGGAAACAATTATGTCTTCATTGTTTACAAAAGAACAGATCCTGAAGTAATAGATGACGTGGAGAGCAATTCCAATTATGGAACTTAAGCAGAGCATATGGCACCACCACGCATCCATATTTTTTTACAGCTCAGAAATTTTAAAGATTCAAAGCAAAACCAAAGGGGATGATGAGCGGAGTGTTGAACATTTCAAGCACTCACCCCCAATCAACTTATCTGGGTTTAATTCATCATCATTCTTTAGCTCACTCCGCCACCCCAGTTTAGACATGGCCATCTGCAAATCAGTCTGACCCTGTGCCTCATTGCAACAGTCTTCCCTGGACTGCAAACAAGCATCCTGGGAGCAGTGTCTGGCTAAATATTCAGCAGCCTACCATTGTGAATGCTTCAGAATGCATTGCTGAAATTGGAGTTGTAGGAATCGTGATTGATTCATAAGACATTGAGGGGCAGCTTTACACATTTAACACACACGTCAGGGCAGCAGGGAACTTTACTGCATTGGCTGAAAGGGAAACAATAGAAATACGACATATCAAATAAGATATTCAACATTTCTTACCACTGGAGCAAGGGTGCCTGCATTAGAGGCAGGATTGTTTTTGTGTGGGAAAGGACACTTTAATGGTGGTTTCCTCTGTCTATTTGTACTGCAAAATGCAGCAGAGATGGAAAGAGAAAATAACGAGAAAAAATAATGATAGTTGTCCTCTTTTTTGCCTCACTGAGGAAGGCATAGCATTTCGATGCTTTCTCGGTTAACAACATAACTATAAACATGTCATGATCGGTGATGTCAAATGTAGAAACAATGTCCAATATAATGACTGTGGATGTACATCTTTAATCCATTGCACCCAAAATTATATCAATTAAAGACAAAAGAAGAGATCTGTTTTTCCATAAATATCTGCTTGGTTGATGGTTTCCATTTCCCACACTGGCAGGCTTTTGTGAAGATATGCACAATGTGATCATTTTAAAGGGCGAATAGAGATTAGTCTTGTCCTACAGGATCTAGACCCAGGGGCATAACAAAGGCCCCCACAGCCCCTGTGGTGCGGGGGCCTCCAGGCATACCTACACTTGAAGGGGCCTCCTCTGAGCCACACTGAAGTGAGTGCTGAAGCACAGGCCCAAGCAATGCACATAATTTCTGATTGGCTCCAACCTTTCTTCCAGCAGGTAGCATTGCACACAAAAAAGAAGCAATTACAATGTAATATCTTGTGTTTCTTGACAGCTAGAGAGGCCTGAAAGGAAAGAACCCCATGCTGGAGTGCAGAAAGAAACATTCAAGAGTGCTGCAACCAGGAGAGGTCAAAGGGCAGTTCAATGGAAGAAGCAATGCAGAACTGGAGAGAGGGATGGTAGAACTCTGTGTGAATGGGGGGAGGGGGTGCACACAGAGGGACTTAACCTCCCCCCAGCCTTTGTGAAGGAGGCCCCAAGGACCCCTCAGCCTTGCAGCTTGCTTGTCACATATCATGCAGAAGGCCCCAACATGCTCTGCTCTTTGTGCAGAGACTGTGCTATAAATCAATCAATCAATCAATCAGAGCAATTTGAAAAGCGCGCTACTCACCCGGAAGGGTCTCAAGGTGCTGGGGGGGGGGGTCCATTACTGCTCGAAAAGCCAGGTCTTGAGTTGCTTCTTGAAGGAGAGATGGTCCTCCGTCAGGCGTAGGTGGATGGGGAGGGAGTTCCATGCCTTGGCTGCCAGGTAGGAGAAGGATATTCCTCCTGTGGTGGCTCTGCAGATGCGTGGTACGGTGGCGAGGGCGAGGCTGGTCGATCACAGCTGGCGAGTGGGCGTGTAGAAAGTGAGGCGGTTGTTGAGGTTTTTGGCGCCCAGGTCGTGGAGAGCTTTGTGTGTGTGGGTGAGGAGTCTGAGCGTGATCCTCTTGCTGACAGGGAGCCAGAGCAGGTCTCTCAGGTGGGCGGTGATGTGGTTGTGGCGGGGGATGTCCAGGACGAGTCGTGCGGAGGCGTTCTGTATGCGTTGAAGTCATTTCTGTAGTTTGGCAGTGGTGTCGCGTTCTAATCTAGGACCCTGATCAACCCTATGACCTTATGCCCCTATACTGCTATAATCCATTCTATTCCCATATAATGGCATAAACGTTCAAGTGTGAAATCTCAGAATCTCGTCTCTGACCTCACACGTTCAGAGCCACATTCCTATGCAGCTTCCTCTGCAGCTCATTAGTAAATGACACAGCAGAAGCCACTATCTAAGATTCCTAGATTAACACTCCGAGTTCTTCAACAAGATAAAAACTCAGCAACCTGGGAAATCCCCGCTCGCTATGTTTTGATTAGTAATAGAACTCTAATGAGCACTGAGAGACGATCACTTCCTAGTGACATTTTTATTGACATCTTATGTCCAAAAACGTACGTCAAACAAGGCACCTTTCAGGTATAAATATTACCAACTTTGCCTTAAGCAAATGCTAGCTGCCTCATAGACATCGCTGCCGGTATCGCTGCTGATGCTATCGCTGCGAACGAGCGAACGATGGTGTGGTGAACAGAGGAGCTGAACAGCCGTCCCTTGCAGAGCCCACCAGATGCAACCAGCCCACGGACGCTGCCCCTCCTCCTCCTTTTTGACGTGCTGAGAAAGACGCTGTCTTTTCTCCTGCCGAGAAAATTCAGCTCCGGCGTTTCCAGCCTACTCTTGCGAGTGACTGGGATATCGAGTCCTGAAGGAGATACAAGCCCTCCAACATTCTATTCCAGAGGTATGGTGTTGACTAAACCCTTAGAGAGAATTCTTGAAGCAAACCTTGGCAAAACCAACTTAACTTAAGCTACTTACTCCCTTCCACGTGTTAGGCTTAGATACGGTAAACTGGGGAAGGCGTAGTTAGAAGCACCAGTTGAGAATGTTAGCTTAACACCTTGGCTGCTAAGGGGTTTTCCCGCTGGGTGCTGCATTCCCAGATTTTCCATTGTTCATGACAAGGTCAACTCGTCATAAGCACAGGGCAGGTAAAACCCATGACGAGTTGACCTTGTCATTAGCATGGAAGTGGCTAATGTATATATGGCTGTATATATGTTTTATTCATTTTAAACCATTGTATGGCTAAGAAACCTTATCAATGCTTTTACAGTATTACTTCGTGATACTCTTATTACTGTACGCACTTTTTATAATAACAAGTCTTGAATTGTGGCAATATATTTCTCTTGTATGAGAAGAAAGACTGTTCAATAAATAATACCTTTTATTGAAAACGCCTGTCTCTCTATTCTCTACATATTGTGAAAGTAATCTGCACAACAACTGACTGAGTAAAATAACTGTCTATTGTTTCACACGACTCTAGAGATTGACTCTTATCTGAGGAGCAAAGTTGTCATGTTGCACGGTTGTTGGAAAACTGAATCCCTTCTTGGCTGTGCCAGGGAAGCTGATCACTTCCTATTCAGTCAAGAAAGTTTCCAGTGACCTCTGAGCTAGTTGGTATTAAACCCAATTAAGTTTAGCATAGTCAGTAGAGGCCTGGAAGCTCCGCGCTTCTACGTCGATACTACTGTTTATGTTATTCCAATGCGCAGGGCCTATTGGTAAAATAGGAACTACACTACAGTGGTTCCCGCGTAGAGGGTGTTCCAGTAGTCCATTCGGCTGGTGACGAGTGCCTTGGTGACCGTCTTCCTGGTTCTGGTGGGGATCCATCGGAAGATCTTACGGAGCATGCGCAGGGTGTTGAAGCAGGATGACGATACGGCGTTGACTTGTCTGGTCATTGCGAGGGTGGAGTCCAGGATGAAGCCCAGGTTTTGTGCGTGGTCCGTTGGCTTGGGGGGGGGCCCAGGGCAGGGGGCCACCAGGAGTCGTCCCAGGCGGAGGGGGATGATCCCAGGATGAGGACTTCCATCTTGTCCGAGTTCAGCTTCAGGCAGCTGTTCTTCATCCATTCGGCGATGTCCTTCATTCCCTCGTGTAGGCTGGCTCTGGCGTTGGCCGGGTCATTGGTGAGGGAGAGGATCAGCTGGGTGTTGTCGGCATATGAGATGATGTTAAGGTTGTGTTGGCATGTGATGGCTGCGAGGGGGCTCATGTAGATGTTGAAGAGGGTGGGGCTGAGCGAGGATCCTTGAGGTACTTCGCAGATGACTTCAGTGGCCGTGGAACGGAACGGGGGGAGGCGGCCTCTCTGGGTTCTTCCGGCGAGGAACGAGGTGATCCACTCCAGTCCTTTCCCTTGGGTTCCGATGTTGCTGAGGCCCTGTATTAGGGTGCCGTGGCAGACTGTGTCGAATGTTGCAGAGAGGTCCAGGAGGATGAGGGCAGCTGCTTCCCCGTTGTCGAGCAGGGATCTGATGTCGTCGGTGGCTGCGATGAGGGCGGTCTCGGTGCTGTGGTTGGCTCGGAAACTGGACTGTGAGGGGTTGAGGGATCCGTTCGTTTTGAGGAAGGCAGTGAGCTGTATGTTGACGGTCTTTTCGATGACTTTGGCAGGAAAAGGGAGGAGCAAGATGGGGCGGAAGTTCTTGATGTCGGTGGGGTCCGCTGTCGGTTTCTTCAGGAGGGCGCTGAGCTCGGCATGCTTCCAGCTCTCCTGGAAGGTGGCGGTGTTGAAGGAGATGTTGATGATGTTCCAGAGTTGGGGTGCGATGATGGAGCCTGCCTTGTTGAAGACGTGGTGGGGGCAGGGGTCGGTAGGGGATCCGGAGTGGATGGTGTTCATCGTGCGGGTGGTGTCTTCGGTGCAGAACGGGGCCCAGTTGCAGAGGGTGGTGGTGGGGGGCGTTGTTTCGGGCGTTGGGTGCGTGGTTGGTGCGTCGAAGCTGTTGTGTATGTCGGCGATCTTGCGGTGGAAGAAGGAGGCGAGTGTGTCGCAGAGGTCTTACGAGGGTGTGATGTCGTTGTTTCCGGCGCTGGGGTTGGAGAGCTCTTTGACGATGCTGAAGAGTTCCTTGCTGTTTTGGGTGTTGTTGTCCATGCGTTCTGTGAATGATCTCCTTTTGGTGGTGCGGATCAGCTGGTGGTGTGTGCGTGTGGTGTTCTTGAGGGCGGTCATGTTTTCTGTGGTCTGGTCGTGGTGCCAGGCTTTTTTGAGGGTGTGGCAGTTTTTCTTGGATGTTTTGTGTTCGTTGGTGAACCACAAGGCTTTTTTGCTGCCGTGTCTGCGAGGTCGTCGGCGCAGTTGATGAGCCACTGTGTGAAGATGCGGGCTGCTTCGTTGGGGTCCGCCGTGTTGGTGGGAGGGTTCTGGCTGAGGGAGGTAGTGAGCTGGTCGGCGGTGATCTTGCTCCAGCTCCTGCGGGGAACCTGGTGCGGGTGGGGGTGGGTCGTGGTTCTCTTGAAGCTGAAGTGGACGCAGCTGTGATCAGTCCAGTGAAGTCCGGTGGAGTGGCTGAAGGTGATGTGCTTGCTGGAGGAGAAGACAGGGTCAAGCGTGTGGCCGGCGTAGTGGGTGGGGGTGTTCAAGATTTGCTTGAGTCCGAGGTTGTCCAGCAGGGTAGTGGTGTTGCTGTCGTTTTGACACTGTTCTGAAGAAATGTGAGTAACACTTTATTGTTACATTTAAGGAAGCCACTGATTCTACAGG
This sequence comes from Lissotriton vulgaris, assembly GCF_964263255.1. Lineage (NCBI taxonomy): Eukaryota > Metazoa > Chordata > Amphibia > Caudata > Salamandridae > Lissotriton > Lissotriton vulgaris. Next base: position 210,791,741 of record NC_141691.1, read on the forward strand.
AAGCCAGAGCAGGGTTTTTGTAATTGCAGGAGTGGGTGAAGGGCTCTTGCAGAAGGCCAGGATGGGTGACTAATGCAGAATTCAGTGTTTAACTGTGGACCCTCCCACATCCAGCCTGCACCCTCAGTAAGAGTCCGTTATCAGGCAGACTACAGATGTGGAAAGCAGCAAAGAGCAAAAGGGTCTCATGCATCCTGCAACACCCTTCTCCCGGCCATGTTGGCATCCTTCAGCTGCTGAAGGACTATGATTCCTGGGGATTAAAGAAGTAGTGAGGCCAGCACTAGACTAGCTGTTGTCCCCCAAACAGGTGAGTCCACCCACCAACAACCCTTTTCTTTCTACCTTGATGTAATAAAGGGAGGCATGGAGTAACTGTCAGGCCCTGGGGGTATTGGGCTTATACATAGCATTCATTATGCCTCATCACCTGGTCACACCAGGCTTAACAAAACCCCAGAAGCCCCACTGGGGCCCCTGCAAGTACTGAACAAAGGCAACTATTTTAACAGTGCCTAACGGCGGATGGAATCTGGGTTGGTTAAAGACGCTGCTGTTAGGGGATTTGTCTGGTCTTTGTTTTTCACTCGCCTTTTGTCTAGTTGTGTCTGCCGCACATATGTTCAGGGCCGTGAGACCCTGTTGAGTAGCTGTGTACTTTATAAGTGTAATAATAATATTAGGAGAGACTCCTTGCATTGCTTGGTCTTGCTTTTCAGAGGTAGATTCTGCCCCCCCACCAAAGTGAGACCTGACCAAGTAAATGCAACTGCATTAGGATTTCCAACCTCAAGCAGAATTACAGTTAGCGCAGATGTGGATTGCACATGTTGCTGTGGTCTGATGATGGAGACGGGAACCAAGTCAGGTTCAGATCCTGCGACTCTGGCAGCGTCGCTGTCAGCTCAGACTGTTAGTGTCTAGGTATTGTAGTAGGGTGGGCCTGAGGCTCAGAGCCCTGGCCTGCAGTTCTATCCCAATAATCCTATGGATAGTAGACATTGCTCCTTTTACATGTATGTTTTTCCTCCATAATTATTGAAAGCTGGGTGAGAAAGATGGGACAGCTTTTCTATTTTTCAAACTGCACTATAATGAGTGCACTGCACTCCCTTAAAATATATGTTTTCCGTGTTGTAGGAAAACGCTGAAAACTTGTGTAAAAGCTCTCAGAGCTCTGCTACTCGGAATAAAGCAAACGTTTAAAATACAATAGTCATGCTGCATTCAATGTACCTATTCCTTGTGTCTTCCCATCACCTTGCAAACCTCTATGCCCAACACAGCATCCCTCTTTTTCCCTGTTGGTTGCCTCACCTTTTATTCTGTGGGTTACTTAGTCTTCGTTATGTCCTAACATGTAGTTTCCATCCTGATTTCTTTCCTCCCCTCTCTCTAGCTGCTACTATGATGTACTGTTCTTCTGTACTTCATTCTTCCATATAGTCCCCTTCATGCCCTGTGAATGACCCTCATTTCAGGTAATCTTACTCTCTAGACAGTATCTGCTCAGAGTTGGTCACTCTTGTCCCTCCAACCCTCATTCTCTTTCTAGCTCTTTTGTTTCTTTCTGTTTTTTTCCCTTTCTTGTTTTCTTCTCTTTCCCATAAATGTCCCTCCTTTGTACCCTTACCTCTCTGATCTGTTTTTCTCACTCATTCCTTTATCTCTTTGCCAACTGTCCTACCTTTCTAAGTATTTTTCTCTCTTTATCCCTAACTCTTTCACTTACTCTCTCATACACATTCTTTAAGAGTGCTCCTTCATTACTCACTGACTCTCTTAATGCACTTTTGTTATGGACTGTTCTTCTTGATCTCCTTTTTTTTCTCTTTCCTTGACTGTATCACCTTTCACCCTTTTTCAGTCTCTCTTTCCTCTTATACATCCATTATGGCCTGCTATCTCTTGCTTCTTTTCTCCTGTATTGTTTCTTGTCAATGACAGTCACTCTTTTCTGGCAGTCTCCATCTCTGCCACAGCTGCCTCCTCTTTATGAATGTAATTGGTCTAACTCTGATTCTAACTCATGCTCTGCAATACATCTTTCATTATGTTACCTTGATTGTTCATTTTTGTTTCCCCCTCTACTCAATTCCCTTTTATTAGTTCAGTGGCTCATCTGTTTGGTGTTTGCAGCATTGCTAAATAAATGAGTTAACTGTTACTGTGCTTATTGGAAGGGGTGCAACAATAGCCCCTGCAACCCCCGCAGCACGGGGAGGCCCTGAGCCCCAGGGGGCACCCTCTGGCACTGTGCACCTGCAGCAGGCCCCTGCCCTGAGACAGGCCCAGGCTGGCAGTACTTGGGGTTTCCTGGGGCCGGTTTTGTTACTGGGTGATTTTCTCATTAGGGATCTATATTACATCAGGCCCGACCCATCAAAGGTGTTTTGCGTGGCCTAAATGCCAGCTTTACAAGTAGCAGCACTGGGGTTAAACTAAACGCCATTGTCCCTCTTTTATTTCCAAGTCAGTTAGTCATCGCAGAAATAAAAGAAAGACAACGTCGCTCTGCACTCACTTACAGGATAGCAGATGGCACAACCTGTAGCGGAGCGGAGCGCCAGTCTGACCCTGAAAAAGCTAATTGCGCTTGTTGGTTTTGCAGGTTGAAAGGTGTTTAGTACTCTCCCTCAGTAGAAGTTCTTGAGTCGGGCTTAGTGAATGGGTATCCACAGCCAGGCTAGGGTGAGCACCAGGACGGCCGGGCCCTGTGTCAACAAAACAGCAAAAGGTCAGCAGTCCCAATTACTTGTATGAAAGAGTTTAGCACGCATCCGCACTGAGTTAGACCGGTTAAGCATTACAAGTACACTTTAAAGGCCAGGAGAGAACTGGGATGCAGCCTAATAACCTGCAGTTTCCTCCTTAAAATATCATGTAATATGTACATCATTGTTTGTCGGAGGCCACACAGAGTCAGCCGGCGTCTTAAGTTGTCGCAGCAGTCGGCATGTGATCTTTTTCCAGAAAGACTTCATGCCTTTCAGGATAATAAAAAAAACTTGTGCAAAGGCCGGCAGTTTGAAGAAAGTCGTTTTAGTATGTTTCACTTTTTCAGTAACATTACTGTGTCATAGGCCATAACATTAAGCTGAATACAGATTCAGATGAAATCACTATTCAATGAGTGCAACATGTACTCTATAAGTATGATGTATTTGCTATTTCAGCCATTGATGTGTGCCTGTAGTGGTGAGAGCATGTCTGCTACATCCTTTCAATGTTCTGACACTGGCTGGATCATCTAACTGTATTTTCTATAGCTAAGGTGGAGGATGAACCTGGGGTAGAGGCCCTTGCTTCCGCACTTTCGTCTCTCTTCTGTACAGTATGAGACCATGAGCTTTAATCCGAGACCCAGCCACACTATAACCAATTGCCACGCCAGTGTTGACTGCTCAGGGTTTAGGAGCCGACTCCTGTGAGCCAGTCTACCTGCCCAGGACAAGTCTCTGCAACTCTGCTCTCCTGCCTGTCCACACCACACGCCCTCGGCACCTTTGCCAATTGTTATCTGCCTTCGTCAGACTGCCCAGTAATGCACACACTTCAAATAAAAAATCCCAAACGAAAGCAATTTAAACCAGTCTTTACAGTGCAGGAGACCATCTCCTTTCAATTTTAGAAAACTCAAGGTAGTCATATCAGTACAGGAACAATTCTTTTTTTAACAAAACTGTGGACATTGTTTTGATTAAATAAAAATATGAAAAACCTTTGGAACGTTGTTCAAGAAAGATCTCTGCTCTCCTCTTTGACTCTGAAATGAACAAATATATTTAGATTACATAAAAAGAGTGTATCTGCAGGCTGAAAAGCCCCTCCAGCACTTCCCACTAACTTTTGTGTGACTGCCGCCTCCGCTAATTACTTCTTTATCGGCTTGGGTTGCACTCCACTGGTGCAGACAGTTTTTCCAAATGTCCATGCATCTTCTTTTTAGCCTGGGTCACTTGTGCTTCTGTCCATGATTAGTCATTTGGCACTGTAGCAGATTTGCTTTTAGAACTGTCAGCTCTAAAATCAGCAATTCTTAAAATTCAGCAGCCACTTGAAATACATGGCCACTCTTGCTACTTTTTCTTTCTGTGCCTCCTCGGAAAGAAATGCAAAGGTTGAGTCTCTCGGGGGTGTCCAACATAGCTCTAGGAGAACTGGTTCCATGCAAGATATTCAGGTATCCATGCGCAACGTAAACAAATGCAATTTAGAGTAACTTTATGTGGATGTTTTCTATTTGGATATCCTGAATATTTGGCAAGGCCCTGGCTCTCCTGGACCTACCTTGTATGCCCCTCTATTTTCTACAGCGCAATATCTGCCTTTCCGTCATAACACAGTCTTGAAGTGGTCCTTGTCATTGCTAAGGTGCAAAAGATTAAGAAATACAGAATTTAGCTATTTTGAGAACAACTGACAAGTTAGTAATATGTCAGTTCAAATACCCAAGCTACCATTGACTGTAATGTTTATTAGAAAGAGATACTTTCTCCAGCATGTATGTGTTATTGTAATGTATAGGCATTTATATAGCGCACTACTTACCCGTAGGGTCCCAAGGCGCTTCGACCGCTGCGAAACCCTTCCTGGCTTTCCTTAGAGATGGTCCCTTAATGGGTATCTCCAGGGTGAGACCAGGCATCCCCGGCGGTCTGGTGGGGCCGTTAGTGAAGATGAGGCAAGCTAATGCCCAGAGTTGCCGAGTGTGATCGCTGATCAGAGTGGGCACCGAGGCGAGAGAATTATCGAGTCCGCTGACCCTGGTCCAGAAACCTGCCGCGCCGGGAATCGAACCCTGGTCCCGGGCCGTCCTCTGCTCTCGGGTCTGCCGCCTCTAACCAGTGAGCCACACTACTTGACACCACATTGCCAGTGCAGCCCATGCTAGTGACAAGTGTGGGTGGGCATATTTACGATCTAGTTTTACAGTGGCTGAAAGTATTGATAATATGGTCATAATAGTAAGAAGAGTTTTAGTAAGATGAATTTTATTGACATCATATTAGATAGAAAAAAAAATAACATGTGACCATTTTTCAGAAAAGCAGATTTTTCTAAATCCTGACTGTAATGCCCTGGGTTGCATGGGTGAGGCTGCCTTTTGTGTTAGTTACCTTGGCAGGGTTTTCGGACGCCTGATTTCTTGGATGACCCTATAAGGGGCAGGACTCCATATTTCTCTTTGAGGTTGCACCATTGTTGGTTTTAACACGAGACAGAGTGTAGTAGATTGTTTGATGAAAGTGCGACTCTAAGGATGATTTTGAAAACATAAAAAATCTGTGATCCTGCTGTTTTAACTGAAAGGTTATATTAAACATAAAAAGTATGAGAGCAACATTGTAAGAATTGAATCACCTTATAGGAGCTGCTATGTCATGTATGTTGGGTTATGTTATAATGAAATTGCATGATATGTTATGTTGTTCAATAGTATGGTGTGCCAAGTTTTTCTATGTGTTACATTGTCATGCTTTAATATTGTATAATGTTACCGGGCTGTGACACGACATACCGTTTCTGATTTAAAGAGTGCTGGAGGCACATAGAGGTCTACTTAAGTGCACTAAGACACACGAGGGAAGGGGTGGGCACAAGAAGGTTTTTACAGCCAGCTCCCTTACGTGGGTGAAGGTGACCATGCAACAGTTTTCCAGCTGCATCGCCTTAGTCTTCGTGGGCAGTGTCAGTTCCATTGAGGCATATTTCCATCTGAGCAGGAAGTGGACCCAGAACTTCTTGGCATTCTTCATATTTGGGGGTTCTGTATTTCTCTTCTCAGGGAGAGGTGGTGAAAAAGCGTTGCTTCTATTGGGATGTTTTCAGTGTATGGCAGCCCCCAGTTGCACAGGCTGCTTTCCAAATGAGGCTTGATGGAGGTAGGCTCAGCCTGGCCTGTTTCCTCTCTCCTGATATCCTGCTTCCAGTCGGGTGATGGGCCTTGATCAGCTAGATCGGACCCTCCATGCAGATGATTGCTCTGGCTCAGCTCTTCTTGGTGGGATGCTGGAGACCAAAATGAGCCCGACTTCCATGTGGCTTTTGTCTGGCACCTGAGGGTAGAGCGTGGGTGGCAAACATTACAGATAAAGCAGTGACCTTTGATGGAAAACATGCAAAAGAAAATCATACAGATTTAGTGGTGCTTCTCACGTCTATTTTCTATGTTCTCTGTAAGAACGTGGGTAGGACTGGGTATCCTGGTGCACTGTAAGGTCATCATTTACTATGTTTTAAAAGTTGATACATTTGAATATACAATGAAACATATGTTGTATAATGCACAGCTTTTGCCATAAAAAAAATTATTGGGGGAGAAACCCCCCTCACCCCCCCTTCTACACAAGCCCACTTGCAAGAGTCAGGCTGGCTCGCTACGTACCATAGAGAGACTGGACTGACAAAATATGCCAGGGCTGCTTTGGGTTTCCAGAGCTCCTGACTGGGTCCAGAGCATGGGGGGTCCCCTCCATGTACTTTGCAGGGGGGCCCCCTCAAGTTTCGTTACGCCACTGTCTAGACCCCTGCACTTCAGACGATACTTTCACTTCGTCTCTCGGAAATAGTGTGCACACCAGTTTGTTCATTAACCGGGCAGTTAATAAAAATGTATGTCCGGTGGGTGACAGAAATGCCCAAAATGACCCCTTTCTGATGCATCTTTAGCTATATACACCTACTATACCACTAGAACGAAAATAAACTCATTATGGTAGGTGAAATGACAAATTACGAAAATCAGATTGTTCTATCATCTGACACCTAAATCTGCGTGAACTGCAGACTTACAGATCCTCAGCACGGAAGGATATAAGCCCAGGGAAAGATGAAATATGAAAAATACTACATTAGTTCTGTTGGCAATTAATGGAAGACCTGGCGTATGGTTTGACTCGTAAGAATGGATGACATTAGAGAGGGAGTTGAAATGCCAGCGAATGCACGCCTTTGATCACAAAGCTACCTTACCAACGATGTAAGAAGCAGGAAAAAACCCCAACGAACTGGACCATTGCACAAACTACTGGAAGGAAGAATGGCATTTGAAACGATGCTGCTGTGTCTTGTAAAACCAGTAACAGCTGCTGAGAGAACATAAACCGCATCGGAGCAGACCCAATGGAGACATAAACATGAGATGGGCCATCTTGACAGACGGCATTTGCAGTGATAATCAGCGAGCTTTTGCTTTAGCTGTAATTGCTTGCACCATATAGGTGGTTCTGCTGTACCTCACAATGCATTATTGGTATAGATGTGACGGTGGCTTTGAGCCAACATGATCAAACACGTGTATTTTAGCAAATTGTTCTCAAATCTTTGTTTTCTTCGAAATACATCCAAGGATCCACACCTATCAGCTATAACAGAACATGTTTATTGCTTATGCACTCAACTACTTATTTTCTGCATTTCACAACCCTGCTATTCATCTGGCTTCATTATATTCCTGAGGTTTGGACTGAATTGTTTTACCATCTGTATGCGAGAAGTGTTCACGTTATAATCACATTTCGTTTGGTAAGCGTTATAGGTGATATGCTGTAATTAGTCTTGACTTTAAGACACCGTGGCACAGTGATTGCAGGCAATTAAAATAAATACAGAAGCCTCACTGAAAAAAACACAGTTTTGCTCATTTCGCAAATGCAGCATATCTAATTAAACCAAAAAAGTTTTGACTTTGCATTTCAGATTCTTTTCATAATTTCACAATATTGTAATTTTGTAAGTAAATATGTACGTGCTGGGGGCAATCTATATTTGATGAACATCAAACGTCATTATTGAGAGATTAAATTAGACGACATTGATGTCAAATTGGCCACCTTTTCTACAGTAATTAATTTACTGTGAGGGGTACACACATTTTCACGCTTTTAAGCATAAAAAGGAATGCTTCAGCTTTTAGCGGGATTGCTTCACACCACATTATTATCACTTAACATACAATAGGGGCATATTTATCAAGGGTTTGTGTCACGTTTGAAACGTGGTGCATGCATGACAAAAAACCTAAAATGCAATTTCTCAAGCCACACGTGGCCTCTTTACGTGGCCCTGAGTGGCTTGATAAATCAGAAGTAACACATCGCAAACCGCTGCGCTGCATTACTCTGTCCCAGGGAGGCATTCCAAGAGCGTTGCATAGGTGTTCCGCGCAACTACCATGGATCTTGATGCATTCCCAGAATAACTATTACTGATAGATATAGGAATGTGCTAAAAGGCTACGCCATCCTAGGGGAGGGGGAACATCACTTACAACGCATTTATTACAACGCACTACCATTACAACGCAACCATTACAACGCAAACCATTACAACGCATTGCGCTGGGGGGCGCTCTAGGATAGGGAATATATTTAATTTACTATCCAACACCTTCCCTACTATCCACGGGTACTGGAGTTGGAATAGTAAGTTAAATAAATCACTATCCAGCGCTTAAAAGCACTATGCGTTGTAGTGGTATGCGATGTAAAAACCGCGTTGTAACAGCAGGTGTTTTAATAGCCTGCGTTGTAACGACACCAATCCTAGGGGAGACGTAACGAGGACAAACATGTTTCTTTTTCCTCGTTACTTCCTCTTCCTATGTGTCCTGCATGCATAGAAAGAGGAATTTGCCTCAGGGGATTGTTTTTGGGCAGGAAGGTGCACATTCCTGCACTCAAAAAAATCCTGTCTGCAACGCAGACACCCTTGCACCATTGTGCAAGGGGGCCTGCTTTGGTGCTAGACAGCCCATTGTGCCCCAGCTCTGAGGAAAAGCCAGGAAGATGCCATATTGTGTTAAATGCTGCACATTCCTGCCCTTTTTCTCTAATGCAAGGCAGCAAGGTGACTTACGGCGCTGCATTACTTTTTAACAGATAGACCCCTTATAGTGTGGTTTTGTCCAATGCATGGCTTGGAGTTTCATAGCTTTCTTGTCCATCTCAGTTTCCTACTCCTGATGTGAAGGTTTTTTCACCACATCACCACCAAGCATATTGCAGCCTCAAGACCGCCATGTAAATGTCAGGGATCGAGGATCCCTGGTGGTTGCGGCGGACCCATGGAGGTCCGACCGCCGTACTCATAATACAGCAGTTAGACCACTCGTGCGGCAGTCCCGATAGTCACCACACCTCCACCTCGAGTTTGGCAGTCCTATGGAACAGAAAACGAATTCCTTGATTTCCTAATATTTGAGCTGAGAATAATTTCCAGCTTATTTTACTAAACCTTTATGCTTCTACCCAATTCTCCCATCAGAAACCCTTCCCTGGAATCTGTACTTTATTGATTGAACTAAAGTAATATGATAATTGATAATAATTTATGTTGAAAATGAACGTTGACGTCTCAGCTGTCAACAAAGATCCATCACCCTGAAATCTGTGCAGGGTTCTTGTAGATGAGTAAGTGACGAAGTGAACCCTGAGCTCCAGCACTCCTCCCTTCAACCCTTTGCTGTGGGTCTGCTCCTCACTGTTTTCTCCTCACTGTCTCTCTTGTTGCTTCCTTTCCCTGCTCATTTTCACTACAATCTTTGTGTTCTTGCTCTATTATGTCTCTAATTTTTTTCTGCTGTATCTACCTTGTTGCCTTCCTACTGCTTCTGCCTTTTTCTACTGATTGCTTTTTTTTGCTTTTCTGCACTTTTTTCACTTTTCTGCACTTTTTACTCTTGCTCTCTTCGCTGTCTTCACAGCTGCAATCCCCTATGGTTCTTGGACCTTCCACTGATACGATGCCAGGACCCTCCTCACCCTCAACACAGGATTGCAAAATGCCTGCCACCTTGCCTCACCAAAAGATACCCAAGGACCTTTCTCCTACCGGAACTGCAGCCACACAACTGTAGCGGGAATTCCGTTCTCCTACAGAACTGTGCATAGAGACCTGGAACCTCGGTGAATTAGGATGGCCCAAAACTGGTGATGTGGTGAAAAACCTTCACATCAGGAGTAGGAAACTGAGATGGACAAGAAAGCTATGAAACTCTATGAAGGTCTCATTTGGGTTTTAGCAGGGTGGGCCCATACCTCAAAATCTCAGTGGTAGAGGATCACATCATCTTCCCCCCGCTCTCTGTATGCGAAGCACCGTCAAGTGTATTCGTGTGTGTTCAGCACAACAATATAAAACCCGCCTAGAGCCAGATTTTGGCAGCAGCATGTGTGTTATGTCTATAGAGGTGCGAAGATCAGACCTTACAACAACACTGTGTCAAGTTATCCTTGGAGCCTTCAGCACTCACTGTGCAGACAGAGTACCGAGCAAAACTGATATCAGAGCAATAACATATTATTTCTCAAGTAAATTACAAAGCTCTTCTGGGTTGAAAGCTAAAACAACAATAATGAGTTGTGTGCAAAAATGAAGCAGAAAGGAAAAAAAGACGTTCAAACATTTAATAAGCTCATGCTAACTTAACACAGTATGTAGAAAATAATTAGCTATATGACACCCCCCAATGATCCAAGCACTGTCAAAAATCACGGAAAGTTAGGACCAGAATAGGGGCATAACCTGAAAACAGAGTTCAATAATAATGAGCTAAGCTATTCTCCAAAAGCATATATGATGGCCTATAGGGGCCAAGCGAAATTGTTCCAAACTTTGAAAATATAAGTCAATAGGTCTGGAACGCATAAAAAATTATACGTAAGAAAAAGGCACTGTCCAAAAATACAAACAGGTACGTGCCGAAATAATAAAGACCTCATGGCATCTCACAATAGAACTGAATATGCAAAATATGCAGCAACAGCCTCCAACATGAAATCACTGTCATCATCCGAAAACAGTTCAGCCATCCAATCAAGTAGTGGGAAGGAACATACGTGCTGCTCCAGCACTGGATCCTCTAGCATCATCAGAGGACAATTCGGTGGGTTCTCAAGAAAGCTCTGTGCCAAGAACTCATGTGCCGCTGCGAGTATTTCCCAATGACCCATTAGTCCATGCATCGCTGCCAAGGCCATAATCCTTTCGCCAGAACAAACCAACTCGTGAGCAACTACGGGGCTCATCAGATGATTAAAATCGACGTCAGGAGACACCGTCAAGCAGAGACACAAATTAAGGGCCCAGTCGAAATCGCAGCTCAGGCAATGAAACACAGGCTGGACACATGTGAAATAGGAAAATCGAAACAATAATCCAAATGCCGTGCTCAAAGTAGCAAGCGGCAGGGTGCCATAGTAATCAAGCACCCGGTTGCGAAACAGTGACAGGAGGGGCTCTGCGGCTCCTAACGCAGGACGGGCATCCATGTTTAATAAAACAAAATATCAGCAACACGCCTGCAGCTAATGCCAGCAAAATAGGGAAGCCACCGAACAAATTCGAAAAAATAGAATGAAAGAAGACAGGGATGACTCCAAATATCTTTTCAAATGAAGTCACGAGACCGCTGCTAACAAATTTAAAAAAGTGAGCAAGGCCGGAAGTGGAGGAGGCATTAAAGATTTGATGAACCAGCTCACTGAAATGTAACGGCAAATCAGTATTTACATGCGCCTGCACCTCTGTGCGTGTGTTAGCTATGTGAAGGACGAAAGTTTCTCGGGCCGAACTCAGGGCCACCTCTTTTTGAGACAAAAGGGCTCTTATTCTAGTCATACCATTAAACTCTGCTTTCAAGGTTGGGATGCGCGGCCAGATGGAAACATCTGAATTCCCATGCGTAGGGGGATACAGAACGTTTTTGCAACACACAACACGTTCTGATATAGTTACCACATAAGCGATACCTATAATTAAACCACAACACTCTTCGTTATTCAACAGCAAATAACTACCATTCGCCAGTAGTGTGAACGTGGGAACTATTGCGGGAACCGGAGTTCCTTTTAAAACACAGGCTAAATTAGTCTGTTCCTGATTACAGGAACTATGTAACTGGATGTGCCTGCATATCAACGAATGGTCAGGGGACTCAGTGCACTCTTCCCTATTAAGATTTACTTCTTTTCCGTCTTTCAGGCACCTATATGTGAAAGGAAGAGACAACGCTTCATGGAGGAATGCGCTACCTAACGGTTCATATTGCTCTATTGCAATATATCGCATACAATTAGTAAATTTGTACAAGGCGAATGGTAATGTAATTAACCCGTGGATAAGCCACGTTGCATCAGTGGCCTCAGGTACAGAGAATGGTAAAGATTCCAAACTCTCAATGTGTAACATGGAAAATGATGCGTCACGTATTGAAAGCATGCGCTGTTTGTCAGTCAAATTAAATGGGGCAAAGAGGGAGGACACGTTCATGTAATTCCAGGGCACTCAACCAGCCTTTAGAGTCTGCAGGGTCCACGCAAATTGCATAACAGAACGCAATTGATTCTGACCATGGTATAAAACAGATACCTCATCATTTACAATATCAACCACAGAAGATACAATATTATTCAACGTGTAGATGCGGGAAGAAAGCATGTTAATACTGTTATCGACAACCGCAAGCACCTTTTCCAAATTAGCTTGATCAATAGCCTTTAGGCGCTTAGCAGCCTCAATTTGTAAAAGTTTCCAGATTTCATTGTAAACAGCATAAATCCAACGTTTAGATCTACCACTAGCTGGGCCCTTTATGAAATCATTTAGATCCATATCATCAGTCAGCTTGGTTAGATGTAACTTAACAGCAGCTAATGTAGAATGTCGTAGCCAATTCTGACATAATTTGCCAACGGAGTATGTTGTAACAGTGTGGTCAGCATCAAAACGTGGATCAGGTCTGACTTGTGTAAAACCTTCAGTTAAACCCAAAAAGTGACATTGGCAAGAATCAGAGCTTCTGTGCCACATCAGCCAACCCTTCGGATCCAAACTGGATACATTAAAGGATGTATTAAGCAATAATGTTTGCAATTCTCGAATGGAAAACTTTGTGTATTTATCCCAATCGGAATATTCTTCCAAATCAGGAATAGTAGGTGTATTCAACTTTTTTGAAGTAGGCAATCCAAAGCATGTTGTCTGGGAAATAGTAGAATTTAAAAACAAATTATGATTTGGGATGAGACATGCACGGTGCAAAGCCTCAGCGCCTTGTACCTGCCAACTTTTAGAACCCGAAACCAATTTAAGGTCAATGGTTTCCTTCCATAGCTCGTAGCCTTCTACAGCTAACCTGTCTAGAAAGGACTTCGAATACAACAATTTATTATTGGTAAGTCTTACCTTTAAGCATGGGCGGAAAATCCGTTACGCTTGCGGATTTTGCGGATTTTCGGTAAATTCGCAATCCACGAACGCTCGCAAATTTACAGAAAATCCGCAAATTCGCACGCAGCGGATTTTTTTTTCTTGGTGATACAATTTTGCGGCGTGCGGTGTAAGTTCGCAATTGCGAACATGTAGGTGCGGCGGGCAGCAACAATATCGCACTCGCGAAATTACAAAAATTGCATTCTGTACAAGAAATCCACTAGCAAGCAGCATAGACCTTCTTAAAATGATGATTTTTATCGGAATAACTCCTCAGGTTGACATTAGCCTGCACTTTTTTGGATTTGAGGCCTTTTGACTTTCTTCGGATCACTTTTGGATTAGAAATCAACTTTCACAAGTAAGCTTGTTTGGGGCATTACAGTTGTTGTAATGCTGTTCTGCAGAAAAACAAGTTTTTCAAAAGTGAAAGCATTCAGCAGGTGCAAAAGTTCAAACTCATCATTAGTAACCATTCCCTGTAGTGCTTCCTGACTGGGGCCCCTCCAGAGTTCAGTTGCTAGTTGCAACAATTGTATGACCCTGCTCTGACCCTCACAGCAGGCTCATAGAATAGCTACAAGTAGGCCACAAAGGTCCTGGAAAAAAAATTTGCACTGCAACAGAAAGCAAATTACAGATAAGGAAGCAGGTGCCAGACTGGAATTTTAAAACAGTGACACATTAATAAATCAACCCCAAATTTATTCATGTCAGTTGAAGCAGGGCAGGTGTGCTTGCTTTTACCCCCCATAATCTACAGTGATGATGAACCAAAGGGTGACATTGATGTACCAGAGGGTGCCATGGGTGAAACAGAGGGTGGCAGGGGTGAAACAGAGGGTGCTAGGAACCTGTGATGATGAACCAGACATAGAAACAACATAATCGCGACCGTTGCGAGCCGACATGTAAGTTCGCAATTGCGAACTGGTACAAAACCCTCGCGAACTGGCAGAAATCCTTGCGAACACACAAAAAAAAAAACGCAAATTCCCAGTTCAGTTGCTAGTTGCAACAATTGTATGACCCTGCTCTGACCCTCACAGCAGGCTCATAGAATAGCTACAAGTAGGCCACAAAGGTCCTGGAAAAAAAAATTGCACTGTAACAGAAAGCAAATTACAGATAAGGAAGCAGGTGCCAGACTGGAATTTTAAAACAGTGACACATTAATAAATCAACCCCAAATTAATTCATGTCAGTTGAAGCAAGGCAGGTGTGCTTGCTTTTCCCCCATAATCTACAGTGATGATGAACCAGAGGGTGGCATTGATGTACCAGAGGGTGGCAGGGTGAAACAGAGGGTGGCATGGGTGAAACAGAGGGTGCTGGGAACCTGTGATGATGAACCAGACGTAGAAACAACATAATCGCGACCGTTGCGAGCCGACATGTAAGTTCGCAATTGCGAACTGGTACAAAACCCTCGCGAACTGGTAAAAATCCTTGCGAACACAAAAAAAAAATTCGCGAGAATTCACAGATTTTGCGGATTGCGAGTTCGCAAATTCGCAAAATTCGCGAACGCCAGATTCGCAAAATTCGCCCATGCTTACTAACCTTGGACATGGACTTCTGTGTCATCTTAAAATAAAAGGACTCAGGACTAAACTAATTAAAGTCGGTAAAATAAGTGTACTTCTTCAAAAATGTACTGGAGCTGCCTTGTAATGGTGCTGGGCAATGTTCCCACTGTGTGTAATTAACAGTACCCCTTCTGGAACTCGTTTTATGCAGAAAATGGTTACCAAAAAGTTGAAAGCAAAATAAATCACCATAATTAGCAGACTCTAAATATAAATCTTCAGCATCAAAGGCAGCATAATATTTCAAATCAGAGAATAATGATTCTACGGCCTGAACATCCCAATCATCAGAACGTATGTTTTGTTTCACCACATCCCACATGTTCACTCTAAGTACATTAGGGACACTAACCACTACAGTGGGGCTATGAATTTGAAATTTAACTGCATCCCACACAATCCCATCAAGAACCGGCCAAGCAGTGATGTTAACAAAATTCAAGTCTCTTTTCTTTCTGTGTGCTGAATGTGATGAGGAAAAGGGGGCCAAAGTTCCATTAAGATGTCGAATGCATGTTCTCTTCTCGACATAGTGTCCATCGATGATACGGAAAAAATAAAACACAAAACCAATTGACATAAAAAGGTAAACTGAAAAAAGTACTAGCCAAATATATGTCCAAGGGGGAATTAAAAAATGTTTCTTAAATAAAGAGGCATAAATTGAGGGTTTTGTCGAAGTCACTGAAGCAGAGTCAAATGAGAACCTTGATTCTGTGGCCAAACGTGTTTGTAAATCAGGCATTGATAAATCAGCAGGATAGGCGTAATCTAGGTCATCAATGTTATTAACGGGGAAAGTATTGAGTAAAGGATTGGAAACAGCAGGCATCTCGAGGGCCACTTCTGGCTCAGCATTAGAAGTAGTGGCCAAAACAGTATTTCTCTCAATCGAAGGACAGGAGACTGCCGGTGTCATGCTATGAAGAATCAGCCACCCTGTGTATCTTGACATTGTCAATTGAGATAAACCCGTTTTCCTTAAGACCTGGAAGTGGCGGTAAAATGAATGTTCTAGTGCCCTTCACTCCAAGAACGAGGACCGGTGCTCGATAGGAAGGACCAAATTCTTTCTTTTTATCGATCTTTTCTCGAATCAGTTCTCCAACTTTGGGTAGCCAGCCAACTACCGGGATCTGCAACACATCATCCGATGTGGAGGGCAACTGTTCCTTTGCAAGACTGTCTCTGGTCTTTTGTAGATCCTGTAAAACATTGCAATGTTCATCTACATCAAAGGCCATGGCTTGAGCCACGCATTCTAGATCGTCGAGGTCAGGGACATAAATCTTGATACCAAAGATCATTTCGTACGGGGTCCGCCCACCCAGAGACATTCTAGGGAGATTATTAAGAGCACGCTGCATACCATTGAGATGGGCCAACCAGTTTCTGCCAGTGCCTATAACTCGAGCTGTCAAAGATGGCTTTAAGTCACGGTTCATTCGTTCCACTACACTATTACCCTCAGGTCTGTATGGAGACGAAAACTTGACTCGGACCCCCAACGAAACCATAGCATCCCTATACGCCTTAGAGGCGAAAGCCGGACCCGGATCCGAATGGAAGGTACCACAAGCAAAAATCCCTACAAAGACACGCAAATCTCCTATGACAGTCCGTGAATCAGCGCTGTGATGGGGCCATACCCACACAAAGCGTGTGCATGAATCAACTGCTACTAAGATGTACTTATACGCAGTATCAGAAGAAAAAGGACCGCAGTGATCTAAATAAACGCATCCCAGTGGTATATTAGATATGTACAAATGTGTCTGTGGCGGACACGCAGCAGTCAAAGCCTTAATCTGCTGGCAAATGTCACATTGAATGACATATTTGCGCATCTGTTTGTACAGTCCCCGCCACCAGAATCGTTGTTGTAGCTGAATTACAGTGGCTGAGATACCCGCATGCGCAGACGCAACACCTTCATGCGCCGCTGTAATCAACGTAGCCCTGCGATCCAAGTTGGGAATCAGCCGATCCCCAACATCAGGAATTTTCACATAAGGAACCTTGTCGGGACTTAAGTGGTATGTGTACTTCGAAGGGAAGCCCGTAGGATATTTACCTCCCTTATTTATTTATTTATTTACTGGCATTTATAAAGCGCGAACGAATACCCTTGGGTGTCTCGGCGCTAGACTGCAGTAATGTCTCTCCTTAGAGGTAAGTTCATGCGGGCTGGTTTTCTGTGTTACTGGTTGAATAACCATGTCTTCAGTCTTTTCCTGAACTGTAAGAGTGAGGGGCTGGATTTGACGTGGTGAGGTAGGGTGTTCCAGATTTTGGGAGCCGCAACTAGGAAGCGACGGTCGCCCCATGTGACTGTTCTGCTACGTGGGGTCTCTAGTTGGTTAAGTGAAGAGGATCGGAGCCTTCTGACTGGATTGTAAGGTTTTAATTGATCTTTTAGGAAACGAGGCCCCTGATCCTGCATTACTTGGTAGACTAAGCACAT
The DNA here is from genome assembly GCF_964263255.1 of Lissotriton vulgaris. Classification (NCBI taxonomy): domain Eukaryota; kingdom Metazoa; phylum Chordata; class Amphibia; order Caudata; family Salamandridae; genus Lissotriton; species Lissotriton vulgaris. The sequence goes on from NC_141691.1 coordinate 210,809,009, forward strand.
GGATTTAAACTTTATCCTGTTTTGGATAGATAGCCAGTGGTAGGTCCTCAGAGTATCCGAGATGGGAGCGAATTTAGGTTTTTTGGACAGCAGGCGTGCGGCCGCGTTCTGTACCGTCTGAAGCTTTTTTGTGACTCTGTTTTGTGCATTCAGAAAGAGTCCATTGCAATAATCTAGTGAGGTTAGAACCAATGATGTGACCAGGGTCTTAGCGGCCGTGTCAGGCAGAAAAGGCAGGATTTTCCTTATCATTCTGAGTTTAAAATGGGCCGTGGAAGCTACCTTATTGGCATGGGCCATAAAGTTGAGCTGGTCGTCAAAGATAACTCCCAGATTTCTAACCTTGGAGGTAGGACAGGGTGGGGTGCCAAATGCTGATGGCCACCAAGTTGTGGGCCAGGATGGCGAGAGATTGCCGAAAATGACCACCTCCGTTTTCTCGGAATTGAGCTTCAGGCAGTTTCCTGCCATCCACTCACCTATGGCTGTCATGCCTCTTTGGAACCGTTCGGCCACCTCCTGTCCATCACCCTTGATGGCCAGCACCAACTGCGTGTCATCTGCGTATGAGGTTAGGCTCATCCCATGTGCTTTGATGATACTAGCAAGGTCCGACACGTAGATGTTGAATAGTGTCGGACTTAGGGATGAGCCTTGAGGAACCCCACACGGTAATGACAGATTGGCAGATTGGAATGGTCCTAATGTGACCGCCTGAGTTCTGTTAGCCAGGAATGAGGCAAGCAAGTTTCTCGCAGTGGACTGGATACCCATTTTTTCGACACGGTCGACCAAGGTCTTGTGGTCAACCGTGTCGAATGCTGCTGAAAGGTCTAAGAGTACCAGCAAAGCTGTCCCTCCTTGGTCCCGGATGAGTCTGATATCGTCCGCTGCTTTGATGAGAGCGGTTTCCGTCCCATGATATTTACGGAACCCAAACTGGGTATCATCGAGCAGGTTGTTTCGCTCTATGTGTTCCGACAGCTGCTGGTTCATGGCCTTCTCCGTAATTTTGGCTAAAAAAGGAAGACTTGCTATAGGCCGGTAGTTTTTCAGATCTTGTCTGTCAAGATTAGATTTTTTTAGCAGAGGTTTAATCAACGTGTTTTTTAAGGAGTCCGGATAAGTCCCAGAACTCAATATGGTGTTGCAGACGTGGGTGATAGTAGGGATAATTGTGTCTGAGACCATGGTTAACACCGACGTGGGGCAAGGGTCCAAGGCAGATCCTGATTTGATGGAACTCAGTATGGTCTTTGTTTGATCGGTTGTTAAGGGTTTAAAACTCGTCATGGTATTACTCAGGACAGTCTGAGAGGGGGGGGCAGAACTGATATTTGGTTCTGAGGTAAAAGCTTGGTATATGTTATTTACCTTCGCGAAGAAGAACTCAGACAAGGCATCGCATAGCGATTGCGATGGGGGGGGGGGGTTAAATCTGGTGTATTACCCGATAGGGTTTTGGCTATTTTGTACAGCTGTTTGCTGGAGTTTTTGGCTTGTTCAATATGCCGAGAGAAAAAGTGCTTCTTAGCTGCCGTTATCATAGATTTGTAGGTGGCTAGAGCTTCTTTATAATTGTTCTTACTTTCGCTATCATAAGTTCGTCGCCAGTGCCTTTTTCTGTTTCTCGTTAATTGTTTTTGTATTTTTAGCTCTTCTGTGTACCACTGAGCAGTCGGCGTACTCCTGTTTCTTGAATGGGACTTGGTGGGTGCCAATTGCGATGTGGCATCACTCAACCATTCATGGAATTGGTGAGTCGAAGTACAGGGATCGTTAGATAGATCAGGTCTGGTGTTATTTAAAAGTATATTTAAATTGTTATAGTTTATGTCCTTCCAGGCTTTGAAAGTACCTGGCTTAGGATGGGATGTCTTCTTCCTCAGCGGTTCTTTAATGGCCAGACTACTGAATATGGCCGAGTGATCCGTCCAAGTCATAGGGAGAATTTCAGTCACATGTAGGTCTTCAACGTTAGTAAACATGCCATCTAACGTGTGTCCTGCCTGATGGGTTGGGGCGGCAACCAGTTGCCTGAGACCTATTATTTCTAGGTCTGATGTGAGGGTGATAGTGTCTCTATCGTTATTTTGTTCAAGATAAAAATTAAAATCGCCCATAACAGTGGTGGACTCATCTGTGGCTATTGATTCTGTTATAGTACTCAAGTTGGTTAGGAACGCTGCTCTGGACCCAGGGGGTCGATAGAGGAGCACTCCCTTGAAGCTGAAAGAAGGTGTAAATTTTATGCTAAAATGTATAGCTTCGCATGACGTGGCAGGAATGGGGGATATGCGGACCTCAAATTGGTCTTTTACTATGATGGCCAGGCCTCCGCCTCTGTTTTTCGCCCTATCCTGCCTATAGGCATTGTAGCCAGGTGGAACTGCCGTGACCAGGTCGGGGGCGGATGCCTCTTCAGTCCACGTTTCTGTGATATACAGAGCATCTAAATTATGGTCGATGATGAGGTCCGCTATCTCTTGGCAGTGTTTGGCCAAGGATCGCGCGTTGATGAGGGCCATAGTGATATGCTTCTCCTTGATATGCTTAGTGGCCTGAGTGGGGGTAGTGCAGTTGGAAAAGGGGATGATGGTATTACAATGAGAGCATTTTGCGTTGATACCCGTGGGCGTTTGTGCCAGGTCAATTTTAGTACAGCGGGAGGCGGGTATTGGGCGAAGCCTCAACAGAGTACTCCGGTTGTATGGGGAGGGCCGAGCAGGGGTCGTGGCCCTGGGCCCGGTCACGGCGTGGACGGGCGCAGACGGGCTTGCCTCTGGCGCGCCTCCTGCGCGCCGTCGGCGCGCCCGCTGTGCGGACGGGATACCATCTCCTTATATCCGGTGTGAGGAGGGTGGGAAGCGTCCTGCATCTACAGCGCCACCCCTCCCTCACCCAAGATGGCCAAACCCTTCTCTCCAGGCGCCCCGGATGGAAATGCGCTCTGGGAGTCGGTTCGAGGGGGCAGGGACCCGTGATAGTTTTTATTCAACTAATCTGCAAAGTCCAGTAATTTTAAAAGAAGTTTCTAACATGTGCAGCAATTTTAGTAAAATCAAATCACAGACACAATAAAATACAGATTTAGAAAGTGCGAGGTGCAATATTTAAAATACAGAGCACAGCGCCCCCGGCTTCCGCCTCAGGGGAAAGACATCAGCTGATTCAGCGAGGCAGCGCTGCTTACCGATTTAAGTACCGGGGAGGGTGGGAAGCGTCCTGCATCTACAGCGCCACCCCTCCCTCACCCAAGATGGCCGAACCCTTCTCTCCAGGTGCCTTCTCAGTGGCAGCTACTGCCGCCAAGATGTCATCATCTAGTTTTTCTTTTGGACCGTGTAACTGCAACTAAATATTTTAATACCGCAGATTTCGCTGCTTCATCAGCAAGCGAGTTACCGACAGCGTGAACTCCAACACGCTGATGGCCGAGAGTAAGAATCACAAACACAAGGGGCAACTGCTCTTTAAGCTCAGCCACTCGGACCCAGATCATTTTATGTTTTATTGTGCTACCTTTGGAATCACGAAAATCATTCTGAATCCAAAAGAACAAGTTCTCATTGTAAGACTGGACAGAGTAGAAAGAATCACTTACGATAAGTGTTGTCACACTGGGATCAGCGTACTCCAATGCAAGCATCAGTGCACGAAGCTCTGCTAATTGTGCAGTGCAGTACCCTAGTGTCTGCGTGTGCACGACACTGGACTTGAACTCATCGTTCACCATGGCACCGACCACAATGGCACATGCGGAAACGTAGGCATGTTGAGAGCCATGCGCAACCTGCGCTGAACCATCAGTGTAAATGATGCAATGGAAATCCTCCAGGGGTCGCAATGCTAAAGGAGCTGGATGAACAAATTCATACTGTAAGTACTCCTGCAACCGTAATGAGGCGTCAAAAATAAACGTGACATCCTGGGATGTCAACGATGCAGGCCATTGAATCCACCGAGGGTGCAAAGCTTTAGAATTTGGTACACTGGCTTTCATGACCGCCTCCAAGGCAGGACACGGCATAACAACCAACATGCGCTTTCCCTGTGACAGGGCACGTTCCTTAAGAATTGCCATCTGCACAGCTGTCAAAACCTTCTCCACAGTGGAAATGCGCAACTCAGCCGAAGTGTACAAGTGTGACTTGTAAGCGATAGGTACTGTGTCTCCTTCATTAAAAGTCAGGTACCTGAAACCTACCGTCCCAGGGATAATTCTTATCACCAGGTTGGTCTGATTATCGCGAGTCAGTAAGAATTTAGAAGCAAGCAGATCAGCTTGCAAAGACTGCAGAATAGCCGAATGCTCAGGCAGCCAGCATGATTTGGAAAATGATGGTTGTATCAAAGCATACAAAGGCTTGATACACTGGGCATATTCCGGAATGTAAGTCCTCCCGAAATTCAACAAGCCCAGTAAAGATTGTAATTTTTTCAGTGTTTTAGGAGTGCGCAGTTATGCGCATTTCTCCAGGAAGTGAGGAGCTAATCCCTTTCCCTCATTGTTGAGCTCGTAGCCCAGAAACAACACTGTTTACTCTGCAATGTGAGACTTTGCAAAGTTGAATTTGTAACCTAAGTTTGCAAAGGTCCAAATGATCCTGTTGACTCGACACAGATGCTCCCAAAGTTCATCGTCTGTGAGATAAATGTCATCCACATACGAACAAGCATCCGGGTCGATCTCTCCAAAAGAGACACTATGCGAGCAGTAAAAATCCCAGGACTATTCTTATAACCCATAGGCAAACGACGAAATTGGTTTGCCACCGCCGCAAGTAAAGGAGGTCCATTGGGAACTTAGACCATCCAATCGATTGGCATATAAACCATTCCTAATGTCAAGCGTGGTCTTAAACCGCTTACGCACAAGACTATTCACTAATGCAGAGCCATGAGTATTCTGAACTGCACAGTTACGGCAATGCGAGTTTAAATGCCGGTAATCCAACACCAAACGATTTGAACCGCCAGGCTTGTTTACAGTAAAAAGAGGTTATTCATCGGTGACACACACGTTTCAATTACACATTGATATTCCAATTGCTCAAGGATTGCCGCAACGGAAGCTTTAGCTTCGAGTCATATGGGATATTGAGGTTGAGGCTGCGGCTGAGACCGTAAAGGAATCTCTTGACACGGGGACAATTTATCCCAACCACATTGATTGCGGTAAATTGATTGCGCTAGAGCCAGATTGCGCTAGAGCCAGAGCCCACTCTTCTGCAAAATGCAGCACATAATCTTTCAAGACTGTGTTTGTGAAACAGGGGAGGATTACCTCCTCCCCTCGCAGAGCTGCGAGCACTAAAGGTGGGGGCCAGTCAGCCTCCGAAAGCAAAATGTCATACGTAGACGAAAGATATTCCCAAAATACCCCTTTAATGGTTCGCTGTATGTCACCTTCTATTAACAGGGCAATTTCAAAAAGTCTATCAGGGGGAGCAACTCTGGTATCAGCTATTTCAATGACAACATAAGTATCAGTCGCTGTCACCTTCAGTAGTGGACGGAGGGCCTCTCTCACTATGGTAATCTCTGTCCAGCAAGGTCAGAGCCCACGTCAGATTCCGAAGCCGCGTTCTCACTATCTGGGGTATATTGACGCGCTGTTAAGGCTGCGACTTTCTTCTTGGCAAACTACGGTCTCCTAGGCGTAGAGCCTTCCTGCTTTTCTGCACCGTTCCTCGTGCGGGGCCGGTCACGTTCTTGTTGGCCACCCCGACCCCTGCCGCCCCCTCCACCACCGGTTGTCGGGCCGATGAGTCCTGAAAGGAACGAGGAGAGCGTTGGTCAGAAGCCTGAAATCGATCAGGAGTTTTAATCGTCGCACGGTCGCGCAGGTCATAAACACGTTCCGACTGCTCAGGCAACGGAGACACAGGACGAGAAACCTGTGTTTGTTGTTGCTGCTGTTGCTTTCCCTGTTTCTGTTTTTTAGGCCAATTTTGTATTTTGGACTTGGGCTGAACGTCCGTTTTCGAAGTTTGTCCCTGGGGTTGCTTTTTCTCCTTATCAGAAAAAAGCTTAAGACCCTTACTATTGCGACCCATGGTCTTATAAGCCTCTGTTACATTCTTATCACCTTGTGTCTATTGTACCTTTATTACGGGTAGAATGTTGTATTGACTTCATCTCTGTGCATTAGAATGTAGTACTCAGTTGGAGTTGGGCTATCCATCTAGTGATATCTTAGGGTCTGTTACCTAATAAATAAATTGGTAATTTCTTCAGTTTCCTGTGACTCATCTTTACAAAAATGGCGACGAGGGAGGAAACAACCCATTTCGACCCTTTGATATCTTCAAATGTCATAAATTATTTTTTTTCTTAAAAAAAAAGCAAACCAAAAAACGTAACAGCCAGGAAAGGACTTATTTTTTTTTTCCTCAAACCAAAGAACTGTAACTCAACAAAACTCGACAAACAATCGGGAACGACTGGTGAGTTTGAGAGACCTTTTCATTTGACTGTTTACCATCGTTTCTGATTTTACTTTAGTGCTTGAAAATGCTGTGAAACAACGGTTGCTTGGACTGCTTGTACCCTTGTTTGGATGGTTCGGGTACCGCTATTATGTTGCTGATTTTGCCAATGTTCATTGGAAGTTATGTGCAGTTCTCGTCAAGGCAAAATAAACATTGAGCAGTTTGCTGCATTTTTCGTAATATTAAGCGTCTTTTAAATTCTGCACGAGTAAAGTGACACGAGCCTACCTTCTCTGGAACTCTGTGTACTCGTCACAACCACCTCAACGTCACACACGAACAGCGTCAAGCGTCAAGCGTCAAGCGTCAAGCGTCAAGCGGATGTGAAACTACTCTACGTGGCAGCCATCTTATGTTTATTTTCGCGTTACTAAGCAACTACCGAGCAACGCGAGCAACGTGATATACCAAATATATACGTGTTGTGTTTACATTCATTATAAAAAGAAAAAGCGAACAACGTCAATGAGCAACTCTTCTCTTAAACGAACACTTATTAAAACAAATTCACATTTTTTTTCTCGACTTAGCGCTCATAAAACTGCTGATTTAACACAGCGTACTCACAGTCATCCTGCTTCTATCGTCACTCGCGCAATGCATTCTGGGCAATTCGCAATGCATTCTGGGGCGTGTTTTTAAATAAAAAAAAAAGAAGAAGCTTTATTAAGTGAAACTGCAAACAAATAGTACTTTTACAACTGCAACTCTTTAAATTCAACGCAGACAACGGTGACTACTTCTTTTTTGTTAGTTTATTTTTTTTTTAGATCATTTCACATTCTATTACTGTTAATTTTATTATTAATTTTTTTTTTGTGTACATTATTTATTGTTAAGCATGGAAGTTAATAATATCTTAGCTCCACCTAAATTTTTACAAGATCCTGGTGTACCTCCTATGAATTGGGAGGATTGGCGCGAATCTTTTGAGACATACCTTGAAGCCATTGGTGGAGAAGTGTTTATTGCTTCGCGAAAATTAGCATTGCTTAAACATAGTCTTGGCGTTGAAGGTAGGAAGGTGTTAAAAACGCTACCGATTATACCTAGTGTTAATTCCAAAGTATGTGTGGGCGGAGATGAAGACCTCAGTGAGGAAGAGGTTGTATTTGATTGTTCAAAGCTTGATTCATATTCATCTGATGAATATCTTGATGCACTGAATGCTTTGGAAGAGAATTTTGGTAAAAAAAAACAGTGTTGTTGTGGAAAGACATAAATTCTTTTCAAGAACACAAATGGTTGGTGAGACGGTAGAACAGTATGTTACTGCTTTAAGAAGATTAGCAGTTACCTGTAAATTTAAAGATTTACATGAAGAGATCATAAGAGATCAATTCATTAACAGAACTAATAATGTAAAAATTCAAGAAAAGTTATTAGATTTAAAAGACCCATCTCTTCATAAAACTATTTCTGTTGCTAGGAGGGTTGAGAACAATTCTCGTTACGTTAAAGAGTTAAACAGTGTACATAGTACAGATCGTAAATCTTCTGACAGCAAAGACTCCAGTGATGTATGTACTGTATCTAATAGGCCTAAGACTTTTGATAGTAGATATAATGTTAAACGTGATATCAAAGTTAAACCTCGATTTTTTTCAAGTAATAACAAAAGCACTTTGTCATACAACAAACCTTCTTCTAGCAAAACATTAAGTTCTAGCAAACAGTTTTGTTTTAGATGTGGTAATACCAAGCATACTACGGAGAATTTGTGGTGTCCTGCTTCTAATATTACTTGCTTCAAATGTAATAAGTCTGGTCATTTTGCAAAAATGTGTAGATCAGGCAATTCTAATGCTTGGAAAAGTTCAGTCAATTTTATTGATGAATCTAATTGTTCCAATAGTGACAGTGACATTGAAGTTATGGCAATTTGGAATGACGAAGTTAACCAAATTTCTGAGGAAATTCAACCTCCTAAATGTGAAGTCACTGTCAATAACCACAAATTATTTCTCTGGGCTGATTCTTGTTCATTATATACTATCATTGATAAGATCATGTGGGAAACTTGTGGTAAACCAGTTCTAGTTTGTTCACAAAGAACTCCTGTGGGTTATTTAGGCTTTAAGTTACCTGTAATCGGATGTTTCACGTCTGAAATTATTTTTAAAGATAGGAACACCTTTGGAACTGTCTATGTTGTAGAAAAAGGCAGAGCCTTGCTAGGATGGAAAGAACTATAGAATTTAGGGATGACCCTTGATCCTAATCATCCAGATCAAGTTTTATTATCTCCCAATTGGCATAAAAAACACTCTGAGGATGTTTTAGTAACCCAAGATGATGATACAGCGTTAGAATGGCATAAAAAATTTCCAGACCTATTTAATTCTAAATTAGGATGTCTCAAAAAATTTGAACATCGGATAATCCTTAAACCCGATTGTGTACCTATTGTCCATAAGGTACGCAACGTTCCTTTGGTGTTAAGATCTCAACTCAAGGTAGAACTTTATTGTCTTTGTCAGCAAAACATTATAGAACCAATTGAAGCATCTGATTGGCTTAGTCCAGTAGTTTTAGCACGAAAACCTAATGGAAAATTGCGCATGTGTGTCGATTTGAGAGACTTGAACAAAAATATTTGGGTGGATCGCTACCCCTTACCCAAAATCAACGAAATGGTCGCTTCTGTTAAAGATGCCAAATATTTCTCATCAATTGATTTATCTAATGCCTATCATCAGATAAAATTACATCCTGAGTCTCGGCATTTGACATCCTTTATCACTCCTGAGGGGGCATTTCAGTTTTTAAGAATGCAGTTTGGTTTATCTTCTGCTTCAGCTGTTTTTCAGAGAGTCATGTGCAAAGTTCTTGATGGTATACCCAACATGTTAGTGTTTCAAGATGATGTACTTGTATGGGGAGGGGATAAAATTGAGCATGACATGATTTTGCATAATGTGCTGTGCAAACTTCAAAAGGCTGGTTTAACTGTTGCTGCTGAAAAATGTAAATTTGCTACTAATGAAATTGAATATCTTGGACACACCTTATCTGCCGATGGTGTAAAACCAAAAAAAAATCTACTAGATGCCATCAAGAATGCCCCGTCACCATGTGACAAAGATCAACTTTGTTCAGTTTTAGGACTCGCTGAGTATTATTCCAAATTTGTGCCAAACTTTACATCTAAGGTTTTTTGATTAAGATTATTAATGAAAAAGGGTGCGAAATTTTTGTGGAGCACTGAATGTCAATCAGTTTTTGACGATGTAAAGAAAGAGATTGCAAGTTCAGTTGCACTTAAACCCTTTGATCCCAACAAAAAGTCGATCATTGTGGTAGATGCTAGTGCATATGGGCTAGGAGCTGTTTTAATGCAAGGCAGAGATAAGCTTGAATGGGTTGTGGCTTTCGCTTCACGCACATTGAAGGGTGCAGAACCTTCGTACTCAGTTATAGAGAAAGAAGCTCTAGCTTGTTTTTGGGGTGTGAATTATTTCAGGAATTACGTCTGGGGCACCAATTTTGAATTAAGAACCGACCATAAACCCCTTGTTGATATTTTTTCTACTAAGGGTGCAGGGAAGGCTACTCCTAGAATTGCCAAATGGATTTACAAGTTACAAGAGTATGATTTTTCAATGGAGTATGTACCTGGCATCAAAAACGTCAATGCTGATTGTCTTTCGCGTCTTCCGCTTGGCAATGATGACAATGTGGTGGACCAAGATGAAGACTGGTCAATTGCTACTGTTGATGAAGCTTGTAAGGGTGCTATCAGTTTAGAAGTGTGGAAACAAGCTGTTCAGGATTATGTTGTATTGAAGGAGGTGATTGCACGTTTGACATCACCGTGCAATAATTTTTCTTGGAGTGATTCTGACTTGTCTGAGTATAAAACAGTATGGGCTGAACTCTCCTATGATCCCGTGGTTGATGTAGTTAGAAGAGCCGATAAACTTGTAGTACCATCTTCTTTGCGCAGTAAGCTACTGGATCTTATGCATGAGGGACATTCAGGTATGTCCGGCATGAAGAGAAGATGTAGATGTGATTTTTGGTGGCCAGGTATGGATAAGGAAGTTGAAAGGTGTGGGAGGAATTGTGCTGCGTGCACATGTAGTGATAAGTCTCATGTTTCTCAAGAAACTACTATTAGTTCTGTTCCGTTTCCAGACAAACCGTGGCAAAAATTGGTTATGGATATCTGTGGTCCGTTTAGCATTGGTAGCATTGCTGGGAAGTTTGCTATTGTCCTAATGGATTATTACAGTAAATGGCCAGAAGTTGCTTTTGTCAAGGAGGTTAAGGCTTCCAATGTTGTAAGTTTTTGTGAAGAAGTTTTTCATAGAGAAGGTTTTCCTGAGAGTATCACTACTGATAATGGCCCACAGTTTACTGCTTCAGAATTCCAAAACTATTTGCGTTTGTGCGGAATAAAACATATTACCACTGCTGTTTATTGCCCAAGGGAGAATGGTATGGTAGAAAGGTTCAATCGTGTTTTAAAGGAGTGTATTCAGTTAGCTGTGACGGGTGGAGATGATTGTAAGGTTGCTGTCAAAAATATGGTTTGGAGCTACAGGAATACTCCACATTCTGCTACCTTGGTATCTCCTTTTCATCTTTTAAAGGGACGTTCAGCTGGTAATAAGGTGACTCCTGCATGGATGCTTAAGATTTCTGCTTGTCATAACTATAAAGAAAATCTTAGCAGTAGGATGAATACATACCAACAAAAGTATGTAGATAGGCACAATGATAAGATTAAGAAATGTGTGAACAATTTTCATGTTGGTAATTTAGTGAGATCTTCACGCTTTGGGTTATCAAAAGATGGTTCTTCCAAATGGTCGCATCCCAAGAAAGTATTGGATGTGATGGGTAACTGTGTACTATTAGATGATGGGCGTAAATGGAACCTATGCAATATTGTTCAATGCAACGATTAAGAACGTGATCTATGGTTGAATAAGATGCGTGACTATCCTGTGTTGAGGTCTGGTTCAAATACAGTTACTCCTGCTCAAGTTCCTGCTCAAGTTCAATCCATGTCGTCTGATCTTCCTATAGAAGATATTCCCAAGCCAAGGAGATTGTCAGGACGTATTATTGTGAAACCTGTTAAGCTTAATGATTACATGTTGTAATATATTGAAAATGGTTGATGATCGTATATCATATTGTATATAGTTTTTAAAAAAAAAATTTTTTTAGTTTTTTTTAGGAAAGAAGATGTGTTACATTCTTATCACCTTGTGTCTACTGTACCTTTAATACGGGTAGAATGTTGTATTGACTTCATCTCTGTGCATTAGAATGTAGTACTCAGTTGGAGTTGGGCTATCCATCTAGTGATATCTTAGGGTCTGTTACCTAATAAATAAATTGGTAATTTCTTCAGTTTCCTATGACTCATCTTTACAAAAGCCTCCACAATAATCTTCGCTAACTGTCGGGGTTTCTCGGCCTCTGGAAGCGCCGCCAACGCGTTAGCAACCTGAAAGTTCACTGCATCCCCCTTGACATTAGCAAGGATCAGATCGCAAACTACATCAAAGGTGCCACACAGGCGCATGCCCAACTCAACCGCAGACTCCGGTCCGTGATCATCTTGAACACGTTTAAGGACCAAAGACAGCACTGACATAGACGGGGTGCCTTAGCACCTCGCATAGACCGCTGCAAAAGTCTTATCCCAGGTCTCACAGTCAACGAGCTCAGGGGCCAAATCTTTCGGCAAACTAAGCGTAAGAATACAGTGTTTTTCACCAGGAGTCGTATTAGGAAATACAGCTTCCAGCTGGTCATATTTCTCGGCAAGCCAGAAAGGAAAATCATCCTTATTCTGGGGTTTCTTGCCCATTACGGCATTGACCATGACGGGACTGAGTTTCAAACAACCCTGTCCGGCTGGAAGCTGACGACCCATGTAATGCACTAAGGCTCTAATCACGGCAATTGCGACTACATGTAGTCGTCCGAGTTCAGCCACGTTACAATTGCTGTGTAGAGGATGAGGAGTAAATCCAGCCAAAATATGCCAACTAGCGCCTGGAATGGACAAAGGACCTAACCTCCGAGCGGTCAAAGTATGGGGCAGGGCGCCACCAAACCAAACTCGATGCTGTCAAACGTCAATAGGAACTTCCTGTGCCCTGTACGGAGTATACTTATTAGGAACAGCTGTAGGAGTGTAAGTGTGGAACACACCAGAATTAGCGTCCACCTTCGGAAATGTCACCCACGAATAAAACAGTGCGTAAGGGTAAGCATGATCCACACTCACCACCATGATCACAGCCAAGCCTTCCAAAGGCACATTGTACATCCGCAAATGATCTCGCACCGCAATGCGACTATGCTGCGGAATGTCCACGGCAGCCATGACAGCACAGGAAATATGAAAAACAAAGCAAACTTTGTAGCACAACTGGGTAGTAGTTCAAGGAAACCGTTTTAGTATGAATCAAGCTTGAAAGGACCTATTTCAAAAATAGGTAGGTTTCCCGACACCACCGTTTTTTCGGAAACGGCAGTGAAGGTGTTAAGGATTGAATGATATACTTCTCGAGTGTCATGATATAAGGCCAACAATGTATGGGCGCCATGTAGCGGGAAATCCGTTCTCCTACAGAACTGTGCATAGAGACCTGGAACCTCAGTGAATTAGGATGGCCCAAAACTCACCTCAGTACCCAAAATCCCCTTACCAAGCTAGCTACAGTGTCTCATTGGTCATAACAAACTCCCAATGTTTAGACAAACCAGAACATGAACTTGAAATACCTCACGTATCGTGGAACACATGAACACTCTTTCGCTATATAATCATTTCAAACCAGAACGTGGAGTAAATGAGGACACGTGCATATTTGCAATATTTATTTACTAATGCAGGGTTCTCAAACCCAGTATCTTATATAACACTAGCAAACATATTATAAGAAACAAAGTTATCAGCATAGTTACTAGTCCATAGAAAGCAAACGGTGACAGCATACTAAGATGCTGTAATGAATAGAAATTTACAATACCTAATTCTCACACTCCCTATTTAGCATAGTATTTTATATCTATGAAGTTCTCATTTGGGTTTTAGCAGGGCGGGCCCATACCTCAAAATCTCAGTGGTAGAGGATCACATCATCTTCCACCCACTCTCTGAATGCGAAGCACATCAAGTGTATTCGTGTGTGTTCAGCACAACAATATAAAACTCGCCTAGAGCCAGATTTTGGCAGCAGCATGTGTGTTATGTCTATAGAGGTGCGAAGATCAGACCTTACAACAACACTGTGGCAAGTTATCCTTGGAGCCTTCAGCACTCACTGTGCAGACAGAGTACTGAGCAAAACTGATATTAGAGCAATAACATATTATTTCTCAAGTAAATCACGAAGCTCTTCAGGGTTGAAAGCTAAAACAACAATTATGTGTCATGTGCAAAAATGAAGCAGAAAGGAAAAAAAGGTGTTCAAACATTTAATAAGCTCATGCTAACTTAACACAGTATGAAGAAAAAAATTAGCTATATGACACAACAACACACCAGCTCCCCTTGCCACCCAACGACCGGCTCAACTGCATCCTCCTCAACACAGTCTCTCTCCACAAACACGCCACAGAAATCTGGGACCTCTTCGACACCCCCTCTCTAGACAACACCTTCTTCACAGAAACCTGGACCAACCCATTCTCTGGTCTGGACATCGCCACCACCATCCCCATGACCATGGAAGTGCCTTCCCAGTGTGTTCTTGTGGTTAGAGTGTTTGCCTTTTATTGCAGTATTATCCATGTACTTGGGTTTGGTACCCTCTTGCAACTTGCACTCACCACTCACCACTTTGCCCCTGTAACACTCAGCTTGCTTCCTCTCACATGTTTTTTACCTTTGATACTTGCACAAGTGCCACCTTTGCCTACGTAACGTTTGTTCTTGGGCCTGAGTGTCTAGCATATATTGCAGTATTATACCTCAAGTTATACTTTGTTTTCTTTAGTAGCCTGCACACTTGTCACTTTTTCCTCATGTGCACTTTTTACTACCTCATGTATTTTTGGTTGATCACAATTTTTACTACCTCATGTATTTTTGTTTGCTCACAATTATCACTTTACCGTATGTAACGTAACGTTTGTTTTTGCAATCTGTTTTTCGTGTAATGTTCTCAGTTTGTATCATTTCTGTTCCTATTGTGAAGCGCTCTGACGCCTTCGGTCAAAGTCTGCGCAATATAAAATTGCATAAATAAATAAATAAATAAATCCCAGATGACTACAATATCACCCTCAAGGACCGCACTGCCTGTCAAGGAGGCATGCATCACCATCATTCACAAGAACACGCTCTGCCTAACCACTCACTAGAGCTACCCTAAAACAACCATAGAACATCTCCATTACCAGACCCAGACCAACCTCAATACCACACTCCACTGCACTCTTATCTACAGAACTCCAGGACCCCTGCCCTTCATCAATGGCATTGTAGACCTCATCATACCCTAAGCTTTCGCATCCACCGATTACATCAAGTTCAAGTTAGGAATTTGTATAGCGCACTACTCACCCAGAGGGTCTCAAGGCGCTTGAGGGAGGGTGTGTGCATTACTTATCGAATAGCCAGGTTTTAACCCCTTCGATGCTGATGACAAGCTCAGCTCGTCATCAGCCACGGGTGGCGTGTGCTGATGACGAGCTGAGCTCGTCATGTAACATTGCTTTTTTAATGGTGCAGCACAGCACAAAAATCACCGCAGCAGCGATGCGGTTAAGCTGCTTTCTGAAGGAGAGGTGGTTCTGTGAAAGGCGGAGGTGAGTGGGGAGAGAATTCCAGGTTTTGGCCGCTAAGTAGGAGAAGGATCTTCCTCCCATGGTGGATCTGTGGATGCGCGGAATTACGGCGAGGGCTTGATTGGATGATCGTAGTTGGCGGGTGGGTGTGTAGAAGGTCAGTCGTGTGTTGAGGCATTCGGGTCCTATGTCGTAGAGGGCCTTGTGTGCGTGAGTGAGGAGACGGAACGTTATTCTCTTGTTGACGGGGAGCCAGTGGAGGTCCTTCAGGTGACCGGAACAGTGAGCTTGACGGGGGATCTCCAATATGAGTCTGGCTGAGGCGTTTTGGATACGTTGGAGTTTTTTCTGTAGTTTGGCTGAGGTTCCGGCGTAGAGGGTGTTTCCATAATCCAGTCGGCTAGTGACCAGTGCATGGGTGACTGTCTTTCTTGTTTCGGTGGGGATCCAATGGAAGGTTTTTTTGAGCATGCGAAGGATGTTGAAGCATGATGATGAGACGGCGTTGACTTGTCTGGTCATCGAGAGGGAGGAGTCTAGGATGAAGCCAAGGTAACGTGCGTGATCTGTAGGTATGGGTGCTGTATCCAGGGCCGGTGGCCACCATTAGTCGTCCCAGGCAGAGGTGGATGATCCTAAGATGAGGACTTCCGTTTTGTCTGAGTTAGTTTTAAGCGGCTGTTCTTCATCCATTCGGCTACTTCTTTCATTCCTTTGTGTAGATTGGTTTTGGCGGTGTTTGGGTCTTTGGTGAGGTAGAGGATCAGCTGGGTGTCGTCTGCATAGGAGATGATGTTGGGGTTGTGTTGTCGCATTTACAGTTTTGGTGGTGTTTGGGTCTTGGTGAGGTAGAGGATCAGCTGGGTGTCGTCTGCATAGGAGATGATGTTGGGGTTGTGTTGTCGCATGATGGATGCGAGGGGACTCATGTAAACGTTGAAGAGGGTGGGACTGAGTGATGATCCTTGTGGTACGCCGCAGATGACTTCCGTGGCTTCTGATTTGAATGGGGGGAGGCGGACTCTCTGCGTTCTCCCAGCGAGGAACGAGATGATCCATTCCAGAGCTTTTCCTTGTATTCCAACGTTGCTGAGGCGTTGTATGAGGGTGCTATGACTAACTGTGTCGAAGGCGGTGGAGAGGTCAAGTAGAATGAGGGCAACTGTTTCTCTGTTGTCCAGTAGTGTTCGGATGTCATCTGTAGCTGCGATGAGGGCAGTTTCGGTGCTGTGTTTGGCTCGGAAGCCGGACTGTGAGGGGTCGAGGGAATTGTTGGATTCAAGGAAGGCGGCGAGCTGACTATTGACGGCCTTCTCAATGACTTTGGCAGGGAATGGGAGGAGTGAGATGGGGCAGTAGTTCTTAAGTTCAGAAGGGTCTGCTGTGGGTTTCTATAGAAGGGCGCTGAGTTCGGCATGTTTCCAGCTTTCTGGAAAGGTAGCGGAGTTGAAGGAGCAGTTGATGACATCGCGGAAATGGGGTGCGATGATGGAGTCTGCTTTGTTGAAAATGTGGTGGGGACATGGGTTGGTTGGCGATCCCGAGTGGATGGAGTTCATCAGCCGGATGGTGTCTTCAGTAGTGATTGGGTTCCAGGCGCAAAGGTTGTGAGGGTGCTGTTTTGTTTCGGTGGTGGGTGGAGTGGTCTGTTCTTCGGACTGGTTTTTAAAGCTGTTATGTATATCGGCGATTTTGTTGTGGAAGAAAGAGGATGAAGAGTCGCAGAGGTCTTGGGACGGAGTGATGTCCATGGTGCCGGCGGTGGGGTTGGTAAATTCTTTGATGATGTTGAATAGTTTCTTGCTGTTGTGGGCGTTTTTGTCGAGTCGATCCTTGAATGCTGATTTCTTGGTGGATCGGATCAGTTGGTGGTGTTTGTGGGTGGCGTCTTTGAAGGTGGTCAGGTTGTCAGTGGTTGGGTTTTTTCTCCAGGTTTTCTCGAGAGTACGACATAACTTCTTGGATTTCTTAAGGTCATCGTTGAACCAGGGGGCCTTTTTGCTACCTTGGTTGATCTGGTGGTTTTTCAAGGGTGCTAATTCATCAGCGCTGTGGGTGATCCATTGTGTGAGTTTGGTGGTGGCTTGGTTTGGGTCCAATGATATGGCAGGAGGGTTTTGGTTAAGCGATGTGAATAGTTGGTCGGTGGTGATTTTGTTCCAGTTTCTTCGAGGAATAGGTTGTGGGGGGTTGTGGGTAGAGGTCTTTTTGCAGCTGAAGTGAACGCAGCTGTGGTCCGTCCAATAGAGAGCTGTGGTGTGATCGAAGGAGATGTGTTTGCTGGAGGTGAAGATAGGGTCGAGCGTGTGTCCGGCAAGGTGGGTGGGGGTGTCAACAAGTTTTTTGAGTCTGAGATTGGTCAAGTTGTCCAGAAGGGTGGTGGTGTTGCTGTTGTTTTTCTTTTCCAGGTGGAAGTTGAGGTCTCCCAGTAGAATGTAGTTCTCGGAGGTGAGGGCATGTGGGCTGACGAAGTCAGTGATGTCTTCGTTGAATTGGGTGCGGGTTCCTGGAGGTCTGTAGATGAGGGTGCCTCTAAGTTTGGTCCTGGGGTCCGTGTGGATCTGAAAGTGGAGGTGTTCGGCGGAGGCGAGGCTATCGTCGGAGCTGGTCGTGATTCGGATGGTGTTCTTATGGATGATGGCAATGCCCCCTCCTGTTATGTTGGTGCGGTCTTTTCGGATGGTCATGTAAGTGTCCGGGATGGCTATGGCGATGCCCGGCGCTGATGAGGCATTCATCCAGGTTTCTGTAAGGAAGGCGACGTCCGGCGATGCAGTGTCGAGTAGGTCCCAGAGTTCAGTGGCATGTCTGTGGATAGAGCGGGTGTTCAGCAGGATGCACTGCAGGTGGTTAGATTCGAAGTTGTGTTTGGAGTTAGTGGATTTGGTGTGGGTCCTGATGCAGGCGAACTTGCAGGATTGGCAGGCGAAGGGTCCATGCGTGTGTCGTGGGGCAGCTTCGCAGCATTGTGGTGTGCGTCCGGGGTTAAGGGCGAAGAGGGTAGCGGCGTCATACAATATGTGGGTGGAGTGGGTTTTGCAAGGGCCAGGGGGTCTGGCGCTGGGCGCGGTCCAGGCGCGGACGGGCGTAGACGGGCTTACCTTTGGCGCACCTTCGGTGCGCATACCTCAGCATGCAACCTTCACCAATGGATCTCCAACTGCACCAACATTCTGGCACCATCAAGAAGACTCCAGGCTAACAATGCTCCAAGAAAGCCAGCTGGTTCACTCCCACCCTCCACAAGTCCAGACGCACCTGCAGACGACTAGAGAAGAGAAGGAGGAACAACAAAACCCCAGAAACCCATGCAACCCTCCAAACCACCATCAACGCACACCACCTGCTCTTCAAAACCGCAAAGAAAAAGGCCCTCCAAGAGAGAATCAACGCAAACACAGACAACTGCAAAGAGTTCTTTTGTCATAATCAAAGAGTTTGCCAGGCTCATCAGCGAGACCACAGACACACCACCCTCCCAAGACCTCTGCAACAAACTCAACACCTCCTTTTACCACAAGGTCAGCCAAATCTATGACAGCTTTGGTACCCAAGACCTTGTCACAGTGCCCGTCATCACTGCATGCAACCTCGCCGCACCCCATTGACCCCTGTCCAAACGGACTCTGCTTACCACAGATGACAAACTGAAGACCATGAAGAGTATCCACTCTGCAGCCCATGAGACCCAGGATGTATCACATTTTGCACAGAGCAGCCAACTCCATCGCCCCAAAGCTTCTCTGCACCATCAACTGATCCATCAAACACACCACCTTCCCCAACGACTGGAAACATGCTGAGATCAACTCCCTCTTGAAGAAGCCATCCGCTGACCTGACAGACCTCAAGAACTTCAGACCCTTGTCCCTCTCCCTTTCCAAGTCAAGGTCATCGAGAAGGCCATCAATGCCCAACTCTTCGAGTTCATCAAAGAGAACCATGGCCTGGACATCTTTCAATCTGTCTTCCGAAGTAACCACAGCACTGATACCGCATTCCTCGCCGTCACCGATGATATCCACTTCCTCCTTGACCAGGGCAAAACCACCACCCTCATTCTACTGGACCTCTCGGCCACCTTTAATATTGTTTCCCATCTCACCCTAATCACAAGAGTCCACGATACCAGCATTCATGACAAGGCTCTGGACGGGATCCACTCCTTCCCTACTGGCCGAACAAAGCAAGTAAGACTTCATTCCTTTCAGAACCTACAGAGATCAGCTGCAGTGTACCACAGGGCTCTCCCTGAGCCCCACCCTCTTCAACTACTACATGCCCCCCCTCGTGGCCATCATCCGGAACCACAGACTCAACATCATATCCTACGCCAATGGCACCCAGCTGATACTCTCCCTCACCTACAAACCCCCAGTCTCCTAAATCAACTTTCATCGCCAAATGAAGGCTGTTGCCACCTGGATGAAAGATAGCTGCCTCAAGCTGAACTCGAACAAGACCGAAGTACTCATCCTGGGACCTGCCCCCCAGCCTGGTAGAGCTGAAGTGTCACGTGGCCTGTGGGAACATTGCAGTCTTTGCTAAGTTAGCATGACCACACTGCAGACTGCCCGCTACTTTGCACACATTACTACATGAGCTTATTTTGATATTAAGCAAATTCTTCTTTTGATATTTCCACATGAGAACCCATATTTGTGGTCACACTTTGCAGGTTCCTGGGATTTAGTCGGAACATGATGCGACTGTCCTGGACAATTGGCTACCGCTCCGTGCAGCAGAGCTTGCCCCTTCCTCTTCCCGCCCTGCCTATTCATCACGTGTCTCTGCTCCCTGGTTTACTCCTGCTCGTAAAGAAAGTAGGAGCACTTGCAAAAGACTCTAGAGAGCATGGCGGAATAACTACGAGACTAGGGAGAAAATTGTGTACAAACAAGCTCTTAAGTCTCATCATAAACTTATTCTTTTTCTCATCTAGAATAGAGGCAGCTGGGAATACCAGTAAAGAGATTTTTATAATAGTTAAGGAATTTTCATCCCCCAAGGCTACAACTAGGACTTCCCCCCCTCTGCACTTTGGGTGGATCAGATGGCCACTTTTTTTGCTGAAAAAATCTGAAAAATTCAGGATACATTTCCAACCCCCCTTTGGGCCAACAATGTGGACAGGGGCCCTTCTCATTCCTCTCCTTCTCCCGCTGTGCCTCTTTTTACAGAGTTCCCTCCTTTGCTGTTGGCAACCTCATTAGGTATTTTGAAAGATCTGAAATGAGGCGCTTCTTCTGGTCCCTTTTTTGCATCTATCCTTGCAATTATAGCTATGTCCATTAATTCCTATGTTAATCAGATATTGAACACCTCCTTGTAGGATGGGTTTGTTCCCGGCAAGTGGAAGGAAGCAAACATACTTCCCCTCCTGAAAAAACCTAACGTGGATCCTGAGACACCCGCTAACTATAGGCCCATATCCCTCCTGCCTTCCTTTTCCAAAGTACTGGAAAAATAAGTTCACTCAGTCACCTCTGCATTTCTAGACACTAACAACATTCTGCACCAAAGTCAATCTGGGTTTTGCCCAAGCTTTAGCACCGAGACGGCACTCCTGGAAATCTCGGAGTCTATTAAGGAGGTTTTGGATAAGGGTAGCAAGGCAATGCTGATACTGTTAGATCTTTCGGCAGACTTTGATACCGTCTCCCACAGCTGACTCCTAATGAAACTCCAGTAGTCTGGCTCCGTAGGGACAGTACTCAAATGGTTAGCCTCTTTTCTGTCAGGGCACAAACAAACCGTTTGCCCCCCCCCCCTTTCTCAGCACTTATTCCCCCTTTGGACGTGGGAGTACCTCAGGGGTCGGTCCTCAGCCCGACCTTGTTTAATCTGTACATGTCTCCTCTGGCTAGTCTGGCTGAGTCGCAAGGAGCTAAAATAGTGTATTATGCTGACGACACCCAATTACTTTTTACATGCGACAAAGAATCAGAGTTTGAGGGGGAAGCTATTAAGACCTGTCTGTCTGTAGTGTTTTCCTGGCTCCAACAGAATAAACTCAAATGTAATTCTGACAAGTCGGAAATCATTTTCTTTGGCTGCCCATCTACCAACTTTTGTCAGAGATGGTGGCCTCTGGATATGCACCCTCCGGCTAACGCGGTGTTGTCCGTAAAAAACCTAGGTGTAAAATTGGACAACTCCCTAAGCATGAAGCTACAGGTTCAGACTGTGGCCAGTCAGTGCTTTGGCTTTTTGTCAATGCTTAAACAATTTCTGCCTCTACTTTAGATCCCACACAGAAAAACTGTGGTCCAGGCCCTGATTGGCTCCAGGCTGGATTATGTGAATATTCTGTATCTTGGCCTCCCAGAGAATATGCTTACCCACCTCCAGGTGGTGCAGAATGCTGCTGCTAGGGCTATTTTATTTCTTGGCCCCAGGACTCGGTGTCAGCTCATTTGAACTCTCTGCACTGGCTACCGATCCGCAAGCGGATACAGTTTAAGGCCCTTGTATTGGCTTTCAAGACCTTACATGGCTGTCGAGCCCAATATCTAAGGAAGAGAGTCCAATTCTACCATCCTCGATGCTCTCTTCGCTCTGCCTATTTGGTGTTAGTCTGCACTCCGAAGGTAAAGTGCTCCTGAATAGGAGGACACTCCTTCCAGCTCCAAGTGGCTACACTAAGAAATATTCTACCACTTGCTCTGAGACTACTGCAGGATTTACTTCCCTTGAAAGGCTCTTAAGACATGGATGTTTCAGCAATAATTCTAAGTACTTTACTTTCCTGCATATTTCCCCTTCTCTCTTATGTTAGTCTTGACTCACCCAGCACCGGGACACTCAGCTGAGTAGCTGTTCGCTTTATAAAACCCCTGTCAACATAACATAACAATGCGATTAAGGTCGAACAACAATACCCCTTGTAATTCTGTTCTGGTCAAACCCTAGCACCTAGACAAAAAATACAGATGCAGCTGTTGTTTGTGAATACGTACTTTGGTCTTATTGGGATACACAATGGTGGCACACACTTGGAGAGGGACCTTTCCAGGGATCAGATCATGACAGCACCTATGATTTAGTACTATCATCTATAGACTGAGGTACGGGTTCAGTAGATAACACCCAGAGATCTTCCAATATATAATCATCCTATGTTTGAGCAAGGGGAGGGAGGTTAGGGTACTCTGTATCTCATTATGACAGCTCATTTTATGATCTACAGATTACTTGCTATGCTGACCATATTTTTCTGCTTTTTGTGGGACTTATACTGCATATTAAAGCACAAAGGGTATGTCATGTAACCGTGATTCTTGAGAGAGTCGAGAGTGTTGTGTTCTGGGGTGTCTAATCACTTGTTCCTCTGCAAATGAGTAGGAGGGTAAGTGAGATACTATAGCTTGTCAGTTCTGGTCTCTTGGGTACTAAGGTAGTAGAATGACTCAGTCTTTATATACTAAGGTCCTATAATCCTACGCAAACTTCTGTGTTTGCACAGAATCCATGCAACATGGTACCACCAACATTTGTCCAGGTACTTATTCATGAGACCCCTGAGTAGCGTGCGTGCTCATCCACAATACCCTTTCGCTGCTTCCCGGGGACGCCGGAGGCGGAAGGGCTTTTCCTCCTACAGTTGCAAGGTACACCTGTTTCTGAAGGTTTTTCAAGCTTGAATTCTAAAGGACTTCTTCAACCCATTTTGCACTACCGTTTTCTATGACTTTCCATGATATATGGCACACCCGGTCATAATTCCTGCACATTTGACACTGCAAGGAGTCCTCTATACAGGGGCTACCATTATCATGGTGGTCAAGGCGGATCCAGTATACCACTTTGAGGTTTTTTATTCTTGAGTTACATTTCCTGCAGTGTATGCAAATTATGATTTTTTTCATGCTTACATGGTCGCTGCTCCACCAGCGGGTTATTGTGCTTACAAGATGATTGAAGTTCCGTTGACTTCCTGGGAGCATGCAATATGGTTTAATTGTGCCCTTCCTCACCCTATCTCTTTTGTTTGTATGGGGCCCTTAAATATAGATGGGGCTGCTTGGCCATTTTTGGCTGGTTTTACACACATGCAAACTACTTAAATGTTACTATATAAGAGCTTCTTCAGCTCTATGCACAGGTGACTCACCTCTATTGACGAGTCATGCAATACATTTTTCATACCATTCAGGTGGCTCTCCATGGAGCTGGAGCTCCGGAACCAGTACAGGGGGGGCGTTTTCTAATTAGTTCTGTCATGATTAACTGAGTGATGGGCAAACGTCCTCAGAATCGTGAGGATCTTCCCTTTTTGATAGTACAGAAAATTGAACAGATTGAAGCTGTTTTCCTACACATGAGCCCTGTGGAGAAACACAGGATCCTTACTATGTGTTTGCCAAGTGGTGTGATTCCGCCTGTAGTGGATTGCAACACCTGGGGGACTGTATTTGCATCAGTGTATACACTGTGCTTTGGCAACCCCTACATGAGCGTTCTGCTGAGCGTTTTAAAATGAGTACATGATGAACACAGGGCTGGCCCAACTCTGGATCTGGGGATGAGATTGGTGGGAATGTTCCCAATGGACTTGCATATGATTCTGGCTAACATTAAAGGTGAAGCAGTTTGCTTGCAGGTGCACCAGCGCCTAGCAGCTGTGGTGGATGCTGATCGGAGTGAGAGTTGCCGATTATTATTGCAGATGTCTATACATCCCTAGGTTGCAATAATTTGGGAGACAGAACCTTTACACAAGTACAAACTAAACCCCCTCTGGACAAGGAGGGTCATCCAGTCTTTCCCAAGAAGGGCTGGAACAAAAAATTGCAGCAACTGAAGCCTGGGTCCCGTGTGGGTTCACCTACACCGGATGCTTCTGAGCATAAATATGATTTATGTGACTACTCTAAAATTAAGAAACCTGAGAGGTTCCAGGTTCCTGATCCCTGTTCTCCTCATTCCTTACGGGAATCCTCGGCTCAACAATTTTGTGGAGAGGGACGACATAATCGCAGACAGGGCAAGTCTACACAACAGAGGCGAGACACGCAGCACCAGTTTGACATGAAAGTCAAATGGGAGGAACCATCTCAGTATTGTGCTTCATAAGAAAAAAGTTGCTGCTTTGACTGCAAAGTATGCCCCAGACGCTAAGAACCCTCCTCCTGGACAGGAGTTGTGTGGTAACTTTCCTCGACAGCACAACAGAAGTTACCATAGTTCAGCTGACAATCCACCAGCGTTTGAAGACGAGAGCAACTGACACTTTTATTACCGTTGAAACCGCAGACACCCTCTTAGCTCTCCCTTATAGAGTTTACAATGTCAAACTTCAAATTGAAGGTGATATCAAAATCACAATAAATGCAGTCTTTTGGGACAGTTTGACTTGTTTTGCATTTTGCTGGTGGAGGTTGATTGGCCTTTCCCGTTTGTCCTCACTTCCTCTAGGAGCGAGGATGTTATTTTACCATGTTTCTCTCAATTTGTCCCAGAGGAGATGAAACAAACTTCTGCTTTGTAGTGTGCTCTGGCCTTAGCTCTTTCTTTATATCACAATCAGGCGGGTTGGGATAGGGATTCACCTCTGCATTTAATTCCTTTGCGATCTACACCTCATCTTCAACCGCAAAAATCAAACAGGATGGTAAAGCGGCCGTTAGTGACATTCTGATACAATTGGAATATCAGCGGGTTGTTGAACCCTATGTTTTGTCAATAAATAATACTCTTTTTCCGATATTGAAACGGACGGTTCATATCGTATAGTTTTACACTACGGACATTTGAACAGTCATGTCCGTACCTTTGCAATACAGAACACACATAGCTCTGCGTTAGTGAAGGGCATAGTTCATGAGAAGTGACATGACAGCATTCAGTGCTCTTGGCAATCAAAGACGCTATGCGAGATTGCCTATGGTGAATAAGTATAGCAGGCTTTTGCTGCACGCATGGTGTTGATTTTACATAAAATTGACCGAGGTGCATTCTCTCTTGACAGACGATGAATATCATGAGTGTGGATCGCATAATTACACAATTTTTGACTTTATGTTACAAATAAAATTTTGTGGAATCCCAAATTGCCTTCTTGGCAGTTGTTTTTCTCGGGTATGAATTGAATAATGAGGATAGGGGTTTAGCACCCCACTTTTTGGAGAAATGCGCTCAATTGCAACCTCCACCTACCCTCAAGAAGTTACAGTCTTTGCTAGGTATCTTGAACCATCTGGAAGCATTTCAAACTGCTATTTCCGTTAATGCACACTTCATTATCATCTTCCAGTTGGCTTCCAGAACACAGCTCAGTACTGCAATCTTTGCAGTCTTATCTGCTTGCTACTCAATTTTTGTTGACACGTGATAATACTACAAATTTGGTCATAAGGATTGTACCGGGAACCTGAGGTTTCACCTATGTGAATTTTAATGAAGGGGACCCAGTTCCTATTGCTTATAAGTCACATTTATATAAGGCTTGGGCGGTGAACTTCACTCCGTTTGCAGAGTTTGTTGAGTTTTCTGCACTGTGCACTCGGCAGAGCTCATTGCAGAAAACTCCGCTTTGCAATGTGCAGCAGAGTTTTTTCCCTGCTCGCAATCACGAACTGTAAATTCACACTCGCGAACAGTAAGTTTGTCAGTGTGAGCTGCTGCTACTTCATTAGTGGACACAGCAGGAATGCACAAGACACAATCAGAGGGGGTCCAGGCCCACAAAAAGTAGGCACAAGAAACACAGATAGGGGATGACATTACACCACACACACCATGCCATACAGGAGGATAAAAGGCACCATGTACCTGCAATTGATGAGATTTCTCAAGCAACAGTGGTCCCATGCATAAATGAGTTCAAGGAAAAATAAATATAGACACAATGGACCTATATTAAGTAAGGTGATTTGTCCAGCCGGACAGGGATCACAAATCTTTACTATCAAAATAAAGCAATCAAAGTAATACCTTACATTCAAAAGAGTGAGACACAAGCCTGTGCCCTCACGCTTACAAATTGGCAAAGTGATAGGGTAGTAAAGAGACAGAGAGAAGAGTTTTTAGGCAAAGAGTGAATGATTTCTGAAAATGAAAAAATGACAGAAATACATCCGAGAGTCCATGTACCAGTGGGGGGAGGAAGACTGGATCTGCTGGTCGTTGGTGTTGTCCCCAGCTGTAAGTTCTTTGTCACCTGTGGATTAGATGGGGAATGGTCATTTCTGTGCACTCTGTAAGCATGCTGTTAGCTTTGTGTCATCCACTGTCTGTACATTACACAATTGACTGATCTTCACATTGTTTTCTATGTGCACTACTGTGCCTCCTAACATGGTGCAGAGGTACATACATTACTTGTACATGTTGTGAGGTATCAATGCATAACATGCAAATCGTGCAGAAATCATGTACACAATATCATGTTGCCATGTACGGACCAGCACAACATCTTTTCATTGTTGTTTCCTTGTTGATAAGTCTGACCTGGCAGACGTCACATATGGCAATGGACTGGGCATTGTATTGTACTGCATAACTTTGTCCTGGCTTGTACATATTTTGATTAATGAGCCCACACATGCTTTCTAAATATTAAAATGGTCCTTGCTGATTGGGCCTGATGGCAATGCACTGATCAGTGTGTGCTGTGCATGGTTGTGCCCAGTCTTCCTTGTGCATGTGCATTGGTGTGTGACTCTTTGATAGCTGTGACAGTTCACTTTGCTTACTTGTGTGCACATTGTGCATGGGAAGCGGGGTCGGAGTACATATTTGTGCTTTGAGAGGGCTGGTGTTGCCATATGGCAACATTTCATTTGTGATCAATGTGTGTGTGCACATACAGGCTACCTACCTCTTAGGTGTAGGAGAACAATGCAATGGCTTCCAACTGCTTCTGGGTGGTGTGGGGGAGTGCTCTATCCTGCTGGGGTGTGGGACAGGGGGCATGGTGGGAGTAATAGTGCAGGCCTCCCTCCCCCAAACAGACCTCACAGGGAAGATGGCTACCTACCTGTTAGTTTGATGAGGGTGATGTAATGGCTGATACAGGCTTGTGAGTTGGGTGGTGGAAGGATCCATCTTGATGATGCTGTGGGACTGGGGGCATGGTGGGAGTAGTAGTGAAGACCTTCCTCCCCTACACAGGGAAGATGGCTACCTACCTGTTAGGTGAAGGTGAACAATGTAATGGCTTCCAACTGCTCCTGGGTGGGAGGGAGTGCTCTATACTAATGGGGTGTGGGACGCAGGGCAAGGTAGGAGTAGTGTTACAGGCCTTCCTCCCCCCAATTGACCTCACAGGGAAGATGGCTACCTACCTGTTAGGGGAAGGTGAGCAAAGCAATGGCTTCCAACTGCTTCTCAGTGGTGTGGGGGATTGCTCCATCCTGCTGGGGTATCGGAGAAGGGGCATGGAGGGAATAGTAGTGCAGGCCTCCCTCCCCAAACAGACCTCCCAGGCAAGATGGCTACCTACCTGTTAGTTTGATGAGGGTGATATAATGTCTGACACAGGCTTGTGGGTGGGGTGGGGAGGGCTCCATCCTGCTGGGATGTGGGACAGGTGCATGGTGGGAGTAGTGGTACAGGCCTCCCTCCCCCAAACAGACCTCCCAGGGAAGATGGCTACCTACCTTTTAGTTTGATGCGGGTAATGTAATGGCTGACACAGGCTTGTGGGTGGGGTGGGGGAGGGCTCCATCCTGCTGGGGTGTGGGATAGGGGGCATGGTGGGAGTAGTAGTACAGGCCTCCCTCGCCCAAACAGATCTCACAGGGAAGATGGATACCTATCTGTTAGGTGAGGGCGAACAATGCAATGGCTTCCAACTGCTTACGGGGGGGAGGGAGTGCTCTATCCTGCTGGGGTGTGGGTCACGGGGCATGGTAGGAGTAGTGGTACAGGCCTCCCTTCCCCCAATAGACCTCACAGGGAAGATGACTACCTACCTATTAGGTGAAGGTGAGCAATGCAATGGCTTCCAACTGCTTCTCAGAGGTGTGGGGGAGTGCTCCATCCTGCTGGGGTGTCAGACAGGGGGCATGGAGGGAGTAGTGCAGACCTCCCTCCCCCAAACAGACCTCCCAGGGAAGATGGCTACCTACCTGTCAGTTTGATGAGGGTGATGTAATGGCTGACACAGGCTTGGGGTGAGATGAGGAGGGTTCCATCCTGCTGGGGTGTGGGACAGGGGGCATGGTGGGAGTAGTGGTACAGGCCTCCCTCCCCCAAACAGACCTACCGGGAAGATGGTAACCTAACTGTTAGTTTGATGAGGGTGATGTAATGGCAGACAACGGCTTGTGGGTGGGGCGGGGAAGGGCTCCATTCTGCTGGGGTGTGGGACAGGTGAATGGTGGGAGTAGTGGTACAGGCCTCTCTCACCCAAACAGACCTCCCAGGGAAGATGGCTAACTACCTGTTAGGTGAGGGTGAACAATGCAATGGCTTCCAACTGCTTCTGGGTGGGAGGTAGTGCTCCATCCTGCTGGGGTGTGGGACAGGGGGCATGGTAGGAGTCGTCGTGCAGCCCTCCCTCCCCCAAACAGACCTCCCAGGGAAGATGGCTACCTACCTGTTAGATTGATGAGGGTAATGTAATGGCTGACACAGGCTTATGGGTCGGTTGGGGGAGTGCTCCATCCTGCTGGGATGTGGGACAGGGGGCATGGGGGGAGTAGTAATGCAGGCTGCCTGTGCTCATGTTCCCATTAACATATTGCCAGCTACTTTTAGGGTAAATGGGAGTTAGTAAGACAGGTTTTTCTGAGTGTGTGGTGCAGATGGATGGGATTTGTCTTGGGTGGTGTGAGTTTTTGGTTGTGCAAGAAAGTACATATTCAGATTTTCACGTGAATGATGTCATCAGTGATGTCATCAGTGATGTCATTTGAGATTTCATCAGTGATATCACTAACCATGTCATTATATAAAATGCAATTTTCCTATGGTAACTAGGTCCTAACTAAAACTACCTACTTGCGACCGCCAATAGGTAATATATATATGAAAGTTTTGTACCAAGTAGGTGCTCACATGCTGTGAGCAAGGAGATGAGGGTCTCCAAAACGTGTAAACTAGTATAATAAAACCGTTGCTGGAGACACTTTTCCCTGAGTGAGCGCCTACTTGGTACAAAACTCTCATGGGATGCTCGGTGGACTTCGTTGACATGACCTTCCAACTGCAGAAGGCAAGAGAAGGGCAGTCGAAGCAACTGAAAATAATATATATAGTATATACACTTATATATCCTCATAACAAGGAGATTTGTACCTGATATATTATATATATATATATATATATATATATATATATATATATATATATATATTCACTGAAAAAAAGATAGGTTTCAGGCCTAAATTTTCCACTCGGATCTGCCCTCAGCGCTGGGACGCCTTTTAGCCGAGGCAGCCATGCGCTCTATAAATACTCTAATCTAATCTAATCTAATCTAAAGATACTATTGAGACAGTCATTCATTCACTAACACACCCATACACACACTCATCCACCCATACAGTCCTGCAGACATTCTGCCTTCAAAACACATACAAATAGTGAGTCAGTCATTCATGCATCTGTGCGCTAAGTAATACCTCCAATTAACCATACAGGCACTCATTCTGATACTCAAAAAAACAACTAATAACCCATATAGACACTCATGTAGCTACTCACCAACCTATTCAGCCACTCATACACAAAGTGAGACACTGATACAGATATTTACATATTTAAACATTACTTGGTAATACATGTATTCACTAAGATATACCTAATAAGTCAGTTATACAATCAATTTTACAAAAAAAACATTTAGACACTTATTTACCCATTTATGCTTTCATCAACCTTTAGATATACATATATAAAAAATATTTATATTTCAGAAAGACACACATTCACTGGATGATGTCATAAGTGATGTCATCAGTGATATCATTTGAGATGTCATGAATGATGTCATGAGTGATGTCACTGACCATGTCATGAGTGATGTAATATGTGACATCATCAGCACTGCATTGCGGGCGTGCACGTTATAGTTAGCTGAACTAACTATAACGAGGAAATTTCAAAGGTTTTGTATGAGTGAAATGCCCAGGTAACTATAACATTTGGGAAACCTATGGTTTTTTCAGTGAATTTCCAAGGTTTTTTTTAATGCTAATTCCTAACTATAACATGCCTGAAACCTATGTTTTTTTCAGTGAATTTCAAAGGTTTTTTAAATGCTAATTCCTAACTATAACGAGGCTAAAACCTATGGTTTTTTCAGTGAATTTCAAAGGTTTTGTAAATGATAATTTTTAAATATATAAATCATTATATTTCTTTCTTTTTATACTAATTTCTTACATTTTTATTATAAATATTTATATTTATTTTATTTTTTAAATTATATTTAATATTCTTAATGTAAAATATTAACAAACTAAATCCCATTTTTTTTCTCTAAATACATTTTTTTTCCAATGTGTTTCCAATTAAATTCTGTATAATTCCTTTTTCATAACTTTTTGGGTAATCGCACCGTACGCATACAGTTTTCGCACCACACTTTGTACGGCAAATGGTCCTCTGCGTGTAGCCACGCACTTGTTATGGATACGCTTTGACCTTGCGCGTCACATTAACGCTTCTGCATGACGTCATGTACGGCGCCCCGTAAGCGTACGGTGCGAAAGTTTCTAATTGTTCAAAAACATATATTTATGTTTTTAATGTACATATTAAGGAAAGAGACTATCTAGGACAATCATGAAAAAGCAATGTGACCATAAAAGGAGAGTTTCCATTGGTTCTTAATACTTCCTATTCCAACTGTTGAAAGACCCCTCTCATTTTGATCATCATACTTGGACTTTCCCAGGAGAAACATCTGTTCTGTGGAGCTGTAGTCCTTCAAAAGTCAGAAAAAGAGAAAAGAAGCTTTCATTTGGAAGTTTTTTTCATATCAAGAGGGACAGAAAAAGGTGAATGTGCCGAAAGTAACGTTCAAGATCTGTGAGGTTACACTTTCCAAGGGTGACCCCATTAAAAAGGACTCTTTTGGGACAGCCTCAATGGTTCGCCATGTCAAAAAATTGCATCCAAATAATTATACAAGGATGGCAAAACAAAGGTTCCAGAAAACCTGCAGTTCCTTCTACCTCAACTGGACCACCACCTCCGACGAACAGATCCCATCCTATTATTGTGACTCAGTTTGCGGATCTTACAATTCATTGTAAAGTTTGCAGAGAACTCTTGTTACGGTGAGCAGTCTATTCACCTCATTGTGAAGAGGAAAGAAGAGCACCGTTGCCCAAAACAATAATATCATTTTTCCTTTTTTGTTGATGTTCCAAAGTTTTTTTGTTTTCAGTTTCATTTTTTTGATTTAAAAAAAAAACAACTAAAAACTTGCAGAAAAAATACAAATAAATGGAAAACTAAAAAGGAAAAAACTGTTATTTTCAGAACTACCTCCACTGGCTTAAGAAATACCTATATTTCTATAATAGTGTGTAAAAGTGTGTCAGAATGAATGTGTAGTGCATAAATGAATGAATGAATGAATGAGTAGTGTATGGTGAATGTGAAAGTGCAAAACTATAAGGGAGTCCTACAGCATAAATGTATAAGGTGTTTACCTATGGTATACTGTAGTACCTCCGAAACACTTCAATGTAACATATCCATATGAATATGCTACAAGTCTATGCTTCAATTTGCACTGCTAGTGAAACTGCCTGGGTGAATTTGTATGTGTTACGAGCCAATTTACAA
This sequence comes from Lissotriton vulgaris, assembly GCF_964263255.1. Classification (NCBI taxonomy): domain Eukaryota; kingdom Metazoa; phylum Chordata; class Amphibia; order Caudata; family Salamandridae; genus Lissotriton; species Lissotriton vulgaris. The sequence goes on from NC_141691.1 coordinate 210,841,009, forward strand.
CCCCCTTGTGCCTCCTTTGCCCATCTTTTCCGTCACTTTTGTGATGCAGCGGTGGTGCAAAAGATGTGCCATGGTGTCTGATATTTACAAAGTGATGCATATGGAAGGTGCATCATATTCTAAAACCCTGCGCCAGAAAGAGGCTTTCCTGCACAGAGAGTGGAGGGAATAGGGAGTGGAGGTGTTCTGGCATATGAATGCCTCCTAAAAGTGACTGAGTGAAATCTATAAGATTTCATTCAGCCACTTTTAGGCCTATGCTATGTAAAAACCCTACACCCTCCTGAAACAGGTGTAAGGATTGACACAGCATTGTGAGCATAGAACCCCAAGAGCATTGCTGATGCTGCGTTGCACTTGGAACGCAACTCAAGCAATGCACCACCTTCACAACACAAATACATCACATATCTGTGCCGGTTTGTTCTATAATACAACACATTGTAAATACGGTGCATCCATTTGGTTGATATCACAGTGCACCACTTATTGTACATCTACTGATTACAGTTTCAATGTAGTGAATGGATTACTACACACTGATCAATGAGTCACTAAAAAACTATGACAGGAATGACAGAGTGCTTGCTGGAAGTGTAAAGATAAAGACTGAGGAATTCAAAATATAAAAGGTAAATTTGGAGGTGCATGGAACAGTACATGCATAGTAAATAGGAGTTTGAAGCAGTCCATATACTAAGGCCTACTTCCCTCCATAATTACTTGGGTACTGACTGCATGATTACAGTTCTGAAAAGAGAGTGCATAACTGAATTTATAAGACCTTCCGTTTTAACACAGTACATATATAAGGAAATACTGCTGAATGGCTCACTACAATATTGAAACAGTAGAGTGAGAGTGATTGTGAAAGTCTAATAATACAGACTGGGTAATTTAATGTATAAAAAACAAATGTGCAGCTACATAGAAGAATGTATGCATAGTCTATACAGGGTTAAAGCAGAATATGGCCTAAGGCCTACTTTGCACCATGATTACTTGAGTACTGACTTGATATTTACAGTTCTGCAAGGACAGTGTCTGTCTGAATTTAAAAGAGCTTCATTTTTAGCACAGTGCAAACATAACGACATTCTGCTGAATAGCTCACTACAATACTGAATCAGCAATCACAACGAGTTTGCTGGAAGTGTAAGAAAATACACTGGATAATAAAAGCTATAAAAGACAAGTTTGCCCGTGCATGGAAGAGTGCATGCATAGTGTATAGGACTTTGAAGCAGTCCATGCCCTAAGGCCCAATTTGCACCATGACTACTTGGGTACTGGCTGGATTATTACAATTCTGAAACGAGAGTGTCTGGCAAAATGTACAGCAGCTTCACTTTTAAAACAGTGTATACATAAACACATACTGCTGAATGGCTCACAGCAATACTAAAACAGCAGAACCAAAATGTTTGGAGGAAGTGTAAATATACAGACTAGGCAATTGAAAGTTTAAAAGCCAAGTCTACAAGTGCATAGAAAAGGGCATTTATTATTTAATAACCTTCCCAAAGCCACAATCGCCAGCACACCTTTCCGAGGGTAGGATTACGATCTACAAACGCTACCATTTTTTATATTATGAACCATAAAAAAAACAAATATTAAACCTTTTTTTTCTTCTAATGATAACGATATTTTGTATACGTCTTCTGTTTATATGCTTTTAATTATGAAAATGCAAAGAACACAGTTTACTGAGTAACACGTTTTAAACTCTCCAACGTATGTAGATAATAATACCTTATACGTGTTACTATCAAAATCGAAACCTGTACAGCTTCACAGTTTGAAACTTTTCCAAACACTTGCACATGAAAAACAATTAAAACGTGAGCATGTGTAAACTGCAAAATGTGCCATCTACATAGGCGGAGCCAAATCTTCTTTCCATAGACTACTAAACAACAAAAAACTAAATAAACCACACCTACTGTGCAATTAGTTTTGTTTTACCGAGTTTTTTCTGAATTGCCAATCTCTGTTGCAGGTTTCTTTCTCCAGCATTGGATTCTATTTTTGCGTCAAAAAACATATTCCGGAGTTGTACGTTGTTTCAAGATGGCATAGGCATAGTACTTAGTTATAAATTGTGACTATTTGTCAATATTTAAACATTTAGAAGTAGAAAAAAATGTTATTGCATGTTTTTCCCTTTTTCTCTGTAACATCCGCATCTTGTTCTTAGAAACACATGTATTATAACAAATATTACTTCTTTTCTGACTCCCTTTACCTTATATATAGTGACTTTTTATATTATAATATTAATACTGTACTTCGCTCGAGAGGTGCTGCTAACCCGTCGATGCAAACCCTAAACATTTACAATCAACGTGACAATGATACACTGAATGTTATTTTCTCATTTCTATTCTTATTGGCAATTCCTATTCACCTTCTCTCTAAAGAATATATAGGACATGTACTATATATTATAAGAGTATCATTCTCTATATTCTTTGTACAGTATGTGATTTATTAACGGAACAGTCTGCAACTTGTAAACACTACGACAGCATGTTTCTGAATTGTACAGAATACAAATTTTAAAAATATGTAATATGAAACAATTGCTATTTTACTGTTTTACTTGTCCTCTTGATCTCAGATAATGTAGTGCGGGAGTGTTTGTTGTAGCACTTCTATTCTACCTTATCTAAAAGTAACTGATGCCCTCTTACATCAACAAGAATGTGGGGCAACACTTTTACAAACTGCAGCACAAAAATGTACTATATACCATGCTTAACAGATATTTTATGAAATTCCATTTTTAATGGTCACCCCTTTCATATATACTGCAACAGTTTCTGAAGAAAGTTTATTTGTATTTGCTTAATAAAAACTGTTTCAAACCTAGACTGAATTTTTTGCTGCGCAACCACACCTCGCCATTATGAAAGTAAACACCACATTATAAATAAATACTAGTACTAAGAAGTATATCACCAACAAACTTGATAAAAGAAAACAGTGCAAAACACTGTCATTTTTCCGCCGTGATTTATACACCACACGGCAATTATATAAATTGCCCTTGAAACATATATAAAAAATTGTTTACCTCCTAATTCCTCTCCACCACCTTATGGGTTCCCCTACACAGTTAATAATTTCCCTAACCTACCCTCTACTACTTTCTTTCCCCATACTACTTTAGAAAAAGTATCACAATATCACTGACAACAGTGAACCGTTCCCACCCAATAAGGAGCAGACTTGTGTTCGGAACACTTGAGCTAATAAAATGCCCATGTTCTCCAAAGACGAGCATGGAATGACTGCTAAGCCTTCTACTTTTAATACTTTACAGCAAATGAACATTAAACTTCGTAAAGTCCCTCTTGGAGCACGTTACCCTAATACTCCCCGAACAGAAAGGAATCCTTAATAAAACATTTCCAGAAACTTCTTCTACCACTAACGGTTCCTATGAAAAAAAGAAATATAAATCTCCAGCAAAGTAAGTATTTCAATTACCAACATATTGTGGTGAACTTCTAACCCCTGTACTCACACAACTGATCCATGAACTCTTACTATGGTAACAGGCAGAAAAGCAGTGGCTGTACAAAAAAAGTTATATTTCCCTTGGATCCTCCACAAGACAGAAACAAAATGAAAATACCACATTTGCAACACCTTTGCACAGTTTTTTTAAATAAAAAGAGGCCCCGGAGGTGGGGGAGGGGGAAGGGAATCGAGTGGAGGAGAAAGCGGTCCCTGAGACTCCGGGGAGCCATGAGTCCTCCCGCATACATATAGTTAAACATCCGGGGAGTAGCGATCCCCACGCATGGGATACCCTCTAGGCCCCCCATTATGAAAAACAAATAGCCCCAGAGATTTGACCCCCCGAAGGCTAATTAACAATAAAGCGGGCTTCACGTTTTTCTTTCTTTTTCACCCAAAGTGCGTACCCTGCGTTTTTTTAATAAAAAAAAAAAATCTGCGTGATTTACGGTGCCCCGTACACGTACTCCATGTAAGATTCTAATTATAAAAAAACATATATTTATGTATTTAATGTACATATTAAGAGAAGGCATTATCTGGGATAATCATAAAAATAGTTTTTTAAAACTGTAAAAAAGTGTATATTACTTTTAAAATCAATTACGGACGGAAATATCACACGTACATCGTAACAGTAAAGATAGTTTGAAGACTTATACATTTTATAAAACAATATAGCACTGCACACTAAAGAAGAAAAGTCAACACAAATATTGACCCCTCTCCGAACATTTAAAAGCCCCTGGGGGAGGAGATACATTAATTGAGACTGAATACTTTAGTACAGTCTACTCTTACGCTACCAGAAAAACACAACAACAGTACAAAGCCCAGATTTCCATTGTAGTGATTTCTTAGTTGCAGGTCTAGTTGTCAGATCGACACACACTCCCTCATGTATGGTATACACCCACACCACACCCATTTAGCGTATCCGTCACTACACATGTGACCCTATGTATAAAAAAGACAGAGCGCACGTGTTGTACGCCATTTTAGAGTTGTTCCCAAAGCACCGAACAAGGGGCCCACTACCACATGCGTGGCCTCTTTGGTCACTGAGTTAGTGGTGCCCAAAGCAATGAGCGGGTGAAAAACCTGCAATAATGATGATGGGAGCACAAATATGTTGTTAGCCATACAGATATCAAGACTCTGCACCATATATGAGACTTCTTTGTTGGAGATCGGAACTACATCATGAAAAAGGTGTCTTTTCCACGAAAAGGTAAGCGAGGCTTGAGTAGGCATCGGAAGGAGTCAAAGGGTTTTAGTTGACTACATACAAAAATGTGACTTCGTATTTTAGATGAACACACGCCTACATAATATATTAATTTTTCATGTTTAATTTTTTTCCCCAATAGCAGTAACGTTTTTATAATCGTTGAATTGTCCGGAATATATTCACAATACAAACAGTTCGTAAAATCTGACAATCAAACGTCTATAAAAGCACAATATTATTTAACTCCAAATTAATATAGCAAGAAATACCAATCATAACATCTTTCTTTTGATATATTTTAGATGTACAGCTTCAGGATGGATTATGTAATATGGACAACTGCAATAGCACAAGGTGAGCAAACAAGCTTGTTTCTGAAACAACAACAAGTTATCTGTCAAAGGAGAGAATATGTAATATGCAACAGGTGCAAAAAAAACATTTGGCTAACGGAGCTTCAGCAAGGATGAGATAGCTTTATAGGCCCACACACACTTGTGTGCTTGTTAATGAGGCTTTGATAATCCCCCCGCTTACAGCCCCTGCACCACAAAATGCTATCTCCTTCGACCTGTAGAAGAAAATGTGTCTTCTAGTTGTGAATTCCACTGGCCGCGGTGTGAATTCCACTGGCCGCAGTGTCTATACAACGGTAAGCACAGAGGCCTAGATATACAATGCCTTCATTAGAATGCATTAGAAATAAGTCGCCATATTTACAATCTCGTTGTGCCACTTTTGTGTCAGTGACGCAGTAGGCACTTCCATATAGATACCACTTGAACGCGGCACTATAACAGAAGTAAAATGTACCAGGCACACTGCACACGTAAAATCAAACTGTTACATTGACTAGTAATGCTTAATTTCATTTACTCAAATCTACATAATTCTAAACTCTAATTTTCTTTCTTATTTTGCAGATTACCAATCCAACGTCCTCTGGAGTCCACTTCACAATTTGTTTATAATATTGTTTTTTGAAAGTCACTCTTCTAGTTGTTTACAATATAGTTATCATTAAGTTTCATTTACAGTTATTCTTTTAATAAAAAGTAAAAAAAAAAAACGATATACTTCTTTTTTTTGTAGGGGGGTTGACGATCCACAATAAAAAATAATATTTATAATGTTGAAGTACTATAGTAAGATGTTCAAGAGTAAGATTGAAAAGTACTGACTTATATTTTGTCTGGGTACACTACAACATGGTAAAGAAGTCAAACTAATGCCAAACAATGTGTACCACATTTACAAACCTCTTGCAACATTTTCCCATGCAAACCAACCACCCTACAAAATTAAGTCTGGACCTCAATGACGCCCCTCAAACAATGGAAACAATCACCCCACATAAATTTCTATATTGTATGAGAGGGACTGCGTGCCCTCCGCCTGGTGCCCTTGAGTCCACCACACCCAGACCCGGTTCCTACAGTGTCCTGGGGGCAAACAGCCATTACAACGCGGTCATAACCACGCGTGATCACCACAACGAACCCATTAGCACGCATATGGCTTTACCACACATGCTTTTACAACTAGTATGCATTTACCACGCATGATAAACGCATAATCTTAATATATTTGTGTTGACGAACACGTGTTGTAATGGCTCTGGCTTACGTTCTTCAAATCAGTTTTTAGGTATACCTTTGACCAAGTCATAAGATCGGACGCCAAGGACAAACACCGTGGTGTCTGTGCCAGGAAATCTCATGGATCTTAGAGAAGATAAGCGGAGAGTAAAATGAAAGTAACAGGTATAATAAAAATAACGGACAAAAACTACTAAAATGGCAGTGGACGGAGTATCTAATCAACGTTTGGCGCCTCAACACTACATTTCAAATAAACAGATACAATATGTTACGGCAAATTTACTACCTGAAATGAGGAGAGGTTTGCTTGGCGAATTTGAAGAAAAAGAAAAAAACATGGGCTTGGAAATGAGGCTGAGGCTGCGCATGCGTAAAGAGTACAACTGGTTCACAAAGAAAAACGTAAAGTTTTACATACTATCATAGAAATATAGCTCTTTTTTTGACCAGTAAAGATAGTTCTTAAAAATAACTTTTTTTTTGTTTTGTTTTTTAGCCCCAATGCCCCCACAATCGCAGACGGCTCCCTGCATCCTTCGTGAGCCCGCATTGCTTTATCAGAGACATCACCTTATATGCTGCTCTCTCTTTCGAAAAACAATCTGCTTTCTTTAAAGAAAGAACAGATTAACTTGCTCTCTTTTTCAAATAGGAAAGCGATTTTCTGTAGTAAAGTAAAAGCAGCCATGATACCGCCATACCATAGCAAACAGCAGTGTCCCGGGAATACGCACCCCGAGACACTGCAAGAGCCGGCCCTGAGAGATGGTGGTCTCCAGGGCCATCAAGGGTTCCTGTAAGGGGGCCGCCCGACCCCCTCCCAACATTAAAAAACACCAGGAGTACAGGTACCCAGGGCTGGAAGGTCATTTTACATATTACTGCCCCAGGAAGGTGGCGGTCCCCGCGCCATGTACGGGGAGAGACAGAGGGAGAGCTGAAAACACTCTTTTAAAGCATTTTTTGTTTTAAAAAGCCTCGTCGGGGTGACGGTCCCCGAGACTGAGGGGAAGACGATGGTAACCGCCTGCATTCTTCAAAATAAAACCACAGAGGGGTGGCATTCCTTGGTGCTCGGGGCACCTTACAAGCCCCCACTATGAAATAAATTGCCTCCCCGGGACCTAATGAATAAAACTGACTTCTATTTTTATTTACTGTAAATCTAAAATGCCTTTTCACTCTCACAAGCCCCGTTCCATCGCGGCATTTGCCATTTGTGCGGAGGGCTACAGGGAAGAAGATTCATACTTTCGCTTACACCACTTCCTGGAGGGGTAGCGCTCTAGTCGTGGAGCTGTACTTAAGGTGCAAGCCAAGCGCGTGCGCAGAGGACGTGCACAGCGGGCGCGCCGGTGGCGCACCAAAGGCGTGCCAAAGGCAAGCCCGTCTGTGCCCGTCCGCGCCCATCTGAGACCAGGGACCAGAACTTCTGCCCCGATTCCCGGAAATCAAATTACCAATCTTAGGTACGATTCCCAGACACTTCGGAATCTAAAGCCAAGCATCGAGGCTCCCTGCCTCCATGCCATGTGTCTTAATAACATCGTCTCTAGTTGCTTACATTGCCACTTTAAACTTAAACTTCCCACGATACCAGATCGTGATTCCCGGCCACCTATTCAAATGTATCTCCTAAACTGCCGTTGCTTGAAAAAACATGCAGTAGAAATATCATTTCTCCTGGAAAACCTTAATCCGGATGCTATCTTTCTCACAGAAACTTGGCTTAAGGAGGAGGCAGACCCCGCTATTAGTCACATCTTACAGCCAGGCTATGTACTTCAGAGGGTTGACCGGAAAGCAGGAAGGGGTGGGGGGATAGGGATAATATTCAGGGACTGTTTCCAGTGCAGATCTTCTCCAGCCAAAGTCCCCGACTGTGAAAGCATGAGCTTTGCATTAGATTTTTCACCCACCCTGACCTTCTCAGGCCTATTACTCTATCGGCCCCCTGGACAGATAGGCAAGTTTACTGACTCTCTCCCCTCCCATGTTGCCGAACTGGCTCTATCCCTGGCAAATTTTACGGTGTTGGGAGACATAAACATCCACTTAGATGACCCTTCGGACCATCAAGCGAAGGCCTTCTTGGACAATCTAGCAGCTCTCCAATTTATCCATAAGGGCTTCGAACCAACTCACATAAAAGGCCCTCTATTAGACACTGTTCTTAGCAATGACCATAAGCTCCACGTAGGCCTCCCAATCCCCATTCCCTGGACTGACCACCTACTGGTACCGTTAGTGTGGGAAATCCCGAATCCCCCCCGGCTCTAACTCACACCCCATTAATGGGGAGGAACTGGTCGAAGGTATCGGCCAGCCAATGGACACATTCCCTCTCAGCCACCATCAGGGGATGACCCAGACTCAGTTAATAGGAACTTAAATCAGTGGATACAGACCTTGCTGGACTCTGTGGCCCCACTGAAAATCCTTATGAAAAAGTAGCACCATGGTACACCCCTAAATTGGAAGAGCTAAAACAAAGGTGTAGGAAACTAGAGAGGGATTGGAGGCAGACTACAGGGGTGCAAGATAGAATGAACTATAGAGAAGCCATTAGGAAATACAAGGCCGAAATAACACTGGCACAATCTTTGTTCTATGAGCAAAAGATAAGGATGGCAGCTAATGCCCCGAGGGAAATCTTTCCAATTGCTAAATCTCTGAATAAAACCCCGTCAAATCTCCCTGACCCCAAAGAAGCCCAAACTCGTTGTGACAAACAGGCAGAGTACTTTTTTCAAAAAATCCAGTCTATTTCCCTTTCTTTCACCTCAAATGAAAAGAACCCTCTGGGTGCAGAGAATTCCCCGCAAATCCCAACTGCAAGCTAACGGAATTCCCATTGCTCAATGAGGACTCCCTGAACGCTTTAATGTCAAAAGTGTCATCGGGCTCTCCCACTGACCCCCCCCCCCATGCCACCTGTTGCTGGTAGCGGATATTATCAGACCAGTCATATTAAACATCTTGAATACTTCAATTACCACAGGAACAGTTCCAAAGGCATGGAAGTGCGCCCAGGTCAGAGCACTACTGAAAAAACCCAACCTTAACCCGGCAACCATGGCTAACTACCGCCCGATCTCCCTTCTACCTTCGGTGAGCAAGCTGCTTGAGAAGCATATCAATTCTATTCTGGTTAACTACCTGGAGTCTAATAACCTACTCCATGACTCTCAAGCAGGCTTCCGCCCCAAGCTCGGGACTGAGGTCGCCCTGTTGACAGTAACTGAGTTAGCTCGGAGGCACATAGATCAAGGCGGCACCATAGCAATTATGTTGCTAGACCTGAGTGACCAATTTGACACCATGGACCATAACATCTTACTTTCTCTTATAAGATATCTCGGAGTCACAGGTCAAGCCCTCACCTGGTTGCAATACTTCCTAGAAGGCCGGACATTTCAGGTATTGGAGGGTGCCACTCAATCCAAACCATGGCCCCTCAATCGTGGTGTGCCCCAGGGCTCCTCTTTAAGCCCTACCCTTTTTAATGTCTATATGGAGCCTCTGGCAGAGATAGTGCACCCTTATGGCTTTGAAATTGTGACCTATGCAGACGATACCCAATTAGTGGTAGCGCTGAAACATCCCGAGGGCACGCCCTGTAAACTGGGCAGCTGTCTGGAAGCAATAACCAATTGGATGGCACTTTCTCATTTAAAGCTAAATGGGGAGAAAACGGAGTTGATGTTCTTGGGAAAATCCACACCGCCCAGAACCACCATTGATTGGCCGATCTCCATGGGTACTCCTCCAGAGCCCAAAGATCAGATTAATAGCCTTGGAATATGGCTTGATAACACCTTAAGCTTTAATCAGCAAGCCACCAAACTCTCTGCCACCTGCTTCAGCCTGATGAGGATGTTGAGAAAAATTCTGCCTCTCCTCCCATTTCAGGCTCGGAGGATAATGGTGCAGGCAATCATCCTGTACTGCGTCGACTACGGGAACGCTTTCTATTTGGGCGCACCAGTGAGCTCTATCAAAAAACTTCAGATCACCCGGAATGCGGCTGCACGTCTCCTCCTGGGACTTCCCCAAAGACATTCTGGGACTGCCGCCTTGAGGAAACTGCACTGGCTGCCCATACAGGCCAGGATTAAATTCAAGGTGATGTGCATAGCGCACAATGGCAGAAAGGCCCGCCAATGATCTGTTCCCTAGTCACCCCATACCACCTTCCGAGATCTTTACGCTCCAGCACAACCTTTCCGGCATCTACTAGGAAAATCAAACGATCTAGATGGGGAGGCCGTTCCATATCTTCGAACGCTGCCTCTGACTGGAACTCCCTGCCCCTCACCCTGCGCAGCGAACTGGATCTCCTCAAGTTTTGCAAAAATCTGAAGACATTCCTCTTTCAGTAACCCTCAGTCTGACGGCATTCTCTTCCACCCGTCCTTAGTGCTACGAGGCCTCCGGGTAGAAGTGCGCTTTATAAAACCCCATTTAATTTCATTCATTTCTCTTTTCTACCGTGTACGTATACCAAATGTGTACCCCCCAATTTTTTATTTAAAAAAAATAAAATTGAGCCTAAAAATCCATGTACGACCCCCTGAGGAAGCCTAGAGGGTCGAAATATTTCTACCCTGCCCCCTTTCCTTATTTCTCAACTTTGTTTTACTGTTTTCTTGTGAGTCGCTTCTAGCGATGAACAAGATGGCTGCCTACACTTCCTGGTTTTTGAGTGTTCACGCACAGTTGACAGCTAATCAGCATGCAGCTCATGCTCATAATTGTACGCATTTCTGTACGTGTGCTGTACTCCGTCTCTAGATATCGCTATGATTTTACTTGGGATTTTCTTAGGAACTACTGAATGGATTTACACCATTTATCAAAAAGCACAATCTGCGAACTGAACTCTACCTCTCTGCAAATTTGGTGTAATTCCGTTCAGCTGTTCGGGCTGTAGCCCTGGCCAAAGGTCCCTATGGAAAATTGCATGGGGAAAACATGTTTTGGGACCCCCTTTTTTCTCGGGCCCCCACTTGACGAATCACCCCCAAACTTTCAGGGAAGGAGCGAAACTGAGCAGGTCATTTTCTTGGAGAAATTCGCAAAGATTCGTCCACTGACGCCAAAGTTATTCCAAATAGAATGTTGTGGATTTCCTATGGAAAGTAGGTCCTAACTATAACTGTAAACAACAAATTTTAGAAAAGGGCCCAAGGGGACTGGAGATTACCGAACCTCAAGTGTCCTATTCCCCCAAATTATATATACTAGAACAACAAATGGGGCACTAAAGGTCAAAACTCTGTGTGGCTAGAAAACAAACAAACAATAACATGAACTGCGTCCTGTATATGTGTTGTCACGTTAATCCAGAAAACCCATCAGCCCACCCAATGACGGAGCATCATCATCATCATCTGGAATTTTTGGGGAAGAAAAACTGGTATCTCATCCAAGAGTCCCACTAGTTGTTATTGTGGGACATCCAAGGGGAGATCCGCCAGTGATGTACCATTACCAAGATGGAATATGGTGGTGCTGTAAGAAGTGAAAAAAGTGAAATGCAGTGTCAAAATTTAGAAAAGTGCAAGGTAAAATTGACTATTATAATGCCAAAAACAATTTATTCAGCAGTCATCATAATGTCAAGATTAAAATAGTGTTAGGATAGTCAAAAGAGAAAGTAACTATCCATTGATGTTTGAGATAATCGTCAAAGTTATTCCAAATAGAATGCTGTCGATTTCCTATGGAAAGTAGGTCCTAACTATAACTACCTAGGTAATATATATATATACATATATGATTGAATCATTCGTGCAGCGTGTTCGACTCACCTTCTTTCCGGAGTGGGAGAGGAATTGTGTATATATATATATATATATATATATTCACTGAAAAAACCATAGGTTATAGACCATATATAGTTAGGGATTAGCATTTACAAAACCTTAATTTACTCGCACAAAACCATTGAAATTCGCATATATAGTTAGTTGCACTAACTATATATCGCGCGCCCACAATCCACTGCTGATGATGTCACATATTACATCATTCATGACATGGTCAGTGACATCACTGATGACATCACTGATGACAACTCAAATGACATCACTGATAACAACATCCAGTGACTGTATGTTTCTGTAAAGTAAAAATAAGTCTAACATATTGAAGAATGAGTGGATGTATAAGTGTCTGAATGAAGGATTTAGTAGGTGCATGACTGACTGTATGAGAGAGTGATTAAATGTGTCTCACTGAGTGCATGGGTTAGTGACTAAACTGTCTTAATTTGTGCATCATTATGTCTGTTGTTCTGTAAACTGCTGCATGTGTTGATCAGTAGCTATATGATTAACTATATGGGTTATTGATTGGTTGCCCAAGTATGTGTATGGGAGAGTGAGTGTGTGTGTGTTGGTGGCTGGGAGGTGTGTGACTCTGTGCATAGATGTGTGAGCAGATGATTCACTAGATGTATGGGTTCAAAAGTGCATGTGGAACAGCTGTATGGGTGGTTGACTGTGTGCATAAGTGTATTGGTGAGTGAATGGGTATCTCAGTGCTACATGTCAAAGTAAGTACATATGTAAAACACAGTACATGTGAGATTGACATATATAAATAACTGTGCATAAGAGCCAGTGAATGTGTGAGTGGCTGTATGGATCATTGTTAACTTGTATCAATGATTGTATAAGAGAGTAAATATGTGTTACAATATGTTTGAATAAGTAAGGTGTGTATAACTGTATAGTTGAGGAAATGGAGGTGTGATTGATTCTTTGCATGACTGACTAGGTGTATGAGTAACTCCATGGATGAGTGACAGTCTGTGAGTGTCTGTTTACACTGAGTGTATCTAAGGTTATATTAGAGTCTGAAGAGGTTCATCGTATTATCACATGAATGATGTCATCAGTGATGTTGTCAGTGATGTCATTTGAGTTGTCATCAGTGATGTCATCAGTGATGTCACTGACCATGTCATGAATGATGTAATATGTGACATCATCAGCAGTGGATTGCGGGTGTGCGATATATAGTTAGTGCAACTAACTATATATGCGAATTTCAATGGTTTTGTGCGAGTAAATTAAGGTTTTGTAAATGCTAATCCCTAACTATATATGGTCTATAACCTATGGTTTTTTCAGTGAATTTTCAAGGTTTTGTAAATGCTAATTCCTAACTATATATGGTCTATAACCTATGGTTTTTTCAGTGAATTTCAATGGTTTTTTAATAGCAAATATGAAAAGCTTTAAAATGTCAAGTACGTGATAGATAAAAAAACATTTTCGTGTTTATACACGCTGATGTGCTTTGAACGCTGCCCCCCCCCCTCTTTTCTTTTAGGAGTATTCTCTCTTTGCAGATAGTGAAGGGTAGGTAACGCAGGCCTTTGCCCCCGTTGTAATCCGTCATGCCTGCTTCTCTCTCCATTTCATTGATTGTTATCCAAGCATTTACTGTTTTAGAATTGGTTCTCTTTGGTTCATTCTCTATGTACAAACAAGCACAGAGTCGCAATACTCTGTTTAGTCTTAGCAGATAGTGAAAAATCGTTTAAAAAAACAAAAGGAATCGAGCAAAATCAGTAGGCCACTAATGGGATCTCTTTTTGACCTCGCTAAAATAGAAACATTAGGAACAACCCCTCATGAGAAATACGAAACTAGTGACATGAACTGAGCTCGACACCATGATGGCTGCAAGACAGCTCGGCTCCGCCACCCACCCCGCCCAAAATAACGACAAACCCTATGCAAATATTATAAATATATACAACACACCAGCAAAGTAACAGGGTAAAACGTTTTATTAAATAACTATTTACATGGCAGCCTGCTGCAACATCCATCACTATTCCTGTTGAGGTAGCATAGCTGGCGGCCTAGGGGTGGAGGACCGTTGTGCAAATTGCCCGGGGACGACACCATGCGCCAAGACTCGTCCCCAGTACACCCAGAGCTGATGTCCGACAAGTTGTGTGTGAGGATGCCTTGCTGATGCCGCCACCCCCACCCCCACCTTTTTGTTGCCTGATCCGGCTAGCTCAATCGATCGAGCATGAGACTCATGCACTCTGATCTCCTTGGCCTCAGTCAAGCATCAATAGTAAGATTTTCATACGTGAGTGTAGGTTCATGGTTTTCCATCCACAGACTAAAAGCCTGGAGGGAGAGTGAAAGAACCATAACTAGGTAAGAAGGAAGGCAGACGCTGTGGGAAGGACTCTGGATATGGTATGTTCCTTGGTCCCTGAGTTACTTCGATGTCACTGCCTTGCACAAATGGCATAAGTCCTGGATGTTGGGTGCCATAGGTGAGGGTTCCTAGCAGCGCTTGTAACACTGTCTGAAGTTTATTTGCACCTGCTGCAGCTTCACTATTCTCAAAGTAAGTGGGGGCTGTTTGTGGACCTGACTGCATTGGAAATCAATGTGATGCAGTGCCTCCCTGAACCGCTTGACGGAGGCCCCCGAGGGGCGGTGTGATGGCGCGGACTCGGAGTGGGCGCTTGGCTCTGACCCCCTCCCCAAGTCTTGTTGCTCTGGTGTAGCCTGAGATCGCCCCCGACATAGGCGGCCGGCTCCCGGGGTCAAGAGGAACTTTTTGCCTTTTGGTGACTCTTCCATTCTGAACATTGTCCCACAATCCGTTTGACCTGAAGACACGTCCTGCGGTGCCCTAGTCCGACCATCACATATTCCTGCGCCAGGAGACGGCGTGGGATGCACTAGAAGGGAGAGGCGGCGCGAACGAGCCTCCCCCACCTCCCCAGGTGGAGGTTTCTCAGGTGCACCCCAGCGCTTCACGCAACCAGCTGAGTTGCGCCCGCTCTTATGGCTACAGCGTCTCGCCCACCATCCACTTGAATTGCGCCCACTCTTGCGGTGCAGCGATAGGCGGCTGCAACAGGACTCTCAAAATGGCGGCCGGCTCTTCGGATTTAGGCCTAGTCCACTAAAATGGCCCTGGGACACCTTGGAACTCGGACGCTTGACTGCTAGGGCATGGACCCCATTCCCAAAAGCGTCCCCTCAGCCTTGAAGATTTTACAAAAGTCACCGGGGCCCCCGACTCCCGCAGACTTCCGGTGGCGAGCGACTGCCATGATTGCTCGCAGAATGGCCACTACGTAGCCACGGGGTGCTCCCATGCTGACGCCAGCTTCAATCTGAAACATCCAGAAACACTGTAGACTACCAATTCGATCAGTTCCGGTGGAGCCCCAACGTGACTCGGTAGAGAAGAACTTGCCCTCCCCTCTTTGATTGATTGTTCTTGTTGCCTGTCCCTTCTCTTGTCATTTAACAGAACTTTTTGGACTGCTGAAAGGGGTTGTGTTCCGACCGCTGGTTGGTGGAGACATTTTGACTATATTCTAGACCAGCGTTGTCGCATAATGCGTCATATGACGCACCGCGTTAGCGCACCCGGAAGTGCTCCGGTGCGCAGGGCGCAGCTTCCCGGAAACGATCCAGAGCGTGGCGCGCAGCGCGTAACGTAAGCATAACAGGTCATGTGACTTGTTAATAAAACTTTTCATTGGTTCATTTTACTTTTGTTATTCTAATGATGAAAGGCTTGGTCATATGACCTAAAAATAACGCTTTTCATTGCTTTCGAACATTTTTTTTTCCCAAATGATGAAAGCCCCACCTTTTTTTTTCTCACTCTGACTTGTAAAGCAAAGGACCCAGATGCATTTACAGTTTATCACTAACAATGTTCCAGGCTAATGTATTTTCCCGGGAAATTTACAACTGTCCTGCAAGTAAAATATTCCTTTTTCGAGAAAAAGGGCGTTTCTTCGTCCCATGAGGGAGCCGTTGAGCAAAAGAGGCTCGGCCTGCTGTCTTAGTCGCTGATAGGCATGAATATCAGATTCTTATCAATCACTTTATGTTGCAAGAGTAGAAAACACAACAGCCCTTGACCATTTATCTCTACTGCGTTCCTGCGTATTATACCTTTTAACCGTCATGTAATTGAACTGCTTTATTTCACTTGCCTTTTACTGATTCGAAAACAGTGGCTATTATTCAAAACTTTACCAATGTAGGTACTACTACCATGTTTTGTTTTAAAAACCTTTATTGTGAAAATGTCAGTATACAAATACGAGCCTATAACTACGTGGGCCGGCCACGGAGCAAACTGGAATCGTATATGATGAGTGAACATTTACACTGTAGAAGAACGTAACGGGCGACCCATTAGGTTGCAAGAACTAAGGTGTCTAACATTTGCGGAATCGGTGGACGTACATTTTAAAAATTAAAGTACGACAGGGCCAGTTACAATAAAATTATCTAGATATACATTTGCGGGAAAGTACCATGGGTGACGTTAATTCGAACTTTCAATAGTACAGTAATCAATAACACATCAGAACTTAATATCAATAGGGATGTCCAAATGTTCAATCAATTCTCGTCCCCGCCCGCCATGTGCTTCAAAACTGCATACGTATCTCGTGATATCAAGGTTGGGCAACCAGTACACAACAAGGAGTTACGAGTCCCATTTATACCGGCGCCATTTTGGGCGAGGCCGGGCAGGTCCAGGATATAGTCAAAATGTCTCCACCAACCAGCGGTCGGACCAGAACCCTTTTCGGCAGTCCAAAAAGGTTCCATTAAATTACAACAGAAGAAATAGGCAACAAGAACAATCAGTCAAAAGAGGGGACGCTTTCGTGAATGGGGCCCATGCCCTAGCAGGCAAGCGTCCAAGGTGTCCCAGAGCCATTTTAGTGGACCAGGCCCAAATCCAAAGAGCTGGCCACCATTTTGAGAGTCCTGTTGCAGCCGGCTATCCCTGCACCACAAGAGTAGCCGCAATTCAGCTAGATGGCGGGTGAGTCACTGTACCGCAAAAGCGGGCGGAACTCAGCTGAAAGGTGAGTGAAACGCTAAGAGGCACCCCACTGCAGATGAGGTGCCTCCAACTGGGGAGGAGGGAGAGGCCCGTTTGCGCTCCCCCCCCCCCTCGGGCACCCCACGCCGACTTTCGGCGCAGCATTGTAGGATGGCCACACCAGTGAAACTTGCTGGACACCACCTCAGTGCCATCCGGATCTCGGCGCGTTCGAGTCACTGTACCGCAAGAGCGGGAGAAACTCAGCAGGATGGCGGGCGAGACGCTGTACCGCAAGAGCGGGCGGAACTCAGCTGGATGGCAGGCGAGACGCTGTACCGCAAGAGCGGGCGGAACTCAGCTGGATGGAGGGTGAGGCACTGTGCCGCAAGAGCGGGCAGAACTCTGCTGGAAGGCAAGTGAAACGCTAAGAGGCGCCCCACTGCAGATGAGGTGCCTTCACCTGGGAAGGCGGAAGAGGTCCGTTTACGCCGCCTCTCCCCACCCCGGGCACCCCACGCCGTCTTTCGGCGCAGCATTGTAGGATGGCCACACCAGTGAAACTTGCTGGACACCACCTCAGTGCCATCCGGATCTCGGCGCGTTGTGCTGCCTTCGGCATACTGTAGCAGCAAAAGTAACCGCAACTCAGCTGGACACGCCGTCTTTCGGCGCAGCATTGTAGGATGGCCACACCAGTGCGGCAACTTGCTGGACACCACCTCGGTGCCATCCGGATCTCGGCGCGTTGTGCTGCCTTCGGCCTATTCGCACATCGTCCCCTACTGACGCCGCCTCACAGGCCAACGGATTTTGTAGGCTTTTTATAGCCCAAAGCCGTATAACAGGTCATGTGACTTGTTTATAAAACTTTTCATTGGTTCATTTTACTTTTGGTTTCCTAATGATGAAATGCTTGATCATATGACCTAAAAATAACACTTTTCATTGGATTAAAACATTTTTTTTCCCAAACGATGAAAGCCCCACCTTTTTATTTCTCACTCGGCAATCCAAAAAGGTTCCGTTACATGACAACAGAGGGAACAGGCAACAAGAACCATCACTCAAAAAAGGGGAGGGCAAGTTTTTCCCTACCGGGTCACGTTGGGGCTCCACCGGAACTCATCGAATTGATAGTCTACAGTGTTTCTGGATGTTTCAGACTGAAGCTGGCGTCAGCATGAGAGCACCACCATCTCGTAGCTCCGTCGTGGTCATTCCGCAAGCAATCATGGCAGCCGCTCCCCACCGGAAGCCTGCGGGAGTCGGGGGCCCCCAAGACTTTTGTAGAATCTTCAAGGCTGAGGGGACGCTTTCGAGAATGGGGCCCAAGCCCTAGCAGACAAGCGTCCGAGTTCCAAGGTGTCCCAGGGCCATTTTAGTGGACCAGGCCCAAATCCGAAGAGCCGGCCGCCATCTTAAGAGTCCTGTGGCAGCCGCCTATCGCTGCACCGCAAGAGTGAACGCAATTCAACTACATGGTGAGCGAGACGCTGTAGCCGCAAGAGCGGGCGGTAAACAGCTGAATGGCGGATGAGGCACAGTGTAGCAAAAGCGGGGGGAATGGCAACTGAAACGGTAAAGGGGCGCCCCACTACAGCAGACGAGCCTCCACCTGGGGAGGCCCATTCACGCCGCCTCCCCCCCCTTGGGCGCCCCACGCCGTTTTTCGGCGCAGCATTGTAGGATGCCAAGACCAGTGCGGCAAGTAAAGGACATCACCTGGGTGCCGTCCAGATCTCAGCGCGTTGTGCTGCCTTCGGACTATTCGCACAACAGACCGCTTCTGACGAGGCACAGTGCAGCAAAAGCGGGCGGAAAACCGCTGAATGGCAAGTGAAACCCTAAAGGGGCGCCCCACTACAGCAGACGAGCCTCCACCTGGGGAGGCCCGTTCACGCCGCCTACCCCCACGCCGTTTTTCGGAGCAGCATTTTGGGATGCCAAAACCAGTGCGGCAAGTAAAGGACATCACCTGGGTGCCGTCCAGATCTCAGCGCGTTGTGCTGCCTTCGGACTATTCGCACAACAGACCGCTACTGACCATTGTTGCTTCTGTTTTACATTTTTTTTTTTTACGTGTTTACTGTTTATGGTGCGTTGTATATATTTATAAGTTATTAAAGTGTTATAATCCTACTACTTTGTTGGAGTGCTATATATTTTTAATGTGACACATAATTGTGAAGACTTTGATGTACAAAAAGGCATCCCTGGAATCTTCCGCTTCAGGCTCGGTCCCAAACACCCTCACAGTGAGAATCCCCTCCCGAATCACAATACAGGATCGTTAACAGATAGTAGGAATGCGTGTGATGTGACGGATCTCATCGGGTGGGGGCCTTGATCTACTGTAACTCCTTTGAAGAGGGGTGATTCTTTACAGTTGAGGCCATAAACTACATCCGCAGGGCTAGGTGATAGCCTGGGACCGGCCTGGACAATCAGACACAAAGGAAGAGGAATGTCAGAGGGTGCGGTAGTGAATAGGGTGAAAGGGTGGTGTCGGGCGGGCACAGGGTGTGATTTTCAGGGAAGAGCAGCGCAGATGGGGGGAGGTTTATGGCCCATGCATAAG
This sequence comes from Lissotriton vulgaris, assembly GCF_964263255.1. Lineage (NCBI taxonomy): Eukaryota > Metazoa > Chordata > Amphibia > Caudata > Salamandridae > Lissotriton > Lissotriton vulgaris. The sequence continues at coordinate 210,860,801 of NC_141691.1, forward strand.
ACAGAGAGCGGGGGTGACCAGTGCGTGGGGGAGATGCTTGCGAGGGTGGGGAGCCATGCTGAGGATCGGCGGCGTGCAGAGAGTGGGTCTGGTCAAGGCATCTAAAATGGCTGCCGTGCACGACAAAAGTGTGCCATTGGAAAAAAAGCAAGATGGCGCAGACAATGTTTATTAATACGGATTAATTTATAACAATTATTTTTAACAATATATTTACTCGCAGTGTCAAAATGGCGGTCAACACTTCCTGATTTCCTTCGAATCGAACGTTAACAGACGTCACGCAGCAAAAAAAAAAAAAAACGCTCACGCGCAGCCGCTGGAAGACAAGTATCAACATATATGAGCATCCTCAGCCACCCTCAGAAAACATAGGGGGTCAGGATACGTCTCCCGTACCCCCTTATACCCATTTCTCACATTGTTTTTCCTCCATCTTGTAATTTAATTAAAACAAAACACAAAATGGCGAATTCCCGTTTCGCGTCCCGGTTCACTACCCGGTTCGCGAACCGGAAGCGCTTCTACTGCAAAAAAACAATATCTTTTTATTTGCCCCACGGGACCCTTTAATAACCCCAACATCATTCCTAGGGGGTCAAGAAGGGTCTTCCTTGCCCCCTTTCATTAAATTCCCCCTTCGTTTTTCTCCTCCTCTTGTCTCTCGATCCTACCGAGAGACAAGATGGCGGCCGCTCCGGACTGTTTAGAATGTTGACAGACACTGGCGAGCCAATCAGCTTCGCTTCGCAATGTTCCGTTACGCGAAAAGTTCGCGAACCGGAGCGCTACCCGGGACGCTGTCACAGATATATCTGTTTTTTAAAACGTTAATTTCTCAAAATCCACTGGAGCACATATATTGAGACCCAGCAAAGGCACATCGGGCTAACAGTCCCTACAATTTTGCCAAGTTTCGTGCAAATCCATTCAGCCGTTCGAGCTAAAAGTGAGGCCAAACGCCCTACGGAAAACTCAATGTTAAAAACGCGTTTTGGGACCCCCCTTTTTTCTCGGCCCCCCCTTGACGAAACCCCCCCAAATTTTCAGGGGCTGCTCAGAAACAAAATGTGCCATTTCCCTAAATATTTCAGCCGATTCCGTCTACAAACGCCAAAGTTATTAGACATAGAATTTTCAAAAGTCCCATAGAGAAAAAATCCTAACTATATATACCTAACTATATATACCTACTGGCGACCGCCAGTAGGTAATATATATATATACATATATATATATATATATATATATATATATATATATATATATATATATATATATATATATATGTTATGTTATGTTATTCTGAATTTGTAAAGCGCACGGACACCCGGAGGTTTCATGGCGCTAATGGTGAGGAGGGATGACAGAACAGTTACCTAACCGGACGCTTGCTTGAATAACCAGATCTTCAGTGCGCCGCTGAATTCCATGAGATTAGTGCATTTTCTGAGTGACACGGGGAAAGAGTTCCAAACCTTTGGAGCCAAATGAGCGAATCGACACCCGCCAAGACGTTTCTTTTTGAAGGAGGGCAGAGTGAGGAGGGACAGATGGGCAGAGCGGAGATTGCGGGTCGGCTCATGTTTGGTTAAGATGTTATTAATAAACTTAGGGATTTTCCCGTGGAGAGCCTTAAAGGCCAAGCAGCCTACCCTGAATGTTACCCGTTGTGCTATGGGTAGCCAGTGAAGAGTGGCCAGCAGTGGTTTCGCCGAACTCCTACCGTTGCTTTTGATGATTAATCTGCCCGCCTGATTTTGCACGATTTGCAAAGCAACTCAGCAGATCCGCCACAGAGTATCCACATCACAGAGAGTGTCCACAGCACAGCAGTTTTCTTTAAGGTAACTTTATTTTTCTTCTCTTACACCATTTGCAACACAAGAGGATGGTTGACGCCTTTCGGCTGTTGGCTTCAACTGGACCATAGAGTCCCACCATCTAGACAGTCTATTTAAAGTGACAAATGCAATTGATTCCTTGTTTGTTTCTTTTAAAAAAATAGACTAGACCACTAACCCACTTAAAAACATTTGTGAATCGGCAATCAAAAACTGCCATTTTCTGAGAGCATTCATTAAATACATTATCATAATTTAAGTCGGCATTTGCAGTTTTTCACAGTGAAGTACTCTTGTTGTTATCAATAGAAAGGTAATATTTATTAGACAGGCCTATGCTGTTGGGCTAGCACTTGTGAATGTGTGTATTGTATGTGTTGGTGAACTGTTAAGGTAGAAATGAGGACCTGGGTATCTACATGTAGTTGTTAAAAGTTAGAGTGTTTGAATAATTTTCCAATGAAAGGGAAATTATATATTTACATAGACAAAGTAATGTGAGTATCTCTAAGACCTACATGTCTCAATGGGGTGTTAGGGGTCTTGACTATCTATGTATAGTACTATGTGTAAGACCCAATTCCCATTGATTTTAATTTAAGACAAGATAGAAAATATATAGAAATTCCCTGACATCATGTTTGTATGAGAGTAAAATTCCATTCCAGCCACTAGGTTCTTACTATAGTTATATTCTTCATAGGTCATGGGAGAAAGAGAAAGTGTCATGTGCTCAAGTGCTCAAGTGCAAAATATGAATTCACGGGTCCTAAAAGAGGTCATCCATCAGATTACATAGTATATCCTAGAAGGTCAGGCACACAAGTTAATATATCATAAAATAATAGTTGTAAAGTACATTGTGCAAATTAACATATAGGAGCTTGTGCTTCTAATCGTTCATCAATATCGTAGTCTATTCGGACCCGATACATAAAGTGACACGTGCATTGTGCAATCATATTGTTCAAATTTGCAAATTTAAAAAAATATATTTTTCTCCAAATTTTCCGTCTTTCCCCTGTCTTAAGAATTGTTGTTAATATTTATTTAGGGTGGTACTTCAATTACTGTCCTAGATCTCTCCTTTGAATCAAACCAATGATGGTATTTGTTATTACATGTTTCCCCAACAATAACATTATGAATTCCCTAACACTTGTTAATTCATGCGACAATATTTCAGACTTCCAATAGGTCAGTGGTGTACCATAATTGGGCTGCATTCATTCTCTTCTCAGCATCTATTCATTTCATAGCACCTGGACATGTCTCAAGGATTGCAGATGAATCGAATCTCAGAGGTGGACATGTAGTTCAGCGTCCAGATTATGGCCAAAGGCTTTTTCTGTCCCCAGGGCCAGTATGAGTTTTGACTCTGCTCTTCTGAGTTCCAGGGTTTTGTTCCCCCTCTTTCATTTAGTTTTATCATCTTGACTCCATAGTATCTCGACCCTTGAGTGTTTCCGTGATGTTTTTCAGGAAAATGCTTCGCCATTGGATATGCCAGGTCTTTGAGATATATATATATAGTAAAATAAGGTTTTGTAAATGCTAATTCCTAACTATATATGGTCTATAACCTATGGTTTTTTCAGTGAATTTTCAAGGTTTTGTAAATGCTAATTCCTAACTATATATGGTCTATAACCTATGGTTTTTTCAGTGAATATATATATATACATACATATATAAACATATATCATCTGTATATCTATATAAATACAAACATAAATGCATGCATACATATACTTATATGCATACAGATGCATGTTATTTACATGAAAGTTGAAAAACCACTAATAAAAGCAAAGCTAAAAAGCCACCTCATTACAAACAGAATGGCTTTAACTTAAACGAGGGCGAGATCTATTGCATTTTCAATGCATGTTTACTTTGGTTCCATCAAGAAGGCATTCAGATGTGTCACACATTTGCCATAAATTCTGAATGTTAGCACTCTAGTTGCACATTAGATCACTGTAGTAAAGCTACTGCTCACCAGGGACGTCTGCTGCTGGTATTCAAAGTGCATGTTTCAGTCTGCATGTCAGAATTTTTTTAATGAAATAGAAGAGGATTTGAGAAGTCACTCAAAATGATCCCTAATTTTTCTTTCTGAAGCACTAATCATACTTTCTATGGCAAAATTAACCCCCTCATGTTGTTCCTTTTTAAATTGAGTGTTTTCAGACTTACCACTTCATTCCAATCAAGATGGCTTCTGGTGTGCCATACTTTTGTCATAAGTAAGACTGTTAGCGCTCTAGTTGTTCTTTAGAACACTCTGGGACATTCTGTCATTGGGCTATACTTGGGGTACATCTGGGTGATATTTGGGCTACATTTAGGCTCTTTTGTCTCTGGTGGCCATCTTGGGAGACTGTATGTCAGAATTTTTTAATGAAATTGAAGAGGGTTTGAGAAGTCACTCAAAATGTGCCCTAATTTTTCTTTCTGCAGCACTAATCATAATTCATATGGCAAAATATACCCCCTCATTTTGTTCCTTTTTAAATTAAATGTTTTAAGAGTTACCACTTTATTCCAATCAAGATGGCTTCAGGTGTGCCATACCTTTGTAATAAGTAGGACTGTTAGCGCTCTAGTTGTTCTTTAGAACACTCTGGGACATTCTGTCATTGGGCTATACTTGGGCTACATCTGGGTGATATTTGGGCTACATTTGGGCTCTTTTGTCTCTGGTGGCCATTTTGGGAGACTGCATGTCAGAATGTTTTAATGAAATAGAAGAGGATTGGAAAAGTCACTCAAAATGTGCCCTAATTTTTCTTTCTGCAGCACTAATAATACCTTCTATTGCATAATATACCCCCCCATTTTGTTCCTTTTTAAATTAAATGTTTTAAGAG